>NC_046358.1:614910-1246510 GCF_004027225.2 Strigops habroptila
TTTAATTTGTCTGAAATTATTTTAGGTTTTTTTCTCCAGTTTTCTTCAATTTTCTTTTTTCTTTAGTTTTCTTCAGTTTTTCTTCTGTTTCTTTTCTTCTTTATTCTTATCTGCTCTTTAATTTTCTTCAATTTTCGTTAATCTTCATTAATTCTCTTTTCTTTAATTTTATTTTCTTTTGTTCTCTAGTGTTATCCTTTCTTTTCTTTAATTTTCTTCAATTATATTTGTTTCTTTGTTTCTTCAATTTTCTTTTCATTAATTTTATTTTCTTCAGTCTTCATTTTCTTCAGTTTTATTTTCTTTTCTTCTTCTTTTTCATCTTACCTTTTGTTTATTTTCCTTTTATTTTCTTTATGTTCCCTTACGTTCCTTGAAGTTTCTTCAATTTTCTTCAGTTTGCTTTAATTTTTTTCAGTTTTCTTCAATTTTCTTCAGTTTTAATTTTCTTTTTGTTTCTTGATAATTATACTGTTGCACTATGTAACGTTACATTATGTAACATTATATTATGCTGTGATACGTTGTTACATAACGTTTCTATATGGTACGTTATTATGTTACGCTACCTTCCATGACACTACGTTACGTTATTACATTACGTTACGTACATTATTACGTTACATTTTTACATTACATGATTTTACGTTATTACATTACCTAACATTTCACTACGTTATTACATTATGTTATATTAATTTACGTTAGGTTACATTGAGTTACATTATGTCACATTACATTATTACATTACGTTACTTTACGTTATTATGTTATGTTATGTTATGCTATTTTACATTATTACATTGCCTAACGTTTCGCTATGTTAGGTTATTATGTTATGTTATGATATGTTACTTTACATTACATTATTCCGTTATGTTATGTTGCATTTGTATGTTACGTTACATCGATGCATTATGTTATGTTTGTTACATTATTACGTTACATTATGTTAGGTTATTATGTTAGGTTACGTTATTACATTATGTTGGTGTATAGAATCATAGAATCATAGAATCGTAAGGGTTGGAAAGGACCTTAAGATCATCTAGTTCCAACCCCCCTGCCACGGGCAGGGACACCTTGCCCTAAACCATGTGGCCCAAGGCTCTGTCCAACCTGGCCTTGAACACCGCCAGGGATGGAGCATCCACAACCTCCCTGGGCAACCCATTCCAGTGCTTCACCACCCTCACTGTAAAGATCTTCTTCCTTATATCTAATCTAAACTTCCTCTGTTTAAGTTTGAACCCATTACCCCTTGTCCTACCACTACAGTCCCTAAGGAAGAGTCCCTCCCCAGCATCCTTGTAGATCCCCTTCAGATACTGGAGGTATGTTATCTTATTACGTCACATTATGCTACATTATTACATTATCTTACATTACGTTACATTATGTTACCTTACGTTACATAATAACGTTATCACCTTATGTTATTACGTTGCGTTACGTTACGTTATGCGATGTTACGTTATTACGTCACCTCACGTTTCTCTACGTTGCGTTGTTACGTTACATTATGTTGCACTATGTTATTATGTTACATTACATTATGCTGCGTTACGTCAATTTATTATTTTATATTACATTACGTTATTACATTATGTTATTACACTACGTTACGTTATTTTGTTATGTTGGTTTATGTTCGTTATCACATCATGCTACCTTACTTTGTTACATTACGTTATGGCAATACATTACGTTATGTTACGTTACGTTATTATGTTTACTTATGTTATTATGTTACGTTGGTTTACGTTACGATACAGTATGTTACATTATGCTACGTTTTGCTATGTTATTATGTTACGTATGTTGTTACGTTACATTACATTACGTTATTACTTTATTGCATCATTACGTTCCATTTCGTTACGTTATTACATTGTTATTACATTACTTACATTATGCTATTACATAACCTAATGTTTTGTTAAGTGACGTTATTGCGTTACGTTATGTTTGTTACATCGTTACTTTACGTAATGTTATTAAGTCATGTTACATTAACTTAAATTATTACGTTAACCTACATTACATTACGGTACATTACATTTTGCTGCGTTATTACATTACATTACGTTATGTGATGTATGTTATTATGTTACGTTACGTGACGTTACATTATTATTACGTTAGTTACGTTGTTACACTACATTATTACATTACTTGCATTACGTTACGTTATTACGTTATGTTGTTATGTTACACAATTTTATTATGTAACCTACTGTTTTGCTACATCATCTTATTATGTTATGTTACATTGTGTTATGTGACATTGTTACGTTACGTTACTTTATTATGTTACATTACACTACATTACGTTATTACGTTACGTTACATTATTACATTATGTTGGTTTACGTTATGTTACATTATTACCTTATGTTACATTACATTATCGTTACATTATTATGCTACCTTGTGCTCTTTTACGTTACTACGTTACCTGACGTTTCGCTACGTTACATTATTACGTTATGTTACATTGTGTCACGTTACATTATTATGTTACGTTATGTTGTATTAGTACGAGATGTTAACATACCCTACGTTACGTTTTATTATGTTACGTTATGTTGTGTTATTACGTTACGTTATGTTACATCTTTATGTCACGTTGCATTAGTACGTTATGTGACGTTACGTTATGTTTTGTTACTATGTTACACTGTTACGTTATTATGGTAAGTTATGTAGTTACATCGTTTTGTTACGTGACCTTCTTACACTGTTACTTATGTTATTACACTGTTATGTCATTGTTATTGCATTATTACCTTACGTTAACTTACGTTACATTATATTACATTACGTTATATTACATTACGTTACGTTGCTTTTTTACATTACGTTACGTTATGTTACGTCATCACGTTACTTTATGAAATTATATTATTATGTTATTATGCTATCTTACATTACTACATTACATTTTGTTATTACATTATTCTGTTACTACCTTACGTTACGTTACAATAGGTTATGATGTTAGATTATAGGCGCATCCAGCTGCTCCTCAACTCCCCTTAAATTGGATTATTTTCTTCAGGACAAGGTGAACCCAACCAGAGCTGGCTTTAACCGCTTTTGGAGGGTCTCCTCACCCCCCTCACTAACCTCCTGCTGATCTAATTTTCACCTTCCCTTTAGCCTTCCAACACGCATTTGCTCCTCAAAATGCAACCCTTGTGTTCAGCTCCCCCTTTGGCTTCCCCTGTGTGAATCTCTGCATTGCATTGGCCTTATATTGACTGACCCAACGTGGGTGGAAATGTTCTCCTTATTGTAAATCTTCATGACAGGAATCACGTAAGAAATACTTAAACCCACCCCCAAGGGAGCTGGGAAAGCAGCCGGTGGCGCTGGGAACAAAGCCCGGAGCAAAGGGATGCTCAAACCCAACCCGGAGGCCTTGGGAAATGTGCTTTGAGTCACCAACTCTGTTAATAAGTGTGTTTTAATGAGCAGCATTTGAGGCACCTGGGGAAGATGATGGAGGGGAAGAGAGCCCCAATTTGAGCTCTCCCAATGCTCTCACCGTTGCCCTCCCCTGTAATTCAACTGAAAGAGTCATTTAATTTAATGTCCTCAGGGAGGGGAGAGGCTGCACTCTGCTGAGGAGGGGTTCAGCTATAAAACACACCAGCAAAATGTGTCTGCCTGTCCTTGTGCACCTGGATGGGACAGCAAGAGCTTGTTGCAGCCACCACTGCATCAGCTGAAGCATCAGAGGGCTGTAGGATCTGCAGGGCCAGCCTGGCTGGTTTTCCTCTAGGATTTCCCTGGGGAAATGGGGGCCAATTCCTTCAAATCTGGGGTATTTTGGGGCTAAATGGCCTCCTTAGTTGCACCATGATTGCCATGAAGCCAAGGGCTGGGTAATTGGGTGGATAATATTCCCTAAGCCCCTTAAGAGAAGGCTCTAGGGAGACCTTAGAGCAGCTTCCAGTGCCTAAAGGGGCCTCGCCACGTTCACAGGAAGAGCTTCTGCCTCAGAGCTCATCTCAGTCTCCCCTCTGGCAGGTTAAAGCCATTCCCCTTGTCCTGTCCCTCCAGGCCCTTGTCCAAAGCCCCTCTCCAGGTTTCCTGGAGCCCCTTTAGGCCCTGGAGCTGCTCTAAGGTGTCCCCTTCAGGAGCCTTCTCTTCTCCAGGCTGCCCCAGCCCAGCTCTCTCAGCCTGGCTCCAGAGCAGAGCTGCTCCAGCCCTCGCAGCAGCTCCGGGGCCTCCTCTGGCCTCGCTCAGGACACTCACAGCGCTGCTGCTCTGTGCAGCCCAGCTCAAGGCAGAGATAATGTTTTGTTACCATCATGCAGAACAAAACAAATCCAGACCGAGACTCATTGAAGATTTGGGCATCTTCTTCCTACTCAGAGATTAAAAAAATGCCTCTGAACTAACACGACACCTGTGATACTGTCAATGGTTTCATGGTCCTTTTTATTAAAAGCAGATTTCCACAGAGAATTAATGAAATACAAAAATATATACAATAGAAACATAAGTGAACAGCTCCCAAACCCAGCACGTTGCAGCATCCTGAACAAAATTAACAAAGAGTAGGGATGTGATCATCACCAGTCCCAGCAAGAGCCTCCCATTCTTACTGTGGAAAACCATCCCGCTTTATTTGATAAGGAAAGCAATCCATAAAGTATTTTAAGTCACCACTTTTCTCATTTGACAAACCCACCAATGCTACTTCAAATTCACCAAGTCATAAACTATGGCCACGTACTCTTAGACTTTACTGTGCTATGTCCTCTGGGAGGCTCCAGCTGGAGCAACAGCCATGAGGAACATACAAGGGCTGTGGTCCTCTGAATGTGTTCTCAGGAAACCACTTTAATAAACACAAGACAAAAGCCCAAGAGGGTAGAATTCCTCCAAGCAACACCTCCAGATGTGCCTCAGAGAGTACTTGCTGTGGACTCCTGTGCTGAAGTACAACAGGTCCCTCTGCCAGCCTTTGCCCAGCAGCAGCACAGGGAAAGCATCTGTAAGGTGCCACAAAGAAAGGAGCCTTTTACAGACACCTGGCCATGGGTTACAGGGGGAAGGAAATGAGACCTTCAGTCTTTAGCATCTCCCACTCCATCAGCATTAATAGCAAACATGGCTTCAGCCTCAGGAAGACAAGGGGAGTCGTAGATTTTGCATATCCTGGTTTCACCTCGGCCTTTCCGCAGATAGAGCCTGAGAGGGAGAAGGAGACAAAGCAGGTAAGGATGTACAGCCTACGTCAGGTGAATCATTGTCAGAGTCATTAGAGCATTATGTTAGTACATGGAAAGAGCACACTACAGAGCTGCAAGAACCTCTGACAATAGTCATGTTTCTGCAGATTAATGGGGGCTCAGTGGCAGCTGTCAAGAAACAAGCTGGGCTGGCCACTGACAGACTATGTTGAAACGTAGGTAGGCTCATAGAATCTTCCCAAATAAAGCTAATGGAACATGATCATCTGTTCTCTCACCTGGTGGTGGAAGCGTGTGCTATGATATTCCCTCCAATAGGTTTTTTGGGATCTGCAGCAAACATGGCAGCTCCATCTACTTGTGCTACCACTTGGTTAGTGATCACAACTGCCACTCCAAACTGTGAGGAGAGAAGCAACACATGAAATCAACTGATTTTCTACAATCTGAACAAAAGACAAAAATATCTCCAAAAAACCCACCACATGCTGCTGTCTGTACCCACTCTGTTGTGCCTCTCAAGACAAAGCAGAAGCAGACACTGAACCTGAGCAGTGCAAGGTCCTTCTCTTGGATCACAACAACCCCCTGCAACGCTCCAGGCAGGGGAAGAGTGGCTGGAAAGCTGCTCATGGAGAAGGACCTGGGGGTGCTGAGTGATGGAGCTGAACATGAGCAGCTCGTGCCCAGGCAGCCAAGAAGCCACCAGCATCCTGGCCTGTATCAGCACCAGTGTGGCAGCAGGGCCAGGGCAGTGACTGTCCCCCTGTGCTGGGCACTGGTGAGGCTGCAACTCAAATCCTGTGTCAGTTCTGGGCCCCTCACTGCAAGAGAGACATTGAGGGGCTGGAGCGGGGCCAGAGAAGGGCCCCGGAGCTGGTGCAGGGCCTGGAGCACAAGTGTGATGAGGAACGGCTGAGGGACCTGGGGGGGTTTAGTCTGGAGAAGAGAAGGCTCAGGGGGGACCTTCTCGCTCTCTGCAACTGCCTGACAGGAGGATGGAGCCAGGAGGGGGCTGGGCTCTGCTCCCAAGGAACAAAGGATGGGACAAGAGGAAACGGCCTCAAGCTGCACCAGGGCAGGTTTAGATGGAGCTGAGGAACAATTCCTTCCCCAAAGGGTGCTCAGGCATTGGAACAGGCTGCCCAGGGCAGGGCTGGAGTCACCGGCCCTG
Source organism: Strigops habroptila (assembly GCF_004027225.2). Classification (NCBI taxonomy): domain Eukaryota; kingdom Metazoa; phylum Chordata; class Aves; order Psittaciformes; family Psittacidae; genus Strigops; species Strigops habroptila. Next base: position 621,292 of record NC_046358.1, read on the forward strand.
CAAGTGTTCACACGCCGTGTAGCCGAGGCCTCAGTGCCATGGGTTAGTGGTGGCCTTGGCAGCGCTGGGGAACGGTTGGACTTGATGATCTCAAAGGTCTTTTCCAACCTGGTTGATTCTAGGATTCTATGACAGCCATTTGTACAACACTGCTAAGCCTTACAAGAGAAAGAAAACCCCTCACCAACCCTGCAGAGACTGAAGGCAGTTCCAGGTTACCTCATCCGCGAGCCGCAGCAGCATCCGCAGGAACCGGGCGAGGTGCATCTGCCTGGCCGAGAGCTCCCCGCGGCCCGAGTAGTCGGTGCGGTACAGGGCGGTGGCACTGTCCACTATCAGCAGCGCGTATCTGCAGGGGACAAGCACAAGGTTCTCACCAACATTTCCAGCCTTGAATAATGCCTCTGCTGGAGGCAGTGCCCAGCACGTTGCAAGGCTGCAGCCACCACGTGGATGGAAGCTCCTCAGCCTGACAGTGAGCACAATTATGATTCTTAACACTGACTTGATCTGTGATGTTCGGATTAATAAATTACTCTGATATTTCACAATTAGGTCATCTATACTTCTCCTGCACTTGTTCATCATCTACAGGTGGCCTTATAGCGCGATTATGGGCTGGCACAAAACTCACTCCATCTAACTGGGTACCATTACCGTGATTCAGCCATCATAGCAGACGCCTGGTAGAGCAGCTGGGTCTGGTGGTCTGTGTTAAAGCCTCGAGCGTACGCCACGTTATCCAGGACATCGCTGCCAGACAAGCCATACCTGCAGAAACCAGGGGAAAGATACAAATCCTTAAGTGGCAGCTTCTTCACTAGGAGTTATCTAGTGGGTTTACCTAAGGACTTGAATAAAAATTCACATTCCTGGGAGAGTCTTAGGGATAAAAGCAGACAGCAGAAAGTGCCACACAGCTTGGTGAGGAAAAGAGAATGATTAGGTAATGTTGTTAAAGACTGTTTTCCTGCCTAGGAGCAACAGTCAAGTAGAACACCAGACATTAGGCCCCACAGAAACAGCTTTGATTTGAGGAAGTCTGAAGGATCACAAGGGCAGAAGTAGCTCTTTTTTCTCATGTACAGAGCCAGTACTTCAGGCTTCTGAGTCTAACCAGAACCTCTGTGTAGGAAGCAGAAGTTTTATTACTTAAAGTAAGAAGTTTTACTTTCCAATTGGTATAAGAATTACATCAGAACATTCTGAGATAGAGGCTGGAGGTGAAAAAGCAGCTTTTCAACCGGTCACTGGATGCTCTCATATTCCCTAACAAGAATTTTCCAGCTGCTGTTGCAATAACCTGTTTACAAAAGGATCTTTGCTTCAAGGTAATGCTTTTGGCAGAATTTAAGGAAAATCTGTGCATGTGTTTCACTAACAGTAAAACTGAATTTGAAAGAGACATTAGTGAGAAGTGACGACATCCTGTTCCAGGGGACAACAGTATTAGCTGTTGTCACAGCTAAAACTAGAACCTCTGTTTAGAGAGCACGGGTAGTGAAGTGGTCTAACACGCACAGAGCAGACAACTGGAACACAGAAAGGGGCTTGGTTGGTTTTTTAAGGACAGTTCTACTCCAATAGCCCTGTGAATGTAAGAAGATGGGCTGATTCACACAGTGCCCCTTAACAACTAAGTTATCCCATGAGTAAGTGTATTCCTTTCTTCAAGTAGCACCAGCTTACCCCCCGCTTGGGTACAGACCTTTCAGCCACAGCGAGAAGCCGCTCAGGACGGAAGGTGCCCTCTGTGTCAATGTACATGGCTTTTCCTTCACCGCCCCCCCGGTCGATGGGAAGCTAAAGGAAAAGCAAATGGAAGAACATGAAATAGTGTCAACAAATAAGCCAGTTGCTGCCTTATGCCCTCAATTGATATCATACAATAAGCAACACACCAAGATATTGTCATTGAAGTCACATTTATCTGGGAAAAGTGAGGAGGAAGATTCCTGTTTTCAATCTCCGATACCTGCATAAGAGGACAGGTATTTAACTTGGAGCGGGTAGGTTTAGGTGCATAAGAGTGTCAAATAAATGATCAAATTAAGCCCAAAGCCTCTAATACTTTATGAAACAGCAACCTCTAGAAAGTAATAAACATTATTCCTTGTTTAAATGAAGATTAGATAAAACATTACTCCAAACTGAGCTACTGTTTGAGTCTAGAGCACCTGAATCAAATGAGCAATCAAATGCTTCCCTGAATAAAATCATGCTATGAGGCTGATGTGTTAAATGTTGTTGTAAAAATGCTGAGGAGGGAAAAAAAAGCAGCTACAGACCCTGTAAAACACAGGTAAAAATCATCACAAACTTAACTGCTGCTGAAGTGATCCTAGAAGTAGATTAAGCATGAAACAAAAGCTCCCAGAAAGCTGCAGGTACAACCAAGGGTGCTGCAAACATGTTCTTTGCAGCTCTTTATATGCATCACATTTGTATTGGGTGAGAAAAGTTGCACAAAATAGCAAGTAACCAAAAGCTGTGTGGTCTGAACACTTGACTGTAATAAAGTGGAGCACTCACTTGACAGGTCACTGCCAGGGTATGACACAGCTGTGTTTTCCCAGTACGAAACTCGCCGAATAGCTCCGTGATGGATCCTGTTTCTATCCCTCCTGAGGGGAAAAGAATAATAATAGAAGAATTTTTAACAGTTCACATACTTCAAACAAAGACCATGCATAAGGTATTACCATTTGGAGACACAGTTCAACATTTGCTTTGGTTAAAAGCTTCAAAACTCTAATTGGAAAAATTGGATTGCATCCCAAGGTTTGTTCATGTGCACTTTAGGTACATGTATTTTTGAAGGTGCTGAAAAGCTGAAGCAACTTGGTTTGATTTTTGATTACAAGCAGGAACAGGGAGAAGCTGATCCCTGGTTTTGGCTTCTTGAAATAGGTCATAGACCAGCATAAATGAGAAACATCCAAAATGAACCACTCTGGGTATTGCATCATGACTTAAAGGTCTTAAAACTATTTCTGCAGCCAATTGTGATACAAGAGAATGGTACTTGAGGAGATTTTTCATCCAGAACTTGTGTGTCTTATGTGTTTTCATGCAAGGATCATGTTCATAGATAAAAAACCCCACAGCTAACTAAGGCTAACCAGTAAAGAGAAATAAAGTTCTTACCTTGAAGAAGTTTATCAAGTTCTTTGGATCCAGTGGTGATCTGGATGATCTCTGACCTTCGCTGGTGGAATTCTGTTGCTGTGGTGAAACCCATGGGAACCAGTTTAGCTGCTTCAGCCTGAAGAAACCAAAGCAGTGAAAGGAGAGATCCCATTAATTTCCTCCCTCTAGTAACTAATACCGTAATGTTCTATTTTGTGGAGTAGAGAAGCACCTATATTTTTGCATACATTTTATTTCACAGACCATATACTAGTTGGTACCTCTGGACAGAACTGAAATTCTGCTCAAAGAAAAAGCACTAACATTCGCTTTGTGTATTTTTTGGGAATCTTTCCCCCCTCACCCCCTACCCTTTCAGTTCAGTTCTGTCCCTGGGAAACCTGGAACACTGAGGGTGGGCATACAGCCCAGTAGGAATGCTGTCTTCCTAAAGAATGACTGAACATGCAAAGCAAGAAAAGCATTGAACTTAAACATTGTGGTAGGGCATATTCTGATAAATGAGAACGAGTGTGGCAGGAACCCCACTCTCTGAACTAGAATATGTGGTGAGATCACAACTCTGGCTTCTCTCTCAGTCCCAGAAGGAAACCCCAGATCTCAGGTGAATACATGTCTGAGGTGCACAATTAACAAACTTAAAACCAGGAGCTGTACTAGGACAGTGAAGTTGTTATAGCACAGCATTCTCTGCCTTGACAACTGCCAACAGCAGATGCTTAGGGAAACGGCGTAAAGAACCAGGGAATGAGGGACTGACCCTCTATTGAGCAGCTCCTCTGGGTTCAAGTAGCAAACATCTTGATCTGAACATCACCCCCCAGACCCTGCACTTAGCCCCTTTTTAAACCAATCTATGCTCCAGGTGGCCACCGTGTCCTGGGACGAGGAGTTCCATAGCTTAGAATCCCAGAGTGGTCTGGGTTGAAGGGACCTTAAAGCTCATCCAGCTCCAACCCCCTGCCATGGGCAGGGACACCTTCCACTAGAGCAGGTTGCTCCAAGCCCCTGTGTCCAAGCTGGCCTTGAACACTGCCAGGGATGGAGGTGATGACAACCTGTATTTAAAGTACTTCCTTCGCTTTACACTTATCATAAGCTGCCTTATCACGAGAGATACTGGGCTAAAATAACAGTCATATTGGGCACATTCTCCATACCCTCCATGATTCTTACAGACTTTCCAACAGTCCCTCCCTCTTCACTTCCTGAGGCTGGTCCTTGTGCTTTTCACCTCTTCTCACCAAAAGTCATGTCATACCTCTCACCATCTTTACTGCACTTCTCAGTATATCATTAATGGAGACCTTCCAAAATCACCACACCAGTAGAAATAAAACCTCTTCACTATCTTGGGTTAAAGCTTTTCCATGATTCCTTACCAAGATTTTGTCAGCTTTGGCTTCACTGATGCCTTTGATATTTAGTAGCTCCTTCTTCGGCGCATAAGCAACAGCCTCAACTGTGTGAAACCCAGCTTCTTCTAATTTCTTCACATCGTTTGCATTTATACCACATTGCTGAAAAGGAGGGGAGACAAAAAGGACACACTAAGACACAGATACCTTAATCTAACTTCCACTGAATGCCTTCAGCTGGCTTCAGCAGGTCTGGATCAAACCCTATTATTACAAATCAGCTTCTGAATGTTACCTCCCTACTCATTCATATGCAAAGGACCAGAAAAATAAGAACCTTTTACCAGTGTAATGTTTGGATATTGACCATGTACACGGCACAGAATAGGCAGAAGATTCCATTCTCTGGTTTAACAGATGCCAGAGGTGAGCAAGACACATCAGGAAAGGGTATGCAGCAAGGCAAAGTAATGTAACACATAACTGTTAACACGCTGAGGGGTCTGGTTTGGGGTTTTTTGGCAGAACACAAGAATTTAGCAACACAATTTCAGATATAACCAGTGTTTAAGGAAAAAGATTAACAGATTTCTTGAGAACTTACTCTGGAGCTAACTCTGACCCACCTCTAGCCGAGCGATTTGCTGGGGCCCAAAGCTCTCTTCCTCTGCTGAAGTATCCGCATTCGCTTCCAATGGCATCTGCATGGCCATGGCCCCGAGCACTCAGTCCAGCCCCACTAGGAGGGACCACACCACTCTGTGAGGCAATGAACACTGTTCAAACAAGGTGTACGTGCAAAGTGCTACAAAACATGTTAACAGGTTATCCAAAATAGCAGGTGATGCTTTTGTCCACTCCCGTATCTCTTAGCTCGCGGTGTGAGAGCTGTAAGAAATCTCTTTTGTGTCTTTCCTACGTAGTATTAAACATTATTACTGAAACCCCCAAACAACTCTTGTATTACCTGTTCAAGAATAATAAGAGCTTTAACAGAGAGCTCTGCAGTCTTTAGAATATAATAAAATTAATTTGCTATTAACAGTACCTTATTTTGTCAAGAAGTAATGTGGTCATTGATTGAAGACCATGGAATTCTAGAGTGGTTTGGGTTGAGGGGACTTGAAAGCTCCTCCAGCTCCAACCCCCTGCCACAGGCAGGGACACCTTCCACTAGAGCAGGTTGCTCCAAGCCCCTGTGTCCAACCTGGCCTTGAACACTGCCAGGGATGGGGCAGCCACAGCTTCTCTGGGCACCCTGTGCCAGCGCCTCAGCACCCTCACAGGGAAGAGCTTCTGCCTCAGAGCTCATCTCAATCTCCCCTCTGGCAGGTTAAAGCCATTCCCCTTGGCCTGTCCCTACATCCCTTGTCCAAAGGACTCCCAGCAGCCCCTCCAGGCCCCGCCGCCCGCCGGCAGTGCAGCACCGGCAGTGCCCGTCCCGCTGCCGGTCACCCCATACCCCGAGGCCGCCACCCCGGGCAGCCGCGCCAGGCTCTCAGCACCCGCCTGCAGGCCCTTGCTCCTCCTCCCGCCGCTCCCGCCCCGCTCCTCGTTCCCATTTCCCCTCAGAATCCCGCGCCGCGCTCCCCAGGCCGCCCAGGCCTCCCTCGGCCGCCCCCCCGGCCCGGCTGCTCCCGCCCGCGGCTCACACCAGGAAGGGCGGCGGAGGGGATGGAGAGGCCGAGGCTGGAGCGGCGGGGAAGGGGAGGGGAGCACGGGCCGCGCTCACCCGCGGGGCCGGGGCAGCTCCGGCCGTTGTGGTCGCAGCCGCCGCCGCTGCCGGTTCGGAGGAGCCCGCCACGGCGTCACGTGACGGCGCGCACACGCAAAGCCCCGCCCCTCCCGGCGGCGCCTTAAAGGGGCCGCAGCCCTCCAGCTGCGTTGGGAGCGGGCACGCTGCCGGTGCGGGTCACCGTGCGTGGATTGGGGTCCTGGGAGCGGCACGGGTGATGGAATGGGGGTAACAGCTGGGAGAGGAGGAGGAGGACGAGGAAGAGGAGGAGGGTTGTTCCCTTGGTGTGTTCCCATGAGCATGATGCTCCCCATGCCCATTCTCATCACAACTTGGCTCGCCAAATAATCCAGGTTTTGTAAATATGTTATCTCTGTTAACAGTAACGCATCAGGTCTTATCGATGCCACATGTTGTGATCTTTAAGTCCTAATCCCCCGAGAGATGTTTAAATAAGAATGTCAAGTACAAATATAAATTAAATCTAAGACCGGGACTGCTTCCTTTCTTCTTTATCCCCTTTTCTCCTGCAAGAACCGGGCTTGGCTTTGCTTTGTTTCACCTGCTCCTCCTTTGAGTCAATCAACTCGACCAAAACCTCACCTCAGTCTTCACCGTTATCAGTTCCTTTGGCCTGTAAAGGTGCTGAAAGAAAACGAAACCAGACAGACAGCAAAGCCCAAATGGACCGTGCTCACGACGCGCTGCTGCAGCACCCTCTCCTGGTTACAACGGCCTTAGGAAATGAAAAATTCCAGGTAGAATTCGCGTTATTTGCAACTTAAGCATTACTTTTCTAATTAAAAAATAAAGAAAATTCATTTGCAAAAGCCAGGACATAGGTAAGTCAACACTAGGAAAGGATATGGAAACAAAACCAAACCCCCAAACCCTAAATCAAATCAAAAACCAAGTGAATAATATGATAAGTCCTCCCGAATAGCCAACACAACTATTGCATGAGGAATAGGCAAATTTTCAGTCACAGGTTTAAATGGAGCAGCCACTAATCACAAGGATGAGCAATAATTCAAATGTTTAATGAACTTCCACCTTCCAAACGGAAGGAAAATCTGTAAGAAGGCAACAACAGATAAACACGAACACACGAGAACATATTTTACAGACACAAAGATTGGCTCCTGCCTCCAGAAGGGAAAGCTGAGAACTGGAGGCACTTCTACACAATACACTCCCTTGGGGTTAGATCCATTCCTACACAATATACAGAATATATACAGCAGCACTGGAGGCTGCACATGGTGTTAGAACCACCTGAACTTAAACAGCTCCATCTCCTCACTAAAACTAACACATTCCAAACTCAGACAACGTACTGGAACCCACAGAGACTGTGCTGGACAAAGAGAATGTCAGAACAAGCGTCCAAGGTGCAGATGGACCCCAGTGGCTTCCAGTCTGTTGCACCACCAAGTCCATGGTCAAGCCTAAGGGTCTTTAGTCTTCATGCCAAGAGTGTTTCTGCCTTTGGCCACCTGGTTAGTTATTACAGGTATCTGTTAATCAGAAGCAGGACTGTAGTTGCTGTCTTTTGGGAGGGGATCCAGGGAATGAATAGAAGTCAAACGTGATGGGCTCTCTTGAAACGTTACACCAGAGTAAAGAATGATAATGGTAATTCCAGTCATGTTAATTTAGCAAATACTCATAATTGGTTTAAACAAGTGCTTTGTAAATCAACCCAGAACAAAACTAACATCCTATGTCAGGAGAACATCCATACTGGGACGGACTATACACGGAGGCCAAGGCCACTGGTAACTGAAAGAAGGTAAAAGGCAGATAGGAATTTCTTATGTCTTTGATAAACCCAATCTCCTCTTTAGAGTCCTCTGCTTTGATAAAACTTGTGCCCTACACCAAGCACCCTGGATATCAACCCATTAATAGACAAGAGTAGTAAAGAGCTGAATAGCTAAAGGTAAAGCACTCCTGTTCTGGGGAGAGACAGCTTGAACTCCCAACACTGAAATCAAAGAATATGCAGTCTGACTTCCTCAGTCCTGCCAGTGGATCCAGGGAATCATCTGGGGTCCTGGAGCAAGCTCTGGTGAATGGAGCTGACTATCCTCCGCAGATAGTGGTAACCAACTGGTACCTTGGAGACAACAGCAGAAATCTCCTCCTCCCTGGGAAAGACAAGAATACCACACGTGTTTGAGAGGACACGGAGCGTTTAATCCCCTTCCCCTTTGACACTGAAGTCATGTGGGGTGGCTCCTTCTATGCGACTCACCCAATATTCCCAACTTGGTTTTGGAAAGTAAAAGGCAGTGGAGCAGAGGGGTAGGTGGCAGACAGAGACAGGGTCAACCCAAACTTGGCAAAAACTTTTGAAGCAGAGAACAAAAGCTTCACCCTGCAAAAAGAAATACAAAGATCAGGATGACATACTCAAGTGTGCTTCTACTGTCTTTGAATTAGGTTCCAGAAGCGAAAACAGATGTTGTAACTGATGCAACAAGCTCAATGGCTTCTAAAGAGTTCCGGAACAGACCAACAGTAACTTCATAAATAAGGTTAAAAGAACCTTTCCACTCTAATACTATCAGCACTGAGTTAGCACACAACTAACCTCACAGAAAAGGTTGATACACACATCATTCATAGAACCTTTCAGAAATGATGAGAGAATATACAGTTATAATAGCAAATATGTTTTCTAGTTAACATAAACCATTCCCAGGTAGCTAAAGTTTCCTGCAGTTTGCAGTAGGACTGATTTACCTCCAATTCCATGATTGTGAGATGTTTTCATGAATCCAACCCATTTAAATCAGGCCAGATTTCTGCCTAGCACAGTCCTCCTGTCTGTGACAACGTGCAGGAAGGCCAGAGTTGAAGTTTACTGTGAATATGAGTAAGACCATGGCCAAGGACAGTGCCCAGGGAGCAGATGCTTTGGGATAAACTACCACAAGCAGAATACAGGTCTTTCCCAGGTACATCTCCCACAGTTTGCAACTCCCTGGGCACAGGCTGCCCTGGTATCTGTTTTTTGACTTAACTAAGAGCTTTAACAAGGTTTGTGGCATGTAGAACACTGCTCTTGCAAAGGGTACCACACAATTAAGATATGGGATGAAGAATAAGATTAGCACTAAGGCATGCAGAGCACGGCTAACAGGGCACTTCCTACTTAACGATATACACCAGTAGTAGAAGCTGAAGTAGTGTTTATGTTGTTCCACTGGGACATGCCACAGAATTGGGAAGTAGTACAAGAAAATCAAGACTAAAGAACATCAACTTCAGTTTAGGTGCAGCTATCCTCCAATGGCTGATTCTGCTTAGCTAAAGCAAATAGAAGATTGAAAGAAGCAAAGCACTAAGGCACAGGTAAACTCGTGGCTCTGGTTCCTTTGAATTGCTATACTCTGGCCTAGAGATTTACATGATAGAGCCAAGTCAAACAGGGAAATGGCAAGGAAGGAGAGGTTACATGATAGTAAGGAAGTGGCTGAATCCAAGAACAGCTTCATTTCCATGCATTTGGATATTATACTGTGGTTGTATTAAAACAAATTAAATGGTTGTTAAAAACAGTTGCATAAAATCTCAACTTCAAGAAAACCCATTGAGAATATTTTGGTGTTTTGTTTAGAAACAGTCTAGAAACACTCTCTGAAGGACTGGCATGAACTGCACCTGAAGTTACTCACCTTGTGTCATTGATCTCTGTCTTCAGAAGATTGAACTTTCCACCCCATCTCTCCAGAAAGTCCATCTCCTCTCCCAAGATCTTGCAGCGATTCACCACCAAAGAGATGTCATGAAGAGCCTAAGTAGGCAACCAGAAAAGCAATCACATTGCACTCAGGCTGGTGGACTGTGTGACACTTAAACATGGTTTATCCTAGAAAGCATACACCAAGAAAGTAGTTTAACTGCTCTCTCAGTCTGGATGGGAAGGTGAAATGCTACAAGCGTAACAAATACATGTTCTTTGCCTTAAGTTTCCCCCTTCAGCTTTGCCAACAGAGGTTTGGCTTGGCAATTCCAACCTTCGTTCTTTAGGAAGCAGAATGGCATTCAGCTCAATTCTTTAACTTCTACTAGCAGGAAAAAAGGATTTTAAGAAGTCACCAAGACAGGCAGGCATTACTGCAGCAAACAAGGAAGAAACCACAGCCTTTAGGGCCTTCACAGGTACTTCCCCTCGTATTTCATGAACCAGATTTTGATTTGCATGGATGAAGCATTCATGAAGAGGTTTTGGTTCTCAGTATCAGCCCTATTGTCTGTGACAGGAAGGAGTTAATGTTTTTCCAGTCTTACTGGAAAATTCCTTTGCAGGAACATTACCTGGGGCAGGTAGTACAGTGTGGGACACTTCTCCTGCCAGCAGCCCCGACTTTCGATGAACTGGAAGATGAGTCTTTGGACTAGACATGAGGAGGGTGGTGCTTTTTCCTCTGTGAAAAACACGTTGGCAGAGATCTTTTAAAAGCCATGTAGTAATGCATGAGCAGATACACCAGAGTCAGAGATGATGAGGGCAGCTACATTCAAACTACTCAAAAGAATCTTACCATCCAAGAAGGATTCAAAGTTCAGGCTAACTATCTTTCTGGAAGGATCTTCACCAAAAACATCACCATCTGAGAAGGAAAGGATAAGACCCAAACAGCAGTCATTTCCATGCTTAGTTCTGGAGTTACAGCCCTTCCTCTACAGAAACAGCCATTCATTCTATGCTTTTTTGAATTCCCATAAAAAGCATTGATAAACATATTCAAAGCCATCCCCCTTAGCTTACACACTCCTGCTGTAGTATGCTTTCTCTTTCCTTTTAACAGATCTTCTCAAATACAGAAACTTGAGCTTTCTGTGTAACTATTGAACCTTTACAATTTGTAAGACTGAAGCCTATCAATGTTGGGACTTACCTATTGGGGGTCCAAACACCACTGTGAGTTCAATAGAATCATAAAGAAAACTAAAGACTGCCTGTTGTTCACTCCACTCTGTAATCTGCCACTCAGTGAAGCTAAAAAGAGGGGGAAGAAAACACCATCACCCTGAGTGTCAACCAACCAGCCAGCACAATTATCTGAAGGACAAAGATCAGAGTATTCAGTGCACTTGCAGCTTTGACCACTTTATATTATAGAATCATGGAATGGTTTGGGTTGAAGGGACCTTAAAGCTCGCCCAGTTCCAACCCCTGCCATGGGCAGGGACACCTTCCACTAGAGCAGGTTGCTCCAAGCCCCTGTGTCCAACCTGGCCTTGAACACTGCCAGGGATGGGGCAGCCACAGCTTCTCTGGGCACCCTGTGCCAGCGCCTCAGCACCCTCACAGGGAAGAGCTTCTGCCTCAGAGCTCATCTCAATCTCCCCTCTGGCAGCTGTATGTACCAACAATATACCAACAAAATTTTCCCCTTCCAACAGAATGTAGGACTCTGTGGGGAACACAACACAACACTGCTCATTTTACATAAATGCTCATTATGAAATATGAGGAGGGTTAGATATAGAAAGACTAAACGTAGAGTATGACTGCAGAGTTGTGACTAGAAAGCCAGTGCAGCACACATGGAAGTTCACTGAGGCTTTATTGCTGCGAGGACATGGGCATCCAGAGATTCCCAAATCGAATAACAAGGAAAACCAAACCCAAACCCATTTATATACGAATGTGAGGCCCCAGAACTACCCGATAAAGTAAACCCCAAAGGTCTTTTCCTTACTCGTATTTCTCCAGGATTTCCTGACAGCTTTTTTCTTTCTTCTTTAGCTGGTTCATCTCAGCCAGCATTTGCTCATTCTCAGTCTCCAGTTCTGACAGTTCTCTGCACAGACAAACCAACCACGTGAGAAGTAGCACACCAGTTAAAAACCACCAACCCCCTAAAACCTGAATGCGCACATGTTATTTAAGGTCTCTAGCTCCTCTTTGACATCTTACCTTTGAAGTTCCTCTTCTTGGGCTTTGAGGTTTTCCAGTTCTAAGAGAAAGGGGAAAAAGCTGTGAGAGAAGAGCCACAAAGACTTTCTGTTCTTAACAATACAAAAGGTGTCAATTTGATGGCTATTACACCTCGATACAGATGTGTGGTCAACAAAGGTTAGTAATTATTGAACAATTAATGTGGTGAATGTGACGGCCAGCACACACCCTTCAAATCACACTGTACCAGATTGTAAACTCCAATTTTCCAGAGAAAAACAATCTCTTTAATACTTTAACATCTATGTAATGAGCTATATCCAAAGCAGAAAAGGAAGCAGTAGTGTTTGCATCCATATCAGAGTTAATATATCAGGTGGGGATTGAGTGCCACCCCCTCCAGAGTTATAAACCAAACCAGAAAGTGCCATCAGTTGGTACCATTACCTTCCTGTAGGTTTTTCCCTTCTGCCATTTCATCATTGCCACCACTGTCTGCTTCCCCTTCATCCCAGTCAGAACCTGTGGGAAAGAAGTATCAGGTCTCTGCAGAACTCCCAGATCAATACTTAGATTCCATTTGATTTGTTGATTTCTACTTAAGGCATTAGAAGAAAACTCAGTTGGAAGAAAAGAAGTGAAATTACACACAGCGTCCGTATGCAGCAGCGTCAAGGACTGACTGCAGCTTGTGTGAACAGAGGTGACCACTGAAACAGCAGCTCTGTAGAAAACCAGACACCAGCACATGGGGCAGGGGTTGGAAACACGTACCTGTTCCCAAAGCAACAAGGCAGCTCTCTGCCTCCTTCAGCAATCCATCCACCTGCTCTATTCTGGACTGGAGCTTCCCATGTTGTTCCTAAGATGGGAAAAGTGTGCTCAAATCAGTGACATTTAAAAAGCTGATTTGTCTTCTGAGACCACCATGTGGATCTTTGCTTGCTAAGAAACTAAAGAAGCTGATATAATCTGTTGTTAGAAGGAGGAGGCAGACTGACAAACACTAAGGCAGTAGCCATGGTAGGAAAGCACTAGACACTGAACACTGCATCTTCCACATGATTTTGCTTATGAGGGATAAGACATGGAGGTAAATACATTCCTAGAGCTTTTAACACATGCAAATTTCCAATACCACAACACATTACTTCTGCTTTGCCTTGTTAGTTACTAATACTGACATGACTACAGTATAAAGAGCTAATTTATGGTGGCATTTCCTTTAACGCTCCCATTTTTCACTGTTACTTTAATTGCCAAAACCCTTGGGCGGAAGGTTTCTATAGTCTAAGTGCAAGAAAATCACTGTCCCAGTGTGCTTCATATTTGTGTATAAATAAAAAGTGTGTTTAGTAAGAAGGAAACTTTAGGAGAGTGCAGTTACATACAATAATTTGGCTCCTACACTTGCCAAAGACAGCCAAAATATGGTAGAAGTACCTTTCTTTAAAGCTGAACACACATTACCTGTGCACTCTGCAGCAATTTGCTGTATAATGTCACCTTCTGGTTGTGACCCAAGATTTTACTCTCTTTGGCAAAGTAGGATTTCATTTTGTTCATTTCTGCTCCAAAGCTCTTCAGCTGCAATGAATGGGAAATACAGAAGAGAAAGTGAATGAAAATGAGCCACAAAAGATTATTCCATCGACCCTTTAGGCTCTTTCTCCCTTCTCTGCTCCTCCCAATATCCCATTTCTCCAGTATGACATGACACTTGCAAATGCAATCAGATTGAAGCCTGGACACCCCCTGTTAGATCAAGTACAGTTGCCTACTAAAGTAATTGATGTTCTTTGCAAAGATCCAACAAGATCTTTACTCAAAGAGGAAGCCACACAACTAAAGAGATGCTTCTACCCAGACCCAGAGCACCTTCACTACATACACTGTGTTTGGGTGCTTGTTTGTGCTCATAGTCATAAACATCCTCCTTTACACACCCTCTGGCCTCATCTTTTCTTTTGGCATGTGACACCACTGCTGCACTCCAAATCCTGAATGTGGTTTTGTGTAATGACCCATATTCTCTGTGCCTTATACATCTTGCAACATCAGGTGCCTTTCTGAACTAAATAAGCATTTAATAGATGATTCTGTTCCACCAATGCAATAACAGAGTCTCTACAGTGAGAACAGTTCATTCTTCCCTTCCAAAATGGCACTGTCTGCTTAGGCCCATCTAAACTTTATCTTCTCTTTTTTGCCCTCAACTAACCTGAATTATCTACTTTAACTATCAAGTTTTTCTGTTTTAGAGCAACACATTCCTTTTAATATATTTTAAAGGGCACTTCCTTGCATTCTTCTGACTTATTGGAAGTTCTCATAGCAGTTTTCCATTCAGAAAATACTTTGCCATGTATCACCTACCTGCCTACTGTTATTCTGTGCCCTTTCTGGTTCTTAGTTTATTTGAATACATAAAGATTAACCTTACGTCTTCATTATGAAAGAAACAACATTATCTCTTCATGCAGTATTACCTCTTCATCAGAGCAGGTTCTCATTACTTCCCACAAAGTCTTATTCACATTCACCAGGAGCTGATCCTGGACATTTGCACATGGTTTTAACCTGAAATATGGGGAAAAACACAGATGAAATAAAGTCTTGTTGCAACTGCACTGAGCACATAAAGCAGCACATTGGTATTCATACAATTCATTCCCCTGTTCTAATTAAGACATGGAAATGTAAGTAATTTCATTTAGTTGGGTCTTACAGCTTGGAGAGACCCTCTACAGCCTTGATTAAATGGGGGCCACGCTTGATAAACTCTGGCACATAAATCAAAGTTCATTTCCTATAGCTTTTGGTTGAGGGCAGGTCTGAACAGGAGGTGGGGAGTCAAAGAACGAGGAAGTGGTGCCAAAGAGGCTCTGAACAATCAAAATCTGAGTACTGATTTCCAATTCTATCATAAAACTTGATTTTGCACATAAATTGTAAAAGGCAGAATGAAGCAGACCAGAAGGGTCCTTCAGATTAGGAAATAAATCCTGATAACTGTATTTCAATCTAATAAACACTGTAATATTAGAACAAACATCACATTGTGACCTCTTATGATTCTGCTTTCTATGTGCGATCATTTTGGATGCAGTTATAAAAGCTTAACTCTTCTGACACGTAACTGAAACACTCTATTAGTGAAAGATAAAATACTTGAGGAAAAACCCAACCTTCAGCATCTTCACAACCACAACTCCTCCCCAGGATTAGCCCTATCCCCTCTAAACCTGCAATAAACTGGCTACCAGCACAAAGCAGGTCAAGTAGCATTCCTTATTTCTCCTGTATATAACGCATTAACTTTCTTCAGGCCACTTTGCATGCAACCAGAGCAGAAAAAACAAAATTACTTAAATACTTTATGACTGAAATCCCACTTACTCCTCTATCAGCTGAGAAAGGGCCTGGCAATCTTCTTCATAAATATGTAGCTTGGGGCGATGCACATACTGGCTGTACATGAGGTCTTGTGGGGTAGGAGCTGCACTGACTGCACCCTGAGGGGAACAGAGGGGAATTGTGAAGAGAAAGACAAAAAGATGTGTATTTGTCAGAAACAGTAACTCTCAATTCATGTACAGAAAGCAGCAAAAGGCCTGGAATCTTTTCTTTTGTACAACAGGGGGAAAAAAGGCCATTTAATCAATACAAATGATGTTAATTTAGTGTGATTCTTTTAAATCAGTTTTCATCCTTTTGTTGTGACAGTTTCAAAGAACTTCAAAACAGACATTTTTTACTAGCGCTTCCTAAGCTGACACACAGGCATTTTATTCAGTTGGCATAGAATCCCAGAGTGGTTTGGGTTGGAGGGACCTCAAAGCTCATCCAGCTCCAACCCCCTTCCACTAGAGCAGGTTGCTCCAAGCCCCTGTGTCCAACCTGGCCTTGAACACTGCCAGGGATGGGGCAGCCACAGCTTCTCTGGGCACCCTGTGCCAGCGCCTCAGCACCCTCACAGGGAAGAGCTTCTGCCTTTTCTCCAACCCGAACTTCCCCTGTTTCAGTTTGAACCCATTGCCCCTTGTCCTATCACTACAGTCCCTGACGAAGTCCCTTGCATGAAGCAAGGCAGAACACCCCACTGCTGTGTGTGCCCCCCCCCATAACCAGTTGTGTGCACTGGCTTTCTGCAGGCTACCAAAACAAGGCCCACAGCTGCAGTCCTTAGTTCCCAGAAGACATCTCCTTTTCTAATGTGAATATTCTACTGCCATATTTGCCCTGACACTGTGACATCTTACAGCGGTAAGACATGGTTATACAGGAGCCAGTGTGCAACTAGTCTGAGTCCTAGAATGAATTTCACAAGTAAGAATTTTCACAGATATACCACTGTCCACGTGAAGAAAATGATCTTTACCACCCCTCTTCATACAGACACCCCTCTTCATAACTACCTCACTCTTACACTTCTAATCATAAAGACATATGAACAATTCCTATCAAAAGGGGTGTCACGCCACCCATTTGGCAGAAGGAAGATCAAATCTCACTAGAACTTAAATTTAACTTTGAACAGACTGTTGAAAAGTTCTCAGCACTCTAGAATAAAGTACTGGCATCAAAGAAACTCCCAAACCAGTGCCAAAATCATGCAGACACTGCTCAGGTTTTCCACTTTCCAGGATGGCTTTTCTATGCCACAGTGCATCCTTCACTATGCCGGTAGAAACTGTAGGAAGCAGCAGGAAATGGAAGGATTTGAACTAAATCCCTATGTTTATGAATGCTAAACATTGCAATCCTACTAACACACTTCCTCTGTTTATGAAACGTGAAACTTTTTTCTTTCTATAAAGAAAACCAAGGAGCTCATTCACACCACATTACCCATTTCACATTACATTTGTGAAATCCAGCCAGATACCAGAGACCAGCCCCAGCATCCCAGTGGAAATTGACTTGGCTGCAAAACGTGTACAAATACCCAAGTCTGAAACACTCATCTTAAGAAAGCTTATATGAAATAAGGTGCCTTTAAGGTCAATTATTGCTCCATCCCTGGAGGTGTTCAAGGCCAGGTTGGACAGAGCCTTGGTCCACATGGTTTAGTGTGAGGTGTCCCTGCCCATGGCAGGGGGGTTGGAACTAGATGATCTTAAGGTCCTTTCCAACCCTTACGATTCTATGATTCTATGATTCTATGTGATGGATATCAAAGGATACTCACACTGGCTGGAACATGGCTCCGCCGGGGCTTCTGAATTGGAACGTGGACTTGAAGAAGTGTAAAAAACTCCCCAACTGTGATAACACCACTCTGAAATTTCTGTAAAGATCAGGGAAAACCAACACATGAGCACATTTTCCAAGCAAGAACACTTATTTGCATATACACACACAAGATTTTTCCTGTTAGGACAAGACATTGGCATCACTCAGCTATTTACGTACCTCCCGTAAGTTATCCTCACAGATGCTGTCATTGAGAAGCTGAGACTCCATCCGACTGCTTCGCTGGACTAGGCAGGAAACAAAGAGAGGGGGGACATTGCTGGGATTAATTATATTTTTATGGAAATATGAACCTAAGCTTATTAGCTCTAGAAAAAAAAGGCAATTTTAATATAGAGTTTTAAACTTTATGTGTGTGTTTCCAGTGCTGAATGAAGTACCTGAGGAAACAATTACTTGGGACACATAAGGAGGGCTGGATGAAGAATCTAATGTAACATAAAATCTGTGTCAGAGTGGTAGTGAAGTAACAGTTCACTTTCTGTGAGAGGAAAGCCAGATGTAACATACTAAAGAGTAATGAAACTGAGGAGACCCCAACCAGTTCACAGAGGGAACCCTGGGCAGCCAAAGACCAAAGAGCATCAGAGCTGCTGGCATCTCTCAAGGTGAAACCACAGCACTCGAGTTCAAAGGGTTCATTCCTCACTCAAAGGAAAGAGTCCAACTTCTGCTGGATAAGGCTGCAGGAGGCCAAAATTAGATTGGTTTTGAAAATGGAGGCGAGAGATCCCTTATCAGATGACCAGTGAGATTTCTGCCTCACTGTTGGGTATCAGGTAATTAAATCTGGGGGTGAATCTGCGTAGAGCCTATCCCTGCAATGCCTCTGAGTCCTTTTCCAAGAGCACAGCAAGTCTGCTGTGTTCTGCATGGAACCAGCTTATAATCATCTTTGGGCCAGCAGAGTTTGGGCTGGGGCTTTGCTAAAGAAACTGAACTGCCTCACCAGCCCAATTTGCCTTTGAAATCAAAGCTGGACCTAAATTCTGCTCATTTTTCTTCCCATCTTGGTTCTCCTTGAACAGCTTGAACTGTCAGTCAGAACTCCCTGCCTGGCAGCTCTGACATGGGCATTCAAGCCCTTTCCCAAATGAAATCACAGAACTACAGCCTGGTTTCGGTTGGAAGGAACCTTAAAGCTCCTCCAGCTCCAACCCCCTGCCACGGGCAGGGACACCTTCCACTAGAGCAGGTTGCTCCAAGCCCCATCTAACCTGGGATTAAAATATATACTTTGAGGGGGTCTCTTCCTTGATGAAGCATGAAGAACACAGGATTTGGGACTGGTACCACACAGGAAATCTTACTTGTTAGTTCTGCATCGGCTTTAACAGAATCCAGAGAGCTGCTGGTGCTGGCGTGGGTACAGTCAGGGCTTTTAGCTGAGAGAGTTGGAGGCTCTTCCCCTTTGCGAACTTCTGCTTGGCTTTGAGACTCAGCACCAAGAGTTACCTAATGACAGCAAGTTTAAAAGAAATAGTTATATGAAACAGAAGTTGATCAGTTGTTTAATGTAGCTGTTTCTTGACATTCAGCATTGTTTCATTTCTAGTATGGGTACATTTGATGTCTAATCAGCATGGCAAAGCAGTGTGTGGCCAGATAAGCTACTTCCTATGATGATACATAGGAAGTAAAGCTGCTTCCTTCATTTCTCAATCCAAGCACACTCCTCCAGCTTTTGGAACTAGAAAGTTTCTACTGATGATGACAAACTTATTCATAAGGTCAGATGAATGTTTCAGATGAATGTTCCATATTTGCACAGATTTTCTGGATTCACTTCCAATTTGTGCTGTCTAAAAAAGCTGATTTAGACTCAACATCCATCTTTGGATGCTAAATAGTTGCTTCAGGCCTTACTCTATCACTGTAGCTAAGTGACTACTAGCAAATAGTTTAGGTCAGAGGACGAGGAGTATTTAGTCAAGAAAGGATCAAAAGAATGCTATGGAGAATGGTTTAAAATTGGTATATCCCTTATAAATAATACAGGGATGACACAGCAAAATGACAGCAAATGCGTGGTTAACAGGGAAACCTACCAACAGATCTGTTACACCTCAAAATGGAAACAAAAGCCCTGTTAGTGCCCATGCTACCTTTATAATGAGTGATTAAACTCACCTGCAGGTCTGGAGAGGTCTCAGCATCCAAGTTTTCATCCCTCTTGGCCTTCTTTGGACTTTGAGGATCCTCCTCATCTTGTTCCAAAGATCTTTTTGTGTTGCAAGTTTTTGTCTCTTCAGTTTGATTCTTTTCATCGTGGGAGATTGGGTTTTTGTTTATCTCACTGCAGTTATTTTCCATGAGCTCAGAGTTTACAAATTCATTTGAATCCATTTCTTCCAGGCAGACAGGAAGAAATTCTTCTGCTATAAACTGAGAGGGGCTGAAGTTCTGCTTCATGGACTTCTTGTAACCTGGGGTTTCACCAGTGGTTACTTCTGAAACTGGTGCTTCTCCTTTGCCTGAGGACTTTGCATTTGTGTCTTGTACACTAGAAACAGGAGGATTCCTTCTGTTGGGTAACTTAGGCTGGAAGATGCCCAGAGGGACATTTATTCCTTGGTATGGACCCTTTAAGGCCATGCCTAAATGTGCATCTGTGGGAGCAGCTCCAGAATCAAGGCATGTGTCCTCCTGCTCTTTGGTATTACTTGGTTCATTTAGAGTATTTTTCCCTCCCCTCAAAGTATCCTCTGGCTGAGCTGAGGAACTGGGCAGCTGGTCAGAAAAAGCAGTTTTAGAAACAGGTAAAACTGCAGATTTCCTTCTAATATTCTTCAGTTTTGAACAAATATTTAAAATACCTGAGAAGTCAGAGGCATGAGCGGGATCTCCAACATCTCTTGGGCTGCCACTGACCACAGGTTGCTTTGTTTGGTCAGAGTTGATTTGAAAGTCTTTTGGTGGTGTCTCCCCCTCAGCTGACAGCCCCTGGTTTTCCTTTGACTCCTTGTTAGAGACAGTAACAAGATTTACTCCAGCCAAGCCCAAGTCTGTAGCTAAATCTTCAACTCTACATGAATCCTCTTCTAGTCCTTGTTTTCCCTGTGTACTACATGCATCTGGAGAACCCTTCATTGCTGGATTGGGAAGTGAAACATGGGATGTTAAATCACCACTTTCTTCCCCACAATCCGTGGGACTCTTACTTGGAAGTCTGGAAGATTTTCTCTTTGAGTTCAGGTTTTCTGGTGGAATGAGATCCTGCTCCCTGCTCACAGGGACAGAAATACCCATGGGAAGGCCCAGATCCTGCGGTGCCCCCACATCCATGGTCTCTTCTGAAAGTGAGACAGAACACACAGGATTTGGTGATGTGCCACTGGGGTCTGGGATAGCTCCTTTCTCACTAGGGAACACTGAGGCTGATGAGGCAGAAGAGGGAATGCTAGGCTCATCCTTAGATTTTGGAGGACATTCACCATTCAGGTCTCCTGGATGTGAGGAATCTGTTTCATCTCTGCAAGAGGACAACCCACGATGCAAGTCTGCTTGCTGAGTGCTCTTCTGTGATGCCTCCTGGTCCTCCAATCCACTGATATTGTTATTAACAGCAACAGTGTGGGATGCAGTTATTTCCATATCATCTTGGTTGTGGGTGAACACAATGGTTTTATCAGCAGGAGCTGCAGACCTGGCTGGGATGGCCTCTCTGCCCAGCACCATTTCACCATGCCCCACAGCTGTCTGAGCTTTAGTGATCTCCATGTCCTCAGCCAAAGTGAAAATGACTGTTTTGGAACCTGCCACAGCCTCCTGCTCGAGCTGCTGGGCCAGCTTCAGCCTGTCCTCACAAAAGCCTCTTGCAACACTTTGATCAACAGGGTGAGACTCAGTTATTTCCATCTCAGCCTGGTAACCCGTGAACATCATTGTGGGAGTCACAGGAACAGCCCCACGGGGCTGCCTGCCTCGCAGGGAATCTTCTTCCAAAGTTACATGGTGGGTTCTAGTGATGTCCATGTCATCCAGAGCAAACACAGTAGCTTCACCATTTGAAAGCACTTGCTCTGCAACTGCCTTATCCCACTTTGGTTTATCATCACATGCAACTTTTACAGCAATTTTATCAGCAGAGCAAGACCTGGTAGTGTCCATGTCAGCCTGGCTGCTTGTGAACACAGCACTTTTAATGGGGTGAGCTGCAGAGAGGGATTGAAGCCCTCCCTCATTCTGCAAGACCATTTCATGGCCTATAGCAGCCGTGTGGCTCTCTGTGATCTCCATGTCATTATTGTCATCACTCAGTGAAAATAAAACAGTCTTTTCCCCTGCTGTTCCCTTCAAGCTTTTCCTTCCAGTCCTTTCAGCTATGTTAAGTATCCCTCGAGGTGCAGCCTTTTCCATAGGTTTATCAATTACAGCAGTATCCAGTCTGCTTATTTCCATATCATTATTGTAGGTAAAAACACAAGTTTTATCTCCAGCAATTAAGGATGGGTCATCATTGGAACTTCTAAGCTGCACAGTTATTTTGTTGTCTGCTGACACTGTGTGGCTCCTGGTGATGTCCATGTCAGCATCTTCTGAGAATATGGTTGTTGCCTCATCTGCAAGAGGCAGATGTTTTAAATCACTCATGGTTAACGTTTTCTTGCCAGATACCAAAGAGTGCACATCACACACAGGCTGCTCCTGAGGATTCACTGTCATTGTGACCCCTTTTCTTAAGGACATTATTTTGTTTTCATCCTGAACATGGAATCCAGGTACTGCTTTTCTTGCTGATAACGTAGCATTGATGTTTCCTGTCAAGTCCATGTTTTCACCAGAGGGAAACACAACTGACTTCTCAAAGAACGAAGGCACTTGGGCATGTCCCATGTGTGGTTCAGAGGCAGTGGCCTGAACTGGCTCCTCAGCACCCCTCGAGCACAGGCCACCAGCTCCGTGGGGACTTTTAAAAGCCTCCTCAGAAGAAACTCTTGTATCAACTGCAAAACCTCTCCTAGAATCTTCTCGAGTTGGCAAAGCTTCATTTCCTACCTTCATAGGATGTGCTTTCTCCGGCCTGCCTGAGCTTTGGCCGCTGGCATTTAGTCCTAATGCTGTTCCACGCTGCTCATTCCCTTTCATTCCAGAGGGAGCAGGCTCATTACTGGGAATAAATGAACCATTTGGAGCCAAAGAAGTAACAGTTTGATTATTGGTGTTCATTTTCAAAGCCACATGTTCTACTGCTGCAGTCTGACTCCTGACCCCTACAGCAGAACTGCCGGGGCACTGGGAGGTCTGGTTCTGCAGCTGCTGGGATAACACTTTACTGTGGTTATGATTATTCCCATGTTCTTGTACTGCATTCACAGGAGCAGCAGCAAAGGCAGGAGGATGAGTTTTGCTCACGTCACTGTTTTGCTCACCTGAAAATGTGCCTGTTCTGTCATTTGTGCAGGAAACTGAAGGGATTACGTGTTTTTTTCCCAAAGGTTGTGCCATAACTTTTTGACTTTGCAAAGACACGAATGCACTGGAGTTGGTGACACTGTTCTCAGGGACTTCTCTCTTTTGCTCTTGCAGTGGACACACACTCTTTGCACAGGAACTTGCACCACTTGCCTGAAAGTTTGGTTTTCCAAGCTGCTTTTCAACCACCTCAAGATCCACAGCATTCAATTTTACAGCTTGGCTTCTTTTAACATTCCCATTGGTGCTGATCACCTCACGATTTTCCTTGTCCATATCTGAATAATTTGCACCTTCACTGACATTTGTATTCTGGTTCTTTCTTGGAATTATTTTACAATGCATTTGTTTTGCTTCTGCAGTTATCCTCTTGCCTTGATCATCAATGACAACAGCATGGCACTTGGTTATTTCCATTTCTTCCTGCTCATTTAAACTGGGAGATGTAGATTTGTTATCAAGAAAATGAGGTTTGCAGGGGACAGAGGCGAACACTCCAACGGGACATTCACTTTCAGCATTCTCTCCATCCTTGACAACACAGGTCTTGGTCAGGTCCATGTCTTCTCCTGAGAATATCACTGTCTTCTCAGCTGGCCGAGAAATAAGCTGTGAGTTCCCTAGCCCGGGCTGGAGTCTGCTCTTGGGAACCTCACAGGATGCTGGATTTGTGCAGGACCTGAAGCCAGCGTTCACTGAAGCATTCCCATGATCTTGGGACACTTTCTTGCTTTGTCCATCCGAGCCTGAGGACAGTCCAAGTGCACTGGTTTTATACAACACAGGAGCTCCATGATCCGAAGCTGCCAGGCTCTTTGCAATGTCCCTACCACCACGTGCCACATGGCTGTGTTCTGCCAGCTCAGTGTTTGCATTAACTGGCTTTTCAAAAGCTTTATGATGCGAACTGTTCATTTCTTTGGTGCTGTCATTACAGATGACATCTGTGTAATTCCCAGTTATCTCCATGTCCTCAGATTTAGACACATCATCAGTTTTATCACCTCGGAAGACAGGCTCAGAAGAAACAGCTCCTGGGATGGCATCCATTGCTCTGGCCTCTTGTTTAGCAGCTTGCAGCACGGTGGGATCTCGCCTGTCTTCAAGTGGTTTTCTGTCTGTACAAAGCTGAGGGTCCTGCTGAACAATCAAGTGCTGGTGAGATGCTCTCTTTAATGTGGAATTATCCAACTCTGTGGATGGGAAATCCTTTTGGATGTTTAGACTTTGATTCCCAACACTGGAGAAGGGAAAAGACACCTTTGCAGTGTGACTGGTTGTCATATCCATTCCATCATCTGCAAAGGCCTTGGTAACATCCTCACACTGTAATTGCTGTGGTGGAGCTTGACAAGAAAACATGGCTTTGACATCAGCTGCCTGGCATTTGGTCACTTCCATCCCATCATCTTCCCCTCTAAAGACTTTGGTCACGTTGCAGGTGTCCAGTGGCTCATGGGAATATGCAAATTCCACTGATGATGGTGCCACAGCTTCTGTGACTTGAGGAGGCATAAAGAAAACGTTCTCTTTCTCAGGGCCCTCCATAGGGCTCGGAGTCTTCTCGTTTGACTTCAGGCTCATCAAAAATTCATTGAAGTCTATTTTTTTTACAGTAGCTGCATCTTCTTTCTGTTCCGAAGGTGGGCACAAATAGCTTGTAGGATCAGAGAAAAATTGGAATTCTTTGCTCCCTTCTGCCTTCCCACTGTTAGAGTTTAACCCTGCCAGAAAGGACGTGATATCTATTTTCTCAGTGTCATCAGCCTGGTTGTTCTTCAGGTTACGTGTGATGACAGCAGTGTGACTGGCTGTCATATCCATTTCATTCTCCTCTGAGAAGATGTAGGTGGTGTTGTGCCTGTTTTGTCTTTGAGTGGCGTTGTCTGCATCATACCACTGGAAAAAAACCCAACCAAAAACAAAAAGGAAGAAATAAGTTACTGACACTTAAACCCAATGATACAATGGTTTATTCTCTTTAAAACAACAGTCAACTGATGCAGTACTAAGGTTAGAGCTCAATCTTTACATCTTTTTGGGGAAAGAACAATTGGTTTCAGTCCTTCTCAATAAGTAAGAACACATTCAAGGGAAGGATGACTTAATTCTTAGAACATATCATATTTAAATGGCTTTTTTTGGAGAGAATGTGTCTCAGTTTTACTGTTGGGCAAAGACTTCATATTTAGACATATTTTAGTAAGCATGGAACACTTATGGAACAATGTTATGGATTTTGTGGTTTCCACCTTTCCCCCTCCTCTAACTGCAGGTAAAAACCTTGCCCAGCTTCCCATGCACTTGAGTTGCATTTATCATCATTCCTATACAAATTGTTGGAACTTCTTTTGGACACTGACATTTTCAGCACCAAACCCAAATAAACGCCTTCACATACCTCAGTCTGCACCAGTGCCTGGATAGGGGCATGAAGCAAGGTGTTCATCCCTGTTGAAAGAAAAAGAAATACTCCATTTGTTGTTTTCTTACTATTTTCTTCTTATTTTATCCACTGAGCTGAAGATTTGGGCACTCATTTTGCAAATACCACTAAGTAAGTACAGTTAAACCCAAATATATCCTGAACAGCATTTGCAGAACTTCCTGAAGCGTGTGAAGGGCCACCCAGAGTTCTACAGTACAATGCTGGGACACGGCTTCATGGGACAAAGCCCACTCATGCAACCATCACCTCAGTGAGAGATGATGAAATTATTCAGAGTTAATAGTTTTAAATAAAGACAGTAATTTCGTTATTAAATCCATCTCCAAACTCACCAGTGATCTCACAGGGAACAGCCTCAGGTTCTTCATTTCTACAAGAGGTGGGTGAGGTAAACACTTTGTTAAAGGATTTTCTATAATGCCCTTTCCAACCCCACTCATTCTGTGATTCAAGGATTTCCCACCAGAAAGCTTCAGCATCATACTGACAAGCAGAGAATTCTGCTGTGTAGCTCTACACAGCTCTACAGGGCTGGCAGCAGACACCAACACCACTTGTGTGTCTGCAATACCTTCTAATATGAGCTGCAATCTTATTTTCCCCGGAGTTTCTCTTATCTCAGCCATTGGCCAACATGCAGGTGGCATTTATAATTCCTCAGTGACAAATGACAAAAGAGAAAAGATGCGTTCTTTATTTTTAACTCAGACCTTCCACTTTTAGTTATTCCTTTTCTCTTTGGGCAATTGAAGCTGTGTTCCTATAGCCTGAAATCACTTTCCTGTAAAACAGAAAGCCAGATACAGTTTCCAGCTTGTGTGGTTTTCTGTCTAACTTATAATGCAGTCTGCTCTCCACTGCTCTATTGATTGCTCTTTCAAGTCCCAAGAAAGCTTAGCTAGAGTACTGGGGTTTATCTTTACTTATATATATTATATAAATTTACATATATTATATGTATATATATATGCATGTACACACACAGATATATATGTTACTATCTTGGGTTGATACCATTAAAAACATGACTCAACTACAGCTGTACGTAAGCTGTTTCCTTGCTATGTATTTTAAACGTAAGAAATTCCCCATAGAATTCTTCACCCATAGAAAGTGTCTAAATAAATCAGATTTATCACAGGATGATACAATTCTCTGATAAATCTGTTCCTTTACTTACCAGGTCATTTTGATTTTTAAAATCCCATCACTGTGTTTTACCTAGATAAGAACTTTGAGGCCAGACTAACACTTCATGTGCCTCTGAGGGAAAAAGTTCTGGTAAGAAATAGCAAAGACTCTGTCTAGCAGGTATGGAAACAGGTAGGTCTTTCCTGGGAAACATTCCCAAGCAATCAGCTTTGGAAGGAAGCAGTTTCAAGCAATAATTGTTCAATTTTTCAGAAACTAATATCTTTTTGTAAGTGACCAACACAGCTAAATCCTTTCCCCCTCCCTGCATCCCTTCTTTCACCAATAGCACTGACCACTTTTCCATCTACACGAACACACACTGCATTTCTCTGAGGGGTAATATTTTGCATAGCACGTGAAGAAATGTATTTGCAGGAGAGAGCGCTATAGTCATGGGAATTATTCTTTTTAACTTACTCATTCAAGACATCATTCTCTGTATTTTCTGCACACTCTAAAAAACAAGAAAATTATGCCATTACAATGAGAAGCACGATCATGGCTGGACTTAGATCATGGAATGCTTTGGGTTGGAAGGGACCTTAAAGCTCATCCAGTTCCAACCCCCTGCCACAAGAAGGGACATCTTCCACTAGAGCAGGTTGCTCTAAGCCCCGTCCAACCTGGCACTTTATGATCTTAAAGGTCTTTTCCAACTTACATGATTGTATAAAACATTCAGAGACAAGAATAATCTGCACAGAAAAGAATGTTCTGAACTTCTCACTCTCAATGTGCCGCCTTATTGTGGCAAAACCCCAGAGAAGCCAAGCTGAAAAATGCATTAGCTTTTCAGACTCTTCCTGGGTAATCTTTGACAGAATGAATAGAACATTCTGCTCAGCCTTGTGTTGATGGAAACAAATCAGGTTTTGTTCTAGATGAATTTTGTCTGAAAAAAAGAAGTCTTTTTCTGATCCACAAGGTCCACAGAACCAGTAACTAATGGGTTTTCAGCCAGTGTAGGACAAGCAGCTGAGCATACTGTTGCTTACCTGGGACTGACAGGCCTGACTTCTTAAATTCAAGCTAAAATCCTGTCGCTAACAGCCTGTAAATCCCAGCAGGAAGGGAAGAAGAAGATTTACCTGTATTTTCTCTCTCTGCTGTGTTATTCTTAAGATCTGGCTGGAAGACTCTGCAGCTATGAACAAAAACAGCATCAGTTTTTGAAACCCATCTATTTCAAAGCAAATTAAAACAATCCAAAATAAACCAGCCCTAATTTCAAGCTTTTCCACATGGTATGTTCTGAAATGAGATATCAAAAACCAGAAATGTATTGAACTTAACTGTATTTTCCAGTGAGAAAATGCCATTATCATCATTAAGATGGAAACCACTAAAAAACTTAATGGGATACAAAAATTCCTGATTATATTAAATTCACTGAACTGTTTTTTTTTCCGGCTAGGAAGAGAAAATGGATAAGGGCTCCTCTCTTAAGGCTCAAAATCAACTCAATGTAACAACAGTCACCAGTCTGCTGCTTGCATACATTTGGGACTCTTCAGTGCAGGCAGTTCTAGGGGATGCCAGGTTACAGCCTGCAGTTTGTGCTTCAATAAAGGATGCAGATCTGCATCCGTCAGCTCAGACTTACTTTATGGTGTTGGCAAAGCTGACACGGCGGGAGTTCCTCCTACGTTTCTCTATGTTGATATCCTGACAATAAAGAACACGACAGTTTGATGCCCACAGGACTGGTCTGACTCTGTAAGCCACAATAAGCATAGCTTTTCATGAAACACAAGAAACAAAATAAAACCACTCCCAAAACCCAACAATCTAAGTCCCACAAGTACAACAGACAATAACAACATCCTTAAACTACTTTACAGTTCAGCTTGTTAAATTGCTTTATGGTTTTCCAGCTCCTCCTGACGCCCATCCCATAAGAAGTAATATCTGAAGATCCCTTTGAACTGCCTGGTTTCAAATGCAAGAAGCAGAACACCAGTCATACGATTTTTATCTGACATATCATCTGCTATACATGGGAAAATACAAGTAGTTGCTTAGCAAGAGAGTTGTGGGGGGAAAACTAACTTCCTTTAGTTTTCCATTACAAGAACTGAAAACAAATTAGTAATAATGGTCTCCTCATGGGAGAATGTGAAGGATTCCTCAAAGAATCAGTCGCCATTTTCCTGTAGAAATGTTTAAATGGTGTCACTGACTACATGGCCATAGCAATGCAGTGTTGCAAGCAATGTAAGGATGCAATATTACACGTGCTGAAAAGCTAATCCATCCTACCATTGCTGTGCAGTTGTCTGCAATAAGCTTCTCTAACTAAGTAGCTCTGTCTCAGCGCAGTGGAACACTTGTTGTTTAAGAAGACACGGAGTATTGACATCCCAGGCACTACCTGTTATATCCACATGAACAAAGCCTGTAGAACACTTCATTTCTTTTAAAATGATGCCAGCTCCACAAGCAATTCTGAGTGATGCCAATGACAGTCTCCTATTGCTCCTTAGCAGGACTGCCCATCACTGTTAATAGGCATTAAGGTTGAGATGAAGACTGTGACCTGCTCTTCATACTCAACCCAGGTTTGAAATTGATGTGTTGTGCATGAATACGTCAGGCTCATACTGCACAGTCTAGAGAACTTATGAGAGGCTTTTTCACTGAAAGCCTTATATGCTAAAAAATGACTTTTCAAGTTCCATAACCAGCAGCAGATAAAGCATTTAAATATGTGATGCAGCTGGAATCTCAGTCCATAGAACATGCCCTGGGTGGAAACAGCATTTAGAAAGAAATCCAAACTGAATAGGCCTATAATTACAATTCCTAAGAAACAAGAGACACTACAAACATGAAATGTATCCCCAGTGTATTTCTGGAAGAAAATGTTCATTTTTTAGCTTTTATTTGAAATAAGTTGGCAGGCTGATTATTTTTCAGATGTTAAACCCTGTTACTGACTATACCAGTTTGTAACTGGTGGATCCAAGTCAGGCTACAGCAGGAGCAAGCTACACCTGTTGATCTCTGTTTATTCTTCTTTTCTTGATGGAGGAAATATTCTGACGTAAAATAGAAGCATAAGAAAAACTCCATGGTGTCCTTGTAATATTTAGCACTCCAAACATTATCCTCCCAAGCAGTTATTACAAGAGTTTGTACACTTGCATTATTCTAGTGACATGGTTCAATCAGCGACAAGTTGAGGAGCAAAGTGAAGGTGTGAAGAGCATCAGCAAGAAAGGACATACCTGTGTCAATTCATTCCCATTTCCCAGATCATCCAGAGGATTTCGTGGAGCCTTTAAAATCTAAAAGAAAATATAACAGTTGAGAAGATCAGCTCCAACTACAAGGACTGATGACTTGGCTGGAGAGAGTTTCTGAGAGCCACCAGTGCCCTAGTCAATCTTGTCAATCCAGTAGGCTCTCTCTTAGCTTTTGGGATGCTTTACTTCAGCTGTGAGGAGAAAACCAGCTCCTGTTTACAGGTTCCCTTTCTCTCCTTCACTCACTCACACGGTTTTCTTTTGAGAAATGCCTTAAGTTACTCACAGAGGACAGCCGCTTCCCTCGGATGTTCTCTGTGTTATCACTGCAGGGGAAGAAAGGCAAACGGGTGTTAGAGCAGAAACCTGAACCAAGATGTATCTCTTGAACAGTATTTAAAGAAATTGATCACTCCATTCTTTTTACAAGTGTAAAGTTAAATAAAGAAGGTTGTTCAGAACAGATCATTCATCCCAGCAGTAGTCCCCAAAAGCAAGCTTTGGAAAACTCAGCAGATCGACGCGAGGGTTAGTCAGTGTCCAGACAAACCCCTGCTATGAAGTTCCCTCTGTGCTTTCCTACACATGATCAAATAAACCTCCTGTTCCTCTTCCTCACAATGGAAACCACATTTCGTACAAGAGATGCTGGAGTGCACACAGGGATTAAGAAAAGTTTTGCCTCTAAACAACAAAATTTACACCCCAATAAAATTCTTCCAAGGTTTCAACTTACATTTCCGTGATGGGGTCTGCATAAACTTTCTCCATTTCTGACGGATGTGGTACTGAAATCCAAAAACATTAACAAACCTCGGTGAGAAAACTGCATAAACCCACAAGTAGATATGAGCCTTAGATGCTGTCATCTTTCTCTCCATCTTTCTCCAGTCACTGAAATGGACTGAAGTAAAATAAGCCTCAAGTCCATGATTTATTTTTATATACCATATTGTAAAACAGCTGTGCTCACAGTTCAGCTTTTACTGGTGACATGTCCTTTTGTTTAAAGTGAAGATTCCAGTAACTGTTGGAGATCAAACCTTACGCAATACAAATTTTCAGCCAATCCTTCCCTCACCCCAAGAATATTATATGTCAATGCCAATAACTCCCACTAGCACAGAAAACCACATTACTTATCGTAAGTTGTGTAAGGGGATCAAATGAATTAACCCACACTGACAGAATACAGACTTTATATTGCCTTATGCTTCTTGTAAACCACAACTAAGAGCTTTTAATACCAGGTTGATATTTCCCGTAATTCAGACTCCCATAGACCTGACAAACACTACCAAAAATATACCACAGAATCAACAATACAAGACCAATCATGAAATTATCTGTGCCATTTCCTAGATGTTGGTGATGATCCCTCCATCGTGCATCCCTCCAATAAGAACTCCACAAAGCATACTTACAGGAGAGCTATAACCAATCTGACAGAGTTTATCACCTAACTTTATTCTCCCCTTGCTAAATGTGAGCAAGCAACATCGTAAGAGAAACCCTGGTCACTTTCTCCTCTGGAGCCAGGCTGAGAGAGCTGGGCTGGGGCAGCCTGGAGAAGAGAAGGCTCCTGAAGGGGACACCTTAGAGCAGCTCCAGGGCCTAAAGGGGCTCCAGGAAACCTGGAGAGGGGCTTTGGACAAGGGCCTGGAGGGACAGGACAAGGGGAATAGCTTTAACCTGCCAGAGGGGAGACTGAGATGAGCTCTGAGGCAGAAGCTCTTCCCTGTGAGGGTGCTGAGGCGCTGGCACAGGGTGCCCAGAGAAGCTGTGGCTGCCCCATCCCTGGCAGTGTTCAAGGCCAGGTTGGACACAGGGGCTTGGAGCAACCTGCTCTAGTGGAAGGTGTCTCTGCCCGTGGCGGGGGTTGGAACTGGAGGAGCTTTAAGGTCCCTTCCAACACAAACCAGGCTGGGATTAAGTGATTTGTAAAACTGACAATGAAATTTGACAAGTGCAAAGAGAGAGGTCTGCACAGACCTGCTCAGCTTTTGCATTTCACAGTCGCTGGCTCCAGGTTTGCTGGACCCCTGGGGGTCACACAGCCCCCCCCCACTCACAGCTACAGCACATTGCTCAGCATCCCCCTGTGCCTGGGAGCTGCTCTAAGGTCTCCCCTTCAGAAGCCTTCTCTTCTCCAGGCTGACCCAGCCCAGCTCTCTCAGCCTGGCTCCACAGCAGAGCTGCTCCAGCCCTCACAGCAGCTCCGGGGCCTCCTCTGGACTCACCCCAGTATCTTTACAGCTTTACATATCTTTGACCTACAAGCATATGACAGCGAGTTGAGAAGCTTTTTTAATTCTATTTAGGAAGAAGCACCTCTTTTTATTCTTCTATTTGACAATTAATTCCACACAAAGAATCACTCCATAATTCTTCCAGTTCATTCACGATCTTGCAGATGCCCTCTTCGATCTTCCCCCCTTTAAGAGTAAGAACCCATTTACTGCTCTTTACGATTCCTTTTCACTCTCGAGCCGTTTCCCTCCCGTAGTGTTTGCTTTACCGCCCTGACAGGGCTGGCAGGCGGGAGCGCCGTCCCGAACGACCGCCAAAACTCTCCTTTAAACCTCATTGTCACTTCCAGCGCTGCTTTCCCAAACGGGAATCACTCCCTACTCATCAACCCTGCATTCACCCATCAGTTCACGCGGCGATTCCCCTCACGCCTCCCGCTCCCTCAGTGAAATCTCCTCAGGCCCCGGCCCGACCCTCTCCTCACACGCAGCGGGACCGATCACTCCTCCCGCCTTTTGTCCGCCCGCGCTCCCGTCACCGCTCGCCGTCAGACAACGGGCACCGCCTCAGTCGCTACCCGCGCCTAGTCTCTCGCTGCCAGGCCCCGTCCTCGGCCGCGCTTACCCGCCGCTGCCGCCGCGGCCCTCCCGGCCCCGGGCCGCTGCCCCCCGCTCCGGCCGCCGCCGCTCCGCTGTTCAAACCCAACCGCCGCGCCTGCGCCTCGCGCCAAATTGCCGTCGTGACGACAGCACAGTGGCGCCTGCCGTACAGCATGGCGCCGCCAAGCGTTCCGTACAACATGGCGATCCCCAGCAGCCAGCACGCTGCCTGTCATTTCAGCATTTCAGCTCACCAGCGCGCCCCACAATCGCAGCGATGGGGCCGGCGGGGCAGCGGCCGAGCCGCGTATTGCTGCTTGATCCCTGTGCGGAGGCCTCGCTCCGCGTTGTGCGACCAGGGGCCGAGCCGCCGGCGCCATCTCGGGGAGGGAGCGGCGGGCGGGCGGAGATAGCAGAGGCGGTGGGCGTATTTCCTTATAGGTTGGGCGCGAGACAGAGCTGTCGTGACGAGGTGGCCGAGTGGTTAAGGCGATGGACTGCTAATCCATTGTGCTCTGCACGCGTGGGTTCGAATCCCATCCTCGTCGACACACACTTCTTTTTTCCTTCATTATTTCGTTTTTCCCCCTACCCCCCACGGGCCCGGGCTGCTGCTCACCGCCCGCCACCCCCGGCGAGCTCCCGCCCTCCCGCGGGCCGCGTTCCGTGGTGCGGGGACGGGGCTGAGGGGAGCCGGGGGCTGCAGGCGGGCCCGCACCGCAGAGGGAGCCCCACTCCTCAGGGAGAAGCCCCATGTGGAGCCAGAGCAGTGTCCTGGGGGATTTAGGGGTCGTATCCCGGGTGTCAGGGTCCCTGAGGGGCTGGTGGAGCTGCCAGAGCTCGGCTGTGCCTGCAGGGTGGGCTGCTCTCCTGACCTCAGAACTGCTCTTGTGGAGCACAAGTGTGATGAGGAACGGCTGAGGGACCTGGGGGGGTTTAGTCTGGAGAAGAGAAGGCTCAGGGGGGACCTTCTCGCTCTCTGATACAACTGCCTGACAGGAGGATGGAGCCAGGAGGGGGCTGGTCTCTGCTCCCAAGGAACAAGGGATGGGACAAGAGGAAACGGCCTCAAGCTGCCCCAGGGCAGGTTTAGATGGAGCTGAGGAACAATTCCTTCCCCAGAGGGTGCTCAGGCATTGGAACAGGCTGCCCAGGGCAGGGCTGGAGTCACCGGCCCTGCAAGTGTTCACACACCGAATAGCCGAGGCCCCAGTGCCATGGGTTAGTGGTGGATCTCATCTCAACCTCCCTTCTGGCAGGTTAAAGCCATTCCCCCTTGCCCTGTCCCTACAAGCCCTTGTCAAAAGCCTCTCTCCCGGTTTCTTGCCGACCCCCTTATATATTAGGTTTTATTTAGGTTTAGCTATACCAAAATCCTTGTGAAAATTAGATTATACTAAACCCCATGCAGAGAATGGCTGGATCATGCCTCTACAATCTCACACATAGCACCTAAAATGGACTAGTTAAAACACAGCTGGAAGAGTGTTGTTACGTGGAAGATGGGCATTACAATGCTGCTTTAGGGCACAATTCCAAGTCAATCCTACACATCAGTGGGTAAAGCTCAGCAAAATTCCCAGCAGGGTTTGCCAGGAGGGTTTATTTGTACAGGTAAGTGCTTTAGCTGCTGGTGAGATGCACATTCTCCTAGTCCTTTGCTGTAGCATGAAAAGACTTACCAAAATAAAACTACTAGAGAGAGGGCTTCTTCTGGGACCTACACTCTGTGTACAGATAACCCTATGTTTTGTACAGATAACTTTGTGCTACAATCATCCCACAACCAGGGTATTTATCTCAGATCTAATCTTAGATGGCAATTTACCACATCATCTCTAACAGTCACACTTTCCCTATTAGCAAAACACCAACTACTCACTTCTTGTGTGCATGTTTGCAGGGTATATTGGCTGGACACCAGCTCTGAACTGAAGATGAGGTAGATGCAATTGGTGGGAGGCTCCTTATGGAAATCAACCTTAATTTTCATTGCTCAAAGTATCTTGCAGATTGAAACCCCGGGGTTTCTTTACCATCGAGGTTTGGTAATTAAAAGCTGTTACTTGCAGCCATTATGCACAGCTGGAGAAAGGGAACACAGCTCCAGGCCTTCAACCATCCAGGCTCCATCTGCTGGCACAAGTCAGGAAAATCCCTTGCAGATGCTTGTTTCTTAGAGGGAAAAAAAAAAAGACTCAAAACCCCCAGATAACATAACCTGGGACACCTCAAAGTCTAATTTAAAACTGTTGCCCCTAAATTTACTAGTTTTCCCTTCATCTAAAGCTGCTATATAGCAGCAGAGACCCTTATTTATACACTGAAGGTGCCCAAGTTTCACTTACAGTTATATGAAATATGGATTCCAGTGCATGGAAAAGCTGGATGAGTTTTTGGTGTCATCTCTCAAACACAGGGGGCTTTTTATCCCCTTTGCTTAATGAGCTCCTGTAGCTCTGCGCTACACCTTAACACACAATAGCAAGAATAAAATAGCATCTGTGGTTAACTTACAACGACAAGAGAGCCATGGTGAGATGTGGAAGAGCAAAGCTCAAGCCTGAGTGAACTCTTATGGGAATACTCAACACATCAGCTGGATGATCCAGGAGAGTTAAAAAACCACTTTGGTGTCTCTGAGCTATTGGAAGAGGTATGCAGGGGTTTATTCTGGTTTGGTACACAAGTCCTGATCCTGAGGACTTTCAAAGCTCACCCCAAGACTGGGCCATGTTCCAGTTGATATCCACGATATGAACAGCATCAGCTCTTCTGGATTCCTTTCTTCACCTTTACAAAAGGCTTAATATTTTAGAAGCATAGAACAAGATGCTTGTGCCCCAGTAGGGGTGGAGAGAGGTGGATATGGAGCAATGGGCTAGAAACCAGCTTGCAAACAGTCCTGAAACAACACAGTAAAGGTTCTGATTGTCTGCAGCACTCACTGGAGCTGAGGTCACCCCAGTGACATATGGAAAAGAGGGAAAAAAGATTAAAAAGAACCTGAGACAGCAGAATTATCAAAATAAACCCCCCCCCAGAAGCCAAGAAGCAACCAGATGAACACTGAGGAAAGTAAGAACTACAGTGATATTTATCATCTTGGACACATATTAATATAAAATGTATATTAAGAAGTCTTCTGCTTCATAAAGCAGCTTTTGTTTTTCTTCAAAGCTGTCACATTGAAGTGATATTAAAAATTCCACATCTCCTGCCTGGAGTACATTAAAATAAAACAGCAGCCTGACCCCTACTTTGGATCGTTGCTCAAGCATGAAGATGTTTGCAGGGAGGGACAGAGGTGGACAGGCTCTCAAGAGAAGCCAGATGTGTTTGAGAAGGCAGGAGACAGGTCACAGGGGAGGTAGCAAAAAGGCAAAAATCATCTTAACCAGTCTCCTTATAAATCTCATAAGGACAAATCTGGGGATTAGCACCTCCAAAACCAGGCCCAATATAAAGAGATCCTCCCTAGAGTTACTAACTTTAAGTAATTATCCAAAGGAGTACAGAAAGAGCAATTCCAAAGCCAAGTCCACCTTGGTGACAGCCAGCACCAGATGGATCAGCTTCACAGTGCTCTGCTTTTCCCTCAGGGTGTTCTCAGTGATAAGGTTTGAGTTTTACAATCAGTCTGACAATAAAATACAGTACAAGTAGTTTTGTGTATGACATCCAGCACATCAAACAACAGCCCAGCAGCTCATGGTGTCAGATACAGGAACACAGGAGGCCAGAAGAACACTCAGGTGCTGATGTTCAGTGCATGCACTAGTATCTGTGTGGATGATCAGCAGCAGCCCCAGGTTACATGGAGGTGAAAGGCAAAGCTGCCCGTGCCTGAGCTGTGTTTGTTGCCCTGAAGTGCTGGTTCACCAATAGGCAACATAAAGCCAGTGGTGTGTTGGTAGCCCCACCTTGTGCTCACCCTCTACAGCATGAGGGCAGTTCTGCAGCCCCAGCAGCCCTTCCCAACCCCACCTCAAGCCACAGGCAGTTTGTTCACCTCAACCAACACTGGGAAAGTAAATCTTAGGTCTTTACAAGATGCTTTTCCTGGCCAGAAATGTCCATAGAGGTCCCACATCCTCACTCATTCCTCCAGTCTTCCGCTGCCCACTCGGGCATCCTGGAGCAGTACTCAAACCCTGTGCCCTTGTAGCGCAGGGCATGCAGGTACATCACCAGCTCCTTGGGAGATGGGTCCCGCCTTATCATCTTGCACTCCACAACACAGAGGGTCCTTCTCTCCTGAAACCTTTTTCTCCCACTTCCCCATCCTGATTCTCACACGAATTGTGCTCTTTACTTTCAAGTGGTTCCAGGTTGGGCATCAGAGCTTCAGTGGACAGGCTGCTGTGTCCTTTCTCCCAGCATCCTGAGTGTCCCTCTCAGCATCCTGAGCATCTTCAGCAGGGCAGGAATTCCCACTGCTGGGATCAGCCTGCACAGGCTTTGCGCAGTCACTTGAATCACCACAGTCTTTACTTTCAGCATTAGAGTTCAAGTCCTCCTCCATAATACCCAAGATATCCAGGCTCTGTTTGGAACGATGTTCCTCTACCAGTGCCTTGAGCAGCTTCTTCATCTGTTTTGTCTATCTTGCCCCCTTCCCCCTGTCAGGGCCCCAGGCTTCCATGTTGTAGATGGGGTCGTTGACTATAGGGTGCCCCAAGAACTGCAAATGGACCCGGATCTGGTGCGTGCGGCCCGTGTGGGGCAGACACTTGACGACGCTGCTCTTCCCGTTGTAACTGAGCCTCTGGAAGATGGTTTTGCAGAATTTCCCTTTGGGGTCCACACGACACACTCCCACTTTGTTAAGAAACAACCGGATGGGCTCCTCACAGACCACTTCGTGCTCCGGGAACTCCCCCACCACACGGCAGACGTACTCCTTCTCCAGCTGTGGGGACACAGAGGAACTCACAGAGAACAGAACAGGAACCATTTCTATCTCAGTGACCCCCCAAGTCCCACCCCAGCTACTCCTCTCTTTCTCTTCAGTGAAATATATGTGCAAGTAGCACGTCGCCAAAGTTTTATTACAATTCAACAGGAAAGAGCTAAAAAAAAAATCAGTTATTTAAAGCCAAATGTCTCTCATGCTCTCCCCAAGCAGTTGGGAAATGAACAACACAAGGGCCTGGTCTATTGACCCCCCCGCCATGTGCTTGGCTGCAATGCCTTTGCTGTGTGAAACGGAGACCTTAGAGCAGCTCCAGTGCCTAAAGGGGCTCCAGGAAACCTGGAGAGGAGCTTTGGACAAGGGCCTGGAGGGACAGGCCAAGGGGAATGGCTTTAACCTGCCAGAGGGGAGATTGAGATGAGCTCTGAGGCAGAAGCTCTTCCCTGTGAGGGTGCTGAGGCGCTGGCACAGGGTGCCCAGAGAAGCTGTGGCTGCCCCATCCCTGGCAGTGTTCAAGGCCAGGTTGGACACAGGGGCTTGGAGCAACCTGCTCTAGTGGAAGGTGTCCCTGCCCGGGGCAGGGGGTTGGGACTGGAGGAGCTTTAAGCTCCTTTCCAATTCAAACCATTCTAAGATTCTGTGATTTTCCTCATATTAAACTGAAGAGCTGATTCAGCAGCCTTCAGTTCACAGCCTGGAAGCAAATCCTGGGAGCTAATACAGCTACACTTCTACTTGGGTCAGGAGCCACTGGAAAAGTGAGAAAAACTTCCAACAGTTGTAAAATGACAAAACTATTTAATGACTGATAAGTTTCCACTTACAACTCAAACTCTCCCTAACTATTCTGCACCATCCCAGCCAGTTTGGGGCTTAGTTTGAGTACTGACCCTGCTCATTCCCTCGGGGAAGAAGATCCCTTTCGATCTAATATTACCAAAATCAATCTGATTTTTATTCAGTCTTTTCCTCATACTTAACACAATAGAACAGCAACGTGCCCACAAGCTGATCTGGGAACTTGTGCTTGTTTAGACCAAATGAGCTGACTTCGGACCTAACTCTTTCAAGAAAATACTGTGTGGAGACCCCAAAATCTCCCAGAGCCCTTTGTCCTCACCTGCCTCTCCCGAACCTGCTCATCAATCCTCTTGGACACCTCCACAGTCTTGGCAAACATGAGCACTCCCGAGGTCATGCGGTCCAGGCGGTGGATGGTGTGCAGCTCCTGCAGCCCGTGCTCCTTGCCCAGGATGAAGATGACCGTGTTGTGACGGAACCTGCCACAGGGGTGTACAGGCAGGGAGGAGGGTTTGTCCACGACCACCACCTCCTGGTCCTCCGCCAGGATCTGGATGGGCTGAGCAGTGACTGGTGGCTCATGGCGATGGACGGTGTTCCTGAGGAAATCGTTATTCTGCAGGACAGAGGAACAACTAGTGTGAATGCAGCTGGTGCAGCCATTCCAGCTGGCCACATGCAACAGGGGGGCTTGCTGTGGTGGGGGCATTGAAAGCCCCTCTCTCCTGGAACCCAGCATTTGGCACCACAAGTGTGCTCATCACCACTAGAGTTCAATAACCTGCCTTAAGTATTAGATCCACGCCTATGGGGCCGAGCAGGAAGCCTTGGGGCACACTGCTCCATGCCAGACTACAGGACAGCTTGCTCATGACCCCACTGGGGAAGGGATTCCTTGGGAGACCAGATTCCCTCAAACACCTCAGCCCTCAGCACCACCGTGGGGTTATTACACTGCTCTGCTCGGGGTGATGCTCATCACCGAGCCAGCGCCTTAGCCCAGCAGCGCTGTGTGTCCTGTCCAGGGTTACCGGCCTGGCAGACCATGCTCACCCCCGGAATGCCTCCGGGAGTGTCCCCAGCCCCAAGGGGATCACCTCCAACACCAAATGGAGGTGCCCACCTTGAGCACGACGTCCAGGTCCCGCACAGGCTCCTCGTTGAGGCGCAGGCGGCCGGCGCGGGCGGCGGCGCGGTAGTAGGCGAGGGGCTGAGCGCGGAACTCGGTGCTGAAGACGTGCAGGAGGCTGCGGCCCACCCAGCGGCCCTTGCAGTAGGTGCGGAAGTCGAAGTAGTAGGGCCGCACCTTGCGCAGCCCCCCCTCGAAGTAGTACGAGGTCTCGGCGAAGTGCGCGGCGCCGAAGCTCACCCCCGTGCTCAGCTTCCGCGGCGGCGGCACGTACCGCTCCCCAGCGGCCAGCCGCCGCTTCTTAGGGGCCGGTGCCGCTTCCTCCTTGCCCGCGGGGCCCGGCTGCGGCTGCTGCTCCTCGCCGGGGCCGGGGCTCGGCTCCGCCATGCCGGGGCCGTACGGAGCGACCGGGAGCGGCCGGACCGTCCACAGCCGCGCTGCCCACACCGCGACGGCGCGCCGCATGACGCACGCCGTGACGCAGCCGGCGGCTCAGCCAATCGCAGCCAGGCCGCGCTCCCGCGCGGTCCCCTCTCCACGTCCCGCCCTTTCCCGTCACCATGAGGCGGGACCGGGCGGGTCCCCCGGCGCTGCCCCGCTTGGAGCGCCCGGTACCCGCTCCAGAACCGGCCCCACGTTCGTCGCAGCCCCCCCGCTCGCCCGCGGGAGAGAGGGCAAAGCCGGAAGAGCGGGGTTTTGCTTAACCTCCCACTTCCCAGTGTTGTTACCGGAGATTAAATCGCTTTAGGCAAGACAGGGTGAGAACACACTCTCGTAATTAAACTTTGACAAATCATGATTAAACTTGGACAAACCGTCATTAAACGTGGACAAATCAGGGTGTGTCACTGCTCTGAAGCAGTCACAGCGCCTTGTCTTCTTCAAGCGTTAGGCAGAGTAGTCAATATTAAACAGTATTTTTAGTGCAGGTTTAAGTATTCCCATCTGCATTTGGAATTCTCTGGGAATAATGTTATTTACAGCTTATCAGGGAGGAGAGCCGAGTTATCCGATGCACTGCTGGAAGCAGACACAGCCCCCGAGGGCCTCCCCTGGTCCTGCTGCTGGAGAAACCCTTTCCTCCATCCCTCAGAACCTGCCTTCACAAGCACCTCCACTGACCACGCTTCGTTCCAAAAGCAAAACCACCTCGACCATCTACAGGCCCAAGTGCCACTCGTGAGCTTTCTGAGGTCACGTCAGGGATAGCCATCTGTCTGTCAGAATTCATCCCTGAGGCAAAGAAAAACCAGCAGTTACTAGTCGTGGCCTTCGGTTCAGCGACAGAATCAACACGGTTGTGGAGTTTAGGAAAGGCTCCAAAAAACCAGAAATAAGGAAAGGTCGAGTGCTCAGTCTGCAAGCCCCATCTAACAGAAAGCACACCCCACTCCTGCCGTGCCTCACACAGCCAAGCCTCTTCCTTCTTTTACAAGCAGCATCTGCTAGGGATCCAGGACTGTCAGTAAAGCCAGCAGCCAAGGAGAGCAAGCTCACAGGAGGGAAGAAACGTTCCTCAAAGGAGAGCAAATCTTTACCGAGGCCACTGCTTTTCCTTATCTGTGAGAGGGACGTAGATCACCCCCATCAGCTGTGTTTCGATGATCTGCCCATCGCTGGTCTTGTCGTACTGCATCAGAACTTGGTTTGCCCCCTCGGGACCAACGGGCAATATCAACCTGCCGCCTGGCTTCAGCTCGTTCAGCAACTGCAAGCAGAGAAATGTCACTCAGCCAAATGCCAAATGCCACTCAGAGCCAAAACCAGAGAGACACGACAGGAATCAGCCACGCGGTGGAGATTGTGGCACCTTGAAAGGCCCAAGCTTGGCAGCTCTGTATAAACTGGACAGAAGTGTCCAGTGGTTCCCCAATTACTCTATTTTCCACAGCTGCTGCTGGAAGCAGCCCACAGCAAGGGACATCAGCATCACTCTCACCTCCTTTGGCACAGTCGCAGCTGCTGCTCCAACATGAATGGCATCGTAAGGAGCCTCTTCAGGGTATCCCTGTCTGCCATCGCCAACTGCAGGAGGGAAAGCATGCAGGAAAGACTTTCGTCTGCAAAAAGTAATCCCTCCTCTATCCTTTCGGTTGAAATCTAATGATGAAAACTTCCTAACGAGACTGTGATGGCAATTTGAATTCCCAGATCAGAGCACTGACCTGTCTGCTTAAAATACAGTGTTGGTTTAAATAGGGAAGATATTTCTGGAAGTGAGCCACATTAGAAGGGGCAGTAAAAGCCAGGACGGTCTTTTAGTAACACAGGGGCTTTGTGCAAGCTGGAGATTCTAGATACAGGAAGAGCTGACTCAAGTTATCCTCCCAAAAACCACAACAGGGCGTGCAGACCTGTTCAAATAGACGAAAACCCAGATGTGGTACAGCCACACTCTTCTGAACAGCGCCTCTCACTAAATGAAGCCAGTCACCACACACTTGGAAGGTGTATGGCTGCCTGTAACATTAAATACTATTCATTTACACCACAGTGTTCAGGTCAGCATGGCGTGGTGCTTACACAGCCAGTACTTTCTGGCAACACCGTGGTGAGCACAACACAAACTGGACAAACTCTGCAGGCAGAGTGAGTGCACTCGGGGAGAGAACCAGGGAGCTCACCCACAAGCTTTACACGGCCAGAGCTGAGCAAAGTCGGATCATCCTCCTGGACGTTCCTGATGGATTCGTGTACCAGCTCTTGAATGTGCTCGATGCCCACAGCTTTCCCTGTTGGGCCTATCTGGGAAGAGGAAGAGCAGACAAACACCTAATGCCTCCTGCATGGCGGAGATGGATTTTACTGAGCAAGTTATGGTGGGGATTGGAGAAATCCTGGGAAGAAACTTGAGAATAGTCTCTGAACAGGAGATGCAAACACTCTGCCTCTTCGTTTTAAGGCTGAGTAGTCCCAGTTATAGTAGCTGCTTGAGGGATACAGACACTCCGCCTATGGGGACTCCTAGCAATCCTGCACTTTCAAGTGAAGTGACTTCCAAGTGATTATTCCATAGGAGTAGCAGCTTCCATGGCAAGGCCAGTTCTTGCCTAACCAACCTCCTGAGAACAGGGACTCCTCCTTTTCAAAGAACAGCTGTCTGACACCACAGAAAGTCTTTTCAGGAGCTTAGCAGACAGAGCAGCAGAGTGTGACTGCCTCAGAAGTGAACTAAACAGAACCTGCAGTGGACTTATTTGGTAGATGAACACCTCCTCTCCATCTGAACTGGGTTAACACACAAAACATCTCACAGCAGATACCACATCCATTGAGATACCAAAAATGACTGTCTCTGGTTTTACTACATGCTGGTCTGGGGACTGTAGCGATAGGACACAGGGTGATGGCTTTAAACTGAAACGGGTGAAGTTCTGGCTAGATATAAGGAGAAACCTCTTCCCTGTGAGGGTGCTGAGGCGCTGGCACAGGGTGCCCAGAGAAGCTGTGGCTGCCCCATCCCTGGCAGTGTTCAAGGCCAGGTTGGACACAGGGGCTTGGAGCAACCTGCTCTAGTGGAAGGTGTCCCTGCCCATGGAAGGGGTTGGAGCTGGATGAGCTTTAAGGTCCCTTCCAACCCAAACCAGTCTGGGATTCTAAGTCTACCCCTTCCCCCCACCTCCTCCTCTCCCCACAAAAATCACGTGCCAGCTATGCCAAGCTGCCATCCCAACACACCAGGCCAGGGGAACTTACCATCCTGGCAAAGCAGGCTGTGAGGTATCCACTTCCAGACCCAACATCCAGCGCTTTCGCACCTTCCACGAGCTGATCCTTCAGCAGCTCCAGTGCGTGGGCATGCTGCATGGACAACGAGTGTGAGAAGCTGGGAGACACCCCACTTGGGTTTCCTCCCCTAAAGCTTCCTCTTGTTCTTCTCCAATT
This sequence comes from Strigops habroptila, assembly GCF_004027225.2. NCBI lineage: Eukaryota > Metazoa > Chordata > Aves > Psittaciformes > Psittacidae > Strigops > Strigops habroptila. The sequence goes on from NC_046358.1 coordinate 664,590, forward strand.
GAAGTACAGCGCACCCGGCATTTTGTCTGACAGATTGAACCTCAAGTGTTTCATTGGAAAGATCCATTTGCAGATCAGCATTTAGGAAGAGGCTCAGGAATAAGATGTGGAAGGAAAGCAAGAGGGAAAAAGCAGCAAGAAAAGAGGTCTTGTGCAAAAAATGGGCAACATCAGTGGTCAGGCTCAGTTGCACGGAATTCCTATCAGGCATATGGTTAAAGCAATTTAAAGAGTGTGGGGCAAACTCAAGAAAGAAAAAGCTTCGCATGTACAGTGCCTGAAGAAACAATGATGATAACCACATCCATGGGATCTATTTCTACTTGAATATTTAAGGAAAATGGCAAACAATCAAATCCCTCCATTGTGGCTAAAAGTGAAAAGTTCCATCTTACCATGTGCGGTGCGCTGATTGTGGCCTTGTATCCTGAAAAGAAACCAGTGACGACCATGTGTGATAAAGAAACAAGGATTAAATTAAACCACCTTTATTCTCCCCCACTATCCCCTTAAAATATAAGCCCTCTCTTCTCTTTTGCTGTGTGAAAGCACTTTATTGACTTAAAACCCCCTGTGGAATAACTAAGGGGCACGAGATGGCTGCACAACGCTGCACTCCCATGTGCTCCAGGTCACCCCCATGCAGGACTTGGGGTGACCATGAACAGGGTGACCCACACACCATAACAGTGGTGGTACTTTGCCCCATGTTACTCACCGATAGATTGAGGAGAATCCATGTATGGGTAATACTTGATGTAGTGACCTCTGTCAGTAGCCAGCAGCACATCAAAGACTCGCTGGGATTTAATTATCCCTTTTTCTGGGAGAAGAAGGAAAACAGAGAGACAAGACTGAAATCCAGGGTGCTGCAGCAAGAGGAGACTTGGGAAGGGGGAGTACAGTGCAGGGAGTCAATGGAACTGGGAGAATTCAACCTCAGTGAGTGATCTGAGAAAGGACAGAACAAACCTGCAGGTGGGAAGATGGCCCTTTTGGTTCTCCTACACGACTGAAACAAGGTGACGGTCCCAGCCCAGCCTCTCCCAGGGGACAGTGACCTACCCCCACAGCACTCCTGGGATCTGGGACTGCACAGTGTAACCAGAGACACACAGAGTCACACCTCGACTGCTGAAAGCAGAGACTCAGGTTCAGGTTTCCAGGAGCACACTACAGTTAAGAACGATGACAGAGGAAACCCTCAGCAGCCCTGCACTCCTCATAGAATCATAGAATCATAGAATCGTAAGGGTTGGAAAGGACCTTAAGATCATCTAGTTCCAACCCCCCTGCCATGGGCAGGGACACCTTGCCCTAAACCATGTGGCTCAATCCCGAGGGAACTCTTACGGGGAAAAGGCAACTTGAGGCAGCAGGGAAATGCCAAGGTCATGGGAAGCTTCTCCTCACCCAACACCCCAAGTCCCTCTCCTTAGGGCTGCTCATCCACTCAGTCTGTGTTTGTGCTGGGGATTGCACCAACCCAGGAGCAAGACCTTGCACTTGGCCTGACTGAAGTCCATGAGGTTTGCACCGTCCCATCTCTCCAGCCTGGCCAGGTCCCTCGGGCTAGCAAACTCCTGGCACAACACCTTGTTTCCCATCATAGACAGACAGGGGCAAACACTGTAGCTCTGGCAGTAGTAACTCTGGCCCTTCAGGATGCACAGCGCTGCGGAACACCACGTACCCTCACCCCAAAGCACTGACTGATCCCACGGCCGCGCCCCCAGCGGGGCCCCGCTCCCTACTCACTGTAGAGGTTGTTGACGAGCTCGGGGTGCGTCTTCCCGCTGGACGTCCAGGCCATCGTCCTGGCGAAGAGCAGCCCCATGAGCGCAAGCACGGCGCGGGGCGGCCGGCAGCGCATCCCACGGACAGCGAGAGGCCTGAGGAGACAGGGAATTCCACCCCACCGCCTGACAGCCGGAACCGCTCCTCGCCGCAGCACAACGGGCGCTCACTGCCCCGCTCGAGACACACCACAGCTCGCCCGTTACTGCGGGTCAGCCCCACAACCGGCTCCGCTGCCTCCACCAAGGGCTGTGAGGAACAACCGGCTCCACGTTCACAGCGCCGGGTCCCACCCGAAGCCCCCCCCGGCTCGGGAGCTGCGGCCGGCGATGGCACACGGCGGCTCCCGGTGACAGGGGCCTGCGCCCGGCGGAGGGCACGGGGACGGGGAGGCCAAAGCCGGAGCGGGTAAAGCCGCCGCCGGCGGGAGCGCACCCGGGGCACCGGAGCCACAAGACCCCCGCCTCACCCCCGGCTCGGCAGCACCGGGGAAGCGGCGCCCGGAGGCACGGCCGCGGGTCCGGAGGAGGCCAAGGACCGACCCCTCCGCGCCAGGGCCCCGCAGTCGCAGCCGCCCCCGGGGAACCGGCCCCAACCCCGGTACTCACCGCGCAGCCGCACCAGGCCCCGCGGACCGGCCTGCCCCGCGCAGGAATGCTTCCGCCCTTGGCCAAGATGGCGCCGCTGCGGCTTCACTCCCCTCACGCATCCCGCCGATTCCCCGCCCCTCTCTGCACGGCGGGCGAATAGGCTGCCTCTTAGGGCCGGCGGAGCGCGGCGATTGGTCAGATCCGGATGCCAATCAACGCGCCGTGCGAGGCCGCTGCAGCTTCCCCTAGTTGAGGTGCGGGCGGCGGAGAGCGGCGGCGGCCGAGGCGGGTGTGGGCACCGGGACCGGGCGACAGCGGGAGCGTCCCCTCCGTGTCCTGTCCGTGTCCCGGGGCGGCCCGGGGGAGCGGTCCTCAGGGAGCAGGGGCCTCTGGGGGAAGCGGCGGTGGGGGTGCTGTCGCGGCGGGCAGCGCGGCCTGCCTCTCTGCGGGGCCCCTCAGGCACCGGAGGGCTCCCCGGGCTTAAATGCAACACACCGGAGCGTGTCGTCGCTGTGCGGAGGGAGACCCCGCGTCCTCGGTGGCATCAGAGGTCCCCGAGGGGTCTGGTGCCGTGACTTGGGCAGCGGGGGTCGATGCAGGGAGGCCGGGTTGAGGTGGGGGGGTCTCTGCTCCGTGTTCATGATTTATTCCCTTCGCGTCAGGCCTTCACGATGAGGATGATCGAGAGCGTTGACTCCGTGGTCGCCAGATCCGGTGAAGATCTCTGGGCTGAAATCTGCTCGTGTCTGCCACATCCCGAGCAGAAGGACGCCAGCGATGCTTTCACAGACTCCTTCATGGATTCCTACACCAACGGAGGCAGCCAGGGCAGCGGATCCGATGGCTCTTCCCAAACAAACCCGAGGCCCTGGGCACCCCTGCATGATTCAGAAGTGTATTTAGCATCCCTGGGTGAGTGTCTGTGGCAAGGTTTTGATTTCTCTGTTTGCTTGGGTAGCTGGTGACAGCCCAGACCTGATTATGTGACTGAGGCCACAGAGCTCTGGGTGGAAAGATGTCTTGTAGCATCTAGTTGGGAAGAAAGGGGGAAAACTGCCTTCCCAAACCATGCCTGCTGGGATCTTTGTATTAAGATGGCTGATCACGCAGATCATCTTTGCACAATTGCTTCTTGTAATTCCTGCTTATCTATAAAACCATAAATTTATTCTGAGCAGTGTAACAGCTGATAGAAGCACTTGAGGCAAGGGATGATAAAGTTACCAGTACTGGAGCAAACATCCCAGCACAGCTGAGTGCTTCACTCTTTGGCTCTTGTTTCTCTTGGATATTGTGGCAAAGTCAGGAGAAATAAACCAGTTCTGTGTTTGTACCTGTCCAGGATTAGTGTTTGTGAAATGCTGGCCTCTGTACAGCTCTGGCTGGGTGCTTGGCCAGATAATTCACATCTTCTGAATTGCTAGGGCCAGGGAGTTTCGGTGACAGCTCAGTTCTGCCCCACAAGACACCTCCAGAGATTTTAAGAGGGCCTTGGCCTTGTGAACTAGTCCAATTCAACTAATGATGCTACACTTTTCAGTGAGGAGTGTGATTGCAAGTCAATACCTGACCTAATCCAAGGAGGAAAACATTGCAATGGGAACTTGTGACCAGAGGAATTGATGACATTTGCTTTCTTGTAGCTTTGTGTATTATGTTGTGTATTATAGTTGTATAATTGTATACAACTATATACAATTATAGTTGTATAGGGTTACCCTGTGTCTGGTCAGGAGGTGGTTTTCATCATCCCCTGTGGCTGGGAAGCTCCAGCCACACATTATGTTATGAGATACCCACTAATAATACTGCTGCACATGCATTTTTTAACCTGTGTTTGGGCATTATTTGGATTCACAGTGCAATTAGTGTGATTTCATGCCAATTTGCATGGAAATCGTGGGACCTTAATGCCTGTGAGATGCACCATCCCTGGCAGTGTTCAGGCCAGGTTGGACACAGGGGCTTGGAGCAACCTGCTCTAGTGGAAGGTGTCCCTGCCCATGGCAGGGGGTTGGAACTGGAGGAGCTTTAAGGTCCCCTCCAACCCAAACCACTCTGGGATTCTATGATCTGTACCCCTGTGTGATTTCATGGAAACTAAGCAGTAAGTGGGAAAGTCACTAAAACTCACAAATGGGCAGAGCTGACTGGTTGCATAAAGCTTGTTTCCTTCAGAAACATCACCTAAAAAATACCATCCTGTACTCATACAAGAAATAGTCACACAGACTTGAAATACAGGAGGGAAAATGACTTTTAAAATAGGCCTTAGTCTTGAAAAGTTAATTTAACTGTTTGATACAGAAGTTCAGATACTTCTTTTGTTCCCTTTCACAACACCAGAATAGAGATAACAAAGACCCCTCCTTTGCCTCCTCACAGAGCGAAGACTGATGAGAATCAAAGGCTTGTCCCAGGAGGTGACCTCCAAGGACATGCTTGCGCCACTCTCTCCCAGGCTAAGAAGGAATGTTGGGACAGGTTCCTGCAGGAGAAGTTTGAGTCAGAATTCTATGTAGAGGGGCACGACTCTGATGAGAGGTAATGAGCAAGTGGATGGGAAGGGGTAACCACTCACCGTGTGGGCAGCAGACTTGGGTTCTTAAAAGCTAATCTAAGGTTTTGTCAGGTCTTATGACAAAAAACATGTCACTTGCACTGTCACAGGCTGTCTGAAGCAGTTTGATAGTGGCTGTTTGCATCATCCTAGGGGGGAACACCCAGAGCATGTAGGGTTGGAACTTCCAGTGCTGCTCACTGGTTTTTGCATCCCTCAGACTGGGGTGATCCAGCATAGAAAAAACTGGAACCTACTGGGTAATTTCCCATGTCACCATTTGGGGTAGGGAAAGAATGGAGGAGGGGATGTCCATCATGTTTCAGATTGCTTTTTATAAGGCTTACCTTTAAAAGGGAACCCCAAGCCCTTCTCTTCACCTCTTTGAGGCACCGTGAAGCACTGTTTCAGACACCAGTGGGGTGTAAAGTTCATTACAGGGTTGGTACCAGTCCCGAGATGAGATTTCCTGAGCAGCTCTCCCTTCTGTGCCTCTCTAACAGTGCCTCTGCTCTCTCACCCATTACCCTTTTACAGATGACATATGAATTAAGATGAGAGCCCTTTCCTTCAGCAATCTCACATTCCCAATCACTTCTAACACTCTCAATATTCCTCCTTTCTGAGCTGGCATTTGTCATGATTGCTTCTAGCAGAAAAGGGATTATTTTCCTCCCTTGAAGAAAATCTCCTTAAGCTGTTTGGGAGTTTAAGTATGAAAAATTAAGGAGGTTATAGATTCTTTCTTTGACCAGTTAACTTCAATGTCATTTATATTTAAACCAAAGCTTTTGTGGACTTACATGCTCTTTATACTGTTTTTAAAGGCTGGGGATGTTATCAGTGAAAGGATTTTCTTCCCTAGCATTTGACACTGAAGTTAGAGGTCACTCCCGATGCCAAAGCATTTGATTCTCCCCCATTAACATAATTAAACAGACCTTCACTTTTAAACACACAGATAAGTCCAAGGACATTACCCAGTGAAATCCTGCTCTTGTGACAGAGCAAGCACAAGTTCGTTTTGTTGTGGCAGCACTGAATGACTTGGATCACATTTCTAGAAGATGCGGATACACACAAACACATACATTTAAGAAGGATAACATTAAACTATTGGGGTTATAGCCACATTTAATCAAAGATGGGGTGGATCTGTTCTGGTTGGACCAGTTATGATGTGATAGGCTGTAAGACAGTAAAGATAACTAGTATGTATTTATATAAATATATAGTATATATTTATAATCCATCATTTGGTTACCATTCTACAAGGTAGACATAGTACCTTTTTGTTAATCTTCTGACGTTATTAATGGTCATACATTTTTATATGTGCTTCCTGCTTTGGTTTTGTTCCCCCCTAAATTTCCCAATCTGCCAAATAGGCAGTTGTGGGGTTAGCTTTAACACTAGATTTTTTTTACTTCTAATCCTGAAAGCTGGAAATTGAACTCTAGTCTTGGCTACAGACTGGTACTTCAGGAATGTGGAGGTTGAGATACCCACTAAGGATTCTTTTAATCAAGAAAAATCAGTGTAAAACTTCTCTAACCATAGTTTAAAAAGCCCAACTGCAGCAGAATGTCTTTGTAGGATGAAAGATTCTGCTTGCTCTTCCGGCACATGAATCTGTCGCAATAGACCTTATCCATAGCGACAGGAATACCTACAGAAGAAATGCACGGGGAGGATTTTCCTGACAGCTTGTTGTACATTCCTGGGGCATGTTGTTGCTCTCCCATCTCACTTTGTGCCTTTGCTTCCGCTCAGCACACTGGAACATCTGAAGCGATGGCTGCAGCCCGATAAAGTGGCGATCAACACGGAGGAGGTGCAGTACCTCATCCCTCCGGAGCCGCAGCCGGAGAAGCAGGAGACTGAGGAAGACCCTCCAGCTGCAGAGCAGTGAGATACACACCAGCCTCACACAGAGCTCCTGCTCTGACCCTGGTGAAGTTGTACCCAGTGATAGTGATAACAGGAGAGGGGGAAATGTGCCATTTTCAGTCATTAAATAACCCCAGCACACAAAACCCCAGCTCTGGACCTGCAGAGGTAGTGACCACCCCTTGTTATGGACAGGAGTGGGAGGCCTGTGGCACAGTGTACACAGAACTGAAATCTTTCTTACTCTGATCTTCTCTTAGCCTGCAGTAATCTAATCATTCCAGTCTGAATTTTGTGATTCACCAGGAGACATATTAAACAAAAGAAAAGCAGTTGTTCAGAAGCATCAGAAAACATAATGGTCCAGAACAGAACAGCTCAAACCACTGAGCTGTTTTGTCTTGTATCTTTTAAATTACTCAGTTGGGCATTGTGTTTCCTTTCCTGCAAGTCCATTGTGGTGTTTCCCATAGATCTTCACTCTTTAAGCCTCAGTTGGCCTGGAGCTGTGCCTGGAGGAAGACACATACTTTTCACCTACATGAATTTGGAACCCTAGAGGAAGCTATTGTTGCATTGACAGTGTCATCGACATTGTGACTGTTGAACATTCCTCTCTATGTAAACTCCCACATTTATCATCCCCCTTTATCAGCCAAGCTCTGTATTGCAGAACAGACTGGAGCGGGTGTGTTTTTTCTTTTGTTGGTTGTTTTGTACGTGTTCTTTATCTCCTTCAGCCTCTCCAAAAGAGGGTCAAATGAGATTCAGTATCAGGAAGCCACAAGTGATAACCAGGGAGGCTGCCAATACCTTGTTTCCATCACAGACTTGTGTAGAATTACTTGTCTTTAAATATATTCTGCTATTTCATTGGTTTTCATCCTGTCTAACCCCGCAGAGTGTTACTGGCCCGTTGCTAATCAAAGAGACTCTATCACGTACTTGTGTGAGGGCCGGTTCCTCCCTAACCCGCGCTTTCTGTCCCGCACTGACACGAAGGTCGGTAGAGGGAAGCAGCACACACCTTCCGCACATGGAGCTCCTACAGGGCGGTTGGAGGGGCCGTTCCCGTATCGCACACGTTGGATTCGTACCGCGTTCATGATGTTTCTGTGTGAAAATACACCTTTAAGAGCAGCTTCTTGGCAGCCTTCCCTTGTCTCCTGCCTCCATCCAGTGTTCCCTTATTCACTGGCAGCTGCTACACTGCTGGTTCTTCTTCAGCACCGTGGCTGCTGCGCAGGAGTCGTGCTCATCATCCTCTGTTAGAATAAACACTTGGGTTTAACACATGAGAAACAGTGAATCACCCAAACGTCAGGGACACAAGACTTGCAAGTCTCGCGTCATGTTGGAGGGTGGGTTTTGTCATCTTTTAATTCAGCTCTAAAAACAAGGCAGCTTTCCTGTACAGATGCAGTGCTGTGAGCACCTCTCCCCTGTGAGGATAAGCTGGAACAAAGATGCTTCAGAGCATTCACCAGCAGTGGTGGGTACAAAGGGAGAAGGGTGCAGTCTCTCTGACTGCACCCAGGCTCTTCCCTAGTCACTTCTTGTCATCAGCAGTGACTGTGAAGATGCTTTGTATTATTTTGCCTATTCCCATTAAAGTGAGATGAGAAAGAAATATATTCAAGAAACCTGTACTAAAACACAGTTCCTGCTCCTGTAACCCAGCATTTCCTCTGGAGAAGGGATGTCAGGCAGAGTAGCTTTCACCATTTCACATTAAAAAATTGCTCAGAAGCCCCAGGAAAGGGTCTGGGGAAGAACTGTGCTGATACAGAATGAGCTGAGGGCTTTGATTTTGTGTTGATAGACAAACATGGAGACCTCAGAGCAGCCTTCCACTATCTGAAGGGGGCCTGTAAGGATGCTGGGGAGGGACTCTTCCTTAGGGACTGTAGTGGTAGGACAAGGGATAATGGGTTCAAACTTAAACAGGGGAAGCTTAGATTAGATATAAGGAAGAAGTTCTTTACAGTGAGGGTGGTGAGGCCCTGGAATGGGTCGCCCGAGGAAGTTGTGGATGCTCCATCCCTGGTGGTGTTCAAGGCCAGGTTGGACAGAGCCTTGGGCCACATGGTTTAGTGTGACACGTCCCTGCCCATGGCAGCGGGGTCGGAACTAGATGATCTTAAGGTCCTTTCCAACGCAAACCATTCTATGATTCTATGAAACACAGGACCTTTGCTGATGGTTACACCTACCTGACTGTGCAGGGGACGGGAGAGTGAGATGTTCATCTGGCTTCATTTGTCCCAAATACCTGCTCCTCTGAGCAGGAGGATCCATACAAGCACAGCAGGGATGCTGGCTCTTTCCCTGCTTTGTGTGGCCGGGAGCCAGTCCTGTCACTGCACAGGGAGAATAGGCACTGGCTGTTTCCACCCAACCCAGGCACTTCCAGTAAAATCCCAGTCACCAGCTCACTGACCAGGTGGGTCACAGCTTTCAAACCCATCCCTTGTGCCTGTTGAGGGACAGAACCGCCTTGTGTGGGGCAAGACAAGCTTTGGATAACAGTGACTTACCCACAGGGCCCTGGAAGCAGCAAAGATTGGGTCAGAAAAGGCTTCTCTGGGATAACACGTGCAGAGGGAGGTGCTCCCATTGCTGCTGTCAGGTCGCCCTGGCCGTGGTGCAGCTGCATGTGGGGTAGACGTGCCCTGTGCCAGCGACTCATTACTCTGCTGTCATCTTCAAACCCATCTCCCATCTCAAATGGTCTTTTAAGAGCCTTCTGCTTCCCTTGTCTGATTGTTTTGCTGTTTAAAACCCTGAGCAGCTCTAAGCCAGGCTGTGAGGTAGAGACAAAGATGATTTTCTTCCTACTGATGCTTTGGCAGGGACCAGCGCTCGCCCCTGCAGTCAGCTCCCAGCCAGCTTCAATAACTCCAACCCACATCCACCAGGACGAGAAAATGAGCAGCCTTTGCTCACCAGAAGTTGTAACTTTACAGAAATTCTGAGGCTGCCCTGATGATTTCCATTCCTCTCACCCCCAAAATGCCTGTTGATGGTGATTTTTGATTTTCCCTTATTTAAGTAAGCTGGGAATGAAGAGATTGAAAGATCTTGCACGTGGAATCAGTCTTCTGATTCACGTTCAGTAACCCGCAGCCCCGTTGCTGTTTCCTCCCGTTGGTATTTGGGGACATTCCCTGGTGCGGGAAGCGGGGCTGGGATCCCAGCTTGGGGGTGGTGGTGGTTTTTCATGCAAAATGACACATTTATCTCCCCTCCCCATGGCGATGGGTCCCCCACCACTGGGCCCTGGCCAGCCCCTTGGCTGGAGCCACTTACTTTTAGGGACAGGCTGTACCCCACACCTATGCCCCACACTACAGGCCCCTGAGCGTTGGGGCTCACCCCACGGCTGGGCGCCCATTGAAACCCAGGGCTGGGCCACCCTCACCCCACCCTGCCCTCACCCCACTGCTGGGCCACAAGCACCCCATGGTTGGGCGCCCAGCGCCCTGCAGCTGGGTCACTCTTGCCTCACGGCTGCCTTCACCCCACTCTGCTCTCACTCCCCATGCTGCCTGCACCCCACAGCTGCCGGCACCCCCTCCCTGCCGGGACCCCCGACGGGACGGCCGCTGCCGGTGCCCCGCTGCTCCGCGCGGTCCCTGCGCCCGCCCGCCCCGTTCCACCAGCGCCCCCCTTCCCCGCCAAGCTGCGGTCTCCGCCACCGCCGCCCCCGGGGCTCCCCGCTGGGCTGGGGGGGGACGCGGCTTCCCCCGCGCACCGGCGGGTTGGGCTGTACCTGGAAAACCGAGCGCTGGGCGGGGAACGTCCTGTGCCCGCTCGGTGAAAGCTCAGCACGGGGCGGGGAAACAAAGAACCTTCGAAATCCGGCTCCCGGTGACAGCCCCAGCTCTCGGAGGCACCGAGCCCAGCCGGGCGGGTGAGCGGCTCCGGAACAGACACAACCCTCCTTTATAACCCCTCCCCGCTAATTACAGGGAGTAATTAGTGCTGCTTTGACTCGCCGCAGGGAGAGTCCTGGTGGGTCTGGGGGTGATTCTTCATCTCCGCGCACTTGCGGCTGGAACACGCTCGGCATCACCCGCCTGCGCTGCCGGGAGCAGGTTTGGGCCGTGGGGAGCCCCGCGTGGGACCCCGAAACCAGCCCGGGAACAACAACCGACAGGTACAACAGCGGTGGGATGGGGATGGTGGGATGGGGAGACAGGGATGGGCTGCGGAGACAGGGATGGTGGGATGGGGTAGGATGAACTGGGGGGACAGGGATGGGGAGCATCCTTCTGCCGGCAGGTCGGGATGGAGGAGGTGAGGGGGGAGATGAAAAGCAGAAGATGCTGCAGGAGTCCTTTTGTTCTGCTTCGGTCCAGCACAGCTCCCGAAGGTGTCCTTCCTGGAGACATCCCGACCCGATCCAAGCATCCCTATCTCCCTGCTCCCCGGCAGCTCCGTGTCCTGCTGGTTAACCACTTCATTCCCCATCTATCCATACGGAAGCTCCACTGAGTCTGCCGCGGGGCACCTTTGCTCTTAAAAGGTCCCACGTCTTGTAAGTCAGCTGGTGCCTCAGTACAGGGGTGGGCAAGAGGACCTGGATGGACCCTGGGGTGGGTTCTGTTGCTAGTCAGGGCTGACACTCTCACCTCTGGTTTTCAGGCGTGGAGGAGCAGTGCTGGCAGCAGGAGATCCCCATGGCTCACAGCCGGCTGCCCAACGACTCCTGGCAGAACAGCTCAGCCCCTCTCTTCACCGGCCTGGACCTCCTCCTGGAGCTGAAGCCGCTCTTCATCCCGCTCTACGCCACGCTGGTGGTGGTGGCGTGCACAGGGAACCTCTTCCTCATCCTCCTCATTGCCCTCACCAAGAAGCTGCACTGCACCACCAATTTCCTCATCGGGAACCTGGCGGTGGCCGACTTCATCATGTGCCTGGCCTGCGTCCCCCTCACTGTCTCCTACGCCTTTGAGGCGCGGGGCTGGCTCTTTGGGATGTTCATGTGCTACTTCGTCACCCTGATGCAGGCTGCCACCGTCTTCGTGTCGGTGCTGTCCCTCACGGCCATCGCCATCGACCGGTACGTGGTGGTGGCGTACCCCATCCGCAGGAGGATCAGCCGCAGGTCCTGTGTCTGCCTCGTGGCCTGCATCTGGTTACTCTCCATCGTGGCCTCCATTCCCACCTCGCTGCACACCCACTACTTGGATCTCAACACCATTGGCCATGACATGATCATCTGTGAAGAGTTCTGGAAGCACGAAGAGAGAGCGCGGCTGCTGTATTCGTGTTTGATGCTCCTCCTGTCCTACGTGCTCCCACTCTTGGCGGTATCAGTCTCCTTCTGTGCCATCACCTACCACTTACGAAGGAGGAACGTCCCGGGCGCTGCCTACCCCTGCCAGGACAAATGGACCAAAACAAAGCAGAAGACCTTCCGGGTGCTCACCATCTCCGTGGTGTGCTTTGCTGTCTGCTGGCTGCCCCTCCAAGTGGTGAACTTCATCAGAGACATCGACGAGGAGTTCACCATCCTGGACAAGAGGTACGTCAACGTCATCCAGGTCTCCTGCCACCTGATTGCCATGAGCTCTGCCTGCTACAACCCTTTTATCTACGCCTCCCTCCACGACAAGTTCTGGTTCCACCTCAGCAGCTACTTCTACCGCAAGAAGAAGAGCTCCAGCATGATGTCCTGCAAGGCTTCTCGGTTCAATACCTGCTCCACACTGGCAGATGCTCCTACTGGGGTGTCGGATAAGATCGCTTTGCAAACCAGACTATCTTAACTGAAGACCCTCAGGAGCTCAGTTTTGCTTTTGGACCTGTGTACACTGTGCTTTTGACTGGACATACGAGCAGGCTGCTGGTTGTGGTGGCATGTTGCTGCTCCCAGAAGAGATCTCTTGTGCCGGGCAAGGGCACAAGGGAAGGCATCATAGACTTTGTGGTGGAGCTGCAATTAGGAGCAGCTCAAGGATGTTTTGTTGTTTGGGAACACATATCGGTGCAGCAGCAAACACCCCAACCAGGCAAAGGCAGAGTAATTCCAGAGCAATTCGGAGCAGGATGTACCTGCCAGCCCATGGAGACATGCTGGGGCAGCAGAAGCTGTTTTCACCTGACCCAGACAGCAGGAAAGACCCGAGTGTCAATGAAACAGCAGTTGCTTGGTTCATTGCAGCAGAACAATGGGATAAGCAAGTTTCCTATGTGGCTTTTACAGCCCTTTTCCCATCTCCTGGCTTGGGATGGGGCACAAACCCTTGATCTCAGCCGTGTCTGGGATGGGGGACACACCCTGGATCCCAGCTCCTGGCCGGATGGGGCACATGCTCTGGATCCCAGGTCCTGGCTGGGATGGGGCACACACCCTGGATCCCAGCTCCTGGTTGGGATGGGGCACTCACCCTGGATCCCAGCTCCTGGTTGGGATGTGGCACTCACCCTGGATCCCAGCTCCTGGTTGGGATGGGGCACTCACCCTGGATCCCAGCTCTTGGATGGGGCTGGGGCACATAACCTGGATCCCAGCTCATGGCCGGGTACCACATGCAGCCAGCACTGTATCTGCAGCACAAAGACTTCTCCCTGTGGTTTTTATTTGGAGGTGGGTCAGGTTCCGAGCGAGGCAAACACACATGGGGTGCATTTAAACACACTTTGGAGCACGTCCGTCTTCATTCTGTGGGATGAAGGTTGTTCCTAAGCAACGGGCAGCACTTTCTGCCTCTGGAAGAACACCGTCTCTCCTGGTAGCTGTTAAATTGCTGCATTTCTCCTTTGAAATTGCAGCCTGTGGTGCAAGGACAATGGACACTCAGAAATGTGTGTTCTCCACCCGGAGCCGTGTGGGAGCAGTGCCTTGTTCTGCACGGGGACAGCTTTCATAACATGCTTGACCTCCTGAAGGGACCTCTGTGACCAGGTCCCCGCTCCTCCAGCCGCTACCGTGCAGCCAAAGTGGATTTGTCACTGCTCTTCACAGCTGAGTAGGACTTAAAGGGATGGGGCACCAGAAAGTGATGGGTTTGCTGGAGAAGATGCCTCAATCTCCGCTCTCTAGGTAGTTTAAGAATGTGTATGTCCATGTTTGAGCTCCTTGGGGGAACATAGGGATGCTGGGGATAAGCTGCTCTAACCCACAGCTGCCCATAAAGGTGGGTTTGCTTGTTGGATGCTGCTTGGTGTCTCTAGGTACCTGGTGTATCTGTGGCCCATCAGCCAGGTCCATGCAAGCAGCACGCTGAGAAGGCAGAGCCTCCATGCATCCAGATGCCCAGGTTGGTGTTAACCTCTTGATTTCCTGGGAGGAAGCCTTTGGGAACAACCCACAGGCACCAGCATCACCACAAGCACCAAATCGCAGGGTCACAACAGCTTCTGGCCACCCAAGGCCATGCCTTTGCTTCACCATCTGCTGCTGTGCTCTGTGGGGATGAGCCATGCCTCTCCTACTGCTCCTCCAGCCTGGGGTCAGGACTTTAAAGCCCCAAAGCAGTTTGTCCTCACTGTTGCATGAAAGCTGTCCATGGCATTGGCCATCACTTGTGCTTTCAGGGATCAGCTTCGCATCTTCCAGTGCTGGACCCTAACAGGATCCCTAATCTGCTCTTGTTATGCCCAGGCAGGAGCTGCTGCCCAATCGCCTTCCTGCTGAGACCTTACCATGGTCCTGGCAGGACCATATTATCTTCTGTGGTGCAACCAGCAGAGATGGGGACCCCTCAAATGCAAAGTGACTGGATGCTTGTGTCCTTGGAGGTACCTGCGGAGCAGGGAACTGCTTCTTGCAGCTCTCTGCCTGCACACTGCTCGGGGTTGTGCTTGGGGTGAAGGCTGCATTGCCTGACCTGGAGGTTCACTGCTTGTCCTTCCTTCTAATAAAAGCTTAAAAAGCTCAGGCTGTGTCTGTATTGATTCAAATCCACAAACATCTTTGACTGCAGCTTAATCACACCCCAGGAGGACACCAGCTTGGACGTGTTCCACTGTTACTGGTGGAGGCAGATCCTTGGGGTCAGGGCTGGAGAAATGAGGCTTTGGCAGCTCTGGCAGGAGAGGAAAGGTTGGACATGAATTGTGTAAGAGGCAATGATCAGACCTGCTCTCACTGGCATGAGCGTCTCACCATAAACACCCTGTAGGTGTTCATCTGCCTGCATTCTGCTGCTCACTGCTGCTCACTGCCTGCACTCTGCTGCTCACTGCCTGCACACTGCCGCTCACTGCTGCACTCTGCTGCTCACTGCTGCACTCTGCTGCTCACTGCCGCTCACTGCCACACACTGCCGCTCACTGCCGCTCACTGCTGCACACTGCCGCTCACTGCCGCACACTGCCGCTCACTGCCGCTCACTGCCGCACACTGCCGCTCACTGCCGCTCACTGCCGCACTCTGCCGCTCACTGCCGCTCACTGCTGCACACTGCCTGCACACTGCCTGCACACTGCCGCACTCTGCCGCTCACTGCCGCACACTGCCTGCACACTGCTGCACACTGCCGCTCACTGCCGCTCACTGCCGCTCAATGCCGGCACTCTGCCGCTCACTGCCTGCACTCTGCCGCTCACTGCTGCACACTGACTGCTCACTGCCTGCTCACTGCCGCACACTGCCGCTCACTGCCGCACACTGCCGCACACTGCCGCACACTGCCTGCACACTGCCGCTCACTGCCGCACACTGCCTGCTCACTGCCGCACACTGCCGCACACTGCCTGCACACTGCCGCTCACTGCCGCACACTGCCGCTCACTGCCGCTCACTGCCGCACACTGCCTGCTCACTGCCTGCTCACTGCCGCACTCTGCCGCTCACTGCCGCACACTGCCGCTCACTGCCGCACACTGCCGCACACTGCCGCTCACTGCCGCTCACTGCCGCACACTGCCGCTCACTGCCGCACACTGCCGCACACTGCCGCACACTGCCTGCACACTGCCGCACACTGCCGCTCACTGCCGCACACTGCCGCACACTGCCGCTCACTGCCGCTCACTGCTGCACACTGCCGCACACTGCCTGCACACTGCCGCACACTGCCGCTCACTGCCGCTCACTGCCGCTCACTGCCGCACACTGCCGCTCACTGCTGCTCACTGCTGCACACTGCCGCTCACTGCCGCTCACTGCCGCTCAATGCCGGCACTCTGCCGCTCACTGCCTGCACTCTGCTGCTCACTGCCTGCTCACTGCCTGCACACTGCTGCACACTGCTGCTCACTGCTGCTCACTGCTGCTCACTGCCTGCACACTGCTGCACACTGCTGCTCACTGCTGCTCACTGCCTGCACACTGCTGCACACTGCTGCACACTGCTGCTCACTGCCTGCACTCTGCCGCTCACTGCCTGCACACTGCCTGCACACTGCTGCTCACTGCTGCTCACTGCCTGCACTCTGCCGCTCACTGCCTGCTCTTGCTTGATACTGTACTTTCCACCTTTAGTTAGCTTGGAAAGATGACAGGCAAAAGTGATTTAGTGGCTCAGTCCCTTTTAACTGTGCCAGGACTAGGAGAATCATGGAATCACCCAGGTTGGAAAAGACCTTTAAGCTCATCAAGTCCAACCGTTCCCCAGCACTGCCAAGGCCACCACTAACCCATGGCACTGAGGCCTTGGCTACACGGGGTGTGAACACTTGCAGGGCCGGTGACTCCAGCCCTGCCCTGGGCAGCCTGTTCCAATGCCTGAGCACCCTTTGGGGAAGGAATTGTTCCTCAGCTCCATCTAAACCTGCCCTGGTGCAGCTTGAGGCCGTTTCCTCTTGTCCTACATTCCCAACCAAGCTGCAATTGCTTGCCTTTAGCTCTGGTTTCAGTCCTGTGGGCAGCACTTCCTTCGGGAAGACAACACAGGGCAGGGATGGACACATGGATTAGCTGCCAAGCTCATGTTCTCCAAGCTCTGCAATGCCAAGGTTTTAGGGAGGAGGCATCACAGTTCCTCTGTGTGTGAATCAATGGCAAAAATAAAGCTCAAATACATCAGATTCTTCTGGATATAAAAGACATTGCTTTTCCAGGTGTATTCCAGAGCCAGCATCAAACAACACAAATAGGAATCCAGCTGTGCCTTTTCATCTGGTGTTGTCCAGCTCCTGTTCTAAACAGAAACGTGGAGCTCCTGCATCTATGTTCCCCTATTGAGTGGTTATTGTGTTTTACCACAGGGCTTGAAAGCTTCCTGCTGCATGAGGGAAAATCAGGCTCAAACCCACACAGATCCTGCAAAATGTGGGGAAGTGAATAACTATGTATAAAGAAGAGACAGTGTTGCTGCAACAGGAGCTAAGGAGGCCGGGGTGCATCAATCCGACCTTGTAATATTCATCCCAGTGTGCTGTGCAGCTTGCAGAGGCTTGAACTACCTGAACGGTTCAATATCGAGGTGGTGTGGGACACTGGTGGGTGCTCAGGGGGCTCTGCAAGGGCTTGGGTGACCTGGGACATCCCCTTGGGCAGAGGGACGAGGATGTCTTTCCCTTCCCCTTCCCTAGTTCAGCTTTTCCTGCCTCTTTCCTTCCGAACCGCAGGGTTGGAAGCACCTAGTTGTAAGGATGGAGCACTCTGGATCCCCTCTTAGTTTCTACAGGTCTTCAAGGACCTCTGCTCCCACCTAAACAAGAGCATCCTCACCTTGACCTGCCCAGAGAGAACTCAAAGCATCCTCACATCACACACATCGCCAGCAGGTTTTCTTCAGCTGAGGTTCAGCTTAAACTGTAATAAATAAGAGGCTTGTCCTCAGCAGGAACAGTTTTCTATGTCAGTGAATGTCCCCAGGAGAGGACTGGGTGGCACAGGGCTCTGCTTTCCCCACCAAACCCCGCTCCATGGATGAGGCTTCCCCCACACCAAAATCCCCATTTCACTTGTCACAGGATTCCAGCTCCTTTTTGGGGGCCTTTCCACCTCATTCAGTGCCATGGGAATGCTGGGGGAGGATCATCTCCCCTGTGCACAGCCTGAGCTTGCAGCACGCTCTGCCTGCTGCCCCCTTCTCCCAATGCCAAGCTCTTGCATAGAGCCCAGGCATGCCCATTGGTTGGGGAATTCTGTTTCCTGCTTTTCAGGTGAGCAAATGAAGAAGTTGGGAACAAGTTTGGGGTCCTGCTGGGGCTGTGGGACCTGCACCCCAAAGCCATAACAGATCCTCCCAGTCAAACTCACCCTGGGGTGAAGGAGGCTCCATCACCAGGTGGATGTTTCCCTGGTGGTGTTGATGCTCCTGCTGTTGTTCTGAGGCAGGAGGAAGCTTTTCCAGACTTTACATCGATTGTTTCCCCCCGTGGGATGAAGTGGTCTGGAGAACATCACTGGTGCACAGCATTTAACGCTGCTGCACTGGGCTTTGTGAGCCAGGCTCTCCTCCAGCTGAGCCTCACAGCAAAGAAGAGCCAAACCAAAACCTTCTTGGCCTTTGGCTAAAGATGCAGAGAAAACAAACCCCAAAGTGTGAGTGTATCCAATGTAAAATCTCAGACAGGGAATTCCCTCCAGCCTCAGCCCGTGTTTAACTACTGCTCTTATTATCCAGCTGGAAGGAAATAGGGATGCAGCTGGGACAGGCCGGGGCTGCTGCGGTCCCCAGCGCTTCCAATTATATTGTCCTTGAACACAAACCAAAAGAAACAGCAGAAGGGACAAGAGCAGCAACAACAGATGATGCAGGCCCTGGTCGTGGTGGGAAAAGTCCTGCAAAACCCTGGGAGGAAGCAGGAAGCAGGAGGAAGCACTTCCTATGGAGTGAGGGAGCAAGTCTTGAGAGTAATGAAGGTCAACTTTTATCATAGAATCCCAGAGTGGTTTGTGTTGGAAGGAACATTAAAGCTCCTCCAGCTCCAGCCCCTGACCCAGGCAGGGACACCTTCCACTAGAGCAGGTTGCTCCAAGCCCCTGTGTCCAACCTGGCCTTGAACACTGCCAGGGATGGGGCAGCCACAGCTTCTCTGGGCACCCTGTGCCAGCGCCTCAGCACCCTCACAGGGAAGAGCTTCTGCCTCAGAGCTCATCTCAATCTCCCCTCTGGCAGGTTAAAGCCATTCCCCTTGGCCTGTCCCTACAGGCCCTTGTCCAAAGCCCCTCTCCAGGTTTCTCGTAGTCCCTTTAGGCACAGGAAGATCAGACTAAATGGAAATAAAAGGTCCCTTTAGGCAGGTTCCTTTCCTTTTCTTATTAATTTCACAACACACAAAAATCCCTGTCGTTTCAAAGTCAAATGAAGCCTCTGCTCAAGTCAAGGCTGTATGAGAGACATTCACTGAATGGGCACAGTTCCCAGGTTCATAACAATTGTGTTTACATGAGCTGTGAGCAGACAGATAGGGGTTTGTATCTCTGAGCCTAGAAAATGGAAGGAATAGGGGCAGGATCCGGCCCTTCCCTCGCAGTAAATACCATTCTCTCCCACTTAGTGTTAATTGAGCTAAAAGGACCCATTTTCACTACTTGCCTTGGGCTATTAGTCCTCCTTCAACTGATGGCACCAGAGGAAATCACGGCTGTTCTCCTCTGTCGATTCTTTCTCTCTTCATTTCTTCCCATCACAAGCTCTATTACTTCACTCTTAATTAAAACCCTTTCAATTGCCCTAAATAGCTCTTCTTGGCCTTTCTCCCCCTGCCTCTGGCTCAGAGGCACTAAGCAACGAGGTGGGTGGCTTTGAAACACAAGACTCACCACCCGATCAATCCCATCATCTGAAACAACTTACGTGCCTGCGGGACCATTGAAACAATACATGTGTGAATCCTGGAGAACTGAGCTACAGAGAATATGAGGTTTCCTCTTCCACGTAACCAGCCTGGACTGGAATCTGTAATTACTGAGCTCCAGGAGGACAAATCCGCCCCCAGAGCCCTGCTGAGATGTTTTGCTCCTCTCCTCAGATGACGTGCAGGAAATGGGGAAATACAGGTTAGTGATGGGGAGCTGGAGCTGAGCATCTTCTGAGAACCAATTCAGAACCACTCCACAGGTCCAGCAGCCGCAGCCTCCAATTCAAAGAAAGTGGATGCAGAGAGAACAACATCATTTATCTCCTTAATGGAAGTAAATTAGATAAATGGGTGATGAAAACAAGTTTGATGACAGCTGCTGCTGCTGCAGAGCTTCCCTCAAGAAGATGCTGTGAGCTTTTGCTACCAGGAACCAGGGGGTAGAAGAGGGATAATTTTATTGAACCATTCTCTGTTACAAAAACTTACGCTGAATATTCTGCCTTAGCACATTCCCTCCTTGCAGACTCTCTTCTCAGTTGAACACAGTTGATAACCCAGGCTCTTGCCAGCCTGGTGCTGCTCTTGGTCTCAGCAACAAACCTGCAAATAACCTGTTGCCAGGAGCTGAAGAGGGACTAAACTAGGCAAAAATTAGGCAGGTAAAGATGTTTAATTACCCTGAGCTTTGTGAGGTAGATGTGATGTGAACTCTCTGCAGTTCACATCCTGCTTCAGCAATTTATCAGTTCATTTGGCAGAATTGATGAAGATCTCCAGGCTCAGGGTATTTGCACATTGCCAATGTCCAACCAATTCTCAATTGCAGGTGTCTCAGTTACAGTTGATTTCTGTTACAGGCAGGTATTTAAAGGCCTCATGATGCTCTTCTCTAATGAGATTTGGTGGCCTGTAGCTCCTACATGTGCCAGAACATGGCCTAAGAGCACTCAAAATCATCTGCGTTGAGCTGTCATTGACTTGGAGTCTGGTAATACTGCATTTAGCTGGATTGCCATTTTCTGGTTGCTCACATGGTCCTCCTTAAATTGATTGTAATTAGTGATTTTAATAGCTCAGGTATGTGATTTAGCCTGCCCGTTTCAAGCCAGTCTGGTTTTGACCTCCATGCCCACCCTCCAACCACCTCTTGGTGGCTTCTTCTTCAGGTACCGGGATGCTGATGCTCCCCAAGACTGAGCCATTTGAGGGCACCTCCAAGGACCACCCTCCCAAACCTCAACCTTTTCCTCCAACACAGCCCCCGGCATCAGGTTTGGGCAGGGATGTGTTAGCATCTGGCATGGAAGAGCAACCACGTGCCCTCCACAGCCTCCCAAACCCACTCCTCATCCTTCTCTGCCTTGGGCTGTTAAAGTCGGAAAACTCCCTGAAGCAGAAGGATTCTGCCAAGAGGGTTCTTCTTACCAGAGAGCTCCAAAAGGGAGAATATCAGAGACAAAGCCACGGAGGGCTCTAACAACACGGAGAGCCCAGGGTATTAACCTCGGCCTGTTTGGACATCTCTAGCTCTAAGAGGAAGACAATATTATTTATGACAGTGCTTTAGAAAGCACTCGAGAGATTATCATTTGAAAGAGCTCACATCCATGCTAGGTATTATTACCAGCATTTGATTCCCATTTCTCCCACAGCTGCAGATGATGAAATCCTTTGTCCTGCCTTCCAGAATAAAGGGAGATGGAGCATTAGCTCTAAATGTACCTGAAAGATCGCTGAGGTTTTTCCTGGGTACTGCATCGCCTCTTGGAAACATCCTCCTTTGTCTTCCCATGAAGAGCAGTAAATAGAATTAACCTGGTAATTTTCCACTGGTTTCAGCCCCCCTCCTTGTGATGTTTGTTCTGGCTTGATGGCACCAGTGATGGATGAGATGACAGTTGACAAACTACCAACAAGAGACCCTTCTCTGCTCAATGGGGATCATTAGATGGGCTTGTTCATGACTGGAAAACGCTTGGGAAATGTTATTTCATTTTTGTTTCCTTATTTATTAAGAATAATATAATGACTGATTTCCTTGACAGGTCTTGCAAAACAGCTTTCACCTTTCTCTATCAGCAGATAGATAGATGGACCATACAGACTGTGCCCATCTCTTCTCAGGTCTTGGTTCAAGCTAAAGAGGTTTGCAACATGCCCATGAGTAAACCAGGCTAATTTTCACTACTTTTGGCTAAAATCACAGTTCCTGCAGCTCAGGCCTCCAGTAATGATCTCTTTTTCCTGGCAGAAAGGCAGCTCTTCTCCTCAGACACCTTTCCCAGGGGTCTCCATTCATAAACTGGACTATTTGGAAAGAACAGCTAAGAACAGTACTTCTAAAAAGAACAGCTAAAAAGAGCAGCAGCAGAAGGGAAATACAGACAGACCTCCACAGAAGTAATAAATAACATGGGGATTAAGAATCATGGGAGCAGAGGAGGGAGCTGCGTGGTATTTGCACATTCTGAAGTTGCAACATCCACCGTCTCCTTCCCAAGAAGTTTGGTTCCAAACCAGTGGTTGCCCAAGCAATGGATGCCCATTACAGCAGTGGGTCAGAGACACAGAGCAGGGCTGTGATGCTCCCCTGGATGCTGGAAAAACAAAGTCCTGGGTCAGCTGAAGGAGGGGTGCACGTTGCTGAGTGATGGAGTTGTCCTAACGGGGTCCCTTGGTGGGTGGTGCTGGTGAGGAGCAACCCATGTGCAAAGACAATTCCCCTTCTCCCCCATTGCTTCAGCTTAGGCTGAAGCTCAAAGGCCCAGCCAACCCCAGAAGGTACATTAAAGTACCTGGGGCTCAGCAGAAGTCCATGGAGAAGTTCAGTGGCCATAATCCCTTGGAGACAATGTTCAGCTTGAATGAGAAGCAGTCAGCAAGAGGGCAGAGACAGAGGGTTAAGGAGGGGCCCTACCACTTCTGCTTCTATTGCATTGATTGCAGGGAAATAAAAATAAACCCATCCCAGCTCCACTAAGTTATTACAGAGATGGGAATTGCTGCAGGATGGTCATACAATAGAATGAAGAGCTTCCACAAGAGCCCCACCAGAGCCACGAGCTGACCGTGCTTTGCCCTCACACAAACCATCACTCAGATGAGCACAATGCTGTCCGGCTTGCTCCTAAAGCTCCTCAGAATAGCCAAGATGAGCAGCTTCTGCAGAAATAAGGAGTAATGGCTTCTTTCTAAAGATGAATCACCTTCTGTGCATGCTGGATAGTTGAGGATGCATGTGCTTGACCTAAAGTAGTAGTGGTCTGGTCCTAGCAACTTGCTGGTGTTCTCCAATACAGTCACCGCAGGCTCAGAGATGGTCCCTCCTCCTGCTTTTTTGGGAGGCACCAATGGCTTTGGCAGGACCTCACACAATGATTTTGGGATAGAATCTCCTTCGGGACAGCAGCAGGGCCATGGAGAGCCCTGAGGAGCCCACAGAAGGGAGAGGTCCAAGAAAGGGTCTGTCATGGCAATGATGACTTCTCACTGGGGCTCCACTGAATGAGAAGTGCTGTTTCTGTGTTGTTTAGGCTCAAATGTATCATTTTGCTCTGCCAGAAATGAATCTCTGTGGCCTTGCACATCTTACCCTTGATCAAGGGAGGTCACATCCTCAGGTCCTGCTGTTGCTCCACAAGCAATGTCACACAAGGTGCTCACCCCTTGGCCACTTGCTTCTTGGAGTCATTTCTTCTCATCTAGCATCTCCTCTAGGTAAAGAGGGAAAAGTCATATATAACAACAGCTCTTTGCTTCTCTTTACAGTCCCCAGTTTCTGAGGGGAGGCTCAGGTAGTAAAAGGGCTGAGTTTTCAGGAGATCACCCCTAAAGCAGCCAGTTGGCCCCATTTGACAGGCTGAGAACATTGGGGCTGTTCAGCCTGGAGAAGAGACGCTGCGTGGAGACCTCAGAGCAGCTTCCAGTGTCTGAAGGGGGCTACAAGGATGCTGGGGAGGGAACTTCATCAGGGACTGGAGTGATAGGACAAGGGGTGATGGGTTCAAACTGAAACAGGGGAGATTTAGGTTGGATCTAAGGCAGAAGCTCTTCCCTGTGAGGGTGCTGAGGCGCTGGCACAGGGTGCCCAGAGAAGCTGTGGCTGCCCCATCCCTGGCAGTGTTCAAGGCCAGGTTGGACACAGGGGCTTGGAGCAACCTGCTCTAGTGGAAGGTGTCCCTGCCCGGGGCAGGGGTTGGAACTGGAGGAGCTTTAAGGTCCCTTCCAACACAAACCACTCTGGGATTCTATGATTTCTGCTTAGCTGGCATCAGCAGCCAAATTGGCTCCTCTTCCAGCTCCTCTTCCAGCACTTTGCTCCCTGCCAGGCCCTGTGGGACTTGGCAGACCCAAGTGCTCCACTTGTACAGAAACCAGAAGTCATTTACCCTGGGGAAGACTGAGTCATCCTGTTTGGTGGGACGCTGGCTGGGTCCATCTGCCACAGGCTGCCTTTGCCACCACTGCCAGCCCTGGCTGCCCTCCAACTGCTCCACATCCCACTCCTCCTGCCTGGAGAGAGCCGCTGGGCACACCACTGAGCTCACTGCCAACCCAGAACACACTCTGTTGGGTTGGTGCCCCACAACCACCTCACCTGGCCCTTTGGTTTGCCCCCTCCAGGCACAAACTCGCTGTTACTTGAACTATAAAGCCTTCAAGGAGATGCTGTTACACTACAAGGAGATGCTACAGCTGCAGAACAGGGATGCAGAGGGGTGAATGTGCTCGGCAGGCGCTAGGTCAGTGGTTGCCCCCATCATCTGTAGCTGCCCTGCTGTTCCTGCTGCCACAGCTTTTCCTTTGGAAACTCCAGTGTCGGCATTCCTGAAATGCCTGGTTGAGCTGTCACAGCACAACCCAGCTTCTTACTCACAAGGTCACCGCAGGATGACAAGACACAAGTTGCAGACAAGCAATGCTGTTAGCAAATCGATGCTAACGCAGCTTTGTCCCCCGTCTCAAGCCTCATTTTATCCCATCAGTATTATCCGTGTCACCTTTTCGGCAGCAAGCCAGTGTCTTGCATGGACAGGGAGAGCAGTGAAGGGCCAGTGCTGCCCCTGAAACCCTGCTGAACTAAACCATAACCGCATCTCCCACTGGTACCCCATCAGCCAGCAAATCTTTGGATGCAGTTGAGATTTCAAGCAGAGCTATAGGCTGTGGAGGGAAGGGGGCTGAGGCAAACATGCGGTAGGCAACACCTTCTATACAAATATGTGGAGTAATTCAGGGCTGACCCACTGCCAGCACATGCGAATCTCAACATCCAGCTATTCCTACTTTTCCAATCCTGAGGGACCTCCAAGAGATGCTCTGAAACCAGGTACTCCAAACCCGGCATCACCCAGGGTGGTTCATAACCAATTAATCCCATTCCTGACAAGAACTAGCAAAGAACTGGACTAGCAAAGACTGGTAAGGATTTATCCTCAGGGATATTGAATTTCTCTCATATGAGGGTGCTGAGGCGCTGGCACAGGGTGCCCAGAGAAGCTGTGGCTGCCCCATCCCTGGCAGTGTTCAAGGCCAGGTTGGACACAGGGGCTTGGAGCAACCTGCTCTAGTGGAAGGTGTCCCTGCCCGTGGCAGGGGGTTGGAGCTGGAGGAGCTTTAAGGTCCCTTCAACCCAAACCAGGCTGGGATTCATTCCATGGAATTTGTAGGAAGAAACACAGTTACTGCCTCTGGGTTTTTGTGTGGTTTGTACCATTCACAGACAAAAAGGCTTCACGCTGAAACTACACAGAGTAAGTGTTTTATCCCTCAGTGGGTTAATAATGTGCCAGTGGCTCAGCTGCAGAGAAGAGAGACCTACTGGGGCTCGGCTGAAAGGATCTCAGAGTTCCAAGAGCTCAGGAACAGAAAGTCAAACAACCTCCAGAATCAGTTAAATAGAGATACACCTGAGAGAGCGGAAATCTGACTCAGTCACTGCTCAGCTCCATAAACCAGAAGGAGGCTTGCAAAAAGGCTGGCCCCACGACAGCCAAAAGGCAATGGGGCATCTCCCTATAGTGGAAAGACCATCCCACATGGCCCTGGGGTGCAAAGATAAGAGCTTAAGATATTCCAGTGGCTTTATAAGATGCCTATTTCTGGGCAACAAGAGCTGTGTCTTCCTGGGTGCTCCAGGCACTCTTGTTGAGGGATGGAGGGGATGGGGCTGGGTGGTGACTTACGGTGCTTGGTGAAGCCTGGTGGGAGATGTGGCGGCATCAGGGAGGCACTGGAAGCATGAGCTTCATCCAAGTAGGATGTGGATAGAGAGCAACTGCCTTGTGAGGAATCAGGAAGAGGAACTTTGAGGATTGGTGCTTTGAGAAGATGTTACTGCCTCATTTATCCTCCTGCAGAGAGCCAGACATCGGGATGGAGCTGGCAGTGGTGGTGCAGAGGGATCTCAGCATGAAGCCACTGAGGAAGAAGAGTTTGGCCAAAGCATCCACCAGAGAAAGGGGGAAAAAATAACAAGTATGAGGTTTTTTTCCTTCTGGTTTGCCCCAATTCCCGAATCTAAAGCCAATGTGACACAAGCAAGAGAACACCTATTTCCTACCTGGGCAACATCAACAGAGGAATTTGGAGGCTTATTCTTTTCTCCCCATACCGTATGGAAGTTGAAGGGACAATGGGGCAGAGCAGGGAAAGGTTTTTCACTATAACACCACCACTTCTTGCTGCTTTTGTGCTAATGCAAACCATTGGCAAGTCTATTTCTAGCAAGAGGCAAACCCCTGGAAGCCCAGCTGCAGCAGCAGCGCGGGCTGGGCTGCAGGAGCAGGACTCAGAGCTGCTCTCATTAAGTGCTGCTATTTTCATTCATTGCTGAGGGTTTGCTTTGTGCTCCAAGCCTGAGCAAAACAAACAGTGATTACAGGCTCCTTATTCCATCATTTATTTACTAAGGCAGCTGAGTCACTCACAGTGGGGTTTGCAGCAGCCTCAATGGAGCTGTTGGATGGGGCTGGTGAAGGAGGTTTGTAAAACTCCTTGGGCATCCCCACATCGGAGGGCTGTGTCTGCACCGGTCTGGTGTTGGCACAGCGGGTTTAGCATCATATGGGTGTTCCTCACTGCATGAGCAGGAAAGTGGAGCTGCTGGAACAAGTCCGGAGGAGGCCCCGGAGCTGCTGCGAGGGCTGGAGCAGCTCTGCTCTGGAGCCAGGCTGAGAGAGCTGGGCTGGGGCAGCCTGGAGAAGAGAAGGCTCCTGAAGGGGAGACCTTAGAGCAGCTCCAGTGCCTAAAGGGGCTCCAGGAAACCTGGAGAGGGGCTTTGGACAAGGGCCTGGAGGGACAGGCCAAGGGGAATGGCTTTAACCTGCCAGAGGGGAGACTGAGATGAGCTCTGAGGCAGAAGCTCTTCCCTGTGAGGGTGCTGAGGCGCTGGCACAGGGTGCCCAGAGAAGCTGTGGCTGCCCCATCCCTGGCAGTGTTCAAGGCCAGGTTGGACACAGGGGCTTGGAGCAACCTGCTCTAGTGGAAGGTGTCCCTGCCTGTGGCAGGGGGTTGGGACTGGAGGAGCTTTAAGGTCCCTTCCAACACAAACCAGGCTGGGATTCTATGAAACTTCTGTTAAGAGGAGGCCTCTCTGGACCACTGCATATCTTTCGTATCTAAAAAATGTCTTTGTAGCAATTAAACCTCCTGATCTAGTCTGAATAATGCCAGAAGAACAGCTTTTATAAGCAGCACAGGCCCATACAGCACATCAAATCCACCAAAAGCAGTCTGGCTTTCCTGAGAACAAGAATCCTTACACTTAACTCAGCCCACTGAGGTTACTGTACAACACATGACATCTGCATTAATGCATCCCATGTCACTGACCTGCCAGCACAGCATCACCAAAGAGTTCAATGACAGCTCTTAATTATGGTCTTGGTGTCTCCAGAGAAAGGGAATTAGAGCAGAGATGTGCTTTGTAACACTCACATCATGCAAAGTGCTCCTGTTGTCCTCCCCCTTGGGCATCCATCTCCTGACAGCGCAGGTTTCTCCGGGGAGCTGCTATCCTGGGAAGAGGATCCTGTTCTCCAGGGCAAGCTCAGACATTTCAGTTAAATGCCCTTTTTCCCTAAAATTGGGGTTGTTTATGCAGCATCCCAGCAGCTCTCACACAAACCCTCCTCCTCGCTGCTTCATGCAACATTAAAACCTGTGTTTGAACAAACTGGGACTTCAGGAGCGGTAACAAATCCCTCCCCAGCAGAGTCTGCTCAGGCAAAGCCTTTCTCCAGCCTCAGTAAAACTGCAATTGCTTTTCCTGCTGCTACACAAGACCCTGTGCTCACCTCCAGAGCCCTTCAGCCCCATCCTCTTCCTCCAGTGTTTGCAAAAGACACAGCAAAGCCAGCAGTGGTGGCCCCACACCGCAGATAGTCTCTTCTTTAAACAAAACGCGAGTTAAAATGGGATAAAGAGCAGACCAAGATGAATTACTGCTTTTTCCGACAGCACTTCCCCTCCACACCACAGATGGGCAGTGGGGAGATACCCTGGATCAGGCAACCCAAATATCTCCATATGCACCTCACCCCTCCATGAACTGCAGCATCCTTCAGCGGTGGTAAATTACTGAAAGCACCAAAGATGATTCATGAACGTGCCTATTTCCATCTCATTCCACATCCCCTGGTACCTCCTCCCCCTCAGCTCTCTACAAGACCATTTTGAGAGCTTACATCTTAATTCCTCTGAGAGTTGCAAGCTCTTGCTGCAGGAAATTAATGGTGATTTCTTAAACCCCAGTTTACTTTTCATTCATTACTTGACACTGCATTCGGCTCCTGTAACAGATGCTAAGAAGCTCCTTAATTACAGTGACAGGTCACCACGTCCTTTCGCAGAGAGAAAGCCAGCATTTGCCATTATAAATGTTATGTTGTTCCCCAAGCTGGAGGGGAGAGATGGGGTGTCCTGCGACAGTCCTCCAGCACCTGCAGCCACATCACCCAAAGCACTCCTGGCTCAGTACCACCACCCGGGGCTCTCCAACAAGCCAAGGATGGAGCAGGGCTGGGAGACTCCCCCCCAAGATATCCCACATCCAAGGCATCACTTTTACTGTGTTTTAATGTCCACCTTTGTGGGGGTGATAAGGAATCATGGAATGGTTTGTGTTGGAAGGGAGCTTAAAGCTCCTCCAGTTCCAACCCCCTGCCACGGGCAGGGACACCTTCCACTAGAGCAGGTTGCTCCAAGCCCCTGTGTCCAACCTGGCCTTGAACACTGCCAGGGATGGGGCAGCCACAGCTTCTCTGGGCACCCTGTGCCAGCGCCTCAGCACCCTCACAGGGAAGAGCTTCTGCCTCAGAGCTCATCTCAGTCTCCCCTCTGGCAGGTTAAAGCCATTCCCCTTGTCCTGTCCCTACAGGCCCTTGTCCAAAGCCCCTCTCCAGGTTTCCTGCAGCCCCTTTAGGCCCTGGAGCTGCTCTAAGGTCTCCCCTTCAGGAGCCTTCTCTTCTCCAGGCTGCCCCAGCCCAGCTCTCTCAGCCTGGCTCCAGAGCAGAGCTGCTCCAGCCCTCGCAGCAGCTCCGGGGCCTCCTCTGGCCTTGCTCCAGCAGCTCCACGTCCCTCTTGTGCTGTTGCCCCAGAGCTGGATCAGGACTGCAGGGGGGGGCTCCCCAGAGCACAGCAGAGGGGCAGGATCCCCTCCCTGAGCTGCTGCTCCCGCTCTGGGGGTGCAGCCCAGCACACGGGGGGGTTCTGGGCTCCAGCGCACACTGAAGCTGGGTCATGGGGAGCTTCTCCTCACCCAACACCCCAAGTCCTCCTCAAGCTACTCCATCCCACCTCTGCCTCCTTCTTCTTATTCCATTTTCACTGGATACCCAAGAGCTGCACCCAGGTCACTCATTGCAGTCCTTGAGCACCCTGAGGTTTGCTGTCTGTGACAGAGATGAACTTGAGGTGCTCCTATAGCTCTGTGGGGTCTCAGGCAGGGGGTGATCGCTCCCGCCCATGCCCTAGCTGCCGCTCAGTGTGATCCTGCTGAGGACACACAGGCAGCTCCGTGGGTGACAGGCACTCGCTGCAGAAGATGAGTCCAAGCTCTTTGCCATAAAGCCAAAAGCAGCAGGAAGCGGCGCTGTTGCCATAGGAACCCACCGACCCTGGGGAAAAGCTGGATTGACGGACTGAGGCAGCTCCATTGGAGTTATCAGCAGGGGGTTCAGAGGATCATGGAATCCCAGACTGGTTTAGGTTGGAAAGGACCTTAAAGCTCATCCAGTTCCAACCCCCTGCCATGGGCAGGGACACCTTTCACTAGAGCAGGTTATCCCACCAACCTGCTGCAAATTGCTTGTTAAGCCCCACTCCATGCACATAATGTTGCAGCACTAAGAAGCCAGTGTGTTTCATGGGGTGTTTTTAGCACATGTATAATCCAGCACCCACCTTCTCAACACAAATAGGTCCAAGGGTGAATTTGGTGGATGATGCCTCCTCACTGGCTTGCTTTGCAGCTGGCAACATGCCATCGTCTTCCTGTGAGCTCCAGAGCCAGAACAAAAGGAAACTGAAGCCGCGTGATAAAGGAGGTCAAAGCCTAAGGGAGGAGATGAGGATGAAGTGGCTAACGGACAAAACAGCTCTGCATCATCACACATCCACCTGAAATTAAACTCATGAAGCATAAAGCTGCTTTACAAGAAAACCATTAAAGAAATCCTGATGTTCCAGGAAATACAAAGACTTTGTGTGTTCAGAGCTCTGGTCCCACTCAGGGGATGTATTCACATGGTGACAGCTTTGCTGCTGCAAATGTGGCACCATCCTCATCTCCATCCCCATCACACGGATACAGAGCCGGCTCCTGCAAACACCCCCAGGGACCAGGAGCCCTGGAAAGCCTCAGAGATTCCAACATTTGTGAATGTTCTGCTCAGTGACGAAGCCAATATCCCACCTTATCACAGTGCACAGGTTGGGAAAACCTTCACTAAAACCTCCTCTAATTCTGATAGATCAGGAAGAGACAAGATCACGTCAGAACGTGGGGCACGGAGTCCTCCTGCCACACAGACCTTGGATCCCAGGCTAAAAACTGAATGAGATTTGGCAGCTCTGACAATTCTCACTGCTGATCAAAACCCACATAATCCAGCTGCAAATATCCCTCTTAACCGCTGGTGTGCCTGAAATCAGGAAATCAATGGGCTGGAGGGATGTACTTAATAGAAATGATGAAAATCTGAGGCATGTGGGCTCGAGCACATGAGAAGATGCCACAAACTGGGGAACAGCCCATAGTCCTGGTGTCTTTTGGGGTGTGAAGGTCTGATGGAACTACCCTCCAAAGTGAGGTTGGAGACACCACGGGGTGCACAAGGCTGGTCACACACATGGTGATCTGGGCATATACCAAAGGCAACACTTATGGTCCTATCCTGCTACATAGACAAGGACAAAAAGCAGCCAGACCCCAAACTTGCCCAAATTCAGCTTGTTTGCTTGCATCTAGCCCCAAGCAGGGCAAATGTAACCTAAAAGATGAATAAGGCTAATGCAAGAGCAGCATGGATGTGGCAGGCAGTGGGGTCAGCTCATCACTGAGCCCAGCAGTGGTAATGCTCTCTTAAACGTCCCGAAAAAGGAGGATTTAAGAGAGAAATGTGATGGCAACATGAGAGAACAAGGTGAGGAAGACATCAGTATACTTGTGGGGGATGAAGAGTTGCTGCAGGTTTCATCAGGGCTCTGAAGGGGAAGTCTGTTTGCTGCCAGCACATATGTGATGCTGATAAAGGTCCAATGCCTTGGGCTAAGATCCTTCCAGCTCTTTATCTCCCCAAAGCACAGCAAAAAAGGGCACTGTAACGGTCACACTGGGCTGCAACAAGAGCCTGGACAAAGCTTGAGCTGAAAATGGATGAATGTTGAAGGTTTACCCTTAAACTCACACAAGGGCACTTCTTACCCTGGCAGGCACATCACCCTCCGGGGCCTCCCTGAGTCCAAAGCGATGCAGGACATATCCAGGCAGGTTTCCTGATGCTTCTTTCTCCTGTAGAGACAAGAAATGTTCATTTCCACACTTGCCAGAGGAAGTTTCAGGCTTCTGGCTCCTTCCTCCTGCTGAAGCCACACAGCTTCTGGGTCTCCATCATTATTTACACGTGGGCTGCATTTATTGGCAATTAAATGGTTCAGTGCCTCCGAGACATCAGTCTCCTCTAACCATGCTGTCTGCCAGATTGCTTCCTGCCAGCAAGCCCTGTGGGCTGGGAGATGCTGGGGATGTGTTGGATGGGAGGGAGCAGCTGTCAGAAACCGGGATCAGGAAGAGCAATGCTGTCGGATGTAACCCAGCCCCACGGGTGGCAATTCAGAGCCAACGGGAGGGGATGGTGTTTGCTTTAAACACGGCTGCAGCCAGGAGGATCTGAGCCCTGAGAGATCAGAGGGGTTGTAGGGATGCGGTGTGCAGCATCCGTGGGAAATGGCCTGGGAAAAAGGTGCTGAGCTGGGAAAACCTGCAGGGATTTGGGGAAACTTGCAGTGAGGAGGTAAAAGAGAATATGCAGTGATTTGGTGAAATGTGTGCTCATGAGAAAAATGGAGCTGTGTGAGTAAGTCCAGAGGAGGCCGTGGAGATGGCTGGGGAGACACAGCAATAAACACGACTCTGGGAGCTTATTTCCAACCCACCAACCCCCATAGAATCATGGAATCACCCAGGTTGGAAAAGCCCTTCAAGCTCATCAAGTCCAACCATTGCCCAGCACTGCCAAGGCCACCACTGACCCGTGGCACTGAGGCCTCGGCTACACGAGGTGTGAACACTTGCAGGGCCGGTGGCTCCAGCCCTGCCCTGGGCAGCCTGTTCCAATGCCTGAGCACCCTCTGGGGAAGGAATTGTTCCTCAGCTCCATCTAAACCTGCCCTGGTGCAGCTTGAGGCTGTTTCCTCTTGTCCCATCCCTTGTTCCTTGGGAGCAGAGCCCAGCCCCCTCCTGGCTCCATCCTCCTGTCAGGCAGTTGCAGAGAGCGAGAAGGTCCCCCCTGAGCCTTCTCTTCTCCAGACTAAACCCCCCCAGGTCCCTCAGCCGTTCCTCATCACACTTGTGCTCCAGGCCCTGCACCAGCTCTGTTGGATAGGGGGTAAATACCCCCCAGCACTTTCAGGCGAGCAGAAGGTGAGGTGTCCCTGCCCATAGGAGGGGGTTGGAACTAGGTGATCTTAAGGTCCTTTCCAACTCTAACAATTCTGTGATTCTATGAAGCCCCAGGTGTCCTGTTCTTTCCCATTTATTTCACTGCCCAAGCTCCCATCAGCAAATATCACTCACCAAAGTGGTCCAGCTCCCGGGAGCTGCTGAGTGGTGCCGGTCTCACGCTGGTCCTTGTGGAAGAGCTCTGCAGCTTGTGAATAAACCCCTCCAGTGCTTAACTTTTAGCCTCTCCTGCAGCACAGCAAGGCTTCTGCTGCTCCCATTAGTACTTTGGAGAGGTACAAAATGAATCCGTCCAGCTTTTTGGCTCAAAATCACGTCAAGCTGTGCTAAAAGCAGAGTTTATAACTCCATGGTTTGGGTCTGCACAGCGAAAAGGCTTCTGGTAAGTTTTAAAATCCAAAGGTGGGGGTTTTTTTTCCCCAGGAAAAAAGGAAACCACCTCGTCTGGTAGGCAAGAGCAAAGCAGATCTGGAAAACTCCCTAGCACAGACAAGAGGTTGCATGTAACTGAGGCTGGAGACTCCCACCTAAAACATGAGATGGGATTTCCCTGGATATGAAGGTAATTCCCTTGAAATGAAAAACACGAGATGGAATTTCCCTTGAAACACCATTTGCACCAACTTGGAGTGAAAAACACCATTTAGGAGAATCGTATGATGCTTTTACCAGAGCCTTTTGCCCAGATGTTGTACAACAGCACAACAAAAAGGCAGTTGGGTCTTTTTTCCTCTTCCCACACCCTGGAATCTCCCCCATGTGCAGTTTCCCAGAGCCAGCCAGCTCTAATTCCACACCCTGGAATCTCCCCATGAGCCACCTCTAATGCTGGGCAGGCACCACCCTTTTGTGTGCAAATCCCTTGATTTTCCCAACGGGCAATGCTAAAGTGGGACAAAACCCACCCTTTCACTGTTGGGGTCTGAAACAAGCTCCTCACCCCTGGTAAACCGAGGTCCATCAACAGTCCCTAGACCTCTGCCTCCTACATGGCATCTCTGGGGCTAAAGAGCACACGTGAATCAGGGTGTCACAACGCTGTGGCTTCCCATGGCCTCGCTGGGACAGATCTGATCCTGAGTGGAAATAACCCAGGCTGCCTTAAATCCCTGCTGATGCTCTGGCAAAAGCAAGGGAAACACAGTGACAAAACCCCAGTGCTAAAACCTCAAGTTATCCACTTGGGGAAGTTTGGGGCATTCAGTAATGTTGAGGCTTAATAAAATATAGCAATACAAAAGAGAAAAGATCACCTTTTGACTCTGCTGGGTGATTGCAAGTGTGGAGAGGGAGAGGTGGGAGAAGGAGCTGCCAAACCAGAACAGGTCAGGGAGCAGAAGTGCGAAACAGTTTGGTCAGACCAAAGCAGTTCATACCTTGATGGTTTCTTCCTTGATTGTACTTGAGCTGCTGTGAAATGCTCTTCTCCCTGCTTTCATAGACACTACCTGGCCAGGCCCCTGCAGAGCAAGGCAGGATCCTGCTCGGCCTCTCTCCCCTCCAGCAGTTGCTGTCAGCTCCGGAATTTGCTCCTGATTTATTCCACACCAGATACACACCTGGCAAGAGAAAGACACGACAGAGCTGCTGAGGGACACAACTTTTCCTTCCTACCCAGCCAAAAGCTTTCCCAGGCAATTGTGTTATTGGCCATGGATAAAACAAAGAACTGCTAATGGAAACTGGATTGATTTTCATATTTGCTGACTTGCAGCAGGGAGATAAGAAAATCAGAGACAGTCCATAACCTGGATCAAGTAGGAGAAATAAGGTTTAGAGGTACAGGACAAAATGCCCCCACTTCAGGTTCTGGGAGACTTTTCCACCCTCCATCCATCCATCCATCCATCCATCTTTGCCAGGTATGGGACAAACTTCAGCTCATGCCACAAGGTTTTACAGGGTTTCCCTGCATTAAAACCCTCCGTATGGGAAGGCACAAGCAGGTGGGAGCCGTTTGCTTTTATTTAAGGAGAAAAAGGTGATCAGAGACACCCAGTAAAGGAGTAAGAGGCAGCCAAAGAAAAGCAAAATCCTTTTGTGTGCAATAAATGAGATAAAGGGAACAAGAGACAAGACATTTAATATAGAACAGAAGCTGCAGCAGAGAAACAACCACGTGGCACAAACCTTTCAAACTGCTAAGGAATGGAGATTTAATTAAAACCCCAATCAATAAACAGGCAGAAAACGCTCCCTCGGCTTCACAGAAGCAGGTGAAGGTGGTAAAGTCGAACCAGCTTATTCCTAGTTAGAGAGGCCATAAAGTCAGGCTTAACTAACCTCGGCCCACCCCATCAGCAGCTGTTTGATGGAATAAACTCAGATTCCAACTGGTTTCTGGTGCCTTTGGCTGGAGAATAAGACCCATCTCCAGCTTCTCCAGCACTGGGCACCAAACATTCCCATGTCACCAAATCACTGCAGACAGATGGACATTCTGCAGGTTTCAGACTGGGCACAAGGAGAGCAAAGGCCATTTCTAACCCATTTTGGTGGCTGCAGAGGTGAATGAAGCCCATGAATTCCCCAGTCCCTGCCCTTGTGCCCAGCCACAACCCCATTATCGAAGGTAAAACCCACTCAGGCTGTGCTTGGCTCCCTCCGCCAGTCACTTGGCTGCAGCTCCATGCCTTTCTCTGAGACAATTTCACAAATCCTACAGGAAACACCATTTTCCTTCCCCCTTTTTCTTGAGAGATTAATCCCAGGAAGCTCCTGCAGCATCCATAATCCATCCCCACTGCTTTGTATCACCTCCACAGCAATTAGGAGCCTCTTTTGCTGCCGACTGCTGCTTTTCATCCCATTACCATGTCGTGTAATCGTCTCCTTGTTGGGCTTGGGTTCTTTCTCCACTTGTTACTGCTGCTCTGGCACTTCAAACACAAATTAATCAAGGCAGGAGCTGCCTATTCATCATATTTCATGCTATGGCTTAGCACGAGGGGCAGGCAGCCTCTCCAAGAATGCAAATACATACTTAACACCCAAGGAAAAGCACTAAGCAACAGGCTAATTCATAGACAAGCTTTATTAAAAACGAGGACACAGCCTCCCACGAAGAGCATTCTACACCATCTCCCCACCTTGTACAGTTTAATGGCCATAATTAAATACAAATAGCTCCAAAAAGGCTTTGCACCTCGATAAAAGAAGGAAGAACTAATCCTCAACTCGCTGTTGTTTCAGATGCGGATGGAGAAAGTGGATTTCCACATTGGTTTGCACACACGTGGGCATGCAGAGGCCCACCAAGGTGATGGGCTGCACCCTGTGGGTCCCATCCTAAAATCAGGATGGGATCTGATTTTACCACAAGTCTGTATTGCTTTAGTTCAGAGAGAGAAAAGTGAATTGTTATGGCTTGGTATTGCATCAGATACGTTACACTGGGTAAGGAGTCGGTACTTCCAAGTCTTAAAATTGCACAAAAATTAAGCTCATCCTATCACTAGTTTTATTTCAGTGGTAAATAATAATAATTAATAATAATAAAAATCAGAGGTACTACCATCACAGAAAAGACCAGCCTCATTTAACCACCATCAACAGATGGGAAACTAAAGGATAAATAGGGCCTTAGTTTATAAAAGCCTTTTCTTCTGCTCATACCCCAAAACTGCCTCCTGCCTAATCCAGGACCAGTTTTAACAGCGCTAATATTTAGTGCATCAACCACTGTACCATCATCAGCGCATCAAGTGTATTACACCTGCAGTTCAGCTGCAAGCTATTCAGTACAAAACACAGAAAAGGATGAAAAAATACTTAAAATGTATCAATTTCTCGGTTTCCTCACAGATGTTTTCCGAGTCATGCTGTAAAAAAAGAATTTAAAGCAAAATAGCTCTACAAAAGCTCCTGTGCTCGAGTCATATGTACACGTTAGAATCGGAACAATACAAAAAGTATTCGGGTAGCAAAGGCAATATATAAAATTTCATACAAACAGTGTTGGAAAAGTACAAAATTAGGAAATAATGCATAGAAGAGAGTGTTTCACAGTCCCTGCAGCATTGGCTGCATCAGCAAATCCTTGCAGCGAAGGAAGATCCCCCAACGAACCACCTCACTGCCTGCAGAATTCACTGGTGATGTTGGGAAGGGGATAGGCAAAGAGGGAGAAATCCAGGATGTATTTTGGTAAGAGCTCTTTGATGAGCCGGCGCTGGGTGTTGCACAGGTAGTAATGGAGCGTTTCTGCTGTCACAGGCTTGTACCAGGGCTGCCGCTCGGGGAAGCGGATGAAGGAGGGTGACTGGATGCGCTCCAGGACATAGTTGGCGTCGGTGTGGAGCCGCTCGTAGGAGCCGATGAAGTCGTACCTGACGGCGCAGGGCTGGCACAGGTTGTAGATGGGCATCCAGTGCTCGTTCATCCTCTCCACCTCCTCGTCCAGCAGGTACCGGAGGAACTCGGAGAAGGTCACGTCGTCGCCAGCTGAATTCCCCCCGTTCTTGCGGTACCTCCTGACGATCTCCACCCCGTACTTCTGCTGGTACTCCTTGATCTCCCCAAACTTGTTCCTGTAGGCAGACAGCAGCCTCTCCATGGGGTTCCGCACGAAGATGAACTTGTAGTAGTGCTTCAGGCGGTAGCTGATCTCGTCCGGCTTCATGTCCCCCAGGAACACCAGGTCGCTCTTGTGGTCCATCTTCATCTTGACATCCACGCTCTCCAGCGCCCCGTCCAGCACCTTGAGGATGCGTTTCCAGTTGGAGCAGGCCACCTTGGGCACATAGCAGTACAAGAAGCGGTACTTGTCGCTGACGAGGAGGTGCCGCAGCACCGTGCGCCGCTGCCCGGCCGGCAGCTCCCACACGCTGCGGGGCATGGCCCGCTGCCCGCACACCGCGCCGATGGTGCGGTTACGGATGTCCCGCAGCACCTCGTACTCCAGGTCACCGGCGGCCTCCTCACCGCCGCCGCGCCGGGCCGGCTCCCCGGCCGCAGGGTGCAGCGGCGGCGGCTTCACCTCCGCCAGGATGCCCTTCTCGATCATGAGCAGCAGCCCGCTGGAGGCCAGGATCACGCCGAACATCAGCATGGAGGGCAGCAGCACGGTGCCGCCGCCGCCGCCCCGCGGCCGGGACCGGCTGCGGCCCGAGGCTGCCGCCCTCCGCACCTCGGCGGGGCAGGCGGGCCGGGGGAACATGGCCTCGCAGGGGCCGCGCCGCCGCCTCAGCCGCCGCTCCGCATGCGGGGACCGCAGGGGGGGCACCGGGGGCTCCTCGCCCCGCTGCCGGTGCCGGGGTCCGGGGGGCGGGCGGGGCGGCGGCCGGCAGTGACGGGCGCGGGGGGCGGGCCGGGGCCGGGGGAGGCGGCGGCCATTTTGCGGCGGCCCCGCCCCACCGCTCCCCTCCCTCACGGGGCGATGGAGCTGCCCCCGCCCCGCCCGGGGACCGGCCCCTCGGGCGGCTTCGTGACGGGAGCGGGACCGGAGCTGCGGTACCGGAGCGGGGATGTAACGGCCCGTGTGAGCCGGGGACCGGCGCCGCTGCCTTCAGCGGGGCGGAGTTACCAGTTATCAGTAACGGCCCCTGCTCCCCAAAATACACTTTAAATGTAGTTTAAAATAAAAACCTCTCGGTTTGCTCCGAGTTAGCGCAGTTCAAAGCCCAGCGCTTCCCAGCTCGGGTAGACCCCTTCCGTGGCTCTATGCAGGGATACGGCTTTAATTCACAGACTAGTTTGCGTTGGAGAGACCTTAAATCTCATCCAGCTCCAACCCCCTGCCAGGGGCAGGGACACCTTCCACTAGAGCAGGTTGCTCCAAGCCCCTGTGTCCAACCTGGCCTTGAACACTGCCAGGGATGGGGCAGCCACAGCTTCTCTGGGCACCCTGTGCCAGCGCCTCAGCACCCTCACAGGGAAGAGCTTCTCCCTCAGAGCTCATCTCAATCTCCCCTCTGGCAGGTTAAAGCCATTCCCCTTGGCCTGTCCCTACAGGCCCTTGTCCAAAGCCCCTCTCCAGGTTTCCTGGAGCACCTTTAGGCACTGGAGCTGCTCTAAGGTCTCCCCTTCAGGAGCCTTCTCTTCTCCAGGCTGCCCCAGCCCAGCTCTCTCAGCCTGGCTCCAGAGCAGAGCTGCTCCAGCCCTCGCAGCATCTGTAGTGTTTCTTTCACTATGAGGCCAGGCGAGCCCTCCTTAGCAGCAGGGCCAGCTTCATGGCTGTAAAGTTTTAGCAGCCCAGAGGAGAAGAAGATGCGAGTTACCTGCTGAGTGGTACTGGCAGCGCTGGTCAGGCTGAGGCCGGCTGTGCCACCACCTGAAAGCCAAAGGACAAGATTTACAAGAGGTTGTAGGTATTTCCCCCAAACCATATTCTGTGACTTACTCCAGGTGACCTTCTGCTAACACTTCAGGGAAACTGCTTGGTAGAATCATAGAACCAACCAGGTTGGAAAAGTCCTTTAAGCTCATTCAGTCCAACCATTCCCCAGCACTGCCAAGGCCACCACTAACCCATGGCACTGAGGCCTCGGCTACACGGGGTGTGAACACTTGCAGGGTCGGTGACTCCAGCCCTGCCCTGGGCAGCCTGTTCCAATGCCTGAGCACCCTTTGGGGAAGGAATTGTTCCCAATATCCAGTCTAATGCTGGATATTAGGAAAACATCTGATGCTGAGGCTTTGGCCAAAGCAGCAACAAGCTGTAAGCAGCGGCTCACCATTAGAACCCTGTGGGCAGCCTGAACACCCCGTGGCATCACAACATCCAACATCCACATACAGCCCCCTCCGAGGCAGAACCATCTCACCCGGGCATCACTCTATTTTCCTGCAGTGCGTTTTCAGAGCGTACCACAGGGCTCATGTGTCTCGCAGGGACTCTCTCTGTCAAAAGCTTTCTTAACATCAAGAGAGAAACAGCTTCCACTTAGTTCTCTTTGATCAGAAGCCAGGAGCATCTTGTCAGCCTAGGCAGAGCAGCGGTAGCGAAGCGTGAGAGCCTGAAGCTACATTACTTTACATTTTACAGTTTGATTTTGATGTAAATACAGCATCAGCTCTGGGAAGAGACGATACA
The DNA here is from genome assembly GCF_004027225.2 of Strigops habroptila. NCBI lineage: Eukaryota > Metazoa > Chordata > Aves > Psittaciformes > Psittacidae > Strigops > Strigops habroptila. Next base: position 704,354 of record NC_046358.1, read on the forward strand.
TTCTGCCCTGCCACCAGCGGCACTGCGCTCTGTAGCACTATCAGATCTCTGATTCCAGCAGGCAGCTCCAAGGATCTGATCCTGATCTCAACACCAGTGTAAACTGAAGCTCTTCCGTTGTATATAATAATCTATGGCACCAAGGTGAGAATTAGGCCTCCCTGGAAAGCCCTCGTCTTGGAGGAAAAGACTCTGATACAGTAAATACCAGTTTACTCCTGATATTATCCAGTTTACTGCTGATACTTGTGCCAAAGCAGCCAAAGGAAATCTGTATTTCTTAGAAGGCATGTTAGTCTGGCACTGCACATCCTCTTCATGTCTGTTCACCCCCAATATCATATATAACTAGACGTACAAATAACAGTGGTTCCGAATATACATTCCAGACTCCTAGAAGACTGCCTGTTTCCTCTGAGGTCTGCAGGGGAACTTAGATTTAAGGACTGGTCTGAGGAGCACAGGTACATGGTGGGATGCAAAGTCTCTAGAGAAACACCACAGCCAAGCAAAGACACAGTTCAGGGGCTGTTTTGTTCATCTGCAAGGCTAAACCCCATGTCACCGCAGGAAATGAACTGTGGTTACGCTGAACGTGCCTATTGCTCACTCTGGATGTTAATGAATTTGATCCTCAAAGCAGTTAAAAGAAGCCTCATGCTCAGAGTGTGAGAAACAACTCCACAGACAGATCCATTTCTTCTGAAAAGATTCATTTAGAAACTAAAATGTCCCAGAGGAAACCCAACTGCAGGTTACTGGGTTCGCCTACAGGTTTATACTGCAACCCACAAGTGATGGAAGCCGTTAGTTCTTTCTTACATGATACATGAGGAGCATTTTCTAACTCACAGCCCTTCTCAAGGTGCTTTCAAACACTATCATTTACCTTTGTCTCTTGTTTAGGCTGAGTAAACGCTGAGTATTCTGGCTCTGCAAGGAGATGCTCGGGGATACAGACAGCCCAGCAATGACAGGAGCTGCTCGCTGCTCACTGATCCCAATGAGAACCTGTGAGCAGGGAAGGAAGAGGCTGATCCATGGACTCGTGGTGTGCTCTGGACAAACTTCAGCGATGTTTTCCCTGGAGCTTGCCACAGCACATAGAGCTTTGTCTAAAGAAACAAGAAACCACCCTCAGCATGGTCTGAAATAAAGTGTACAAATTTAAATGTAAAATGTCAGTCCCTTTGCCATATTTAAAAGTCCATCCCTCCCATAACTCGGGCAGTGCACGTTGCTGTTTGTCCTCACACCAGCAGCACTTTAACACTGCACAAATCATCGTTCCTGACCGTGAGAGCCTGGCAAAACAGGGAGGTTTTGCAGCATTGGATTAACCAGAGCCAGCTCTCGTTGCTGCGTGTGGGTAAACCACAGCCTGCACTTAAAGCGTGCTGCATCCATGGGAATCCTGATGTCCTACAAATGGTGCAGAATCACAGAACCACAGCCTGGTTTGTGCTGAAGGGACCTTAAAGCTCATCCAGCTCCAACCCCCTGCCACGGGCAGGGACACCTTCCACTAGAGCAGGTTGCTCCAAGCCCCTGTGTCCAACCTGGCCTTGAACACTGCCAGGGATGGGGCAGCCACAGCTTCTCTGGGAAAAGTCTGTGCCAGCGCCTCAGCACCCTCACAGGGAAGAGCTTCTGCCTCAGAGCTCAGCTCAATCTCCCCTCTGGCAGGTTAAAGCCACTAGAGCAGGTTGCTCATCTCTTGCTTCATCATAAACCTCCTCCTAAACCTTGCACGACTGAAGACAAGGGTTTGCAGGGACGTGGGCACCGGCTGGCACCGAAACCCAACCCGGTTTTGCTGAGCTTTTACTTGATATCCGCTCAGAAATACCTCTCCATTAGAGCAGCTTCTCTCTTTTCCAGTACAGAGAAATCCAATGCTCCTGCCGCTGGGAGAGCAGAAGAATATTCATCAAGATGCAGGAGATTTCAGCACAGTTAAATTGATTTGCCTTTAAGAATTACTGGGTGGTCGGACCCGCTCCAACTCCAGCTTGGTTTTGTCAAACACTCAGGAGAGATTTATAGAGATATTAATATTAAATATGAAGCTGCGGAATAAATGGTGCCTCCATTGAGTACATCCTGTAAATCCAGTTTAAATTGTTTCCTTTATTAAATATCCTTTCCTCTTAAAACCGGATTAACTGCTCTCACCGGAGGCTCTGATGGAAAAGCATCTCATCTCTATAGCAACGAGTGACGCGCCCCTCGCTCCCACACGCGTTCCTTGGCTTTAGAGGAGCCAGGACCTCCTCAACTATCACCACCACGGCATCCCCATCATTGATCACCTCCCCAAGGCCAGTACCTGCTGCAGCATCACAGCTTCACATTGTGCCAGCAGCTCCAGGAAGGCTGGTGGGTCCCATCCTGTATTGGATATCCTGTACCTGTCCTGTATATGGATTATGGACATAGAATCCCAGAGTGGTTTGTGTTGTAAAGGACCTTAAAGCTCCTCCAGTCCCAACCCCCTGCCATGGGCAGGGACACCTTCCACTAGAGCAGGTTGCTCCAAGCCCCTGTGTCCAACCTGGCCTTGAACACTGCCAGGGATGGGGCAGCCACAGCTTCTCTGGGCACCCTGTGCCGGCGCCTCAGCACCCTCACAGGGAAGAGCTTCTGCCTTATCTCCAACCTGAACTTCCCCTGTTTCACTTTAAACTCACCACCCCTTGTCCTTTCACCACAGTCCCTCATGAAGAGTCCCTCTCCAGCACCCTATGGGTTTCCTGGCCAGCCCAGCAGTATAGCCTCGTTTCTCCCCCATTCCCCTGTTTTTGGGCTCATTCCTTTCCTTTTCCTTAACGAATCTCCTCAGTTTCTCCAGCAGCTGCTTGAGTTGGCTCTTGAGCTCACTGTTGCTGGTGGCCATCCCCAGAGCCCTGCACAAGGTTCAAGCAAGGGGCCCTGCAGAGCTCTTGAGCTGGGGTTTGGAAGAAGGTGCCTTCACCCCTGCAGTTAAACACCCTCATGTTGCTGGAGGAATAATTACTATAGAAAGAGCTGAATAATTACTATAGAAAGAGGAATAATTACTATAGAAATTTTGGGTGTGTTAGAGGCTGTACAGTCCCAACTGGTCCCACTGTGCAGGCACCCAGCACAGCTCCTTCCCCAGGGATGGATGGGAATCACCTTTCTGATGGATTTTACTGCAGGAGGCAGCCTCTGGGAACACACATCTTGGTGTTCCTGGATAAATGGTGCTGTGCCGGGTGACCTGCAGCTTCCTGCTGCTCCCAGAAGGAAACGGCTCAGCCTCAGGTCCGGCAGTGCAGGGGCAGGGATGCAGCACCCAGCAGAAGCGGCAGCTGGAGATGAACATTAAAAGCTCAACCTCAGTTTTATTCAGCTCCAAATGAACCAGACAGCGTGGGAGCAATACAAGAAATGGCTCTGAGGAGCTGTGATGCTTTCGTGTCAGATGGAGCCTGTGCTGAGCGGAGCTGCTGCCTCGCTTTAGCTGTTGGAGCACAGCTGAGGTGCTCAGAGACAGCATCAGCGCGGATTAGAGTGTTAGCTCCGTTACCTACCCCCAAACCCTCATCTCCATAAACCAAGCACTTTTCTGCATTGACAGCAGGAGAAGGGCACAGCACAAGTGGGAATCACGCGCACTGCAGGTCCCTGGGACACTGTTAACATGGGGACGTGCATCCCTTCCCCTTGGGTGACACGGGCTCTGCTGGGGCTGCCACTGCCGCCGGCGGTGGCACAAGCCTGGCGCAGACACACGCTCGGCTCGGGTCAGCTCATTCATCAGCAGCCGCTGTAAAGGGACGGAGCTGGGAGGGTGACCGAGTGCTCTGTCACGTTAATGTGACAGCCCGGCTGCTCCTGGCTCCTGCCCGCGATGCAGTTTGGCACCGTTAACCTCAGCTGTAATTAGTGGCACTGAAGCAGCAGTTAAATGGAACCAGGAGATCGCGGCTTTTGCTCCCGGTGGGAAGATACTTCAGCAGCCGGAGCAGGTCCTGAAGGGTGCTTTGGGTTTGCTTGGATGGGAGATGTGGGGAGTGAGGAAACCCCCAGGGGAACCCGCTGGCACCTTCCCTGGCCAAGGGAGAGCCTCCACAATGAAGCACCAAACCACAGAGCAAAGAGCTGCACCAGCATCCCCCCGGCTGCAGGAAACAATAATGCAGACAACCCATCCCATGCTTCTCAAGGGATTGATTCCCAAACCTCAGGATTGATGCCCAAACCTCATCCGAGGTGCCTGCAGCCTTGACTGCTCCTTCCCAGCACCCCAAGTGCCACCTTCCCCCTGCAATCCCTCTCTGTCACCTCCAGACACTGCACATGGAGACAAGGGGAGATGCGATGCAGCAGCCCGGTTCTACCAGTTACCTTCATTGTTGTTGGGCTGTCAAAACCAGATGTGGAGCACCCCGAGGTCCTCAGCTGGGCAGAGCAGTGCAGGATTCCAGTGGCAATACATGCCTCTGCTTCACAGCAGGGTGAGCCCACCTTGGCCAACACGGTGTCATCTCCAAGGACAACCCCGTGGCCAGTGGGACTCAGCCAATGCAGTGGCAGAAGGGGCCCAGCACCACCAGATGTGGTACAAGAGCAGGAGCTGGTTGAACGCAGATACAGGAGAGCCGGATACAACCCTGCTCCCTCGGGTGGCAGATTTCAGCACTAAATCCAATTTTGTCTGACATTAATCCCAACTTTTCAGTTTGCTGCAGATTATCCTTTGATGACAGCTCGCCACGTGGGGAAGCTGGGACAGAAAAGCTCTTTCTCTGTTTAATTGACCCCTCTAAGAGACTGTCCCTCCCTGGCCAAGCACCGGAGCTGGCCCATGGCGTGGGACACACACAGGGTGCATGTTCCTGCTCCATCACTGGCACCACATTCCTGATGCCTCTGGGCAGCCCCGTCACATTAAATACAACTGGACAATTCCAAATTGGTTCTCCAGCAAAAATCCAAGGCCACAGGATTGGGAACATCATCCCTGCTGGCACCACACTGGCTTGCAGATTTAGATGCACAGGAACCTGACGTGTGTGCTAGGGACAGGGTTCTCCTGCCCAGCCCCATTCATCCCACAGCCGCACCTCCCCTCGGGCAGGTTAAAGCCATTCCCCTTGTCCTGTCCCTACAGGCCCTTGTCCAAAGCCCCTCTCCAGGTTTCCTGGAGCCCCTTTAGGCACTGGAGCTGCTCTAAGGTCTCCCCTTCAGGAGCCTTCTCTTCTCCAGGCTGCCCCAGCCCAGCTCTCTCAGCCTGGCTCCAGAGCAGAGCTGCTCCAGCCCTCGCAGCAGCTCCGGGGCCTCCTCTGGCCTCGCTCCAGCAGCTCCACGTCCCTCTTGTGCTGCTGCCCCAGAGCTGGATCAGGACTGCAGGGGGGGGCTCCCCAGAGCGCAGCAGAGGGGCAGGATCCCCTCCCTGAGCTGCTGCTCATGCTCTGGGGGTGCAGCCCAGCACACGGGGGGGTTCTGGGCTCAAGCACACACTGAAGCCGGGTCATAGGGAGCTTCTCCTCCCCCAACACCCCAAGTCCTTCTCAGGGGCTGCTCCATCCTGTCTCTGCCTCCTTCTTACCCCATTTTCACTGGATACCCAAGAGCTGTGCTCAGGTCACTCATCCCAGCCCCTGAGCACCCAAGTCCGCTCCCATCCCAACATCTCCCCAGCACTTTAACTCCTACATCCTGACAGTGCGGGGTGTGCAGCCCCAGCTGGGCAGCTCGGGCAGGAACACAGAACAGCACGGGCTCGTTTTCTAAATCAATACCATTCTTCAAATTTATTTTGTAGGAATTACTTCTAATATCTCTTTCTGACCGGAGGAGGGCTCGGGAATGTTCCCATTCCATCTGTAAACACAGAAATACAGATCTGGGGAGCCAGGGAAGAGACACAAAAAAGTGCATGTTACAAAATTCTCAACTAAAATAGATTTTACGTGTATTACGGCTTCCGTTTAAATTCTACCGACTGCATCTCTTCAGGTTCAAAAAATAGTTCCATATCTAATAGATTAAAAAAGCAGGAAATCTTTTCATTATGGATAAGACATTTCCATTCATTTACATGCTGTTCGCACAACAGCATAAGCAACCACATGAACCTTGACCAACACTCTCGGCCCAAAGCAGGGTCTAATAGGAGGAGAGGCAGGATTTGTGCCCTCCAGCCCCAGGGCAAGTACAAGTTCTCTTCTACGTGGAGAGGAGCCAGGACTCAGGTGGGACGAGGGGGAAGAGGGGCCAGGGTTGGAGCTGCAGTGGGATTCTGTGGTTCCAAGGCTAGTTTCAGCCCTGCCCTGCCTGTGCAGCATCGCTCAGGTGGGTTCTTGGAGCATCCTGCCCCTGAGGGCACTTTTCCTAGAGGAAGGCGGCCGCAGGCACTTCCCTGCTTCAGGCGGGTGCCAGGGAGTCCCTCAGGAGTCAAGCGTGTGCATTTAGGGCTTCCATCACCTTGCACACCACTGCTGTGCACCACAGCCCCGGGGGTAGCTGCTCCGTCCCCTGATGACCCCTCATCCGCAATGGGCAGGAGCAGCTCTGCTCCTCCAGCATCCTCCCACCCCAATCCCTCTCCCTGCAGCATCAGAGACCGTTTTCTCCACCACCTCCTTCCTTCCCCATGGCACTTCCACCCCAGAAGCGCTCCCGACTCGCATCCCAGCACAGCACCACCACATCCACAGCCCAACCGCCTCCTTCCAAGAGACCACCAGTGCCCAAGTTAATTGTTAAGGAGAAATCTGAGCAATTACTTTGACACTAACAGTATCTTGAGGTATAAATGAGATAAGATGCTTCACCCGCCAATTCCTGCTTGCACACCAAGGAGCAAACCTCCTGGAGCTGGGTATTGTCCCTTGGGCTTTGCAGGCAAGGATCAATGGGGCTTTTCCAGCATCTTCTGCAACACTGAGTGGGAATCATCCACCGATGGCCGGGAGGTGCCTGCCCTGCTTGCCCACCGTGTCACCTCCTCTCCAGTCATCGTCTTCTAGACACGTTCCCCTCTTTGGTATGTAGAGCAGATCTCTGGAGAACTCCTGGGTTAAACCACTTCCATGTCATGGACTTGCTGTGGGGTTTTCTCTCCAGGCCCGGTGGGATGCAGTGGTCAGAGCCAACGAGCCCAGTGTGCTGCATCCATGAGGAGTCCAGGTAGTGCTGCTTCCACTGGCAGGACAGCATTAAAGCAGTATGAACACTTCACACGAGTTCAGGAGCCCCAGAAGGCTGGAAAGATGCAGATCCCTACTTTCAATGAGTGACTCCAGGCAGCAGGAACATGGGCTGAGATGGTGTCAATCCTCCTTCTTCATGTTAGTGCAATCGAAACGCGGCCGCCCAGCTCGGTGCGAGTGACTCAGACTGTGACACTGTCCTTTGGTTTACTTTAGCATCGACTCCAACAGTTGGTGTGAAGATAAACCAAGGTCTATGTAGGACCTGTACACGTAAGGCAAGAGGCAATATCTGTGGGGCTCGGGCTGCATGTGCCCATGTGAACCTTCACCAATGCTCAGTTCCTTTCGGGAGCCACAAAGCCACTTTGGTGAGCTTGCTCGGACACCAGGATGGGTTTGGAGGGGGAGAGCTCCAAGGCAGCGCTCCTGATGGCTTCCCAGGACACCCAGGGCAGGACAGTCACTGAGGGGAGCAGGTGATGTTGAAAAAAGCCAAGAACACACAAGGAAAGGGTTTGTCATTTCCCCTCCAGCTGCTTCACACCGGAACCACGTGGGGTTAAACTGGAACTGAAAATGATGTTACAGGGAAACAAACTGGGAAGAGAGAGTAAACCCACTTCTAGCACTGTAGCCCCTGGAGGAAGAGCAACAGTTGGAAGGGAACACGGTTCTCACCAGCAGATCCCACTCTGTGAGCTCCCAGCTTCAGAGCTGGCTTTATGGGGCAGGAGGTCCTCCTGGATGAGGTTGGGCACCCTGACAGGGGTGCAGCTCTCTGTAACACCGCTCTGGGATGTGAAGCCTCTGATCCTGCAGCTCCCTCTGCTCTGCCATGGGGCAGGTCTCCAAGCCTGGCTGCCAGGCCCCAGTCCAGGCGGTGAAAGACAGAACAGGGAGACGAGGGAGGAGAAAGACGAGGGAAAACAGGGTCATCTCTTCCTCTGATGGAGCAAAACTCATTCAAGCATGACACAAGGCCACTGCATCCAGGCAGCTCCCAAAGCAACGGCTGTATTTTGAAGCAGCTCTCACCCACTGGGAATCCTCACAGCAGGACAAAGGGGACTCTCCTGTGCTCTGCCAAGGTCTCAGTCCTCCCACTTCACGTCAGGGCACTGAAACACAGAGCTGTCACAGCTTGACTTGTCCAACGCACCACAGCATCCCTCCTGCACCTCTCCACCGATCCCACCAGCGATGGCTCTGCATTCAGTTACTGGCTTTCATCCCCTGCAAACCCCTCCCAATATATGCATCTCTAGATACATATATAGATATAGATTTACATATGCAAGTACCTATATCTATATACATATATTTATTTTATACGTATATATTCATTTATGCTTTTAATGAAGTGCTGTGCTTTCAACTGCTGCCTTCCTCCTCAGGGATCCGCTCCTGCACACGCGTCTCAGTCCGAGGAACGAGCGCTGGGCGCTCTCGTCTGCAAGCAGCACAAGGGAGGGCATCAGGAGCACTCGGATATCCCGGATCATCCGCCTGGGCCGGCATTCCGGGGCTGCTCCTCCTGCCCGCGCTCCAATGGGGAACGTGCTACTGCGGGTTCTTCAGGATGCGCCCGTGTCTGAAGTCGTAGACGTGACGGCAGAGGAACACCAGCTCGGGGTCGGTGTCCTCGGGCACCTTGCGGTGCAGGGGGGTGGAATACTCCTCCGAGGGAGGGACCATGATGGTTTTCCTGCCCGGGATCCCTTCGACTCGACGCTTTGCCAAGGCACAAAATCTGCAACGTAATTACAGCAAAGAGTTAGCGCCAACCCGCCACATAAAATCCCAGACTGGTTTGAGTCGGAAGGGACCTTAAAGCTCATCCAGCTCCAATCCCCTGCCACAGGCAGGGACACCTTCCGCTAGAGCAGGTTGCTCCAAGCCCCTGTGTCCAACCTGGCCTTGAACACTGCCAGGGATGGGGCAGCCACAGCTTCTCTGGGCACCCTGTGCCAGCGCCTCAGCACCCTCACAGGGAAGAGCTTCTGCCTCAGAGCTCATCTCAATCTCCCCTCTGGCAGGTTAAAGCCATTCCCCTTGGCCTGTCCCTCCAGGCCCTTGTCCAAAGCCCCTCTCCAGGTTTCCTGGAGCCCCTTCAGGCACTGGAGCTGCTCTAAGGTCTCCCCTTCAGGAGCCTTCTCTTCTCCAGGCTGCCCCAGCCCAGCTCTCTCAGCCTGGCTCCAGAGCAGAGCTGCTCCAGCCCTCGCAGCAGCTCCGGGGCCTCCTCTGGCCTCACTCCAGCAGCTCCACGTCCCTCTTGTGCTGTTGCCCCAGAGCTGGATCAGGACTGCAGGGGGGGTCTCCCCAGAGCGCAGCAGAGGGGAAGAATCCCCTCCCTCAACCTGCTGCTCATGCAGGTATATAGGATACATGAGGAGATATATGGGATGATTTCTTGCCTTGCTTAATTTTTAACTCCCAAGTTATGGTTTTCCTGCACTGTCCTCCACTGATGTCCCAAGGTCATATAAGTAAACACGTTTGTGAGCTCCTTAAAGCATATATTCAAAACCTGTGTAGATGAGGCCCTCAGTGCCATGGGTTAGTGGTGGCCTTGGCAGTGCTGGGCAACAGTTGGACTTGATGGTCTTGAAGGTCTTTTCCAACCTGGCTGATTCTAAGATTCTGTATTACCCAAACCAGACATAGAATGACTCCAGAGTGGAAACAACACTCACAGGCTGCAGTAACCAACTTGTACATAGAGTGTAATTCACCCAGCTCCAGCTTGACCAAAGTCTAAAGGACTGGGACAGTTCTTCTGGGTGATGGGAAGGGAAAGACTGGCAAGAGCTGGAGGCAGATGAAGATCCCAGCACAGCAGCAAGTGAAGAGCACCACCTACCTGCAGTACTCTGCGAAGGTCAGCACGTAGCACTTCTCCTCGATGCAGGCAACACTGTTCTCGTCCTGATGCCGGGATGCGAAGATCTCATTCTGCAAGAGAAGGAAGGAAGAGGTCACCCAGGAGCCCACATCTTCACCCATCACCCTAAGGGGGAGTCTATCAAAGCATGTCCCTAGCAGAGGCTCCTTAGAGTCGGTATTGCACATAATGCAGACACCCCTCCAGGTGTTTCTGGACCTATTTACAGCGTGCACCAGAATTTATTCCACCAACAGGTTAGATCTTAGGCAGAAGCTGTTCCCTGTGAGGGTGCTGAGGCGCTGGCACAGGGTGCCCAGAGAAGCTGTGGCTGCCCCATCCCTGGCAGTGTTCAAGGCCAGGTTGGACACAGGGGCTTGGAGCAACCTGCTCTAGTGGAAGGTGTCCCTGCCCGTGGCAGGGGGTTGGAATCAGGTGATCTTAAGGTCCTTAATAACCCAAACCAGTCTGGGATTCTATGCCATGCTTCATGAGAGAAACTGGAACACCACACCTTGCTCTGCACGTTGGGGTTTTGGGCTACTCCTTCAGTCAGAACTACCTGAGTCATCTCTACCAAGCCCATCCCCGCTGCTCAGCCCAAGCCCTGCACTCGCAGTTGAAGTCTTGTGTAACAAGGCAGCTGTGCAAAAACTTGGCTCAGTTCCTCCTGGCCAGACTTCCAGTGTTCCCTGCACTGAAGTGCAACTGGATACAGTCACGCTTCATTGATGGAGCGGGAAACTATCAGGTACCACGTTCTGGTTTCAAAACCCAGCTGTGCCCTGCATCCAGGCAGGTCCCACATCCCCAGCTCTCATCCCCTTATTTAAGAAAGCAAAACAACGAAGAAGGCACCAAGTATGTGATGGGCTGAAAGCAGCAGTCACTTCTCCATTCCCAGTTTAAACCCAGCTTGTTCTGTCACCCCATGCAAAGCAGAGCAAGGTGTGAGGCCATAATGATTCACAAGGGTTTCCTTTCAGAAAGCAAGCTATTAAACTGGCACAACAGCCCCGAGTCAGTCTTTAATTCTCATCATAAATCTGGACAGGGGAGGATGATGCAGCCACGGTTCTGCACAACACAAACAAGTGCTTGAGTTTAAGCAGCAGATTAAGGGATTTATGATAAAAGGCAGCATGAGATATGGGCACTCCAGCGTCCTGGGGTTGCAGCAGGAGCTTTCACACTGAGCTCTGCATGGCTGGGGGAATGAGAATATCCTTTTTGGAGAGTGGCGGATCTTCACTCAGTATAAACTCACTCTTCCTCACTTCCAAGGTCACAGTCGAAACAAGTTTTCACTTAACAGACAGCATTCTATCAGATTGAAGGGGGAAACAATAAAACTTAAGAGGTGGCCATGTGAAGAAGGCAACAGCTTCTGCTATAGCCCAGGCTTTCTAACCCTTGACCATAAATTGAGGGAAAGCCCACCTATAGGACACCACTGCTCAACACATAGAAAGTTTTGTGTTGGAAGGGAGCTTAAAGCTCCTCCAGTTCCAACCCCCTGCCATGGGCAGGGACACCTTCCACTAGAGCAGGTTGCTCCAAGCCCCTGTGTCCAACGTGGCCTTGAACACTGCCAGGGATGGGGCAGCCACAGCTTCTCTGGGCACCCTGTGCCAGCGCCTCAGCACCCTCATAGTGAGGAATATCTGGCAACAGCTGCCTCCCAGCCAAGCGACAGCTCCATTCACTCAAACCAGCAGCTCAGCCCCGAGTTTGAGCCCAGCCAGACGTGCAGGGAGACACTTGGGCTGATCCCCTCTTCCCACAGCAGCACAGAGGCAATGGATGCTCTCACCTCCAGTGTCACGTCGGGATATCTCACCTGGTGCATACTGGGGTTGCGGCCCCCCTGCGTGTGCTCTGGTCTGTAGTACCACAGGAGGCTCATCATCAGCTCCCCTGCAAGAAGATACATTAAAACATGTCAAACCTCAGTTTTCACAGTGTTTTCCCACTAATACTCAGCCTCTTCCTCCTGCTCCATCCTTTTCATTCCCATCATGCTCACAGAAAAGCAGCTGTGCAGTGATAAATATTTCATGCTGAACTAGAGGTGTCCTTTTGTTACAGCAAGAGGCTGGATGAAGTCGTCACATTGCTATTCTCTTACACCTTCACCCCTTCTGCGTGTGTTGCATTGTCACAAAGAGGTCAGGGAGGCACAAAAATAGAACAGAATACAAAAATCCAATCTTTCCATCTGAAAGAAGTATCCACTTGGACACAAGCTGGAAGAGATGCTCATCCACAGCTCGGTACCTGCAGCATGAACTCCAGGTTAATGCCAGAATTGCTGCTGCAGGGTGATGTGACCAAGATGGGCCTCACCACACACTGATCACTTTTACACATAACTTTATTTCTCTTTTAAGCCAGACCTGTGCTTTACAACATCTGGCACAGCTTCCTTGGCTCAAGTATCGCTACTCAGACCCGGGACCGTAACATCAAACCCACACTGCTCCAATCACCACCTCTACTCAGGTCCCATCACGAGCTTCTGCAGACAAGCCCATGCTCCACACCAGCTCCCAGCCCAGATGTTGGGGAGAGCATCTGAGTAAACAGCAGCAGCTCCCGAGGTGTCTGTTGCAATGAAATAATAAAGGAGATCATTGCTAAGAGGGGCACTTGGCAGCTATTCCGTGCTCTCAGGACCAGGAAGATTTTGATTACCAGTCCCAGGCTTGTGATTAAAGAGCATTTCAGTTCCTGGAACAACCTGAACGAAAGCCATGGAGCTAATCTCTCCCTCTTCATCACCCGGGCTGGCAGCAGTGGAGCTCCCCTAACACACCTGCAGCATTCCCAAGATCCATCGCTCCCCTGCTTCCACTTCACCCTCAGCAGTTAAGCACAGACACAGCGGATACTCTGGCACGGTACCTGTCTTGGGGTCTTCCCACAGTGCCGATATCTTCGCCACGTAGGGCATGGATTTCTTGCGGGGTCCTGACTTCAAGAGGACAGTGTCTCGCACCCGGATGATCTCCCCGTCTCTCTCCACAGCCTGGTAGCTCTTGCGAACAGCCGGCTCTGGTTCATTCTGTACCATAAGAACACAAAACCAAAGCAACCTGAGTGCACAGGCAGAGTTAGTTTGTTGTCTGCTACCCCAATCTGAGACTCCTTTGGTCCTGCTGCTAATTCAACGCTTGCCTAAGCCTACTCAGAGTGAAGTGCTTCCACTCCAACAGACCTCCAAGAGAAGCCATGAAGTGTAAGACCACTTGTGACATCTCTATTCACACCAGGTTGGTTTATAACAACGAAGAGCATAGAATCCCAGACTGGTTTGGGTTGGAAAGGACCTTAAAGCTGATCCAGCTCCAACCCCCTGCCACGGGCAGGGACACCTTCCACTAGAGCAGGTTGCTCCAAGCCCCTGTGTCCAACCTGGCCTTGAACACTGCCAGGGATGGGGCAGCCACAGCTTCTCTGGGCACCCTGTGCCAACGCCTCAGCACCCTCACAGGGAAGAGCTTCTGCCTTATAGCTAACCTGAACTTCTCCTGTTTCAATTTAAACCCATCTCCCCTTTTAGGTCAAAGGAGTCACTTTTTCCACAGGCAGGGCACTCACAGGTAAAGCAAGTTCCCTGAGGAGCAGCACCCAAGTGCTCACAGGTCACACATGGCAGTGGTTTCAAACGAAGCAGCACACATCTATTTCTCCTACGCGGTGCTGGCAGTGAGGAGCAGCTCACCAGTGGCACAGCACGTCTCACAAAGCAGGGATTTATGGAATTAATACCTTTATTTCACATAAAACCCTATTCTGCATGCAAAAACCAACCTGGGGAAAGATCACCCTTTCACCTGCGTGTAGGTGTGCATTTCTGTCACACTCAAAGGCACAGAAAACAAGATGTATTTTGGATAATATGCATTTCTCTGATACAAATGTTGTAATAAAACATGGAATGTCTCACATGAACAGGGAGGCCGTGGCATAAAGCTTTCCTTAGCAAGTTTGCCAACATCTCCTTCATACCCTCTAACATCACGAAACAACCACTTTTTGGACAATAAACTAGGGGATTTATGTTACTTTAGCTCTAAAACTCCTTTGGGAATGCCTGAGCAGGATGGGTTTAACCTCTTGCCGCAGCACCCAGTCAAAATCGGAAGCCTTAAGTGCCAGGACTTCAGGAGATTAAGGGTGTGCTGCTCCTTTTCAAGTGTCAAAGTCTGAGTGACGGATGCAAGAGGCCCGTCTCTGGCTTCCACGAGCTTCATTCTTGCACAGCCCATGGTGCCCATATGCAGCCCGAAGAGCTGAAGCTGTAAAACCTGTCCTGGATGATGCTCTCAGCAGCTCAAGGTTATACCCCTGCACCCAGCAGCACAGACGTATCTGCCTGGACCTTACTGCACGGTCAATGCCTTGTCCCACCTCCCCAGACAGCACGTGGGTCCAGGTCTCCAGTCCACAGCTCTTATGTTTTAATAACACGATGGATATTAACTTCTTCCTCAATTGAAGTGGACTTTGCTGTAGTTAATTCAATTTCCTGGCAGGAAATCTCTCATCTTGCAGGAGCCAGTGTCTGCCCCCAAACACAACGAATGGGGAAGTACAGACAAGGAGTCCTCGAAGGAGTGACCATTGAAGGCCATGCCACCACGTAAGTTATAAGAAAGGAGATACTGGGTGCTCCATCTGGGAGCCAGGATACTGCCTCTGTGCTCTCTGGGAAATCCCTGCTGGGCTACAGACACCATCAGTGAGAACCACCTTACAAGGGCTGCCTTTAGACAACCGCTCCTTATTGTGCAGCTAAAACACCCCTCATCTTCCCAGACAGGTTTGCCCTAATCCCAGGGGAAGAAGCTGCAGGACAACCGCTCCGTAGGATGGACTCACACATGCCACACGTGCCACCCTTGCAAATGCCAAAGCCAGAAGTATTCATCATCATGGCTTTTGAGCTGATGCGAGCACAGGAGCAGCAGGTTCTGCTCCCTTCCCAAACTGCCTGTCCAGCTCTGCGAGGTAATACCAGGGCATGAAAGAAAAACAAGACCAGCAGCAGCTCGGCCTCAAAGCCCAGCCACAAGGCACTATTTGCTGCTTTGATTTGTAATTTGCCTCCAAGAGGTTCTAAATGGCATCGAGTGACCATCTCCACCTTAAAGCAAGGCCCAAAACACTCTCAAGTCTTCATGAAGATCATAGAATCCCAGAGTGGTTTATGCTGGAAGGGACCTTAAAGTTCATCCAGCTCCAACCCCCTGCCCCGGGCAGGGACACCTTCCACTAGAGCAGGTTGCTCCAAGCCCCTGTGTCCAACCTGGCCTTGAACACTGCCAGGGATGGGGCAGCCACAGCTTCTCTGGGCACCCTGTGCCAGCGCCTCAGCACCCTCACAGGGAAGAGCTTCTGCCTCAGAGCTCATCTCAGTCTCCCCTCTGGCAGGTTAAAGCCATTCCCCTTGGCCTGTCCCTACAGGCCCTTGTCCAAAGCCCCTCTCCAGGCTTCCTGTAGGCACAAATGGGTACAGCTGCACACACACAGACCCCAGCACTCCACAGCCACCTACCACCACATAGACAGCCTTCTCACAGGCTGTGCCCACGGGAATCCAGCCGTTGGTAGCTCTCCTCCTGCTGATGCGCTGCTGCTTTGGGTGGGAATGGCCTCCTGCTGCTTTGCTGTCCGAGGCGTGGAGACAGCCCGTGGTATTCCGGAGCCCGGATTTGGAGCCGCTGGGAGGCTTTGAGCTCTGTGGACATTCTCGGGCCATGGTCTGAGGGTCAGAGTTAGGGGTCTGCAGATGAGGAACGGGTTCTGCAGCTGGTGGCACGCTGGGTACAGGACATCCTGAGAGCGGGTGGGCAGGTGACGCGGGGTGCCCTGCCACAGGGATTGTGAGGTTCAGCTGGTCCAGAGACTTGCAGCCTTCTGACAGAAGGGAAGAAAAGAGACATGGACCTCATCTGAAATACAGGACAACTACACAGTCAAGAGCATCCCAGACTGCCACTGCTTTCACCTGAAATTCAAAGAATCCCAGACTGGTTTGTGTTGGAAGGGACCTTAAAGCTCCTCCAGCTCCAACCCCCTGCCACGGGCAGGGACACCTTCCACTAGAGCAGGTTGCTCCAAGCCCCTGTGTCCAACCTGGCCTTGAACACTGCCAGGGATGGGGCAGCCACAGCTTCTCTGGGCACCCTGTGCCAGCGCCTCAGCACCCTCACAGGGAAGAGCTTCTGCCTCAGAGCTCATCTCAGTCTCCCCTCTGGCAGGTTAAAGCCATTCCCCTTGTCCTGTCCCTACAGGCCTTTCTCCAAAGCCCCTCTCCAGGTTTCCTGCAGCCCCTTTAGGCTCTGGAGCTGCTCTAAGGTCTTCCCTTAAGGAGCCTTCTCTTCTCCAGGCTGAACCGCTCCAGCCCTCGCAGCACCATTCCCTTTATTGCACCGTAGCAGTAAAGACTCTTCACATTGTAACTTCGTTTTGCACTGTCACTGGATTCTAATAGTAAAGACATTCCTAAGCCTGTGCTGCTCCAGTGTGTCTGTGATGACACTGCAACAAACCCATCTGAAATGGCCCACGTCACACCAGCCAGTAGCACACATCAGGTTGGCCTGTGCCCAAAGCAGTTCCAGCTTGTCAATATACATAAAAGAACTAAAAGGCTTATCAAAACGATGGGAAGGATTAAACTACACTGGAGGAAGACACCAGCTCCTTTCAAAAAGCCAAATTCCAACCACGGAAAAGGGATATTCTCCAAATTAACTCCAGAAACATGAAACAATTGGGAACAAACCTAGGTAAGATGATGCACGCTGCTGCCTTCAGCAAAACCAGGTCCCTGCAGCAGCCTCATTCACACAACAGGTTGGTCCATTGGCTGACTCCACCTCTCAGAAGCACAAGAACACCTCACACTGCTCCAGGAGTCACAAAACCAGCCCTCAACCCAGGCCAAGGCATCCAGCACAAGAGGAGGATTTGAATTACCTTCTGTCAGCAGGAAGGAAGCTCCCAGGCCAGTATAAAACGCTCTATTTCCCAACCCTGAAAGCTCTTTGGGGTGACCAAAAGGGCAGCTTCGGGCAACCCCCAGGAGATGCCTCCAGACCGGAGCATGTCCCAGCAGACCTGTGGGAGTGCACTGCCATGGAGCTGCTGAAACATCTGGAAGTGAGAACCCAGCTGAGGTCACCAGGCTCCAGCTGAATAACTGCTGGGATCCCCTCGGAACAGCAGGGGATCGTTGCCTCCTGGCTCCCACTTGACCCTTCCTAAGAGAGCTACAACAAAGCTGCTGCTGAACCACGAGTGTGAGGACTGGTACAGACAACCCCAGGCTCTGCTGAGCACCAGCAGCAAATACTGCAGTAACTCCCCCAGCGAGCAGAGACATCAGGATGTGAGCTCAGGTGTCCTGCCCGGACTCAGACCCACAGAGCAGTGAATCACCTCTTCAGGGCTTGGCTTACAAAAGCACTTTTCAAGTTTGAGCTAAAGCAGGGCAAAGCTTCACAATAACATGTACTGAAGTTGAGGGCAGCAGCACAGAGCCTGGGACTGCTTCCTTGGCTGCACAGACTTGCAGCCCCTCTATCAGTAGGGAGGCAGCATCTCCCCAGGCCTGTCCCATCTTATCCCACCACCCTGCTTTCAAACTGCATGGTGCAAAATATCCAACAGCCTCATCCTTTGATCTGTACCAGACAGTGATAGTTCCATATGAACCTCATAGAATCACAGACTGGTTTGAGTTATTAAGGACCTTAAACTCATCCAGCTCCAACCCCCTGCCACGGGCAGGGACACCTTCCACTAGAGCAGGTTGCTCCAAGCCCCTGTGTCCAACCTGGCCTTGAACACTGCCAGGGATGGGGCAGCCACAGCTTCTCTGGGCACCCTGTGCCAGCGCCTCAGCACCCTCACAGGGAAGAACTTCTGCCTTAGATCCAACCTAAACTTCCCCTGTTTCAGTTTGAACCCATCACCCCTTGTCCTATCGCTCCAGTCCCTGATGAAGATCCCTCTCCTGCATCCTTGTAGCCCCCTTCAGACACTGGGAGCTGCTCTGAGGTCTCCACGCAGCTTCTCTTCTCCAGGCTGAACAGCCCCAATGTTCTCAGGCTGTCAATGAACATCTTGAACACACCAAGACAGGCAGATACAACACAAGGCACACAACATGTCCAGCTGGATCCCCTTGTACCAGGGCTCTCAGATGGGAGCCTCTTACTTGCAGCCAAAGTCCTCCTTTAATTCCCTAAAGTCGCCCACTCCAGGGAAGGATGAGGTGTGCGTGTGCACACATACATAAAAATGAGCTCCTCTGCTTAAGTCCTGTTTATATTCTAGGAGTCCTCCCTATGCACTTCAATCCACAGAACAAAGTCTAAATTACTCTGATGTTATAAGCTCTTAAAGCTGCTTACAGGGAAGAAATCACACCAAGGAAGATGTTAGCAGTGGGGTGACACACAGCCAGTAAATACGTGCCCATGGAGCCACAACTGCCCCTGCCACCACCAGGAGAAGTCACCAAGGTCACAGGGGAGGCTGAACTCTCAAGAACACATTGTTTGCGTCCTCCTGGTTGTATGAAGTCGAAGGCATGAGCATGTACAGTTGCAGGAACAAAGCAGACTGACATGACCTCGGGGCAGTACATGCAGAACTGTCAGACTGTTGCTGAGCTGGCTGTGCTGTGAGCATTCCACTCGAAAGAGAATGGCAGCCACAGTGAACGCTGTGAGCTGCTGCCGCAGGAAGCGGCACCGAGACAGCGGCATGTTTAGGGAAAGAGGAAATTCTACCTCACCCAAACACTCCTGGGTTTCAGCAGCTTCCTACAGGTGACAAAGCCTGGCTCAAACCAAGCACTGAACCAGGCTTCAGCCTCCTACCTGGATATGTGGTCTAAGTGGGTTAAGTGATGCCCCTGTTTGACTCGGACACGTGGTTAATGGACAGGCTGATGTCTACACTCCCAGCGGGTGAAGCAGCAGCCTCCTCTAGAGACCACACCGTCTGCAGCATTTGATGGCTCTTACACAAAGTGCTGGTGTCTGACAAACCCCCCCAACAATCCAGTTTTAAATATTTAAAAAGACATCTTTCAATAGCAAAGGCAGAGCTCAGCATAAAGCACTGCAGGGCAAAGCCTGAAAGACAGGCAGGGACAGAAGAGAGCCAGACAAATAACTCCATCACCTCCTACACCGTCACCTTTTCTCATTTCAGTGCCTCATTTTCAGACATTAAGAGCAAAGATGGGACGACTCCTCACCAACTAACAGTGTACCTGGCACTTGTATCACCACAGTGAGATTCAAGCATCTGCCTAAAGAGTAGACTCAAACTGAACTGCTGCGCAGCCCTGATCTATAGAATGCAAAAGGCTGCATCCCCCATAAGGCTCACACCGGTAAGACCCTGATGACAGAGGCCCCCTCCGCTTCCTCACACTGCTCCACAAGGATGCTTCAGTCCCAGGAGTGAGCTTTTGGGAGCGGAGGAGTAACTCAGCCCGATGAAGCAGCACAGAAGCGTCACAGAGCGTGTAGGAACTAAACCCCCCTCGTTTTACACAGATCAAAGCGAAGCTCCAGCATGACAAGTCATGAGTCACCTTCTCACTGCCCAAATCCTCCGCTGTTTCTGGGCTTTCCACACCAAGATGATCTTTCAGTGGGAAAAAACCCTCAGGGCTAAAAACGGGGAAGAGGAGGTGAAACACGGATTCTTCCTGAGCCTCCATTCAGCTGCCAAAGGCAAGAGGCACCACGTGCAGAAGGAACTTGCCTCCTGGCAACAAGATCCCTTCCTCAGCCAGCAGCCCTCCTCTCCTAGGAACACCAAACAAGACGTGCCTGCACTGTGCACCTTACCTGCTGCAAAAGGCATTTTGTAGGGGTAGCTGTTCCGTCCTGCGTGCACGCTGCTGATCCTGCCCTCGGGCACGTGCACGACCCCACAGAGGCTGTAAGTGTTCAGCGCCGTCCCTTCTCCACAGCAGTACGGAGAGTTACACCAGTGCAGTGGCTGGAAGTGAGCACCTGACGGCAGGGAACTGGGTGATACCAAGAGCCCCTCGCAGGTGGCAGACTGCGAAAGCTCCTCCTTGGGGTAAATGGAGCAGTGAGAGTAGCCACTGTATCCACTTTGGCCATAATAAACGTAAAACCCATTCAAGGGAGTCAGATCCGAGGATTCATAGAGACATCCACAATCCGTGTGATTTCCAGGCACTGGCAAAGGAGGGAACTGCTGCACGGGGAAGGAAGGCTGATGAAATTCCTGTTTGGGAGTCGGGGATTTCTCTCCAGGTCTTCCATACTCCGGCTTCATGGAAGCTTGCCCACCCATAAGCAAAGGCAGTCTGTGGTAGAAACCCTTGGTGCTAGCATAGGAGCTGGACAGTGACTCGTAAGGGACAGGTTCTGTTGTCCCATAGAGCCTCGAGGAGTCCCGCTGCTCCCCTTTTCCCAGAGCACCCAGAGCATGTCCTGGCCAGCTGTGCTGACCTTCCAGTTTTAAGCTTGCCAATTCCTTCTTGGATTTCACACAATTCTTCCTAGCGGCTTTAGCCCATTTGAGTGTGGATTTTGAACAGTGGTTCTCGGATTTGCCCTCTCCATCCAATTTACTCCTGGGCTTCAAGGGTTGGTCTTTCTCATGGGTCAGTTTCAGGAAGGCCACAGCATTCAGGCTGGCCAGTCTCTTTGGGGTGGGATGATGGGAGATGGCACCATCCTCCCTCTTTGTCCCATCATCAAAGACCTCATCCAGCGAATGGTCACAACTATTGCATTTCTGACTGGGCTCATGCCGGTGTTTGCCTTTACCTGCTTTCACAGCTGGTTTTTCCAGCGCGGGCCAGTTGTCCCCAGCTTTGCATTGCAAACTCTTACCAGCACAGTCTGCACTGGTTTTAACGGAGTCCCTCCGGAATCGCCTGCTGGACAACAAGCCATCATCCCGTTCAAAGAGCAGGTTGTTCACAGCCTCGGCGTTCAGCGAGGCCAACCGGCGCTTCCGGGGCTCTGACGGAGCAGGATCCAGGTCTTGCTCTGTCCCTGGATAAGTGATTGTGCACTTTTCCCCAGATGAATCACTTTTCCCTGCTCCCACAGGCTGAACTTGTTCGGAGAACAAAGCAGGTCCCAAACCCTCCATCCAGCTGGGCAGGTCCTTGGTTTTACAGCTCTGGGTCTGTTTGGACAGGGATCCTGCCACGTCCTCCAGCCTGGTGAGGAGCACTTTGCAGGTCTTCTTGTTGACGGAGGGCAGCAGCCGCCTCCGCAGCGGGTACGTCTTTCGCACCTCATGCAGGGTCTTACTTTTGTTGGGCCCCACAAACCCACTGGGACAGTTGGGAGCCTCGGTGGCATCTCCATCTCGCTGCTCTCCACACTCCGCGCTGGTCCTGTCCATCCTCCTGCTGCCTGTTGGTGATGAAGCTCGGCCAGCAGAACCAGCTGGATGTTTCAGAAGGAAAAGTTGTTTCTTCCGGGCATGCGTCATAGGATCAATGTCCAATCCTGAGAGGAACAGAAGAAAACATCTATTAATGTCACTGAGAAGGACCCATCTCCGCACCAAACACCAACTGCCAATTAGGAAATATTTGGGGAGCTTGTTTCTACACACAGAAGAGTCTTTTTGGGTGATGGCCAGTTAAGCCTATTAGGAGACAGGATGCAATTAGACGTGGTTTCATATTAAGCCATAGAACACGACAGTAATTAAAAGCAAGGCGGTGACAACAAATGCCACAGCAGCTGGGGAAAGCAGAGGATGGCCAGAAAGCTGCTTCACCAGGCCCAGCCCACATCCCTCTCCCACCAATGCTCCTAACACGTTACAAATCCTCACCAAATCTACTAAAACTCATCTCAGCTCTGGTCCAGAAGTAAATCCCAGGTATTTGCCTGCGTGTTGATACAGGCTCTTGGTTCCTTGTTGTTTCTGAAACAATCAGAAGAAAAACCAGAAGTCCACCTACTCGCAGGAAAAGTAAACTTGGTCTATTAAGCTGAGATCTGCCAACGTTAATAAACTAAACACATGCAAATCCCTCTCTGCAGGTTAGAACCTGGCTTCCCACTGCTCCTGTCCTACCCCACAGTTGTATTTTATAGACCTTGTGGATGTTAAGCCACCAAATCATCACGTTCAGCAGAAAGGCCCTAAAAATATATTCATGGGAGGAAAAGGCATTCCTTGGCTGTATGTCATTCCTGACTTTTCATCTAGATGCTGTGTCAAGTCCCTGCTCAACCCCAGCAAATTACTGAGCTATAAAGAGATACGGATCTGCACCCGGAGCAGGAGCCGCCTCGCTGAGGGCAGGGCTGAGCACACCAGCTCCTCACGAAGCTGCCACACTTGGGAAGGCTTCAGCACATCTGGGCTTTCCCAGCCAGGCAGAACATTACAGACATGGTCCTGCTCTGATTTACTCTAAGAGGGAACCTTGCCTGCAAGGCACAAGGCATTCCAGCCTCAGCAGCAGTTTGGCTCACTCCAAACTCCCTCAGCGTGAGAGGTGGAACAGGTTGTGCAGAGAGGTGGTGGATGTACTATCCCTGGAGACATTCAAGGCCGGGCGGGATGAGGTTCTGGGCAGCCTGATCTAGTTGAAGATGTCCCTGAGCACTGCAGGGGGTTGGACTAGATAAGCTTTGAAGGTCCCTTCCAACCCACACCATTCTGTGATTCTGTGAAAGGTGGGGAGGAGGCATCAAACCCAGCAGAAACGGAGGCAAGAGCTGGCTGCCTTCACCCAAAGCACCAGCAGCAGGGGTTGTGTGCTCACCTCCTCATGCAGTGAGTCCACCCCAGCCTTTCTGACCACACCATGAGTAGGAGGTTATTACTAAATAGCCTCTAAGTATTTAGCGAGCGATAGAAGAGGAACAGCACCATCCGGAGAGCCCCTTCAGCCATGTGTTTGCTCCCTGAGCTATCCACCAAACTAAACCTGATTTCTAGTTTTCCTGACCCATTTTTAGCAAACCTTTTTACTGTGCCTTTGCGCTCCTGCATTTCACTTCAGCAAGTGACCTGTGGGCAGGCTTGGGTCAGGTATTTGGGGAATTAAACAACTCTGCAGTCTGAAGGAGCACATGCTCATTTAAGAAGCTGTAGGTCTAAGGCTCAGAAAGGACATAGGTGGGTGACACTAAACTATAAACGTTCAAAAAAGTCAGCCTAATGGAGTGAAATAGGAATAGATTTAATTAAGTCTGGATCTGAGCATTGGAAACAGCAGAAAAGGACAATTCCTTGCATTTAATGGTATTTAGGAAACAGATTTCCTTTATTGGCACCAAAGAGTTGGTCTTTGTATTAACATCAACGTAGGAGTGGTTTGATCTCCCCTGCAACCAGGTATTTGGCCGGACCAGCCCTCAATTGACACCACTGACACTGGGCTGACACTTTGAGGCTTTTAATTAAAGCTACTACTGCTTTTGCAGTGATTAGAACCAAGCTACTGAATTACAACAACTGCTCATTTGATATGGCTTAATCAAGCTGATAATTACATTATCTGTTTGAAATAAGCCCAACGTGTTTCAATTGACTTGCTTATATATGCATTAACTAAAAGAAACTCAGGAATTGAAACCCACTGTGGTTTGCCCATTGCTTTGCTAGATGTAAGGCTCTTCCCAATGTGTTTTGGTATAACTGACTCCTTGCACCCCATTACAGCCAGGACAACTCCCATGCCTGTGCCCAAATGGGAGTGCTCTGTGGGGAGCAAACATTTATGTATATCCATGTTCTTCTGATAAGAGAAAGAGGCTTTGGAAATGAGGGGGATGCTTACTGAGTTAGGCAGACAGTTTGCTCCAGAACTGGAATTCTGCTCGCACAAGAGGCCAAAGTGACCACACGCCTGGGGTTTGCAAGAGGACTGTAATTTAAAAAATACATGGGGTAGAGCAGGGTTTGGCAGTGACAGACCAGTCATCCTAAATAAGCATGCCCTGGGAAGGGTAACTTCCCAGGCTATATGGGCCAGTGGTTTCCTTGCAACTCTCATCCTATTTTCTGCTGTCCCTACGGAGACACTGAGCCTCTGGCAGAGGTGCTCAGCAGAGAGGTGAAAAACCCCAAATACACACCCATGGCTTGCCTTAGAAACTAGCACAGAATCACAGACTGGTTTGTATTGGAAGGGACCTTAAAGCTCCTCCAGCTCCAACCCCTGCCACGGGCAGGGACACCTTCCACTAGAGCAGGTTGCTCCAAGCCCCTGTGTCCAACCTGGCCTTGAACACTGCCAGGGATGGGGCAGCCACAGCTTCTCTGGGCACCCTGTGCCAGTGCCTCAGCACCCCCACAGGGAATCACCAACCTCACAGCATCAGCCGCCTCTTTCTCCTTAACCTTTCACAAGTCTGACTTGCTGGGTGCTCACCACACATCCTTCACTTGCTGGAGCTTCACAACCCATTAGCGTTTGGATGAGTCAGAGTATCTATCCTACAACTGCAAGAAATCCATCTCCTTCTCCCCTAAGCCTGGACACAAGACCCATCTTCCAGTGTGGAACAAATAACAGCATCTTGCCTTGCTGTAACACATTTCCAGCTAATCCTCTAACCCAGCCTCCATCACTGACAGGCTGCACCAGGAATGTCAAGAGAAACACTCGAGCTGGACACGCAGAGATGGCAACACAGATACTGAGTCAAAAACGCATTACAGCAGGAAGAGCACCAAGACTCAACTCAATCCATTTTAAGAGTCTCAGTCACATAAGCCCTTTGACATGACAGATTCTCAGGCACAAACAGTAATCAAACAATCGCAGGCAGCTTTTTTCTATTATGTTTTAATAAAAGGAGATTATATCTGCATAAATCTTCTTGGCATCTGGTCTCTAAGTTCTCTCTCCCCCAGGTCAGCTGCTCGAACACTCTGAAGCACCAACCTACAGATGAAGAACTAAATATCTGGAAACCTGTGGACAGACAAAATAAGCCAACCCCACACATATGGGCATTTATAGCCAAGTAAATCCTTTAAGTGCCAGCAAGGAAACCAGCAGTACCATCAGCAACACTTCCACAAGACTGTAAACCCTCCGAAACCCAGCTTTACAGCAGAAACATGGGACAATACACAGAAATACAATCAAAGTAACTTCAGCAAATGCAGAAGTTGACATTTACTCTCTCGAAAGTTTCCACAATGAATTCCTTGGCTAAACAAGCAAAAAAAATCAGCCAAGTTTCTCCCTGATCTATTCACTTTGGAGACTGGGAGAAGGTTGTTCCTCCAGATCCCACCCCACTACAAACCCAAAGTATAGAGTCAGGTGAATTCTGTTTCTCTTCAAACTCATGACTAAGTCGCATTTGCTCTGCACAGGCTCAATATTATCAGTATAAATAACCCAGTTTTGAGCAGATCAGTTACAAAATGTGGTTAAAAAGGTGCATTTTCTGCACAGGGAACTTCCCCATGATATCACCATGATAAACAACTGCCATGACCCACAGTGGTTCATTGTTCATCCTCCCAAGTCCTTCTTCTGACAGGATACCCTAACGGAGGCGGGATACTCTAACCAGGTTCAGCATCCATAATGAATCTTGTTATTCCAGAGCCATGTATAATGTAATTTATTATAGAATCATAGAATGGTTTGGGTTGAAAGGGACCTTAAATTGTGAGCAATAGAGGGGGAAAAGAGATACCAACAGTTGACTCCGCCGCTGCCCTGGGCAGCCTTTCCAATGCCTGACCACCCTTTTGGGGATGGAATTGTTCCCAATATCCAGTCTAAACTTTGATAGGGACAAATACTCCATGCATTTTTCTATTCTCCATGATTTGCCAGATAGAGGTGCAGAAAGAGCCACTCCAAGCCTTGCACCAAGGAGGGCCTGCTGCAGGTCTGCTATAGCGGTGCTGCTGTTAGTTTAGGAGAGGTACTGTGACAGGCATGAAGAAAAACACCTACTAACCCAACAATTCATCCTCATGGCAAGCACACATCCAGCAACAGGCACCAAACAGTCTTAATGCATTGCTATATTGAACAAAAGTCATCTTTAGCATGCTGGACCACCAAGAAGTGTCCCCATGCCCACAGAAGCACCTGCTTTGCATGGATTTCTTTGCTAGGAGGATGCTCCTGCTCATTCCCTCCTTGGTAAAAGCACAGAGCAGCGAATACTACTGCCTTACCCATGATGTGGCAATCCCTTTTCTTCCCCCAGCGCAACACAGCAGTGAAGCTTTTGACTGCTGCTCAAAACTGAACCATCTGACAGTCAAGAGTATCGCGCCTCCAAATCAGAGTCCTGCCAAGATTACTTACAGCAAGCATTGTACTCCTTTCGGCTGGGAAGGGAGCGTGTCAGGCTCTTCATCCCTCCTGCCACCTTTGTATCGCTTCACAAAGCAAAGAAGGACAAACCGACTGCACCCAGAAACCTCCAAGAAATCACGAGACAATGTGAAGAACTGGAAGTGAAGATCCTGAAGCCAGAACTCCCCATTCGCTGCTTGCAGCTGAGGAACTGGATTAATGGTGAGAAGACTTTTAGCTGTAACTCCATTGGAAATGAAACTAGTTCAGAGCAGCTCAGTCTAACCAGCTGCACCCAGAGCCCACCAAGCACTTTCAAGCTAGTTGGAAGTGCTGCTTCCTTCCTCAAATTGGACTAGTTGTGTAAAATCATCTTGACAATTGAACCCAAACTGGATCAGAATAAAGAAAAAAAATCAAACCCCCAACACTGGTCCAATTTTCTGCTAGAATAAAGCCAGTACCCAAACAGCAGAAGCAGGAGAGAGTTGATGCCTCATTAGGGGGAAAATAGGCAAGTGTGTTAACAGCTGCATTTGCTGTAATCACGCAGCTGCAGCATCTGTCTCTCCCTCTCTGTCATTCGATTGCAAGTGAAATGAGAAGAAACTAGTCTGGGACTCCCCGTTCAAGCACCATTTCCTTTCCAAAGCTTCACTACGGAGACGCACTCATTCCAAGGAGACGATGCCAAAAAGCACAGAAACTTAAGGCTTTTAAAGCTCCTAATCCATTTGGCACTTCAGGAATACACACAGAGTTAGGACAACACGAATCCTCCCTGAGCACAGCATCAGTTGGTTGCCTCTGAGCCCCTGTCTACTTGAAGAAGTTGCATCCGTTTCAATTGGCACAGCTTATGCTATGACAACAGCCCTGTAAGTGGAAGTGTCTGGAGGGTTGGCTCCTTTTCCCTGCTGCTTTCACAGTTCACTAGTTCTCGGTGCTGTAAGGAATGTGGTGCACGAAGGAAGCCCCCCAGGAGCTCTCGGAAATCCGGATAAATCATGGAAGCATCAGGTATCCCGGGCTGGATTACCCAAAGGCTGCGCGAGTCCCACCAGCGGAAGCATTGTTTCGGTCTCAAATACTTAGAGAAGCTGTAATTGCTGCAGGCTGCAATTTGTCTTCCCAGCGTCCAGCCCTGATTTTCCTCTGGAGGCCCATCGAAAGCTCCATCATCCACATGCTCCAGAGAAAACTGTGTGTACATAGCTCATTAGACTGCAGGAAAAGCTTGTTTCTCTCTCTCATCAACACAGCCTGAACCATTGGCCAGCACCTCCTGAAAACCATGTGAGTCCCGTGCCTGTGGCTTTACAAAGCTTGCAAAAAGGGATCTGGGACAACTCTCACCCAGTCAAAATCTCTGGAAGTTGATGGGACAACGAACGCTCTGCTCCACGCCCTGGTCCAACACCAGCAATTACAGCTGGGTTACGAAAGCCAGTGCTCCAGCCACATAGCTGGGAGTGTTGCAGAACATGTGTGGCCGTGATAAATTACAGTGCTCCAACAACTGCAATTATAACCCAGTGCTTTAAACCCAGGAGCTCTCTACCTGTCTGAAAGCAATGGCAAGTGAGGAGGAAGCATGCTGGGGTGCAGTCCCTACTTGCAGGGCTGACCACTTGCACAAGCATGAGTTAGACCTGGTAACACCCCGGCAGAGACGTTCCCCAGCTGATTTCCTGGGAGGGCCTGTCCGAGTTCCATTATCTGGGTTTGGATCTTGCCCGGTGGCAGCGCTCTCCAGTGCTCTGCAGGGAAGCCAGAACTCAAGTTGCTCCGGCTGTTCTCACACTCTCCACAGCTCCAGCAAGCAGCACTCACAAGGAAGGGGAAAAAGGTGGAAAAATAAAGGGAAAAAGCAATCCCTGCTGCCCCACTGAAGCACGTGAGAGCCCAACAAACAGGAGCCTTCCCAGGATCCGGAGCAGGCACAGAGCCCTGGGCAGGAGGTGCTTCCCGAATCCCAGGCTCTGATCTCCCTCTCTCCAGGCAGCACTAACCACCAGCCCAGCCATCCGATGTGCCAGCCCCAGGGGAAAGTAGCTCTTTTAAAGCCTCGAATGCAGAAAGTGGAATTCCAAATGCCCTGGCCAAAGCCACTGGGAGAGCCGGGAGAGGCACGGGAAGCGTTTCACAACCCCGCATCTCCCTGCACTGCTAAAGGGAGGCTCACACCATGATACCTGCCCTGCACAGACATGCCCACGGCCGGGGGAGGTTTAGGCTCAGACTAAAACCTTCTGGAGAAGAGACTAGATCAAGAACTGTTCTGTTGAGGACTTGGCAGCGTTGGGTTAATGGTTGGACTCAATGATCTTGAAGGTCCTTTCCAACCTAAACGATTCTATGGTTCTCTGGTTAACTTCACTTGCTGAGTAAGTTTTTTCCCTTAGGAGTAAACTGCTGAATGCAACTCCTATCTAGCTGAGAGAATCCAGCCTTTCAACACCAGTGCAAAAGAATCATGTGCAAGTCTGGGGGACAGTAGGAAGATGCTGCCTCAAAATCAATGACACGATGTATTGTCTGGGGGATTAATGCATGTTCCTGTTTGGAAAGACAACAGCTTTCCTTTCCCCATTCCCAATGCTAAGAAGCCGTGTTACAGTTTGCAGTGAAAGGCTGCCACTTAGGTTGAATATTCAGTAAAAATAAATGCTGAGGTCACATATTACTTCCCACAAGTCAAACATCAGTCGCCAAAACCAGATGAAGCTTTGCAGCCACGGGCTCTTTACTTACCTGCGTTAAAGCCAAAGTTTGAGTGCAAACCCTTCCCTGAACACCCGTTTGTACAGCCACAACCAACACTCGGAAAAACCACTTCCTATGGCCTGTAAGAACTAAAGATTTCCACCCCCCAGAGTTGCCACGAGCCTTCTGCTCGTAACCCCAACACAAAGCAGTGTTTGCCTGTGGAAAGCTCAGATGTTTTGCTGGTTCACAGCCTTGCCAAACAGCACCAGGACAGTGGTCCAAGGGGCAGTGGCGCAGCCACAGGTTCATGCTCGATCTCTGGAGAAGACGTGCAAAAGCTGGGCTTACCCACACGTGAGGGCACCCTCACCTCTCAAAACTCCAAACCCATCACAAACCCAGGCAAAATTGGAAGCAGAGTGGTTTGTGTTGGAAGGGACTTTAAAGCTCATCCAGCTCCAACCCCCTGCCACAGGCAGGGACACCTTCCACTAGAGCAGAGTGCTCCAAGCCCCTGTGTCCAACCTGGCCTTGAACACTGCCAGGGATGGGGCAGCCACAGCTTCTCTGGGCACCCTGTGCCAGCGCCTCAGCACCCTCACAGGGAAGAGCTTCTGCCTCAGAGCTCATCTCAATCTCCCCTCTGGCAGGTTAAAGCCATTCCCCTTTGTCCTGTCTATTAAGAATAGATGTCTTAAGACTGACAAAGCACATGGCAATTCCCAAACAGCGTTTCAATGCTGCATTCATCACTTGTGCTTCCTATGGGAGCCTCTCAGCTGCAGCACAGGAACCTGTGGCCACTCCAAACTTTGGGGCCAGTAGCCACCAGCTTTGGACATTACTTTCTAAACTGTTTGTGCACCAAGTGGTTTAGGAGCTCCAGAGAAATGTAACTTGAAGCCATGCCATTAAAGACACGAGCCAACAAGCTACACACAGAGAGCCAACCCCTCCTCGAACAGAAATCACTTTTTTGCCAGCACAAACACTGTCATTATTCCCACAGAGCAAAGCCCACCAGCAGCTTCTCACCTCTCAAAAAGAATGCAGGGTGGGAGGGGGAGAAAACCATGGATAACCAGACCCAGCCACACTGCTGCATTCAAAGCCCAGGTACAGCAAAGGAAATCCCTGACATTTGCAAGAGAAGGAGATGAGTAGGTGGAGGTGGGGGGAAAATCAGGTTCAACCTGCCTCAAGGCTGACAACTTTGAGTGAAAGCACTTATGCATGAGCCACTTTGGCCTTTGCTGTATCACTCCCCAGTGAATCAGTCATTAAGGCTTTCTTTTAATGAAGACAGGCAGAGTACAGAGATGAGGCAAGAGGAGCAGTGGAAAGGATGGGAGGTGCCAGGACTGGACCATCTGCACCTCTTCACAAATCCCCCAGAGAACATCAGCAGCAACTTCTACTACACATAAAAAACGAGATATATTAAGAATCAGCCGTTTACAAAGAGTTGCCTATTAGAGCTTTAAATAGGTTCAGCATAAAGCTGCCTCCGTGACAGCTACGCCAACAACACCCTGCAAGATGTCTGCAAGTAGTCTGAAACCCCAAGTCAATGGTATTTCAGGACAGCTTTGACAGTTGTGTTTTTAGAAAGAGCACAAGCTTTGCCAATCAACTTAATCAAGGTTTAAAAACACAAACCCAAACCCCAAGCCCTGCTCATCTGATTTCCTATATATGCAAAAAGCAAACTCAATTCCTTGACAGCAGAAGGCTGAGTCTGGTAAAACATCAATCACATGTCACTCTGCTCAGAGCGCTCTGGCACCATTCCTGGTTCTACAGACTGAATGGAATAACAAATTAATTCCAAGACTTTATTTTGAGGAACAAGGTGTAAGATTTTTTTGGTAGTAACTATTAAAGCTCTTCTATCTATTATAATCACACACTTCCACAACCGCTTCAGGAACTTCCTCCAAGCTGCTCAGCTTAAATAATTCAAGATGCGCCGGGATTTCATGTATTACACATGCATCTGCAAACCATGCTGCCTTTGGGAATCTCCAGCGCAGGTGTAGCCCTGCCAGCTCCTCTCCATCTCGATGCTGTCGCTGGCATCCTAGCTCTGGATCTGGAATTCCCTGCTCCTCTCTCTGGGTCATCCCTTTCTGCAAAGGCCTCTATTCCCTCTCAACTCTTTTGACTAGAAGCTGTCAGCACAGAGCCTTTGAGATCCAAACAAGATGTTACTACTCAACAAGCTCAAATGTTGCTTTATGGGATTAAGAAAGACAATGCAGGGAATTCAGGGAAGGGGAAAGCATTCCTTGGATACAACAATTAACCAACCATCTTAAATCTGACCCCAAATGCAACTTCAACAACAATTTCCCCCCCCTCCCCGATAATCTTCATCTTATTTTACTCACCTCTGAGCATCCCTCAAAACTGTCTGATAACACAGTGCTCCACCTCAGCATCTGAATCCTTGGCATTACAGCTCCAGGTATTGACTCTACCAGTTACCTCCAAGAGGAGTGCAGAATAAGAGTCATGGAATGGGTTGTGTTGGAAGGGAGCTTAAAGCTCCTCCAGTTCCAACCCCCTGCCGTGGGCAGGGACACCTTCCATTAGAGCAGGTTGCTCCAAGCCCCATCCAACCTGACCTTGAACACTGCCAGGGATGGATGAGATGAACACTTCCAGAAGAGAGACTGGATTTTAAAATCCAACAGGCACTCATGTTTGCAACCTAAACTTGAATCTACAGAAGCCTTGAACCCAGCAGGCACAAAGGGCTATGCTCAGTAACAAGTTCATGTTGTACATTTGAGGATTCCTGTGTTCTGACTCATCCCCAGCTGAAATACATTGAGCAGAACCATCTCTTCGGACTAAAACTGTAATCTGGATGTATTTTCAGTTCCAGAATAAGCACTTAAGACAGCGTCATCTTTCACTTGGAAATACCTATTGTTCCTCTGTTTAAAAGTAGTATCACATTACTTCCATCTCAGCTTGGGCTATACAAAGCAAGTTGTCCATAAAGCACAACACCTTTGTGGAATTTCAAGTTTCCTCCATCATAGGTTTTGATTCCTCTTTATAGTCAAAGTGCAACAGATGTTTCAAGAGAAAATAGACTTTCCACTTCTTCATTCTCGCTTTCCCACCATCACTTGAAATACCGCATCCTCCAACTTCCCCAGCTGAGGACACCGGTGACAGAAGATGACTTCTGATGAGCAGTTTTCCATTTGAGAGCTTTAATCCCAATCCAGAATTCAAGCCAAAGAAAGACTTTACAAAGCTCTTGCATTCCCACAGGAATGCCTGTAAGGAAACACTCTGCTTCCCTGTATGGCTTATAAACCACAGCACCGCACTGAATGTTGAGTGGAGCTTAAATCTAGAGCCAACTCTGCTGCATTTGAACTTATGGAATCAAAGTTCAGATGTGGCTGAAGTTTAATACGTTCTAATCAGATTGGGCAGAACTTCTGCAGGTCTAAACTTAGGAGTTCCAAGCAGGGAAGAGTCAAGTTACAGTACCTAAAAATCATCAGGTTTCATGGAATCCCAGAGTGGTTTGGGTTGGAAGGGACCTTAAAGCTCCTCCAGCTCCAACCCCCTGCCACGGGCAGGGACACCTTCCACTAGAGCAGGTTGCTCCAAGCCCCTGTGTCCAACCTGGCCTTGAACACTGCCAGGGATGGGGCAGCCACAGCTTCTCTGGGCACCCTGTGCCAGCGCCTCAGCACCCTCACAGGGAAGAGCTTCTGCCTCAGAGCTCATCTCAATCTCCCCTCTGGCAGGTTAAAGCCATTCCCCTTGGCCTGTCCCTACAGGCCCTTTTCCAAAGCCCCTCTCCAGGTTTCCTGGAGCCCCTTTAGGCACTGGAGCTGCTCTAAGGTCTCCCCTTCAGGAGCCTTCTCTTCTCCAGGCTGCCCCAGCCCAGCTCTCTCAGCCTGGCTCCAGAGCAGAGCTGCTCCAGCCCTCGCAGCAGCTCCGGGGCCTCCTCTGGCCTCGCTCCAGCAGCTCCACATCCTTCTTATGTTGGGGACACCAGAACTGCACACACTGCTCCAAACGAGGTCTCCCCAGAGCGCAGCAGAGGGGCAGGATCCCCTCCCTGACCTGCTGCTCACGCTCTGGGGGTGGAGCCCAGCACACGGGGGGGTTCTGGGCTCAAGCACACACTGAAGCCGGGTCATGGGGAGCTTCTCTTCACCCAACACCCCAAGTCTTTCTCAGGGCTGTATAGGACACCCATTACCATCCCAGTACCTAAAACTCCTCATGTTTCCTCAAGAATCCTTCCCACCTGAAAACATCTTAAAGTATTTGAAGATACACATACAATTACTATTTTTCCTTCACAAAATACAGTATCAACCAACGCTACACATACAGGTCTATATTCACTCATCTTCTAGCAGCACAGTTATCATAGAATCATAGAAGAGTTATGACCAAGGTAAAGCTGCCAAGCCTGACTAAGCTCACTGTAAAACCTTTCCTCATCCTTTTTAATGCAAGAACAGAGCCTTTACAAATGAGTACATGGTAAGTGGAAGAGTTCCTCAACATTTCACAACTCACCTGGTTTAAAGCTTTAGGTCAGCCAAAAAGATAATGAGCACAACTGAATGGTGCTGCAACACCTCATTTCTCAAAGGAGAACAGGTTTCTTCATTCTGGAGGTGGTGTTAACACACTCACCTGTACAACTCAATTCAGACAAGGGGGTTTTGCTGTTGTTTTGGTTTCTGAAGAGCAGTTTATGAACTGATTCTCCACTACGGGAATTAGCACACAGGAATTTACCTCTGGCAAGGCAGCAGGTAGGGACGTGGAAGACAGTTACAGACTTGGGAGTCACAGAATCCCAGACTGGTTTGGGCTGAAAGGACCTTAAAGCTCCTCCAGTTCCAAGCCCTTGCCACGGGCAGGAACACCTTCCACTAGAGCAGGTTGCTCCAAGCCCTTGTGTCCAACCTGGCCTTGAACACTGCCAGGGATGGGGCAGCCACAGCTTCTCTGGGCACCCTGTGCCAGCACCTCAGCACCCTCACAGGGAAGAGCTTCTGCCTTATATCTAGCCTAAATCTCTCCTGTTTCAGTTTGAACACATCACCCCTTGTCCTATCACTCCAGTCCCTGATGAAGAGTCCCTCTCCGGCATCCTTGTAGCCCGCTCTGAGGCCTCCATGCAGCTTCTCTTCTCTAGCCCCAGTGTTCTCAGCCTGTCCTCATACGGGAGGTGCTCCAGCCTCTGATCGTCCTCGTGGCCTCCTCTGGGCTTGCTCCAACAGCCCCATGTCCTTCTTATGCTGAAGACACCAGACCTGCAAACAATGCTCCAAGTGGGGTCTCACGAGTGGGAGAGCATGTGGGAAGCCACGCTCGTGCAGGTAAAGGCATGAGATTTTCCTCTGAAACCTGAAGTTACTAACGTCTCCGTCAGACTAGCCTGCACCTCCACTAGCCATGAAGTGCTTACAGTTAATTGCTTGGCAATTACACTTCTCATTACTAAGCACTACTAAGCAACAAGCACTTGAAGGTTTGAAGTGCCCAGCACTGGCTCTTCCCACAGTCACTGGGGGTCCAGGCTGGGCTGGGGGAACCCACTGCGCATGGGCCATCCACCACGTCCCCCATGGCTGCTGCCACACCACTTCTGGCCAGGGCAGAGGAATCCCTGCACTTTGGATCATGTAAGGCCAGGAAAGCAGAGGGACTCAACGCCCGCATTGCCAGAGGTCCCAAGCAGTGCTAGAAGAGCATTTCTGGTGACCAGCAGCTGGCACGATGTGGTCATCAGGAAACTCTCAAGCAGGACAGTTAGATGTTGTTATACATCTCCATACAAGAACTGTTAAGCGGTATTAAAATAACAGAAACCACAAGCCAAACACAGGCAATTCAGCCACTCTCACAACGAGAAGCCCAATCACCGGAACGCTGCTTCCACGAGAGCCCATTTAACTCCCATTAGAAGCTGGCCCAGCTCCTTCATCCTTTACCCGTATCATTAGACGAACATTTAAACACACACATTTGCTTGTGCCCCAGGTTTGGTCAGTCACGGCAACAAATATCACCTTTAAGTGGACCGGAGAGCACTCGCAGACCCGCTCTGGGAGTGAATTGGTTTCTATCCGCTCATTAACTTGCATTTATCTGCCTACACATGCGTGACGCTCTTTGCCCATTCAGAAAGAGAGTGATTAAACACACTTAGCTCTCAAAGCAAGACGTTTTCAGTAAGGTGAGCCACTTAAACCGCATCACCCCAAAGTACTACTTGGATTTTGTGGCATCTTGCACAGCTATGAAGGAAAAACTGACTTAAAAATCAGGAACCATTGAGAACAGCGAATAAAGTGCTGGGTTTTGCTCCTCAATTATTCTTGGCTGTTCCCTGGGAGCCAACAAGGGATATATAGAATCAGAGAATGGTTTGGATTGGAAGGGACCTTAAAGATCATCTAGTTCCAACCCCTTGCCACAGGCAGGGACACCTTCCACATATATGGCCTAAAGAAAGCCATCATAAGATAGACTCAAACGTGGCCTCTCCTCAAACCCAATGATCCCATGACAAA
Organism: Strigops habroptila; assembly: GCF_004027225.2. Classification (NCBI taxonomy): domain Eukaryota; kingdom Metazoa; phylum Chordata; class Aves; order Psittaciformes; family Psittacidae; genus Strigops; species Strigops habroptila. The sequence continues at coordinate 740,030 of NC_046358.1, forward strand.
ACCCAACAACAGACATAGGAGGTTCCCTGGGGGCACGCCTGACACTACTCAATATTTTATTAGCAAGTCATGTAGTATTTTATTAGTAAGTCACAGGCTCACCTGCAGGTAATACTTGGAGAGACAGCAAGTCAGAAGACAAGCTATGGGTCCACATATCACCTTGATGGACCAGAAAAACAATTAAAGAACATAATGTAGAGCCCACCAATAGGGACAAATGCACAGCCTGAACACCAGACAGGCAGGAATCAGCAGGAGAATCATCAAGTGTGAGTCGGGCAGCAGGCAGCAAGGTGGCACATTGCAGAAGGCAGCCAAGGTTCAGTGAGAAGCAGGAGCTGGATGAGTCAACGTCATCCCACTGTCATGAAGAAAACAAACAGTGTCCTGGGGCAGATGCCCAGGAGAGCCGCATGTCAGACACACAGAAGGAGTCCAGCCAGGAGCAGGCTCCAGCTGGCCCATGTCCCTCCATGCTGTGTGGAATACAGGATGAGCAGCGAGAGTGAAGGACTTGGAGGTGACCAGTGAGGAGAGGACGTAGGGGCTGAGGTCATGTGGGTGGAAAAAAGGGTGGAGAGAAAAGCTCGTAACATATAAGAAGATGGTGATAGGGCTTTCTCCAGGGAATGAGAGGAGAAGGAAAGGATTTAAACTGCACTTAGGGAGATTTAGAAGCCTTTTATTACAGCTTTCCCTCCTGCTGGGTGAGAAAAGGCAGGAGAAAGCCTGAAGAAGTTGAGATTAAAAGAAATAGAAGAACGTCTGCCAGCAACGTTTTGGTTCAGTTCATTCCCTGCCCCACAGCAGGGTGACTACAACTGTTTCAAGCTCCTTTTCTATACACAAGTAGACATGAATCAATCAGAGAATCAGAGACTGGTTTGGGTTGGAAAGGACCTTAAAGCTCATCCAGTTCCAACCCCTGCCACGGGCAGGGACACCTTCCACTAGAGCAGGTTGCTCCAAGCCCCTGTGTCCAACCTGGCCTTGAACACTGCCAGGGATGGGGCAGCCACATCTGAGCGTGCTGAGTACTGGGGCCAAGAGTCCTACAAGTGCTCAGCAAGCTGTTCTTCACTTCTTCCTCCGATGCTTTGAGGACACCAACTTCCTCCAACTCAGGCTTCAAGTAGAATATATTTGTAATAGGGAATAAAAGAGCAAAAACTTTTGAGGAACTCTTAGCACTGACAAGTGGAGAAACAAAAAAGTAATCAGTGTTGCCCCTTGACTGTCAGCTATAGGAATTGAGAACATTGAGATGTTCCACACAGATGGATGGATCTGGTGCAGATGGATGGGGAAGAGAAAAACACCCTTATACATCCAAGTCACCGGCACAAGAGCACCAGGGTGAAGATGCAAACACTTTAGAGCTATAGATGCAGCAGGCTGGAGGACAGGCAGGCAAAGCCAAAGCTAGCCCATGGTAAATCTGACCAGCGAGGCCATGGAGGGATGCCTGGAGCCATGGGAGCTGCCAGCTGAACCAGAGCTGCTCACAGGTATCGGTCCAGCAGCAGAAGAGCAGGGAGCAAGTTTCCAAGAGCTGCTGGAAGACACCAGGATGCCTCAGCAAGCTCTGCTTTCCCATGCCGTGCCCACATGTGGAGGGTAAACAGCTGATAAGGAGCTATGTGCCGCAAAGCCCCCTCCACCAGCAGCCACAAGCACGCAGCCTCAGCCCCAAGGCCAACTCCCAGCGCCTGGAAACCCACCTCCCCGCAGCCAGCCTTGCTGCTGGCAGGCCAAATCTCAGGAGATTTGATCCAAAGAGGATCTGATGCTGGACAACAGCTGCAAAGAGCTTTGAGCCGAGGAGTTTCTGCCTCATCTCACAGTTACAAGTCACCAGAATACAATAGACCCATGCAAGATATCCCCAGATAGCAGAATCTCAGCTCCTCCTTCAGCTGTTTGTCACAGTAAAGCATGTGAAGCCCAAGCGTGCTAGCAGCATTCTTTAAACTAAAAAGACAGATAATATCCTGGTTCAGAGCTCCAGAGTGAGAACCTCACAACCCATTTCAATAACCAAGATAAATGTTCTATTTTACAGCTGTATTAAGAGGCAGGAATACGCTTCTCCTTGGAAAGGGAGGCAGAGTGAGAAGCCTGGCTTCTCCAGAATTCAACCTCTCAATTAAAGATGAATGCAGCTAAATGGGGAAAAACCACCCTCGTTTCTTCTAAACAGAAACCAAGCACAAACTCTGCCTTTGAGACTCCAGACCTGCTGCTTCCACCCTGCTGAGAACTTTGCCACGCAGCATGGGAGCACTAAAAGAGCTGAGCGATGCTTCCCAGAGCCCTGTGGACATGCCATGAGCTGCGTCTGTTCTATGCTGAGGTAGGATCTGCTCAGTCTAACCTTACAGGTTTCCTTTCACATCTCCAAAAGGCTGAGCCTGGGAAGTGCCTGGAAACTCTCACCCCTCAGATAAAAGCTGAGCCCTCAGGGCACCACAGCACCCTCACTGGTCTGAGTGATGAGAAGCACATATCCGAATATTCATCTGCTTCTCTGATCCTCAGGCAATGCATGTCACTAATGCTGCCCTCCAAAACAGTGCAGAGACACACCAGTGTGCAGCACTGAGGTGCTTTGCTGCTCTTTTAATGTGACCATGACACTGATCTTTCATTTAACTAAAGGATTTCAATTTATATATGTATATTTAGACCCCCCAAAAAATAAAGACTCCTAAACAGGGAGACAGCATTTACAGCTTGTTTTGTTCAGCTGAGGGGCTGGACAGGTTTTTATACACTGCACGAGTTTTCCAGCCTGCTAGAAAGGAAAGAAAATCAGATCACACTATACAAACCCGTGATCTATTTGGGAAAGTGTAAAGCTATAATACAAACCCATGATCTATACGGGAAAGTGCAAGGCTCCAAGAGGTGGAATGAGACCTCGGGGGCAGCACCTGGAACCACTTTTCCCCTTCTTTTTGTGTTTTTAAATTGCCCAGGTTTCATTTACACACAACAGACCCCTCCAAGAGGAACTCTCTCAGCTCCAAGCACTCCAACCACAGCTCTATACGGGGTTATTACAGTCAAGGAGGGTTTAATCATGGTTAAGTACTGAGAAGCAGGAAGCTACTGTGGGGCTGGCATCCCCGCCCTCCGTGGTCCATTCCTCACCATCGCCTCTGATGGTTTCCTTGGAAACATATGCAAGCTTAAATTGGATTGACATTCACTTAGTGGACAGATGGAGTTTGGAACAGCCCAGTGCCTGAAATTCAAGGCCGAGTCTTGGGATGTGTCACGTTCTCAATACAAAAACCAGCCTCTCCGAGGTCCCCAAACCCCCAAACTTTAGGGAAAGGTTAAGGATCACCTCATTATTTAGTAATGAGCTTTGAGGTGCCATCTCAGGCAAGGTCAGTGATTACCCATTGTGCTCGACTGAAAGCATCAGGCTGAGCACGGACAGCATTTGTGTTTGGAGGGAAGGATTGCATTTTTGTTAAGAAAACAGAAGAGTTCTTAAGCTCATTAGTGGTTTCAGGCAGGAGGAATGATGCAAATCATACATCTGAGTGCAGACAAGAGCCTTCTGCAGGTAGCAATGTCCTGTCTGCACTGTAATCATGCCACTTGCATCACAAACTTCGGCACCAGGCTGAAGTTATTCCAAAGGACTAATGCTGACCTGCAGCTCCTTCTTCCCAGCATAGAGAAGGGAAGGTTTTAATCACACGTCCATAGCCCCAGAGGTGTCAGGACTGTGATTTCAGCCAAGCTGGTAATTTATGCTGAAGTGGGAATTATTCCCTGGCTCTTCTTCCGCTGCATGGGAAGAAAGGGAAATGGCAAGAAAGGAAAATGGCTTTTTACGGAAGGCTTTCCCAATCACTCTGCTCTAATGGGATTTGAAAGGAGTCACCTCTTTGCAACCAGAACACAGTACAAATCCCAAATAACTATGGTCCTAGAGATTTTTCAAGAAATCCAGCATCTAAGAAAGGGAGAGCAAAGATAACAGGGTTCTCAGGAGGGAAAAGGGGGGCAGAAAGTGATTCCATACTCTGCCTCACCAGGCGCTACCCAGCACGTGCTGGTTATTGTATGTACCACCTCCAGGTAATGAGGGATGTGCAAGAGTTGGGGTTACAAAGTGATTGCTTATGGCACAAAGCCCCAAAATGCCTGGTTCACTTCCCTTGCTTGTGCAATTTGCTGCAATCTAAGGAATCCCCAGTTTGGGATTTACCTATCTAAGCTGCCAGGTTTTTCCTACCTGTCCCATCACCTGGAGCTTGGCCAGGGTTTTAAGAACAATCTCTTCTCTCTCTACACATGATTACAGCTGCTACATCCTCTTCCTTTGCTACCCTGCTCACCCTGGGCAGATCTGCTGCATCTCCTTACTCTGAATCACCTCCAACCTGGCTTCCTTGAACTGACTTTGCCTGAACTAAACAAAGAAACCAAACCAAACACGCCTCTTGCATCTGGTTTTTGGTTGTTGCTTTTTAAATTGAACCAAGCCCAAACCTCCTGCTGCCCGCTCGTTTCCTTCCCAAGCCTCTGCTCTACTCCTCCTCCTTCCAAATCCCCTCTATTTATCACTATGTGATTATCGCTGCTATCCCTCACCGCCTGCATTCCCCCGGTGCCTCTCCATCCATCCTCCGCAGAGGGAGATGCCTCAATGCCCCTCTCAATCCTATTTATGGGATTCCCAACCCTAAATCAACAAGAACACGGTGGAGCTGCCACCCACCCTCACGCAGCAAAGCAGCTCGTTGTGTGGTAGAGCAATGAGCCCCCTCCATCCACAGCCTCTGTATAGTTTAAGGAACTTCCCCGGCACGGATCCGGCGTGAGGACGGCGCTTCCCGGCTCGGGCAGCATCCGCCTGCGCTCCAGCAACGTGCTGCCGCAGCCGCTCGCCCGCAGCAGCCCCTCGTCCCTCCCAGCCTGCAAAAGTCAACTCGACCATCTTCCCCTCGCACACCCGATTCCCTCTTCCCTCTCCCTGATGCCAATTTAAGCCTTGATTCCAGGTCCTCTGAGCCTGAAGCCACAATGAAGACAAGCGGCAGAGGACACCGCGGTGCTGCGGGAAGGCAGGCTAAAGCTTGCTATTCCAGTGCTTTACACAGGCCACAGCCAGGAACAATAGAGCCATGCACCGTGTACGTAGGAAGCAGCAATGCCCGTGGATCTCGATGCTTCCCCAGCACTGGGGTTTTAGTTAAAGGATGATAATTCAGATGCTGGAAAAAAAGCCAAAACCCTAAGCTGCCAGCAAAGCGGTTTTATTCAAATCGATGCTAGAAAATGCCTCCTTTTTATTTCTAAGAGCATCGTAAAAAAGTTGAAATATTGATATAGATGCAGTTGCTAAAAGCCAGGATCTTGTATTTAAATACAAATAACCAAGCCTGCTGAGCTGGGCAAGCTGCGTGGTTTCAAAGCATGAGAAAGCCCTTCAGAAACCTGCCTGAAGAACAATGGGTGCCACGAGCACTCCTGGGATGTGGCTCACAACGGGGGAGGGGGGCGGGGGGGATATAAAAATCATCATTTTTCTGTTTAGTCACACCTTTGTTTGAAAGAAGTGGGACACGAGGAACACGGCAGCCCTGAACTGAAATATCGTCTTATTCCTGACCATGACATGTTTAACAGGAGTCCCACACTCTTCCATGCCAGAACCAGTCAGTTCAGCAACGCAGGAGCCCTCCTGCTCCCTGGGCAGCTTCCAGAAGCACGTTCATCCCTGACACACAGATGGGCAGCAGGTTACAGCCACAACATGGGCATCCCAAAGCCTCCCTGCACCAAGCTGGTCTCCAACACCGATGTGACACTCAGTGTGCCAATGATGAGCTGAGCTGCCACCCCTGCTGATGCCACCAGACTTCTCCATCACGGTGCTTGGCTGCACGTGTTGCAGTAAACTCCTCTCAAAAGCCTGGACTGCCCGTCTCTAAATGCACTGAGACATTGAAACAGCAAAGGAAGAATTACAGAACACATGATAGAAGGCAGCTCTCAGCAAGAACTCAACAGAGCATCTTTACTGAAGATACACCTATAACCTAAGTTAGAACTTTAAGGCAAGGTGATAAAAGCAGCATTCCCAACCCTGCCACGTGTGAAAAGCGAGGACGTAAAGCCCTGAGCATGCTGTGCTCTCCGGGAGCTGACACACATTCCTTCCCCAGCTTAATAGGTGTTTATTTGCTAGACTCCACTGCTACCGGCACAGCTCAGACACCAAGTAGGAATGCTCCGTCCCACAGGGCTTATGGAGTGTTAAACTGCGTGTTCAACTGCGTGTTCGCATGGTTTTTAGCTGGCTGAGGTAAGACACGTTTGGTGACCCATTGCTGGGATGCTGTTCAACATCTGCCTAAGCAGCGAGCAGGGTCACACTTAAGGAAACCCAGGGAAGACTCAGAAGCATCCCTCATTTTTGATTCACATGGAGTTAATAATCGCATACGCTCTATGAAAGATTCCATGAAATTCAATGTATGGCAGTGATAAGGAGCGTGAGCAGCAGGGCGAAGGGAGGGGATTCTCCCCCTCTGCTGCGCTCTGGGGAGACCCCCCCTGCAGTCCTGATCCAGCTCTGGGGCAACAGCACAAGAGGGACGTGGAGCTGCTGGAGCGAGGCCAGAGGAGGCCCCGGAGCTGCTGCGAGGGCTGGAGCAGCTCTGCTCTGGAGCCAGGCTGAGAGAGCTGGGCTGGGGCAGCCTGGAGAAGAGAAGGCTCCTGAAGGGGAGACCTTAGAGCAGCTCCAGTGCCTAAAGGGGCTCCAGGAAACCTGGAGAGGGGCTTTGGGCAACGGATGGAGGGACAGGACAAGGGGAATGGCTTTAACCTGCCAGAGGGGAGATTGAGATGAGCTCTGAGGCAGAAGCTCTTCCCTGTGAGGGTGCTGAGGCGCTGGCACAGGGTGCCCAGAGAAGCTGTGGCTGCCCCATCCCTGGCAGTGTTCAAGGCCAGGTTGGACACAGGGGCTTGGAGCAACCTGCTCTAGTGGAAGGTGTCCCTGCCTGTGGCAGGGGGTTGGAGCTGGAGGAGCTTTAAGGTCCCTTCCAACATGACCTAGTATGGGATTCTGTGATTTGCGGAATGTGGGAAATACACTTCCTTCTCCAGACAAGTTATCCTCACTTTCAGCTGCCCGTGGTCAGAAGCAGAGCCCAGCACTGCCAATCCCACCTGAGGGGCTTCCACCACGATTTAACTTGAAATAATCTTTGCAAATTATATTACTGTAATATTGACAGCTCAGAGATTTTTAGAAGAGGTTCAGGCTGCTCTCTCCACCCAGCTGGCTGCACTTCACATCTCACCAGCTCACCATGCTCTCTTTTTCATGTGGGTTTTCACCCACATTGCCCGAAAAGCAATATCATGTAACAGATGAATTAAATTCCAATGGCACAAATATTGACAGGGGACAGAGAACGTGCAAAATGATGGATTATAAATCAGATTTAGATTTATTCTTCTTAATGACATCCTTTGGTTTAACTTTTGAATGATAACATCAGTCCCTCCTTTCTCTTTACAGCAGGATAAAGATTTCCACTGTGCTGTTCTTCTAAGGAAAGATGTTTTATACTCTCAGGTGAAACATCACCGTGACTCCACTTTAGTCTACGTTTCTGTAATAAAGCTTCATGCTAGAATATCAACCCTGGACACAAAGTGGATAAAGGCCTATTGCATTGTCCCACACAATCACATTTCTTTCTGTCTTAAGAAATAAAACCAGCAGTATTACATTTAAGTGCATTTTCCGTATTTAAAGAATATTGGTTGCTGGTATGGGGGTTGCAAGTATGAAAGCTTAAACTGTAATGATCTTGTAACAGCCAACTTATTCACTCAGAGCAGCAACCTGGCCGTGAGTTTTAATCTACCCTGTCCCTGGCAGTGTTCAAGGCCAGGTTGGACACAGGGGCTTGGAGCAACCTGATCTAGTGGAAGGTGTCCCTGACCACGGCAGGGGGTGGAACTGGAGGAGCTTCAAGGTCCCTTCCAACCCACTCTATGATTCTGTGGTTTTTTGTCACTAAACCCCTGCTTTTGGTCCAAATGAAAAAGGAGATGGCTGTGCTGGACAGCAATGAGCATTTCTGAAGAAGCCTTCCCTTTCCCCAAGCTTTAGGGCCATCATGCTGAAGCAAGGAGCACAATTCCCCCAGGCTCTGCCTGCAAAGCCTCCCTCCTTTCTTCCCCTTTAAATGCAGTTTGCATGCACAAGCTACAAACCCTCCCCAGCCTTCCACTTTGAGGAAATACCAGCAGACAGACACAAATCCACAGCCACAAACTTACCCAGCAGCTCACACACAGGCACACACACTCATGCTGTGAGGCAAAGCAGGAGACCTGAGGGGAGGGTCAGCAAGCCCCTGGGACCACTGAGTGTCCCTGGTGTCACATACATGCTGTGCTGGCCCCAACAGCCGATGGCACAGAGCAACAGAGCACCAGCGTGTGTCCAAAGCTATTTTTAGTTTTACAACTGCTTTGGAATGGGTTTTGGGGTTTGGTTTTTTTTATTTCCCTGCTATCCAAACTGCTGTTTCACGTATTATTAACAATACGATAGCTGGGACTTCATTAGTTCGGGTGGTTGGGCACGAAGCAGAGGTTGTTCCTGTTGTTACTTCTACGGGGTGTATTACCAGGGTTAACCGAGTAGTAGATAAGGCAGGAGAGGCTTCTGGATGCACTATTTGCCCATCTGAACACGCCTCTGGAGTTTTGCAGCACCAGATATAATCACCCATTCATTCTCTCCTGATCCAAACAGCAAGTGTGCCTTTGCCTATGATGTCTAATTATTTTTCAGCTGTTTACTTTGGATAGATGTGCTCCCAAGGGCTTGTTTTCAGCACTGCAGTAGTATTAGAAAAGCATTTGCTAAAGGGGGTATTTCCCTCCAAATCATCATCACCAAGTGCTATCTAAATCGATAACCACAGACTGCACCAGCACACGTGTCCTACTGGCTGTACAGCAGCACCTCACACCCTCAGAGCAAACAGAATTGGCTTAGATTCTGCCCAGAGAATAATATTTATTTGGGCAAATAACCCCAAATAAATAAGGCTGTCAGGCAGAAAGGTGACGCAGATGACTGGCAAGAAGGACAGAGCACCGACATCAGACTGACTGGTAGAGCTGGATGGGAAAACCTCAGTGGCTTTGGAAATAACAACATTTCTGCCACAGGACCGAGGCTGTGACTGTTTTTCCCCCAAATGCTGCATTTCTAAGTGGCATTATGTTGTTCTGTGCAATTGTCACTGCCAAACCATAGCAAACAGAGCATCCTGAAAGGATCCACCCCTCACCAAGTGGGAGGAATGATTTTCACCCGCAGGTTTGGTGTTTTCTGGTGGATTTACAGCTGTAAGTGATGCTCCACTTCACATGGTAGCAACACTGGTTCTGCCCGAACAGAGCAGCTGGAAAGCCTACACCGCTGCTCTGTTTAAAATGCTGCACTGAATTCATTGGGAAAACAAACAGAAATCAATGTTTCAATCCAAAACGTCCTGTTAAATCAGACTAACACACAGTTTCCTATCGCGAGCAAATATTTAGACAGTTCCAGCTGAAGCTGGAGAAGGACTCGGGTAGCCAGGACATGACAAATGTGAAGGATGGCTCGGGATGAATATGTTAGCAGGGTATTTCTGTTAAAGGCATCAGCAGCGTGCTGGTATTTAAATCACATTAAGATTTCAAAAGCATCAGTCTATCATCCAGCTCGTGTCACGCTCCCTCTCACAACTATAAGGATTGGAACCCTTAAAACAAGCCCCCAGAACACAACTCTGCAACCACAGCACCAAAGATCACCCCGAGCCCATCAGGCTGGAGCAAGAGCTCCCTAATTGTGGCAAACTGATGGACAGATCAATTAACCAGGCGAGCAAAAAGCCTTTTGCTTTGAGGTGCTGACAATGATGACTTCAGATGGAAAGCAAGCACCAGGGGCAGCTGTATTCTTTACAACAAAACCAGAACCTCTTTCAGATAAGCACTCGTGGAAAGAGAAAGAGGGAAGGGAAAGGGGGGTAAGAAATAAAAGAGGAGGCAAACACAACAGATCCCAAATGCTATTATTCAAGTTTTGGTGGCTGCTCTTTTGGAAGAGAGGGGGTCCCCGTGAGTCCCCGTGCCCAGTGTGAGCATCCCCGTGCCGGTGGCTGCTGTTAGCAGTAGCCCAGGGAGCACTTGCCAGTCTGCCGAGATCTGCCCAGTCACATGTGCTGGCTCCTGCGCCTTGGAGAAGCAGCTGGAAAAGAGGGAGCCAGCGGAGCTGCCTCCATTAGGAGCTACGGCTACACAAAAGGAGAAGAGGAAACAAGCTCTCGGCCACCGGAGCTACCGACAGGAAAAGCGAGATGTCCAGAGCCACGGGAAACACACGGTAAGTGCGGCCCGGGGAGGGGGTAAAACACGATGGAGATCCCAACTCCTGCGCTGTGCCCCGCAGAGGCTCGATGCCACCTGCGCGCCCGTCGATGGGCTGCGCACCCCGCGCATCGCGACACCTCACGGGACATCGCACGACTCGCCCGCTCCGTTAACGGCCGCCCAAGCAAGGGGCCTCTCCCAAACAACCCTCCTCACTCCGCCCGCCCCGGGCAAACTTCTAGCTGGGCAGAGCCGGTTCCGCCGCCGGCCGCCGCCCCGCAGCCCCGGCACGGAGGGAGCGGCGAGAGCGGCCCCGCCAGCCCACGGGAATCGCCTCCAAAGCAGCGACGCCGAGACCAACCCTTCCCCTTCCCGCTGCGCGGCCCCCCGGGGCGATAACACACACACACACCCCCCCCAACACACACAGACCGAGCCCGCACCGGCCCCGGCCCCCCGCAACTTCCCCGGCCCGGAGGCCCGGCCCCCGCCCCGCCGCCTGTCAGCGGCCCCGCCGCCTTTGTCCTGCCGAGCCGCCGGGGCTCGCCCCGCGGGAGGACCCGCCGCAACGGGCAGAGGCAGGGGGCTCGGGTGGGACCGGGCCGGGCTCGGCCTCACGCCGCCGGGACTCGGCAAGTTAACGGCCGCCGCGCGCGCCCAACCGCCGCCCGCACCTGAGGGGCGGCCCGGCCCGGCGCGGCCCCACCTGCCGCCGAGGCCGCTTCCCCGCGGGGCGCCGCCGCCGGGAGCCCTCCCGGGGCTCCGGAGCCGCCCACCCGCCGCCGGCGAGGAAAGTTCCCGGTGTCCCCGCGCCTCCGCCGCCGGGGCGGCACCTGCTCCCGGCCCGCCGGAGTTACCCGCGGGCGCAGGGTCCGAGGCGGCGCCGCGGGCTCCTCAGGGGCGGTCCGCGCGGCCGCGTGGGGACTCACCGGGGCGCGCTCCTGCGCCGCGGGGCTGCCGCAGGCCCCGGCTGGGGAGAGATCCAGCGACGGGAGCCCTCCCGGGGCGCCCGAGTCCCGGGCTCCACGCTGCTGCGTCAGCGCCGCCTCCTCCTCCGCCTCTTCGGCTGCGGGATGGGGATGAGGCGCCGCCGCCGCCGCCCGCCCTCGCCGCAGGGCGTCGCGATCCGGCGTGGCCCGGGCGGGCGGCGCGCAGAGGCCGGGGCGGCGGAGGGAGGGAGCGGGCGGGCGCCGGGGCCGCGGGGAGCAGCCGGAGGGGACGGGGGGAGGCGCCGCTCGCCGCCGCCGCGAACTCCCCGCAAGCCGCTCGCCCCTCCGTCCTCCTTCCTGCTTCCTCGTCCACAGCCAATCGCCGCCCGCCGCTCCGCCGCTCGGTCCGCCGCCACGGCCAATCGCGAGCGCTGCTGCTCGCCGCCACCGGCCAATCACCGCGCTCGTCCCCGCCCCTCACCCCCCCCCCGCCCTCACCGCCCCGCTGCCCCCCCCACCTCCCGGTGCCGCCCCCCCCCCCCCGCCCCGGGGCGCCCCTCACAGCCCCGGCCGCGCCCGGTCCCGGTTCCCCCCCCCCCGAGGCACTGGGGTAACGCCGCCGTGCCGGGGGTGCCGCCCCCCGCTCTCCCGCGGGGGCACCGCCGAGCTGGGGGCGCCGGGGAAGCCTCCGACCCCCGCGGGTTCCTCCGCGGGCGGGCAGCGTGAGGCGCGGCCCCGCGCTCGCCTGTCAGCGCCGCCCCGGCGGTTCCCCCAGCGCCCCCCGAGCCGCCTTCGCACCCCGCAGCCGTCACCAGCGGCCCCCTGCCCGGCCACCGGCGGCCTGCGCGGGCCGCAGGCGGGCCCCGGAGCCGCGTCCCCGCGGGGATCCCGGCGGTGTGCCCCCGAACCGCGTCCTTGTGCCCGGGCTGCGGGATAGTGCAGCCCGGGGCAAGGTGCGGGAGTGAGGACATGGGGATCTGCCTCCGTCGTTCCACCCGCCTCACCCCAGCACAGGCACCAGCGTAGGTGAAGGTCAAGAGCCCTCTTGGGTGGATGCTTCCCCCCGAGCAGCCCTGTAACCCCCATCGGTGCAACGCCGAGGGGGGAAAAGGCCAATGTGGCACTACCCGGTGCCCCAGAATGTCCCCATGTAGCCCGTCCCCACCGGGACACGTTGTGTCCTCACCAAACGTAGTCTCCATGGGCTCCACCAACAGGCCTGAGGCACGGCAGCGATTTCTTCATCCCAACCAGGACAGTATCTGTAACTCTCCACATTCCCCTGAAAACTGGGTTTAAACACCCGAAGGAGAGAGATACAACAAGCCCTGGGTGTTATCTGACCAGTTATTTGATGAATCTTCGGCAGCTCCACAATCCCCTACTGCTGAAGTTCCTCCATCAGCTGCAGAAGAAGGGTTTTTGTTGTCCTATTTCTTTTAAACCTAGGAAACTTCTGAGAAGTGAGACACTAGCACATGGGACAAGCAACCCAAAGTACACCAGGAGTGAAAAACACACACACGAGGAGTTAAACCTCCCCAAGTCCCGAGGGTCTGCTTGAAACACAGCTAAACTGCAGGAAACCCACTAAAATACTTTACTGCCTTGTTCTTGTGGTCCTAAATCCACAAGGATCCCACAAGCAAGAGCAAGATCAGCCCCTGGTATGATCTTTGCAGGACCCAGATGCTGCGCAGGAGAAGATTGAGGGGAAATTCACCTATTTGGAGGCACCAACTCCAAAAACGCGTGGTTTCCTTTGTATCTGAAGTTTGAAGCTGAAGTTTCTCCTCCTTCCTTAGTGGAAAAGAGGAGAGATAAATCCAGCTGCTCTCCTCAACCAATATTTGCCAGCTCCAAGGAGCAGCAGCTCCCATGTGGTGACCAAGTAACACCATGGACAACACAGGCTTGGCAGCACCGACTGCAAGCAGGGAAGCACATGCAGGAAAAGGGATCAGTGATTCTCACCTGATGTATATCAGTGAACATGAGTCAGGGGGATAAACTGTGCTCCCATCGTGTTTCTGGAGTGCCTCAGGCAAAGAGGAGGCCCATCACGAGGCTCAGGAGTCTCCAGCAGCAAGTGCTGCATCTGAACGTGACATCCAAATAAACCAGAAGCCTGTCTGAAACAAACACCAGTCACTGGGGATGCAGCAAAAGGAACAGAGCCAAAATGAATAACCTGAATAGCCACAACCCTGGAAGCCCACAAGGCTTCTGCACCTCCCCGTCGTCACAGATCCCCTGGTTTAGTGTGCTCGGTTATATACCTGTGCGCCTGCATAGGATGAACAATGATTTTTCCTGGCTGTTTAGGCAGCATTCAAGCGGGAAACCACTCAGGCAAGGAAGTGTTTCTGAGACCACCATCAGATGGTTATCAAAAGAGAAGTTACCAAACACGCTATGTACCCAGCAGAACATAAGAGAAGCTGGCTGGGATGTTGAGTTGGGGAGCTTGGAGACCTTGATCGTGGCCACCAGCTGCTGAAGTGGTTTCTAAAGCACTCTCTGTTCAGCAGTTTGTTTTGGAACTAGATGATCTTAAGGTCCTTTCCAACCCTAACTATTCTATGATTCTGTAATAGGGTAGGTGTAAACCACCTCCCTCACACACATATTGAACCCCTTGCACTTCATGAAGAAACAGAGCACGTGAATGAACCCCACATTTTATAGAATCATAGAATGGTTTGGGTTGGAAAGGACCTTAAGATCATCCAGTTCCAACCCCCTGCCACGGACAGGGGCACTTCACAGTGGTTCTTTAGTAAACCCCAACCTGCTCCTGCTGCAGTGCCTGATCCACATTAGGCTCAGCCAAAGCCATACTGCAACAGCACCAAACCAGCAATAAACCTACAGCTTTACACCATCCAGGACAAAATGATGCTGAAGGTTAACAATAAATATCAGACATTTATCAGCTGCTTTTTGGTGAAGGTGGAGGTGAGGCCACTTTCCCTATTCCAGCTGTTTGGAACAGGAAAACAACTGGAGCACGGACAGGTTGAGGATGGAGCACTGCACTCTAGAGCTGTACAAGAGTAGAAAGCCCAACACTCGTTTGAGTGAAAAAAGCTCCCTCTCTTTTGAGGAACTCATTTATTCTGAAGTGGGGCCTTTCCTCATCCCTTTCTTGAGGGATGGAGGGAAAACACCCGAAGCCAATTGCTGATGACAGAGCAGTGTGGCTGGTGTCTGCTGTTCTTCACCCTGTCAGCACAGAGGCACAGACCAGACATGGGGTTGGTTTTTTCCTTCCTCATTAACCAGGAAGAACAAACCGCCAAAGCCCCAAAACAAGATCTTCCTACCCTGACTTCTGGCCTGGATTTGGGGAATGGAACAACACCCAGCGCTGTTCTGCTACCTGCTGCCTGAGCAGCCGCAGAGCAAGGATCTGCTGCCACCACTCCCCATCTCATTTCTGGGCTACAGCAGTGACTTGCTGAGGTTCTCCCCGTCGGCAGAAGAGGCTGTAAAGCCCCACGGCTGTAGGAGGACCTGAGGCAGCTCCAGCAAGGACGAGGTAGCAGCAGAGATTCGGGGCCAGGTTCTACCTCATTGCACCCCTCATCTCAACAGGTATTGGGGTGGGGAGACGCACATGGCTGAACCAGGGAGGGAAAAGAAGATTTCACCACTAAGATAAAAGGATTTCACCACTAAGCACAGGGATACCAGGAAAAGGATCTCTGCATTTCTTGGATCTTGGTTTCAGGAGTAAAAGCTCCATTTGTCCCACAGAAGAGAAAGGGAAGACCCCCAGCAGCACCCTGCTCACTGCAGATCAGCAACCCCAGCTGGGAGAAGGGGTGTTTGCATTGTGCACCCCCAGAGCAACACTCAGAGCTCCTTCCACCTGCAGCAACAACATGACAAGTTTTAAAAAGTCACAGAAAAACCTAAGAAGAGGAAAAAAAACCCCAGGAATGCTGCAAGGACAGAAAGGGAACCTCGAGCTCCAGTGTCTGTGCTCGCAGGAGGCTGGAACCCCTTTGTAGCACAAGTGCAGAGGCATTACACCCCTGGAAACACAGCACCGAGAGCTTCCTGCGCACCCACAGCACCTACAGACCACGCACCACCAATGGAAGGCTCCATCCCACAGGCAGCTTGCAAACAGACATGGGAGCTTTAGCTACAGGCTTAATCTGAGCAAGCTCACACATTAAAAGCACAACTTGCAGCAGTCTGGAGGATCCTGCACTGACTGGTTCCTGGGTTGGGCCTTGGGGAAGGACTTGGCTGCAGGGGAGGGCACGGTGCATCTGCAAGGGGAGGATCATCAGCTCCCACCTTTCCAAACAGCCTCCATGTGGGATTAAACCCATCCTGTCTGCTCAGCGTCCCTGTGGTGTGTCGCTGTGTGGCTCCTGTCTGACTGCAGTGGCAGGGCTGGGTTAAGAGGCATAGAATCAAGGAATGCTTTGGGTTGGAAGGGAGGTTAAAGCTCACCCAGTTCCAACCCCCTGCCACGGGCAGGGACACCTTCCACTAGAGCAGGTTGCTCCAAGCCCCTGTGTCCAACCTGGCCTTGAACACTGCCAGGGATGGGGCAGCCACAGCTTCTCTGGGCACCCTGTGCCAGCGCCTTATCACCCTCACAGGGAAGAGCTTCTGCCTCAGAGCTCATCTCAATCTCCCCTCTGGCAGGTTAAAGCCATTCCCCTTGTCTTGTCCCTCCATCCCTTGTCCAAAGCCCCTCTCCAGGTTTCCTGGAGCCCCTTTAGGCACTGGAGCTGCTCTAAGGTCTCCCCTTCAGGAGCCTTCTCTTCTCCAGGCTGCCCCAGCCCAGCTCTCTCAGCCTGGCTCCAGAGCAGAGCTGCTCCAGCCCTCGCAGCAGCTCCGTGGCTTCCTCTGGACCCGCTCCAACAGCTCCCTGTCCCTTCTTTACCTCAGCACATCAGCTGCCTCCCTGTGGTTCCCACCTTTTCCAGACATCTCCTCAAACGGGCCGGCACCAAGGCAACATCTCCAAATCCAAATCAGCTGAGTTATCCCCTCCCACCCGATGTCTCAGCATATGAAGTGCTTGTGCTGCACTGGCTCTAGTGGCACAAGAGGTGGGTTTTAGCGGTCCCTCCTTTTCTTCTCCGCTCCAGTAAATACAAAAGGCCAAATGAATCCCTGGTGGAGCTCTATTGACTGACTTGGAATTATATTACACCAAAAGAGCAAATTGGCTGTCAGTATTTAGGGACGCAGCTTCCCAGCTGTGGTTACACAGGCAGCTTCCTTTGAGGTTTCTGCTTAAACATCAGCTTTTGCTCATTCTTAGTTGGGTGAAATATTCCCTTTTTCCATCAAAAGAAGCCGGGAGGGATTTGGGATAGATGAGGGGGGTCTTCCAGCCCAGAGGTTTCATCCCTATCTCATTACCTGCCTGGAAAATGGCAAAGCAAAGCACTGTGCTTGTGTCTCATGGAATCATCTGCAGTTTTCAGCTTCGTTACTGCTACGAGGGTTTAATTCATGTCTTATTTCAGTTTTAGTTGATGCTGCCTGTATCAGCTGCTATCATCCACCGAGCAGCAGTGCCAGGGAAGCCCAGCCCGCGTGCACTGCGGAAGGAAGGGGATTGCTATGTTATGTTTCTGTTTAACCTTTCATCTTAACACTTTCAAGGGCCTTAGTGAGGAATATATAAGCACCACTAGCAAAATTCATTGGCGGAGACTAAAAATGGAGGGACAATGAGTTTTCCTGGAGATGAGCTTGGTGGGGACCAGGAAATGAGACCTGGATTAAATGCAAGCAGCAAATCACAGGAGGGAGAGTTAAAAAGATACCCAAGTGTTATCATGGACAGAGGTGAATGTATGTGTGTGCTTAAATATATTGCAAAATAAGGATTAAAGCCACGGATGCTGCTTTATGAGCTGGATCGTGGCAGCGCTAGTGAAAAATTCCTCTGCAGGGGAAGAATCCAATGTTATGCCTCACGTTCCCTAGGTAGCCATTGCTTTATGAAGTGTGA
The DNA here is from genome assembly GCF_004027225.2 of Strigops habroptila. Lineage (NCBI taxonomy): Eukaryota > Metazoa > Chordata > Aves > Psittaciformes > Psittacidae > Strigops > Strigops habroptila. The sequence goes on from NC_046358.1 coordinate 757,373, forward strand.
TTCACAAAACCAGGGAGACTGGAGAAATGGGAACACAAAACACATGTCCCAGGAAGACACGATGGGAAAGCAAACAGTAATTGTAGGACCATCTGTGGCCGGCGCTGCTGCAGGATGGGGCTGAAGCACCATTCGCCCCCCGCTCAGACGCTGGGCTCAGGGCAGAGTATTCCCTTGGATTAGGCAGCGGGAACAAACCCATCCCTGTGTTTATGATTTCAAACAGGGGCTTTTTTCCTTGCACAGAGCTAATACAGGAAACCCAGTGAGAAATCCCGAAGGCACCAGCTCAGCCAATCCATGTTTCCATAGGAAACAGCTGCAGCGCCAGTAGAAACTTCAGCCCCTTCTCTGTGTCCCTCAGTGGACAGGAGCTCCTGCCAGCACATGGATGTGACAGGGACATTCCTCAGGTCCCTGCCCGTGGCAGAGGGGCAGTGTCTGCTCCTCCATGCTCTGGCAGCTGCATTAAGACAACTGCTTTGCTGGCAAGGAGGGACAAGAGTATCCTGGGTGCATTGGCAGCAGTTGAGGGAGGTGATGGTCCCCCTCTGCTTGACCCTGGTGAGGCCCCATCCCGAGCACTGTGTCCAGTTCTGGGCTCCCCAGTACAAGAAAGACAAGGAGCTGCTGGAGAGGGTCCAGTGGAGGCCACAAGGATGCTCAGGGGTCTGGAGCATTTCTCTGATGAGGAGAGATTGCGGGAGCTGGGCCTGTTTAGTCTGGAAAAGAGCAGACTGAGAGGGGATCCCATCAATGCAGATTAATAGCTGAAAGGAGGTGCCAGGAGGATGGTGCCAGACTCTTTCTGGTGGTGCCCAGCGACAGGATGAGGAGCAATGGCTGTAAAACTAAAATACAAGAGGTTTCACCTCAACATGAAGAAGAACTTCTTTACGCTGAGGGTGCCAGAGCCCTGGCACAGGCTGCCCGGGGGGTTGTGGAGTCTCCCTCTCTGGAGACATTCAAACCCCACCATGGACACATTCCTGTGCTCTGGGTGCCCTGCCTTGGCAGGGGGTTGTGCTGGGTGATCTCCTGAGGTCTGTGATGTCCGTCTGTGATGCCTCAGGGGAAAAACAGTGAGGATTTGGGGTGGCAGCTCTTGAAACCACTGCAGCGGCTCCTCTGCCCCCTGGCTGCCCCTGCAGTGGCTCCCTGGCACCCTGGCTGCCACAGCTCTGGCTCCCGGGGTTCAAAAACAGACAGAACCATGTTGTTCTGCTTGCTCGAGGTGTTGCACAAGCAGCTAAATATCTGTGTGCTGTGTTGGTGCTGCTGCCTTGGCCAGGAACGACCTTAGAGTAGGTGAGAGGGAGCCTCTGGGCACAGGAGGAGGAGGACGAGGGGCTGAGCTGGAATGAAGCGCCTGCTGCTCCTCGTACCAGCCCCAGCACCGACATTCCCTGACTAAGAAGTTGTGATTTCTCCAATGAGGCTTTTGGAGCTTTTTCTCTACAAAAAGCCCGTGGAAGTGTTGCTCCATCCTCATGCTGCTCTGACATCAAACTGCTGAACATAAGGAATAAAAACAACCCTCAGGGCTGAAAACATCAGAACGTCTCCGAGTGGGACCCTGGGTGGACCTGAGCATCACTGGCATCACTGGCAGTGTGGGGGGACAAGATGAGAATGAAGCATCCGGCAGTGACTTTGTATTTTCACATAGAAAGATGACTACATCAACAAATGGTCTCAGCTCTGAGCCAAACCTTTGGGATTGGAGACTCGATGGGTGCTGTGGGGGTTTCAACAAGCCTGTGGTGCGTGCCCCCTTCCCTCCAAACCCCGGCGCATGGGTGTCTGGATGCAGATGCTCCCTGGCTTCCATGCCTGTGTCAGGAGAACCAGTGGGACCGGGGAGTGGGAAAACCCACCGAAGGTCCCTCCAGAGACGGGCACATGAAGCTGCTGGTGCCGATGGGCACACAGAGGGAGACCCGTTGGATGTGGCTGTTCCCCCCTCCCAGAGCCAGGCCGGGGGGTATCTACCGGAGGCGGCTGCTTAAGCCCCGGCCCGGGGATGGACCCGGGAGGCTCCCCCCGCAAACCCAAGCGGAGGGTTCCCTGAGAAGAAACTTTCCTTGTCCGATATTTGGGGTGACAGGACCCCCCCCCCGACCCGTCCCCCGCCGCGGGAGGTTGCGCAGCCGCCGCCACCCCGCTCCTGGGCCGCGGATCGCCCCCCCCCGGATCCGGTTCCGCCCCTTCCCCTCTTTGTCCCTGCTCTCCCCGCCCCGGGCCCCGACACCTCCCTCGGGCCGGGCCCTCCCCGGCGGCTGCACCGGGACCCGCCGCCCCGACCCCCTTCACAAGCATCCGACCCCCGATTCCCCGAACATCCGACTCCCGAACATCCCACCCCCGAGCATCCCAGCCCCGACTTCCCGACCATCCGACTCCCGAGCATCCGATCCCCCGAGCATCATCCCCCATCCCTCCGAGTATCCCCGCACCGAGTATCCGACCCCCCGAATATCCGACCACCGAGCATCCGACCCCCAACTCTCCGAGCATCCGACCTCCTAGCGCCCGGCTCCCGAGCATCCAACCCCCCCGAGCAACATCCCCCAGTCCCTGCAAGCATCCCCACCCCGAGCATCCGACCCTCCGAACATCCGACCCCCCGAGCATCATCCCCCCGTCCGTCCGAGCATCCGACCTCCCAAGCATCTGGCCCCGCAAGCATCATCCCCCCGAGCATCCGACCCCCCGAACATCTGACCCTATGACTCCCAAGCATCCGACCCCTGTCCCCTCCGAGCATCCCTGTCCCCCCAAGCATCCAACCCCCTGAGGAACCCTGCCTTGATCATCCTCCCCCCGAGCATCCGTCCCCCGTCCCCCGCTGCCCCATCGGTCCTCCGGGACCTCTCCAAGCCCCCCAGTGTGTGTGTGTGTGTGTGGGCATATCCCTGCCCGGTGCAACCCCGATGCCCTTGCAGCAAGGGGAGGGGGTAAGGAAGGGGGTGAGCCCATTCGGGTGGAGGGGAGTGGGGAGCCGGGGCAGGGGGAGCCTTTGCTAAGAGGTGTATTTCACCTCCTAGGTTGGGATTTTATTCACTATTGCTATACACACCCCACCCCCCCGAAATTATATATATATAATATTATTGGAATTATCTATCTATCTATCTATCTATCTATCTATCTATCTATCCATCTCTCTCTGCATGGCACTCCACCAGCTCAGCACAGGGGCTCAAAGCTGGACCCATTGCAGATTTCAATTGAGTAACACAGGGGATAGAGCCAGCCCCGTCCCGGAGCCGCGGTGGCTTTGCGGTGAGCAGCTTGTAAGCAGGGCAAAGACACCCAGTGATAGAGCTCATCAGGGAAACAGAACCTGTGGCTCTGAATGCACGTGGTGAAGAGATCTACCACATTGCCAAAGGCCCCAGCACAACAGGGATGTGGAGCTGCTCAAGCAAGTCCAGAGGAGGCCACGGAGATGCCCTGAGGGCATCCTTCTGCCATTCCCTGGTCAGTTCAGAACATCAGCCTATGGTCTATCAAGCTTCTTTTCTTAAGAACAAAACCCCGCACTATAAAATGAAAATAAACCATGAATGAAGTATGTGCAGATTAAATATGGAGTGTGTGTGACTGAAGTGGTATGTATCATAGAATCACAGCCTAGTTTGGGTTAAAGGGACCTTAAAGCTCATACAGCTCCAACCCCCTGCCACGGGCAGGGACACCTTCCACTAGAGCAGGTTGCTCCAAGCCCCTGTGTCCAACCTGGCCTTGAACACTGCCAGGGATGGGGCAGCCACAGCTTCTCTGGGCACCCTGTGCCAGCGCCTCAGCACCCTCACAGGGAAGAGCTTCTGCCCAAGAGCTCATCTCAGTCTCCCCTCTGGCAGGTTAAAGCCATTCCCCTTGTCCTGTCCCTACAGGCCCTTGTCCAAAGCCCCTCTCCAGGTTTCTTGTAGCCCCTTTAGGCACGGGATTTCCAATTCAATTCCCATTTCTGTCCTTTCTCTTGGTTTAAACCTGATGTATTCCAGCAGGGATGAGCACTCAGCGTTCAGCAGGTGTCCTCTGGAAAAGCACTGGGCTCCTCTTTAATTTCCCTTCCCACATCTTTCCTCATTATTGTTTTATTACAACGAGAAAGAAATAGGAAAGAAATTAAGGGAGAATCCACCATTTCCTCCCAGGCTTTGGAACACATGTCAGCATCAGGATTGGGTTTGATCCAGTGGGAAAAGGAAACCCATTGCAGCTTTACTGCCTGGAAAGGAGCATTTGCTTAGGGGAGCCCCAGCACCAGCTCCCATCTCCCCATCAGCCCCTGGCTGATGCCCATGAGGAGTTTCATATCAGGGCTCTGCTCTCTGGTCACTTCTGCTTTCTTCTCCTCTTTTTCCAGCCCAGGTTTGTCCCTGTGATGGTGCTTAGCAGCAAATAGCACTAAATAGCTCCTCAGGCTCAGTGAGCTGTAAGCAGTGGAGCCAGGGTTGCTGCTCATCCACCAGTCTCCTGTTCCTTGGGAAACATGTTGGGCTGTGAAGAAACCATGGGAAGAACTCAGCTCCCTGCAAATAACCTGAGAAACCACAACAGTGACTTCAGTAAAGGCGGAGGAGCTCTTGTGAGGCTGCTTAAGGTGCTGCCATGGTTCAGCCGGGCTAAAAGAGGGGATAATGGGAAGTCGGGGGGAAACGGGGCTGGTTTGTGCCATGATTCAGCCAGGGAAGAAGTGAGAGGGATGAGCTGAGCGGATTTTCACAGTTCAATGCAGGATGTGGGATGGAGGGTTGTGGGATGATGGGGATGCGGGATGAGAGGGGTGCGGGATGGTGGGGATGTGGGATGATGGGGTGCTGCTGCAGAGCAGGATGTGGGCCCTTCCGCAGGTGCTGCCCCATGGCTGGGCTTAGTCAGAGGCTTAAACCAGCATCCTGGCTGCTGTAGCCCTTGCAGAAGTAGTTATTAACCTCGGCATCCTCATTAGATACTCACATGAGGACTTGTTCTCCACCAGGTGAAAGTATCCCCACAGTGGGAAGATTTCTGCTTTTTGGAGGCAGGAATGTACCCAAAGTAAAGGGAGCTTTAACCCATTAAAGCAGTTTTTTGTTGAACTCTGGCTGGCAAATGGAGCTGAGTGTGTCTTGGACAGTGACCACAAGCTCTGAGCCATCAGGGTGATTAATGACCAACAACATTAATCTAAAGAGGGGGTTCATTCCTTCAGCCACCAGACATGGACTTAGTGCCAGAGGCTGTGAGAAACAGTCTCTCATCAGATACTGATGTTAATGGTTGCTCTTGACCTCAAATTTGATAACCTACTTATTCCTCTGAAGAGTCTATGAAGTCCCACTTCTGTCCCTTGCTTCTGTCCCAGCCCATCATCCACACTGGAGGAATCAGGGGGTCACTTGTGTTTCTCTGTTCCCAGTTGCTTTTCACCACCTCCTCCATCACCAGCTCATTGCGGTGCTTTAACTGCCTGGTCACAGGGACCACATGGGCTGGTTGGTTTTGTGCATGGGGAAGGGCTGGTGTGGACAGCCCAAAATGCTGGTGGAGCCCCTGTGCTGCTCCTCGATGGGGTGATCGTGTTGGAGAAGACCCACCTTGCAACCTAATGATGAATCCTCTGCGTGGGACAAAGTGGTCCTTGCATGGGAGCGCTCGAGATGTGAGTTGAGTCAATTGTCTTGACTGGAGTGGTCAGAAGGTTGTGCCAAAGGCTGGTTTCAGTGGGCACACAGCTCAAACCCCCCCAAAGGGTTCTCACAGCACAGGGAAACCATGTCAGCACTGACCAAGCTGAAACATTCTTGTTGTTAGCACTGTTTGGACAGAGCCTTATAGCAAAAGCCATTTATTTTGCTATTGCTATTCATTATTCCCAACAGTGTTACCCTGGATGTTTGAGCTGGGATCTGCCTGATCCCATAAAGCCTGGCTTCTCCTCATGCCAGAACTGGGAACAGAGTCATAATGCTCCTGCTGCAGCCTCCCAGGCTGTTGCTATGGGAATGATGCCACAGCCCCGATCGCTGGAGCCGCTCCTGCCCGCACAGGTAGGAGAAGATGCTTCCCAAAGGGAAGGCTGCCCTGGATTGAACAGCTTTCCAATGGGAAGACTTCCCTGGATTAGAACACTGAGCTCTGAGTATTAGCCAGGGAAGTTACAACTCTCTCCATCAAAATGAAGGCATCAGATCTGGTTTCTGGCTTGTAACTGAAGGCCTGAAGCCAGCCTGGCTCAGCTGGAGGTGCCTGAAGGTGCTGAGATTTGAACATTGGGGTCCTCAGATACCTGCAGTTCTCTGGATTTGCCCCATCTGCAGCCTTCCCACTCCCAGTCCAGGTCCCATCCCATGGTCCCGGACCAACCCCGTGTGCTGGGCTGCACCCCCAGCGCGTGAGCAGCAGCTCAGGGAGGGGATCCTGCCCCTCTGCTGCGCTCTGCAGAGCCCCCCCCTGCAGTCCTGATCCAGCTCTGGGGCAACAGCACAAGAGGGATGTGGAGCTGTTGGACTTGTTCAAACTTGAGGAGATAAAAATGATTAAAACTAAGTTACAAGCAAAGAAAATCACTTCCATGTCTGGGCTATAAACTCCCACCTGAGTCTGGAAATACATTATCCCCTGGGTTCTGTATCTTGAGATATATGCCTGTAAACCCCTCCCTTTTCCTTGGGGATCCTCCATCCCTTTTGGTTGGGAGAGAAGTTTTCAGCTGTGCTGCACGGTGGGGACAGGTCTGGCCCAAAGTGCCTTATTTCCTTCCCAAAAGTCGGAACATGTCCCCTGTGTGGCTTCTTCCTCACCCACTCACCAGCATCCTTGTCAAAGAGGGAAACCAGAGAGGTTTGATGTGATCTCCTCTTGACAAACCCTCGCTGGCTGCTTCTTATCACCTTGTTATCTTCCAGGGGCTTAAAGAGATTTACCTCCCCCGTACTCCAGCAGCTTTCCAGGCATCAAAGCACAGCCGAGAGCTTTATAATCCCCTTGGTCTTCCTCTTGACATTTGGGAAGAGGAATAGGAGCAGATCTGCCCTTCTCCTCTCCTCCACTGTGGGTTGGGATACCTGATGGGTCAGGAATCACTGGGTCCATGAGCTCTTCAGTATCAATAGCACCGGGCCCAGAAGCAAGGTGTGCAGAGTTCCAAATCCCCTCTAACCTGCTCCTCCCTTTCACTCCCTCCTACTCCTCTCTGCTCCATCCTGGCACTGGGAAGTGGGGTTAATAGAGGAAAAGGGAATTGCCAAAGCAAATATTTTCTTTCCAAAGCTCTCTCCACTAGCTATAAACACAGGGAACTGCTGTGAGGAATGGATGTGGTTTAAGGGGGGTTGTAGCTCTGTGGTGAGAGCAGGGATGGGGGGACACAGAGCTTTGGTTAAAAGAAAACCGTTCGCTGTGGACCAGGTCAGACTCCCTTAACTTTTGGCCAAGCAAGAGCAATATCAGCCCCAGCACGCAGCATCCCTGCAGCCTCTATCTGCAGGTCTATCCTGGGGAGGGAAATCCAGGCAGATCCTGCTGGGATAAGCCAGGATGAACCCGCGAGCATCCAATGGGATGAACCCATGAGCATCCCTTCTTGCCCTAGGAAATAACCCAGCAATTTTAAGGCACCTGGGAATGAAAATGGAAAAGGTCCCACTATCTCCATTACCATTTCCATTAGTAGCCTGGGAAGAAGGTGATGAGATCTGGTTTGCTTAAACTGAGGAGAGGAAAACCAGGGTAGGGGAAGGAGGAGGAAGAAAACACCTCCTCTTCCCACTGCATCCCAAGAGGGATGCTCAGGACCTTGCCCTTCAGGCAGACCATTCCCTGCAGCCACAGCACTGCCTTCTCCTGGGTTCCTCTTCCAGTTTGGTGTCATTTTATGATGGGGGCGAAAAGGGTGACGTGGTGCTGGAGAAGACGCACATGGGAGGTTGTATCCAGCATTGTTCCAGCAGCCACCTCCCCGCATCCAGGGCTGGAGGCGCAGATGTGAGATGGCTCCAGTGCAGTTTCCTTCCTCCCATCAGTGTGGCTGGGATGGAGAGTGTAATGAAAAGCCTGTTAGTCCCATTGGGGTGGGCAGAAAGAAGTTGTTGTCTTCTTCACAGGCACATCACCCACTGAAACTAATCCCCTTGCCAGGAAACTTCTGCTGCAGCAATAACAAAGCACCAAACCCCCGAGGACCGGCGAGCGCAAGATGTTCTTCTCTTCTTTAAGCACCCACCCAAGTGCAGTGAGGATGGAAAATTCCCCCCAGTCCATTCAGAAATGGGAAAACAGGGAAGCATGTGATGTACAGACCCGATGGGCATTAAATTCCCAAGAGCTTTCCTCGTGTCCTTCCTCCTGAGCTGGAGGGAGCCGGGGGGAGCGTGGCTGAGTCCTCAGCAGCTCATCTTCACTGTGATCATCATCCTTCATCTCTGATTCTGCCACCTGCACTGTGTTCCATGAAGTGTTAAAGCCAAAACTCAAATGGCACCGGAGCAGATGTTTAAGTGCAGCCCAGGATGAATAAATCATGGGACTCGTGGCTGTAGAGCAGAGGAAGGAGAGGCCGGGTGGCTCCGAATGGAGACATAGTTGATTTCAATGCCATTGTCCATTGTAGTCACCTGGGATTGGGCACACGCAGAATAAGAGACGCAGCAATTAAAGACACTGGTCTGATGCCAGCAGTGACTTGGCTGCATGTGGTCCCTGCTCAGGCTTCCTGTGGGTTTTCTGCCTCTTCATCCCACCCCATCCCCAGGCAGGGAGAAGGAAATGAGGCTGATTTCAGTCTCGGTCCAGGACTGACCTTGCAGCGTGTGCTGTGGGAGCCTGAGGCTGGGAAGGGATGTCAGGGAAAGGGGGAGCTGCAGAGAGAAAGCACAGGAATGATTCAGTGACAGAGAGAAAGCTCCATTGTGAGATGCTTCCAGAGATGAACTTGTTTGGGTTTTGCACTGGAGCACTGGGAGGGGGTTTGACTGCAATGTGTGTGGGTACCTGCAGGGAAGAATACATTGAGCATTAAAGAGCTTCTTAATTTCATAGAGAAAGGCATAAGAAGAGCCAATGCCTGGACACTAAATCCAGACCCAGCAGCACCAAGATGTGGTTTTTAACCCCGGGGATGGGTAAAACTGACCGTGACACAGAAGCCCAGGGGGGTTTGGGCTCTGCTGTGCTCCAGACAGCCCTGGGCAAGACTCTGAACCTCTTAGCACAGTGCGGTCCCTGCTGATGGGTCAGGCAGTACCTGGCAGGGTTAAACAGATTCACTTGGCAGCCCCACAGCTGCCACAGAGTTAATGATTCCCTCGATCCCAGCACTTGCTGGTCTGAGTCATCTATCCCTGAGGATGCTGCAGTCCTGGGTCCTGGGGCTTGTCGTGCCGCGTGCCCTCCAAACAACCCACGTTTGGGGGCTGGATGTCACCCCTACCCGTGCAAATAACAGCCCAGAGGTGGGATCTGCCTGAATTCGGGACATTTTTTGCACATCATAAAAACCAGCTTGTTCTTCAGCTCTGAACCAAGCTCTGCTGTAGCGCACTCATCATCTTACCTCTGCCTCCTCACAGCCTGCTGGTGACGAGACGTGTGGTGTAGCAAAGCCTCCTCCACGCACCCAGCTCTTGGGAGCAACCACAAGTAAAGCCAAAAGCAGGAGGCAAAAGGTTTCTACCCCTGAGGGTCGCTCTGGAGGTTCCTTCAGCCCAGGATGGGGCAGAGCCAGGGGGACCCGATGTGCTGCCGGCAGCAGCATCAGGGTGGGCACAGGAGGGTTGATGTATGATGGACACTGGGCAAAAGGGGCTTGATCCTACCCATGGTCCTGAGCGATGCTGCAATGAGGACAAGAGATGTATGGCCATGAAAGGAGTTTCTAATACAAAAGCAGCGGGTGGAAAGCTGCAGGGGGATGTCTCTGCTGGTGGCAATAGCTGGGTTACCAAATTGTGCTGAGTCAGCGTAAAGGAGGGTGGGAGCCTCTGTGAGCTGCGACTGCAGCCGTCTCCTCAGGGAATAGAACAGTCCCAACATTCCCAGGGTGACACCAGCCACTCCCATGGGCAGGGGAATCCCTATGGAGGGATCAGCACTGTGTCTCAGCGGGGATGTGGGAGCTCTGTGGGCAAACAGTGACCGAGCCAGCACAAGGAGCAGGAGGGATCCCCATAGATCCAGGGAAGAAAGTGCCCATCACACCCTCTGTCCCTGGGAACAGGCTCCACATTCGCAGTCAAGTCAGGGTTTGCCTCCCAGACATCTCCCTGATAAAAGTGGAAAAACAGACCCCGAATGTCCTGATGTGGGAAAGGCTGAGGGAATGGGGGGGCTGCACAAAGCCAGGGCAAAGCTCCATCTGTCCCAGTGTCCTGTTCCCAGTGATAGACGTGTGTGAGGACAGGGATCAGGGACACTTCCCTGGGCGATGCTTTGGAAAATCGTGCTATAAATAGGTTCCAGGACTCCCTGAACACAGGTGATATCTCAGTGGGATTTCCCTATGCACAAGCTTGGAAAGCACCTGGATGAGACACACACCAGTGGCTGCGCTTGACTCTGGTTTATACACGCAGAGTCAGACAGGGCTGTTGGCTCAGGGGCTCAGCTCAGCCTCACCCAGCGAGCAGCTCCCTTGGGCCTGGAGGTTGGTCCAGATCACAGAATCCCAGAGTGGTTTGGGTTGGAAGGGACCTTAAAGCTCATCCAGCTCCAACCCCTGCCACGGGCAGGGACACCTTCCACTAGAGCAGGTTGCTCCAAGCCCCTGTGTCCAACCTGGCCTTGAACACTGCCAGGGATGGGGCAGCCACAGCTTCTCTGGGCACCCTGTGCCAGCGCCTCAGCACCCTCACAGGGAAGAGCTTCTGCCCAAGAGCTCATCTCAATCTCCCCTCTGGCAGGTTAAAGCCATTCCCTTTGTCCTGTCCCTACAGGCCCTTATCCAAAGCCCCTCTCCAGGTTTCTTGTAGCCCCTTTAGGCACTGGAGCTGCTCTAAGGTCTCCCCAGAGCCTTCTCTTCTCCAGATCACGTACCCACATGAACATTGTCTGGGTTACCTTGATGTTACACCAATGCCAGGACAATCAAAACACAGCTGAGGGCAGAGGCAGCCCAAGCCTGACCCATCTCTTCATGCACCCAGAGGGATGCTGATGCTAGTGATGGTCCCCTGAGGGGCTGGATCCCAGCAGCAGGACCCAGTTCAGCACCTCGCTGCTTCACCAGCTTGTTTTCCCTTTGTTGATCTCATGGGTCTGGAAAGGAACCGCAGCAGGAGGGGCAGGACCTGCAGAGTCAGACAAGGAAAGCACCGCTGCCGGGCTTAGTCATTAATGGCACTTTCAGCTCCTCTGCAGGGCCCAGGAACTGCTGCTCTGCCCCAGGCCTGGGGGTTTCAGCTCCGCCTGGAGGCAAACCTTGTCCATGGGGCTGTGCCCCCTCCTGAACCCCTCAGCACCAGTCCTGGGTGTTTTAACAAGCTGCACTTGCAAGAGTCAGGGCTGCTGCTGAAGCAAAAGGGCCCCTACCATCTGCAGAGCTGCAGAGCCCCATCATCCCCTTTGCACATATCTACCATCATCTTCCCATCCCAACAAACCTCTCTGGACACTGTTAGAACCATCCAAAGCCGATGGGTCAACCTCAGCATATCTTCATGCAGGCCTGTAGCAGCTGCTGTGGGCAGTCACATACAGCAGAGCAGCCTTCAGGCTTCTCTACACTCTGCCTGGTGCAAAGAGCCCCCAGAGCTGAGGACAGCCCCAGAGCTGCCCCACAAACCAGGGCTGATGGAGCCCAACACACTGCCCTGTGCCCTGGCTCTGGATCCAACCCCATGGTTGCAAAGGAACCCACCCCAGGGGGTGTCCCAAGCAGGTCCCATCAGCTCAGATGCAGACCAGCCCCTCAGCAGTGACCTCTCCTCATGCTGGTGTGAGCACCCAATGGCTAAATGACACCAGGGACCCCGCTGGGCTGACGGAATAACCACTTGCTTTTCCTCCCTGGGCTGGACTCACCAGGAGGTTGCTGCTGCTTTTTCCTGTCCTGGGGGTCTCAAGCTCCTTCAGACCAACGATGGGCTTGTTCTTGCTCCAGAGAAGGTCTGTGCTCAGCAGCAAGGGATGGAGAGGACACGGGGGGTGCATTTCCTAATGCCCCAGCACAGCCAGTCTGGGGGTGGTTGGCTCATGGGGAGAGCTCGATCCAGCACAGCCCTCTTCCCCTGCAGGCACCCGGAGCACGGCAGTGACATTCATCCCTTCAGCAGCTGCAGGGAGACCCTGGCTCTGAAGGGAGCAGCTGCAACCAGCGCTCCCGAGGGCTGGAATTGCCCCAGCTCCAACACTCGATGTCCCTGCGCAGGATGGGGCTTGTGCAGAGCCACTGAAACACCCTCCAGAAGCTCTGTATTCCCTTTCTGCCCTGCTCTGTGCTTGGATGAAGGTGATGCTCTGATGGGGTCTGTGCTGAGCAGGGTGTCCCGGTGCTCATCATACTGCCCACAGAGATCCAGGCTCACCCCAAGCACCTCTGGGTGATGATGCTAAGCGATGCAAGTGCCACTTACTGGTTCTCATTACATCTGTCTCTACCAGAGTGGGTGAGCGGGGACAGCAGGATCCTCCCTGGATGATGGTGGTGGCAACGGGCAGCATGTGGGTATCCTGCAGCAGCCCTGCCTCAAAGGCTTTGGGGGGACCTCACCCCCACCCCGCTCACCGCGGCTGGAGCAGCATTGGCTCAGGGAGAGCTCGAGCTCTTCAGGGGTTCAGGCTCACCCCGTTTCTGCCGGATCCCTTCGAAACGACGAGCCCTGCGCTGGACCCGCAGCTCCGGGCGCTCCACGTGCCGCGGCCCCGGCTCCTCTCCCCCTGCCGGCCGGCGCTGGGCCGCCTGCCATCCCCTTTGGCGAGCGCCGGTCGGGGGCTTTATTCCCCCCATTCAACCTGACAACGGGGCCTCAGCATCAGCTGCTGGTTGCTCAGCATCAGCCTTTCAGCGAACAGCAGGTGCAGGCGGTGCGGGCGCGATCCCCGCTCTGCTCCGCTCCCCCCGGGCCCCCCTCGCACAATATTGTCCCCTCGGCTCAAGAATGTTTTTGTCTCCCCTTCACAGTTGTGAATTCTTTTATATAGTGAATAGAAATCTCTTCCCAATGGCCGGGCCGGGCCGGGGCCGGGGCTGAGCGGGCGCCTCGGTGCAAGGAGAGGATCAGCTCCCTCCTCGGCAGCTGCCCGCAGCGTTCCCGAGCGCAGGCGGGATGGAGCGATCCTGCCCTCGCTGCCTGCAGCCCTGGCATGAGCCCTCTCTGCATCCTGGCAGCAGGAGCGTGTGGATGCACCAGCTCTCACTCTGGCAAAGAAACCGGCTCAGCCACATGTGGGAAACCGGGAGGTGACACAGCAGCAGGTCTCTGCTCCATCACCCATGTTTAACCGCAGAGAGCTCTGCCAGAAGGAGGGAATGGTTCATCTGATTCATTTTCTCTGCCTGGGGAAGGGTGAGAGCCTGAACAAGCAGCGGTTTTGAATACTGCATTGGTCTGTGCTGCACAAGGGAGGCAGGAGCAGGAGGGATGCTCCAGAGCAGGGATGGAGCAATGAGCTGCAGGATGCTCACAGGGTTCAGCCTCAGCACATCTCCTCTGCACGGTGAAAACGAGACTCGATGACACTGCTGTTATGTGTCACCCTGTACTGAAATTACTCAGCAAAGCCCGGTGCAGGAGGGAAACATCCTCCTCCCCTCGGGTTATCAAAGCCTCCCTTTCCCCTCACAGAGCAGCCCCACGGGTGAGAAACCGCATCCTCTGCCATGCACATGCACGAGCACACCCGGTCCCTGCTGCCACTGAAGTGGGGTGATGGTTTCTGCCTTCCCCCAGGGCAGGCATGGGATGGAGCAGGGGGCATCCCAGGAGCTGCTGGGAGTGAGCAGGTCACCCTACAGCACCCCGACAAACCAAAGATCCCAGCAGGCAGGCACCCGAGGGACTTGGGAGGTGGTTTTCGGGGGAAACCATCACACAGAGGCTGCTGAGATGTGGAGATCATCATGTCCCTGCCCAGGATGCTGCACAAACATGGGTCCCTCTCCTGCATCCTGAACATCTCGGGGCGGTTTGACCTTGTCAGACTAGAGGAGATTGGCTCTAACCACAGTTCAGCCCCACGCTGTGGCCATAACTCCCTATGCAAATAGTGCTCGGTATGGAGCAGAGCTGGTCTTGCTGCAGCCAAACCCCTCTGCGGCAGTTTTTGCCTTGCAGACATATATGAAACTAAATGTCCTTGGTGTCTTTATAAAGCAAATCTCACATTCATGCTGAGCACCTCCACACACGCAGGCCTCTGAACTCCAGTTTTGGACATGGCTTGGAGGAGCTGCTGGACACCGGTGATGTTGCAGCCCATCTTCTCTGCTACACCTCCCACTTCCCTCTTGACATGGGTTCCTGCATCAAATAGGTTTCAGTACTTGTTCTGGCAGTGCCCAGCTATTCCACAGGCTGCCTTTTCCTGCAAACAGCTCCAGAGGGGACCCACAGATCAAAGGGGCATCGACTAAAGACACAGAATGAGTTTCCTGGGGTAAATGCTGTGTTTATCACAGCCTGAAGACAGCAGAGCTGCAGTGTCCATGGCCAGAGCACGGGGCAGGAGCCGTGCTCTGGCCCAAACCTTCTGGTGCTCAGAGCAGGTAAAGAAGCCACTCGCTGCTGTGGTAGCCTTGGCCTCACACGCTTACCCTACTGCAGCCAACTGAGATCCGAGATGAGCACATCCTCAGCTCAAGATGTAGCTGCTCCTCAGCAGAACACCTTCAGCTGCAACATTCACCTGCAAGAGATCAAACTGAGCCAGAGCTTTGTACCTTCAGCACATCACATTCAGGCTGTTCTTCCATCAAGTGCTCAAGCAGAGGGACCAAGCTGCAGAGCAGCTCTGATCATACACCAAGAGAGCCGAGTGTCCCAGGAGCTTCTGCATGGGAACCCAGCGTGGGGCTGCTTCTTCCAAGGGATCAAGAAATTGCTAAATGTGGGAAACCCACCCAGAGGCTGCAGAATGGAGGCTTTAAACTTACAAACCAGCACCAGGAGCAGCTCCAAACTCAGCTGGTGGGTACCACTGGGGCAGGTTCAGCCCCGCTTCTACCAGGACAGACAGCATCTAATACATAAAGGGGCTACAAGAAAGCTGGAGAGGGGCTTTGGACAAGGGCCTGTAGGGACAGGACAAAGGGAATGGCTTTAACCTGCCAGAGGGGAGATTGAGATGAGCTCTGAGGCAGAAGCTCTTCCCTGTGAGGGTGCTGAGGCGCTGGCACAGGGTGCCCAGAGAAGCTGTGGCTGCCCCATCCCTGGCAGTGTTCAAGGCCAGGTTGGACACAGGGGCTTGGAGCAACCTGCTCTAGTGGAAGGTGTCCCTGCCCGTGGCGGGGGTTGGAACTGGATGAGCTTTAAGGTCCCTTCCAACACAAACCAGTCTGGGATTCTGTGATTTGTGGATTCCCACTAAGCTGCGAGATGCTTCCTTATGCACCTGCCTCTTCCAACACCCCCCCGTTTTACACACCCTGCTAAAAGTAAACCCTACATTTACCTTCACAACTATTCCCTCCCTTTCTGTCCCAAGTACACGGCCTGCAAACAGGGCAAGTATCTGGAAAACCAGGAATGGTGCAGCACGTCTCACCCTGCCCTGCCACCAGCCAAGGGCTTACCAGGCCAGGCCAGTTTCTATTACAAATCCAGAGCAGATGCTGTTCAGATCATGCCCAGAGGCACATCGCCCCTGTTTTCCCTGTTAGCTCTGCTGCTCTCCAGAGGAGGCCTGAGGCACAGCCCCATGTACCACTATAAATATATTCCTTTATAAAAACAAGAGTTAAGAGGAAAAGCTGTGGTTGGTAGTAAAGAGGGAGGGACAGGAAGGGGAAGCAGCGCTGTTTGCTTTGCTACACCGGCCGGGATGCACTGCATGGGGACCAGGCAAGGTCTGTCCTTGCCTTATGCTGGGAAACACCCCCAGCTCAACCAGCAAAAGCTTCTTTTATCAGTGTCCTATAAAGATTAAACCCCTTTTCTCCCAAAGAGCCCTCCCAGCCCTTCTCTTCACACCACAGTGAAGCCTGCTCAGTGCAAGGGGAAACAGCCCTTTCCAAGGCAGCCCGTGCAGTGCTGATCAACACAACCCTGCTCTCCCTCCACCCTGTCCCGTGATGCACTAGACATTGATTCATTTCACCTTTAGCTCCAAGGTGCTGATCAGCCTGGGAAATGAAGGCACTATTTATTAGGTGTATTAAAATCAGACCTCTCCCATGTTGGAGGACACCTTAGAAAACCTGTTTTTAACAACCTGAATCTCACAACATCCTGATGTGGCTTTAACAGGGTCAGAGAAGCTCCTCTGGCCAGAGATAACACAGGGATGCAGTTCCTTCCTTGAGAGCCTTCAAGGAAAAGTGCAGTGGTTCATCCTGTACTAAAGAGCTGAAGAACACACAGGTAAAACAGGAGTTTCTGGGGTTGGAGATGCTGTCTTTCACAGGACACTAGACTGGGGTGCAGCAACCACAATGATTTTGTGACTTGCACATACAGATGACATCTGTAATCATTCTGTGATAAAATATAAATGCCTGGTCACATAAACTCTTATATTAATGTACAGCAATGCACTTAGTGTCTCACATGTGAAGCGCACCCCACTTGTGCTTCAAGGCTCATTTCCACAGCATCCTTAGGTTCAATAAGATTTCCTTGCCAGGCCGCTTCTGTCCCCTCTCTGCTACCTCCAGCCAGAGATTAAAGCTGAAAACCCAATCCTGGGACACGTCCAGAGTGGCAGCCACCCACTGTGGCTCAGTAAGCGTGAAGCTTCAGAAAGCGGCACAAACACCATTGGCTTCAGCAGCTCTCATTGAAGTTCTGGAACATCCATAAACACTTGGGGACGTACCTGGTGATTCAGGAAAGTGAATTTCTCTTCCATTTATGGCTCTTTAAAATCCTCTGTGACTCTGCTGTCACCCAGTACAGACAGATCCCAACTACAACCCAAAAACCACACAAAGCTTTAAGCTCATGTTTGTTAAAGCTGTCGGGAAGTTGCCTACATGGCAAATGTTTAATTAATTGTTGTGTCATATTTACAGCATCCTATTTTGCTTTGTGATTCACTGACATTTTGCTGTGCCATTTGCTTTACTCAAGCTAGCTAAACTCCACTTTGCTGCTCTTCCTATGCACTGAAAACACCCCCAAACACGGCCGCACTCGCTCTGACTCCAGCCAACCCGCGGTGCAGTGTGAGCATTTGCTGTTGCCAAAAGAACAACCTCCAGAAAGGAAAATAACAAATAACCCCAACCCCAAAAGTCAACCTCCTCCTGCCTGCCCCATTCACGGGTGTCACAATGCAGGTCTGAGGGTTTAACTGTTCCCGGAATGATGGATGGTGACACCTCTGGATGAATAACCCAGCGGGCGGCAGTCAATCAGAGCAGTGAGGGCTTGGGGCTGCACGGCCGCAGCAGCGGGGTAGGAAAGGGAGTAGGAAAGAAACAGATGTGGTGTTTTAACAAGGTTTTAGGGCTCATCACCTAAACCACTGCTTGTGCATCAATGAGTGAGTGTTCGTGACAGCCACCCCCATGATGTGGTTGGCGTCAAGCTCCCAAAATAGAAGTTATTAATCCCATTGGAAGGTCACGATAGGCAATTTCACCTCCCAGTGGCAGTGTGCTAAGCACTAGCTATTAAATGGCACTCATTATCGTTCCCTCATTGTCCATTTCGCGGGGTTTGGGTTGACTTTCTGTGCCTCTGGTTTCAGGCACAGAGCTCACCAGCCTGCTTCGGTTGTGGTATGTCCCCTGGATGAACTTCAGCCCTGAAACACTGAGAAACAGGATGGCTTACGAACAGGATGAGTCAAGATGATCACGAGAAGGGGGAAAACACTTTTCCTTCCATGCTACCATCTGATTCACTTTGTCAGAGCTCAGTCCAGCAGCATCTGTTCGCAGATCAGGCAGAAGAGAGTCCACAAGTGGCCAACCCAGAATCATAAGCAGGAAGAAGAAGAGTTGCACGCTGCAGCTTCCATAGTCAAAGGCCTCGTGGTGGTCAGGGTGCTGCCTTTCCACTGCTGGACCTTACTTGAAAGTGGCATTAAAAGCCCTACCAATGATCAGTCTGCGCACTTCACTGGTGCCTCCCCCTATCTCATAGAGCTTGGCATCCCGCAGGAAGCGTCCCATGGGATAGTCATTGATGTAACCGTTCCCCCCTGCAACCACAAAGAAGCCAGAAGTCATTTCTTCTCTCTGATTCGAGGGGGTGAAGGTGGGATGGGACAGAGAACTGCTCTTGGCTCTCTCCAGCAATCACCCACAGAAGCAAATGCTGCCAGTGACTTACCCAGGCACTGAATCCCATCCAGAGCCACCTTCGTAGCACACTCTGCTGCGAACAGGATCACTCCAGCACAGTCCTAAAGGACAGTCACAGTGATGACAGTCAGGAAAGGTGTCACCTCATAGAATCCCAGACTGGTTTGGGTTGGAAGGGACCTTAAAGCTCATCCAGCTCCAACCCCCTGCCACGGGCAGGGACACCTTCCACTAGAGCAGGTTGCTCCAAGCCCCTGTGTCCAACCTGGCCTTGAACACTGCAAGGGATGGGGCAGCCACAGCTTCTCTGGGCACCCTGTGCCAGCGCCTCACAACCCTGCCTGTCTCCCATCTCCATGTTGCTCTGACCTTTCCATTACTCTATGGACATCTGCTAAGCAGCCTGTGATTAACCACTGGATCACAAAGGCACAGGATTCATTCCCCAGTGAGCAAGAAGCTGCAGTGGTCATTCTGTCACTACAGAACACTTGTGGCAGGTCTGTAAAGGCCACATGAAGACAGAAAAAGTAAAACAAATAAATAAATAGAGTGCACGATGTGGTCTCTCACATCAGACCCACAGGAGGCCAATGTGATTTGATTTGGGATGCAGGGCTCTGTGCTCTGTTAAACACTCAGTCCTCTCCTTTGACAGAGGTGTGGTGACAGTGCTGGTTGGGGAGATGACACCACCTCGGAATGACTGCTACAGCCTCTGATAATAGCCACGATATCATGTTTGGGCTTCCAATAAACACCTCCTGAAGCTGCTAAATCTGTTGCCTTGTAGAACAAGGTTTTCTTTTCATTTGGAGGGCGGGAGAAAAGCACTTTTTGCTGCGAGTGAGTTATTTTAACCCCCAGCACAGAACCTCCACCCTGCTTATGATCTGGGATCAAAGGGAAAGGTGCTCCCCCAGCAGACACAGCCTGGGTGGAGGTGAGCTCACCTTGGCATTGAAGTGGCCCTGGTCACAGGCCTTGGCCACGTTGTAGACATACTGCCGAGAGGCCATCAGGCGTGTGTACATATCAGCCATCTTGCCCTGCATGAGCTGCATTGAGGAAGACAAGAGGGATGTCAACATGAGTGAGGGGAAGATTAATCTCTGCATAATCTGGGGCTCACCCACTCCCCAAACTGCCCAGAGAAACCAGGCAGCTGAGAAGACCTGGATTCAGCAGACATGTAGGATGGAGCTGGAGGTTGTGTCAATCCACAAGCTCCCAATGAAAGCCGCAGTCCCTCACCCACCTCAGAGATCCTTTCACCTTCTCACCACATCATGCTCCAGGCAAAAACTCCAGGTAACCTTCTCCATGCAAAGCCTCCCAAGACAGCTCTCTGTCTTCTCATTTTAAAAGAGAAGAGCAAGGCAACAAAAAACCATCTAATTCCTTTTCTGCCTCACCTGGAAGTGGCCGATTTTCTGCCCAAAGGCTTCTCTTTCATGCAGGTATGGAATTGCATGGTCAAGGACAGCTTGCATGAGCCTAAAGGCACAGATATGCAGGAAAAGGAAAACAACACAACTATGAATTAATAATAACTAAACCTTGGAAGCACGATCTAAGGCAAAAAGCTTCTCATACCTGAACTGAGATGCTGCTGCCTTCCCAAAGCTCCACTCAAAACAATGCTAAGACTAAAATCCAAAGGTCCTATTTTTCTCCCTATTGCTCTACATGCTGCTCATTTGGGACATCTTGTGGTAAGGTCTTACCTTCTTCATTCAGGGCACTGAGCTGAAGAGCTTTCTTACAGCTATAGCCAGGACAGCTTGTGATGCCTTGCATCTCCAGGGGCCACCAACTCAAGTACTAGCCATAGGCAAGAAAAAGAAGGGTGGAAAATCCTCCTTCTGCTTTGTGGGAGATGGTCTTTCCCCATGAGGATTAGTGAAGAGAGACCACTTGGGACGACAAAAGGACTATAGGGTAAAAGTAATTACTGGGGAGCTTAAGGACTGAATAAATGAAGAGCAAAGCCTTTGCCCAGGCCAGTGGGTATGTGACAGTGTGGAGAGTGCTTTAGATTTTAAGGAATCAGTAATGCAAACGAGCTGGTTATTCCCAGAGTAACACACACTGTAGGGACACACAGACAAGCAACTGGGGCCAAGGCAGATTTACCATCTCTGGAAAGGTTTATGTCAAACCAATATATTCTAAAGCATGTTCAGGAGGGGCTGTGGCCTGTGCTGCACTGGGAGGCACAGATCTGCAAACTCTCTTTCTGGCATTGCTGCTTCCACCCCTTGCCCCTCAGTGGGTGTTCCACATCGATGCTTTCAAACTGCATGAGGAGTGGGGAGGTGAAGAGAGCTAAAGGGAAGGTGGAGCACATGCAGAGCAAGCTTTAGCTGCCTGGCAGTGCTGAGCTGAGTTCCCCCCAGTAGCTGGAGCACTCAACAGCTACAGGATCTCCCTGCTCCTGCCTCTTCTGCAGCTTCTTCCTCCCACAACCCTGACCCAGACACCTCCTCCCAGCCTTCTCTTCCTTCAGAAGCTGCCCACTATCTCAGTTCTCCATCCACGATGCATCCTGCTGAGAGCTGCATCCCCAGTTGAGACCCCAGGCTAGGTGGTTGTGAAGGATCTGGCCTTACAAGAGATGACGGAGCCTTACCCCAATGGCCCACCAGACAGCACGAGCCTCTCCAGATCCAATCCACTCATCAGAACGTAGACTCCTTTGCTCAGTGCCCCCAGGACATTTTCAGCTGCAATTGGCAAAGGAAATTGATTTACTCATGCACAAAACTAAGCTCTGCTGTTGTCTCAGGCCTCTGGTCACCGGGGAGAGGATTCAAGCTTTCAGTCTCATTCACCTTCCTTTTCGGCTTGCGACACACACATTCAGGATGAGCTGGACGTATACTCCCTACCACTGCAAAGTCTTCTCAATCCAACCAAAGCCAAAAGGGAAAAGGCAGCAAAGGGTTACGAAGTGCATCTGCAATCACTGCTATTCTCTTGCCTGTTTTCTACAGAGTAAGATGCTCTCCAGAGATCCTCCAGCTCAGCATTTGTACCAAGAAGAATAAGAGACTTAACAGCCTAGGAGGCCAAATTGGGAGCCCCCTTCACCATCCCATTAGTTTGTATCTCACCCAAACTGACAGCATTGCCACCTGATGGCTGCTGAGTGTGGCTCTGAAAAGAACGCAAATCCTGCTCGGATGTGCTTGGGTCACCTCTCAGCATTCCCAGCACAGGAACTGAAGCTTCACAGGCAAGCAGGCAAAGCTCACCACTTATCACACATCGGAGTGGTGTGTATTAGTCTTCTGAGAGTGGAGAATACAAACAGTCGTTATCCCCCCTCCTGTGAAGGGGCTGAACAGAACATTGCAGTTCTTATAAGTGGTTTTAAAAGATAAGCCTTATTCCTGTGAAAATGGAACAGGAAAATGGCCACATTAGATAATGGGCTGAGAAAAAGCCTCAAGAAACTGCTTCACTTTGGGACAAGCTGAAGCACACGCTGATGTTAACAAGTATACAAAGAGAAGCAGGAACAAAAAGCTCATCTCAGCAAGGCTGTACTCTTCCAATCAGGGAAGAACTTAAAGCCTCACAACTGTGCTTTGTAGATGGACAGATTATCCACTGATCATGCCACACAGGAGAGCTGACACATGCTTCAGGCTTTGATCACAAGAGATCTGAGAGGTGCGATACGCAAAGTGAAAATGAGACAGGACATGGACACATGCAGATTGTCTCCTGAAAGAAATCATCTGGTTTTCAGTGGCAGGAGCTCATGGACTGCATTATCTCCTGCTTGTTGAAGAGGGTGTTGATGTAGCATATGGAGAAGTGTAGCCTCTGCAGAGCCAGCATCATGACGTTGGAGCTAGAAAGCGGAAGAAGAAGAATGAAGCTCCAAAGACCCCAGACAAGCAAGAAAAATACTAATAGCAAACATTACTTTGAAGAAGAGAACATAAACACCAGCATCAGTAATAATAAAGTGACAAAGCTGTTGGTGAGTAATGACAACTCACAGCTAAAGGACTGGAGAGCCTGAACACTTTCATGTATCCCAGGGAGAAGGGATGGATAGGTACGTGGTGAGCTGAAGGACAAACTGCTGACTGCACAGGGTGGGCAGAGCTGCTGGTTGTGTATCGCAGCAAGAAAATATGAATAAATACAACTGTTGGGGCTCTGAACCAAGTTTTAGCAATGCAACATGACTGAATGAACCTATGGAGAACACTTACTGTGAGAAAACCACCAGCCACTCACTGGAGCATGGCTGGCAGCGAAACCCATGTATTTTAAAGTGGATGGAATTGCAGTGCTAAAGAACATCTCAAACTGAGAGAAAGATCCTGCAGACATAGGAGATGTCATCAAAGGGGTTCAACTTCCAAGGCAGAAGATCAGAAGCAGAATTAATGGCCAGAGTGCAAAGGCTGTCAACTCAACACTGCAATGATGTGCTGCTCTGAGTTACCGGGAAATGGAAATCCCGTTACCATGAGAACTGCTCTGGATGGTGATTGCCCAGGAGATGATCTGAAGACTGGGCACTGATATCAGAGCAGAGGGACCCAGTGAAGATAGAAATGTCAGATTGCAGTTGAAACTCTTCCAGCTTTTGGTGCACGGGGAGCAGCAGAGTTACTTGCTCTGCAGATACGCAATTAGGATTTTCCTGAGTTCAGGTAAGGCATCTCCTGCACTTGCTGTATGGAGGAGGTCATTTTTCTATCAACAAAAATAGCAACTGGAGCAACAAAAATGGGCATTACAGTGACCCCTGCTATAGTAACTAATGGCACTGACCCCACAAGGACTCAATTGTTGCAGGCAACCCAAAAATCTGTTGGACAGTCTCCAGTGATTTGGGGGGAGAATTTCAAGGCAAATAAGCTCTTTCCTACGTACAAGTGGGGAGCTCTAATGGTAACAAACAAGTTTCTTTGGAAGCCTCACCTAGGCTTTGCCGAAGCAGTGGTTAAGTCAGGTGGACGAGGAGTGACCTAGCATCAGATGTGCTCATTGACTGCAACCCAGCAGACTGCACTTGTGCAATTTCACCAGCTCTCCTGCAATGCTGCCAACCAGCAGATAACCATCTGCAGAGCCCTCCAGGTCACAGCCCAAACAGGCCTGCAATTATTGCTCCCATTTATCTGATTAAGACAGGAAACCACCACACACATACTGCCACGAGTGGAGCCCAGCTCACCTGGGATCTTGCAGTCTTCAAAGATGAGCTCACAGGTATTAGAGCCTCTCATTCCCAGCTTGTCGAGCTTCTGGGCTGTGCTGAAGCCTGGCATTCCCTGCCAAGTCAAGCAGTAAAAACACATTTGAGATCTCAATTGACAGACTCCAGAAAATCACTAGAGAGCTGTGAAACTGCCCTGACTACATGAACATGTGTAGGGTACAAGGGAGTGAAAGCCAAACGCAAGTGCAGAGGAAGCAGATGAGCAGAGAAACATGTGCACGTGGGGGGCACATATGAACTGAGTGCACCCATTTTCTAATGCATATAAATGTTAAAGAAATGAATAATTTGCACAACAGCCAACACTGACTCTCCTAGAGTAAGGAAAGTAACTCAGTATATTCCAGTATACTCAGCTATTCCAACCACTAAGTCAGGTTAAGTCCGTCAGATCTCCAGGATTTTATATTTCAAGTACCATTTATTTTACTACAGCTTCCTGTGTATAGCATAAAGATGTGTATAGCATAGCCTCAAACAACTAAAAGAGGAGAAGAAAATCCAATAGACTCCTGTTTTCCAAGGGCTCCCCACTGAACAGCCCATTCCTGCTCCCTTTGGCCTGCTCTGCTCTGCATGCACTTTTGGGTCATTTCAGGATTCCAAAGAGCAGTGCAAAAAAATGAGGGGGAAGAAATGAATAGAGCCATTTTAATGTCTTGGCTTAAAAATAGCCCAAAACAAAACTAAAACCCAAACACACTAAGTCAGGTAATGGGATAGCAGGACATATTGACAAGGCCTCCAATAGCTGTGACAATTTCTGGCAACAAGCAAAACCTTTTATATTAGAATCTTGTTCTCTACATTTCTAGCCCTAAGGACTGGGCATATGCTTGGATATGGGTCTATAGAATTCAATTATAGAAAGAAAACCAACTGGCTTCTACATGAGCCAGTTAGGGTGAAGGAGTTAAGCTTCACAAATCACACTACAAGCAGCTTGTGAGCATTATCAGACCTACCCTCTCCACAATGAATGCTGTTATACCCCGGGAGGCTGGAACAGCATTAATATCAGTTTTAGCATAAACGATGAGAACATCTGCATCTGGCCCATTGGTGATCCAAAACTTGTTCCCATTCAAAACAAAGTAGTCTCCTAGAAGCAAAGGGCAGCAATCTGTTAGCTCACAACAGAGCAACACCTATCTCCTCCCTCCATTTATTTCAAAGCAGGCTTCCAAGGATGCTCTTTAAGGCCCCACAAACACCATGCACAAATCCTTCCAAGCTCAGGAAAACTCATTTCTTTAGTTTCTGGAATACAAAGACAGTTTAATAAACACCTGACAAACTAAGGCACCTACCACTGGTTCCATCATACCACCAACCTCCAGCACTACAGTAGAAGTCCACTTTTAGACCTTCAACCATC
Source organism: Strigops habroptila (assembly GCF_004027225.2). NCBI lineage: Eukaryota > Metazoa > Chordata > Aves > Psittaciformes > Psittacidae > Strigops > Strigops habroptila. The sequence continues at coordinate 782,396 of NC_046358.1, forward strand.
CACCTCATGTCTTCACTCCCTGGCTTTATCACACACTGAACCTCCTGTGAGGCAGCACAAGCCTGCAAACACAGCCTGCTACACCCAAGGCTAAGCACTGTAACTCAGTGGTGTTGGGGAGGTTAATCTAAGTTTACAGGGAACATTACTGATATCAGCTATCTGTCCAAGCAGCACACAACAGGCTTTACCTTTCTTATCTGCCTTCAGCTTCATGGACACAACATCAGATCCAGCATTGGGTTCACTCATTGCTAAGGCTCCAATGTGCTCCCCGCTGATTAGCTGGAAGAAAAGACAAATATAAGGAAGGCAGGAGGAAGAGCAGCAGTGTTTCTGTTCCCTCGTTAGCCACTGAATCTCCACAGTAGCTGTTCTATGTGAGAACCACAAGTGAGAGCTGCTGTTCCTGGCCGAGTCCAGGCAGGGAGCTCCCTGTGCTGCTGTGCTGAGGGAACAGATCCAGGGCCCAGCGGGATGAGAAGGATGACTCGACTCAGGCTGAGCGAGATGAGACAGCCCTGCTTACAAAACACCATCTCCAGGAAGGTGCCAAAGAACCATGCAGGCAGCCATATGCCTTTCACAAGCTCCTTGTGCTGCATTTGATGACTGCCCTTTTACATCAACAAGAGTTGTTAAAAACAAAAGGAGGGGGATGAAAAGAGATTGCAAAGTTCTTGGTGTTCTCACTGCCCAGTACCCCCACACTTACATTGCAATAGCAGATGGACACCCTCCTGTGCCTGCTCATACCAGGCTGTTGCTTCCTCTTCACTGTTCCTTTCATCCTGCCCTTTCCTCTTTGCTTCTTTTTTCCTCCCTGTGCACTTTTATCCATCTTCTTCTCCTTTTAATCTCTTAGTTTTTTTAAGAGCAGACTCAATGCTTAAGATACACATTGAACCACTTCAACCCATCAGTGCATTCCTACAGAAGTCTCCATGATCCGCTCAAAACTAGTGCTTTGTCATGAACCACGACAAGAACCCAACTGACCACAAACCCCATTGAAAGGCAGCGAATGAGGGCATTAAGATCCACCTGAACAGCAAAGAGGACAACTCAGGGTTACATACAAGCAGGCTGCACAATGCTTTGAGGAAGTGACACTGTACTTTTCATGTGGTTTAAATCAAGTTTCTTGTGCTGATAATTTCAGTAGCTGGGATTCAATGTACAGGTTAAGTGTTTCCATGCATTTGAAAACTGAACTCTGTTTAACATGTCACAAGCATCAATGCCTCAAATGAAGAAGTTTCATGTGCAGTTAACTAGCACAGGCAAACCAAGCATTTGGGCAGTGGGAAATGGAGGTTATAAAATAGGAAAGCAGTGACTTTCATTCAGAACTCTCAAAACGCTTTGGAATTTGGAAGAATATCATCCAGTGTCACCTCAAAGCCACATTTAGTAACACAGCTCCAGAGAGCTGAACTATGCTGCCTAAAGACATGGACCTTAGCACAGGTATAAATGGTCAATATGGATTAATTGGACAAAAAGGAAGGGGAAGTTTGGCAGGTAGAGTATTTCCTAAGGCTGGGTGACTGATACCAGCTAGTGTTTAAAATGGAAGACACTCAAAACCCAAATGCTTCCCAGCTTCCCCCCTCTTCCAACCACACACCTTGGGCAAGTACTTCTCCTTCTGGGCCTTGTTGCCGTTACGCACCAGCTGGTTGATACAGAGGTTTGAGTGGGCACCGTAACTGAGCCCAACAGCTGCTGACGCACGGGAGATCTCCTCCATCACCAGCACGTGGTCCAGGTACCCCAAAGCAGATCCACCATATTCCACTGAAAAGAGAAGAGAAACCTCACGTTAACCACCATGGAGTATCTCACATGTGCACAAAATCCCAGGGTTGGGATCAGTCGTGAATGAGATCAAAGACACTTACAAGAGAGCTTCTGGCTTTGACTGACACTGTCCCTGAGCTGGGCACCTCTGCCCTTCTCCATCCTCTCTGAATTACAGTTTCATTATCTTAAAGGCACAGTGGTATTACTTCTTCAGCATAATCAATAATTTACTTGCACATCATAGTTTTATACATAAAACATGCATAAGGATACATCTAAAACATGCTGCCAACACTTGCACAATAGTGAGTCCTTATTGCAAGCTTCATATTACCATGAAGATTAAATCACCGAGTGGAAACCTGTATTAGGTGAGAGGACAAAAGAACACAGGCAAAGTTTGTAGAGTCCATGCATGTTTGTCACAACGAGGACCCCTCAAACTGTTCAAGAAGTTGGGCACCAGCAGCTTTTTTAAGCCCATAAATGTGCAGGACACCAGCTTTTTGATGGGTGGCTGATTCAGAATGAAAATGATCCATAAGTGTAACTGCTGTAAGTCACCAGTAGCAAGAATGTGGATTTCAAGAGAGGATGAAGTGAGACAGAGCTGCACTATCATTAGAACTGGGGATCTAGCTAGGCAGACTGAGCTGAGTGTGAAACTGGTGGTGAAGATTAAAGGCACCAGGGAAAGAGGGAAGGCAGGGGAAAAAGAGGAGACTGAGAAATGCACAATGGCCTTGAGCAGCTGACAGACTACATAAATATATACATGTATATACACACATATATGCACACAAACACAGTCACATCCCAGCTTAAAAGCTTTGTTCTACAGGCAAGAAGCAAGCGGTTGTACTGCTCAGAGGAGAACTAAAACAGGAGAACAGAAACACTGCAAAGGAGTCAGGGAGTTCATCTGGGAGCACTTACTTGTCATCAATGTGAACGCTATAAGTCAGCAGCAGCAGAGGTAAGAGCAAATACATCTGTAAGCTCAGAGTGACCAAAGAGCTGAGTGTGTAACCTGGGTTTGAGGAGGGCTACTGCCCCTAACTCATCACATCAACGCAACAGCCTTTCCTCCCATGTCACTCGTTCCGACTCCTGTCTCTATCTGCAGGACTCTTTATCCTTTGACATCACTTCCCTCTACCACAAATCAGAGTTTAGGCTTTTACTATCTAAGACCTAAATGACAGGTTTAACAATTTCTTACATATGCCAAACCAAGAGAGTTTTCTCCAACAGAATCATGGGTTTAGTGCTATTGCCTCAAGATAGGAAAAGTAACTGCCTCCTATAAGCAATATTGGCCTATGATTGTGTTGTACTGCAAGAGGTACACGAAAATAATCCTGCCAAACAGCTTCTTATGTAATACAAATCACAGTGTGATTTAGAGTGATGCTGCCCTTTCACAACCACTCTATATGACATGCCTGTATTATCGTTCCATGGTAGCTTCATATTTGCATTTCCTAACACAGCTCTTAATAAAACAACTGTAAAATTACAAACTACAGAGTTTTCTTAGTTTTAAGAAGAAAACAAAAAGGACTGTTGTTTAAAATGCTCCTTTAACGGACCTGTTCCACTGGTGCCCAAACATGCCATTTAATGGAGCATACGCCCTCATAAGATTTCACATTATCTTCATATCCTAAATCCCAGTCTCCTCCTCCTACAACAAACCCAATGCCAACAAAGCAAGTGCACACAACTCTACAATCAAAAACAAGGCCAAAACTGCTGGGCATAGGAGGGTTTGAGAGGTAAATCTTTGAGGAAATCAAGAAGGACAGGACTCAGGAGGGGATAGCTTATTTATAGTGTGGGAAACTGCTGTAAGCCTCAGGCACAACATCAAAGAAGAAAGAAGGTAAGAGTGAGAAAAAACAGGAGCAGCAGTAAATTGGGAAAAGTAAAGAGAAAGAAAGCAGAAATCCAGACTCTTTCAAGCAGACTCAGTGGCACTGAAAGAAACGCAGAGGCATTATTTGGAGGCATTGCTATTCAGCCTGCTGCTGCACAAGCCTTTGCACGCACACATCTAGAAGCAGAGACTTTACGATGGGGAAATAAAGGCCCCATTGCCTGCTTTTCTGCACTAAGGGCTTCTCCTCATTACACTGTGTTAGCGCATTCAGCATGACCACAGCAGCCTCAGTCAACTATAACATGAATCAAAACACTTTTCAACTAACCTGGATGAGGCTGAATAAGATTTACCCTGATTTTTTCTGACTGGTTGGATGTGGTCAGCTCGCCATTAGTTATCACAGCTTTTCAGGGGGTTGTTTTAGACCCTTTAACTTCTCCTATTAGAGATGGATGTTTGCTCTAGGATACTTTTATCTCTAGCTCTCGTTCTGCAAAACTTGCAGCAAATGCTTCATAGTAGAGAAGTGCAAACCCGTTTGAGCTGTGTATATCTGGAGAAACCACTCCTGAAGAGTGCTTTTAAATTGGAAAAGGCATTTTGTAGTCACCCAGGAGTCTAACAAGGAACAAGGACTCTGAGGCAGTGAAGAATAACAGAAGTTGTGGAAGAGTTCTTAAGAACAGCTAGAAGCTTCTGGACAAAATGGATGTCACATCATAGACACGTTGTTATGAACTGGAAAGGTTGAGTTTAAGTATGTTTTGTTTGAAGAATTACCCAGCAGAAGGTAAAAGGTGGGAACAGACTTACCAGGAGCTGTGATCCCCAGAACTCCCAGTTCCCCAAGTTTCTTCCAAAACTTCTACAAATACAGAACAAACAATCAGTCCAGACTCACAGTCAGGGCAACGGCATAGGAAGTTTTCCCAAGTAACTCACCAATTTACCTTATTTTTATGATATCTCAGAGATAAATACATCGATACCTATTCCTCCTGCACTAGCAGCTCTGTCCTTGGGACTAAGAACCCAGGCAGACTTAAGGACATTAGTTATGCTACACATGGGAGTGAACTGTTGAATTCCATGAAAATTCACAAGCCTAAGTTTAATTCTGGAAGGACAGGTCCTGAGATGTAACTGGTTGCCCTGGTTAAGGAGAACTTTGATGACTCAAAGCCTCCTGTAAATTTAAAACCAGCACTTCCAGGCTTTTATAGACTCTCTCTTGCTAAAGATAATTTAGGATGTTATGACTTAAATTTATGCTCATCTTTTACCCCACACACCCTTGTCACTGCTTTAGCAACACTGCGTAGGCCTATCAGCCTGCTGTTGCTGCAAATAGCAGTTAGCAGAAGCTATCCATGGATGAAACCCTGGAGAGATATATATATATTACAGTGACTGTAATCATATATATATATGAGTTGCTATTTGCTGGCACTTTAAGGCTCTTCTAGTAAAGCAAAAACTGGTAAGTAAAGCCCAGGAAGCCTCCTTGGGAGAGATTATAAAAGGGGAATGTTGCAGCCAGGGCAGATGGAAGTGGTACCTGCCTTGAAGGTGGTACTAGAGAAGTCATTAAAGGTGACCACAACAGAGAACTTGTGGACACCTTGGACTTGTGAAGCTAAAGGAGATCAATCCACAAGGGCCACTCAAGGACATAACCTGTAGGTTTTCAGGACACACATGGACACTGAACAGCACTACTGAGTTTTGCATGGTTGGACATGCATGCTACAAAGCTCATTGCTAGAGAACAAGCTGTCCTCCTTGACTGCTGACTCCTGTATTTATCCATTACCCAGATTTATCAGTGGCAATGCCACCACTCAGGTGACAGCCACACAATTGAGGTACAGAGCTCCTGGCTGATGAGAGACACGTACATCAGCTATGCCTGGCACAAGGCATCATGGAGTAAGAAGGAAGACGTAATGCAGTAGAAAAAGATGCCACCAGGGAGGACCACATGCTGGAGGGCCCACCCCTCTCTGCTTCTCCTCCACTATGTGATAGACACACAAGTAAATGTTTGTCAGATGGCCCCAGTGTCCAGCAATAAGATAATTATTAGTGAATAGTCTCCAGAGACTTCAAAAAGTATTATTTAATAGCTCCAGATGACATCTGGTGCGCCAGGCTAAATTTATACACTTCACTTCAAAGCTGCACACCCAGCCCTGAAAATGTCAACATCAGAGCTCTGGGAAATCCAAGCAGATGTTCTGAGCTTTTCAAGTCTTGTGGAGCTTATGAAAACCAATAGTTAGATCTCTCATTTTCATCAATCAAACCAGCCCGTGGCACAGAATTCGGTGGGTTTATTCGGAAGGCAAGTTTCAGCTTGAGTCAAACTTTGCATTTCAGCATTTGCACACAATATTTTCACCATGAATTTGAGAGGAAACTCAGATGGCCAAGAAAGGCTCCTGGCTAGGAGAATATAAAGCACACATTACAGAGGGAGTCTGAGTAAAGCCAAGCAGGAATATCATGATAATAATCCAAACACGACCATTATCAAGCCTTTTTAATCACATCCTGGCTGGGTTCTGCCTCAGGTTGCTGAAGGTTGTTAACACAAGAGAAAAGAGGAAATCAAAAAATTGGGTTTTCTATGGCTTTCAAGGTTGAAAAGTTAATGCACATGTTCCTGTGGTGTGGCTCAGATTCTTTGTCTGGATTACTGTACAGATCAAAGCACAGACAGGCTTTCACTACCAGCTATTTGAGATGCACATATGAAATACTTGCCCGCATGTCTTTGAATTCATTTTCCTGGTCAATCTGTTGGGCCTTTGGAGCCAAATGCTCATGACAGAACTTTGTCATGGTTTGTCTAAGCTGGGAAAAGAGATGAGGAGAAACACATACGTTACAGCTCATCAATACATTGTCGTCTTCATCCCTAGGATACTGCCAACATTCCCAGCCAGGCGACTCCAGGATCCCAAACGCAGAAGCAGAAGCCCATAAGGAAATCAATGTTGAAGGCTGATAAACCATTTGAAAGGCTCTTTAGTGTTTTAAGAAGATACTGATGTACTTAAGTTCCTCCCAGCATTTAACCTTAACAATCTTACCCCAGCATGAGAGAATGTTACTGAGCTACTGCTCACACTAAGCTTTTAGGGGATGTTTTTGGGCAGGAAACTTTGAAAGCTGATGAACAGAGTTTATAATGTATTAACCCCATCCAGTAGCTGCTTACAGTTTCATTTAATTATATGCAGATGCCTGTAATAAGCATTCCAAGTGTTAAAAATAGAGTCTTTTTCTGAGTTTTAAAGTCTAAACACTTACTTACATCATTCTGCAGAAGTCTATACACATTCTAAGAAAACATATACAATATCTGAAGCATTTTTAATACAAAGATTTTAAAACTTTGCCTAAATGTTATGGTAGATCTTAATAACCCATTTTTCGTTTTGGTTCTTTATTTCCACATATTAATGCTGGTGAAAGAACAATCATAAGAAACTAAAACCCTCTGCTGCTTAACCAGAATCTGTATAAGGGGTAGAAGCAACAATCCAAAACATGCCCAAGCTTCTCTGCTCTTCTCAACCCCACAACCAAAGCATCCTCTTTTTTACAACGAGGAGGATGTCTTCATTTCCATGGCCACCCTGGCCTTGGGTTCTAGTACTAGGGAATGAGCTTTGCCCCCACTGACAGATTTAAAAGCTTTAAACAAAACCAAACCACATTAGATATGTTTCCATTGTGACAAAGCTGACAGCAGTACACTTGAGAATAAAGCTTAAAAGCCATAATGAAAACATCTTTATCAATTAGAGATTGATGGCCAAATTCAGACAGGCATCCCTGATACTCTAAGCCAGTTTAAAGCAGTTAATTCAGAGTTTAATAACTAATTCACAGTTTAACATTACTGAAGATCTATTTCTGATCCTTTTTTAGCTTTTCCACCAGACAGGTATAAAGTACAAGAGTATTTTCTTTCTTTTACACCTGCTGAATGTAGAAGCACAAAAATAATCAAGTTAAGTTGAGGCTATAAAGCATGACAACAAACCTGGCAAGAGTAAATCTGTAATAAGAAAGAAACAAGAAAGATAATGTTTATTTTGTACATCCATATGCTTGCACTGCCGTAATTATCTGAAAATAAGGCTACAGCTCCAGAGCTAAAAAACACCAGGGAAAAGAGCTTCATTGGAGAAGCCTGTCTGGATCAGCCCTTTGAAGACACTGCCTTTCACTCCATGCCCTGGGCAGCAGGGAGTAAGTGGTATAATAGCTAGCACCAGGTGGCTGTTGAACACAGAAGAGAACAGTAAAGCTGTGAACCGTCACCCTAAATCTTTAGGTCTCCTATTGGGCAAGCAAACAAGCTAGAAAAGCTGCAACACTTCTTTTGAGAGGATTTGATGAGGCCAAATTAATTTGCTTTTTTGGTGACTGTATTTCTGATTATAATATCAAACATATTCATATCTGATCATATATCTATAAGGAACTCGCCTAGTGGAAAGTGTCCTTGCCCATGGCAGGGGAGTGGAACTAAATGATTTTTACGGTCCCTTCCACCCCAAACCGTTCTGACACTATGGCTTCTAATCAAACAGGCGCATCGTGAACGCAGTGGACATCTCTGGTGCGCCATTGCGCGGTGTTCCACCATGCGGAGGCGCCTTCCCCGCCGACGAAACGCCGAAGGGACCGGACCCTGCCCTCCCGCGGGTGTCCGAGGCGCGCCCTGGCCGCGGCAGCGCCCCCTCTGCGCGCCTGGCGATAGGCCGGCTGCCCCCTGCCGCAACCAATCACCGCCCGCCAGCCCCGACACACTCCCAAGGGGTGGCGCGCTGCCCGCCGTTACCCGCCGCCGGTACCTGCTGCTGCTCCGCGGTCAGACCGTTCACCGTGTCGTCCACCGCCAGCCCCGCGCAGCCCCGCCGCAGCAGCCGCAGCCTCTGCCGTAGCCCCGCACCACCCACCGCCCGCCCGAGTACCGCTGCCGCCATGACTACCACGGGCTGACCCCGGCGCGCAAGCGCGGCCCAGCCCCAGGGGAGGGGAGCGACCAGCCCCGGCGCTGCGGGGGGGGGCCCCGCGGGCAGCGCTGCGCTAGGGAAGGAAAAGCGCTTGTCAACAAGCTTCTAGTATTTAATGGATTAAAACCACGAATAGACACAACACGCCGAGAGCCCAGGACAGAGGAGCCGTTCACCGGCGAGGGGAGCAGTGGAGAGCACCCAGTGGGGGCCACCGGAGCAGGGACGGTGCATTGGTTCTCACCACCATGTCAGAGAGTGAGGTATGACAAGGAGAGCCCACTGAACTAAGGAATAGAACAGCAAAACCAGATAGTACAGTCCATTCTCACTCCTCACATAGCCAGGAGCAGCTCCAGCTTGTCAAGTACTGCTGAACACTCCTTCATGGATGCTTGGAAGAAGGAATGCTGCTCCAGGGAGCAGCGGCTCTCCTTTTCTGCTGCTTTCCACTTCACCGTTGCTGTCTGTAGAGAAGTTGGTGTACACTATGTTTTATGAACAAAGTACTGAACAGCAAAGCCACGTTGTAAAGCAGCTCCAGCTAAAGCATTTGAACTCCTCAGCAGGGTCTTAGCCACGAAACTGGGATTAGTCCACCTTGACTGGGATGTCTTTTACCTCGATTCATTGAGGAAAGTGGCAATTTATCTCTGATTGAAGTTCAGGAAGTCTTGTATAACGATATCACTGATTAGCTCTTCAATGTCTTACACTAGGGCTTGTAGAACTGCAATTTAGTGTCTATTTTGGTTTGTATGTAGACAATACTACTGAAGCTGCTTGTGCACACATACCTCTTAGTTCCCAGGGAGCCTGCCTGAAGTCTCTGGTCTGCAACAGGTTCCAAATTAGTTCAAATCTCCTGAATTCCCATGTAACAACAACTAGACTGGGGGATCAGCGCTCTGCTGGGTGCTTACAAGCACCTGAAACAGCCTCAAAAAACTCTTCTCTCAAGAGGAGCTGGTCTAAGCAGAGCGAGCTCCTTTCCAGTGCTGACATCCATCATTTCAGACTGGATCTAATTTGAAAGCTGTCAGTCATTAGTATCACTTTCACCTTCTAACTTGTTTCAAGTTCAGTCGTAGATGGTTCAACTTGAAGTGACTTGGATGAGAATTAACATTGCCCCACCATAAACTTACCTTTAAACCCTCTATTTGGAAAGGGAGTAACACATACAGCTTCTCAATGTGTGTGTATTTATACCAGAAGCTGAATACTGCAGGCTTTCAGCCTTGGTTATTTGGAGACTAGAGAGGGATCATGAGGAGCAGAACACCCCTCAGGATCTCACTCAGCACCAGGTGCTTGTTACTTGGTCAAGTCAAACCAGGTCACCATCTTACCTGAAGTATCTCATTTTCTTTTGCAGCCATTTGATTAAACAGCCTCAATTCTTCTATGAGCTTCCCTGTTAGCAGCTGAAGAGCCAAAAGGAGAATTTTAATACAATGCAAACAGAGCTCTCAGCAGCTGTTCCCACTAAGGCAGCAGCACACAGACCCCTCAAAGCCCATCTAACTCCTAGTGCTACTGCAAAAGTTTCTTACCACTGTCTGCCTCTGGCATTCCTGTGTCTTTTCTTCCTCCTCCAAAATGGTGCTGCCTGTAACTAATGTATGAGATGCATTAGTGAACCTCTAAGACACAGGTAACTTCGCCTGCAAAAACTAACAGCTTTGCAAAGTGAGCTTTCTACAGCAAGAAAGACTAAATGACTTTCAAAGTTTATCCAGGATGTTGCCTACTCCAGGAAGCAACTTTTTCTCTCAAGCTAGGGGGCAAAACCAAAACTCCCCTGGAGTTACAACAGTATTCCCTTAATGAGGAAGCAGAGTCCAAATGTCTCATGAACTGTCACAACAGGGGAAAAACAAACGTGTTCTGAAGCATGAGGACCGGAATGGCACGTGAAGCGCATGGGCCTTACCAGGATCAATGTTTCTGCTTTCTAAAATCACCATGCAAGTCTCCTGAAGTTTCTTGAACTTCTCAACTTCTTGTACCAGGCCTTCATTCTTCTCCTTTAAGCCCTTTATGGTACACTGTCATTAACACAGGTTGTAAGTGAATCATGTTTCCAAGGAGATTGTCTTCTCATTAGTGAGTAACACTGAGTGCGACGCCAGCGGCAACGCCACTAGCACCAAGGCTCAGATCTTGCCCTTTGTCCCAACCACCACAGCAAATTAGTCTCTTGCAGATCCTTACTCCTGCTTCTTGACAGGATTAATACATTTGTCATGTCCACGTCATCATAATTACTAGAAAAATTGGATCCTAGAGACAAATTCCTTTTAGGCAACCCGGGCATAGCTGTTCTCATGCTCCCTCTCATATCTATAAATAATTCAGGCGTTTGGTGCACTGAAGAGCACATCAACACTGGGAAGAAAAGGGCCCCTTAGACTCTTTAAGCCCCAGCATTAGTCCTCACACAATTCAGCTATTACCAGGCAATCAGATTAAGCTGATCAACCTCACAAGTGGAATGCAATTCTCCAAGAGAATCAATAAGCACATGGATTAGGCTGATCCAGCTGATGGCGTCAGAAGCTTTCGGAACATTTCGTAGGAGGTCTCAAAGGCTCTTAAAGAAATCAAGCTGTGAGATGAGAAGAACGATCATCTCATGGATTAGTAACTGGTTGAGAAGTAGGAAATAAAGTGAGCTCTTACAGCTGAAGGTTACCAGCTGGGCCTCTTGCACATGACAGAAGTTGTGCTAAGTGTGTCATAGAGCAGTCTGTAAGAGGCAGAGAATAATGAGACACCAATTCTGAATCTCAGCTTGATTCAAGAAAGTCCAAGCTGTTTGAAACAGAACCCACTGCAGAGCCCCAGCTCTCTCAGCCTTTCCTCCAGTCCCTTGATCTTCTTCATGGCCCTTTGCTAGACTCCCTCCACAGTACCAGGAGCCCAGATCCAGACACAACACTCCTCAGGTTTGGCCTCACCAGTGCTGAGCAGACGTGACAAAACTTGCAGGAGAATACAAAGGCGCTGAGAGGTCAGGCAGCAATAGGCACAATAGCACGTTAGGAAGCATAAGCTCATAAACTGAGCTCTGTTACATACTCAGAAGAGAATGAGAACACTGTAAAACTTAGTGCCCGGCAGTGACCAAAATCCAAGTAGAATGTTCTTCCTCACCAAAATGAGACCATACCCACTCCTGAACCCACATCTTCAGTACCATATGGACTCTCATACTACACTATGTGATGGGTTAACAAAGTTGGGAGACACTGGGCAAAAGGAACAAGGAAACTGAATAGTTTATCTACCATATGTTAGGAGCCACAGAAGAGAACTAATAGACCTCAAACCATCAGTGGCAAGTGATTATTTACACTTTCTCTTAGTGTAACTAAGAAGCATCTGGCAATATCAATGCTGTTTTAATAAAACTTCAGGCAAGTGCATAGTTGTGAACTTGAAATATTCACCCACAATGAGTTTAAAATGGGATTAGAGCTCTGATGACTATTTAACACTGATGTGGATGCACTGTCCATCCAAACACATCTGCAGCAATTCTGATTTAAAGGTTCTAGCAGATACCATGGGTGTTAGAGGAGAAAACCCACCCAAATTCTGCTAACTTCTGACGGAGACAGGAAAAGGAACAAGGCACCTCTTTGATCTGACCCTGTAGAGATCAGAATGTAAGACTTCCTCAGTGATTTATTTATTTTCCCCTTTTCTTACCTGTGCTTCTGTTAATTTGGAGTGTAGCTGTTGCTTGGCTGTTTCCAACATCTGATTCTTGGTCTTCAACTCAGCTTCTAGTTTGTATCTGTTGAGAGGTCTGTAGAGTCAAACATCAAAGATTTAGGGGCAAAGTTATCTGTAGTACACACCTCCTCTTTTACTTCCACAAAAATGCCCTTTTCTGAAGCATTTGCTCTTGTTTCTGACCAAGAGGGAGCATTACTGCATGAGAGGACTAACAGGAAACATACCCTCTTGTAACTGGCTTCTTCAAAAGCGGCTCCCCTTTCTTGGCAGATTTTGGCAACCTTAAAAGATGGGTAAAATACAATTACCAGAAGGCCACTGCATCCTTGCATGTTACCAAGTCTGTTAGTTTGACAAACTCTGCAAATGCTAAGCCAGCTTTAGGACATTTGCCAAGTACTAAATCCGTCAATATTTTACTTCCATTTACCCTTGGCTTGTCGCTTTGAAGACACCATCTGCTGGAATGTTGGAGCTGAAGTTAAAATCGGGATCTTTGTTGAACTCTAGGTCTGTTCTTCTGCTGACACATTGTTTCTTTGAAGAAAAAGCCATTTGCATTTCTGCAAGAAAAAGATAACAGTGAAAACACCACAGCCTACAAACGACTGCTGAAACCAGGGCACCGTAATACACAGAATTACTGGGTCTCTTAAACCTTCAATTTGAGGTGAATCACAATTCTGTCTGCTTGGAATGGAGATTTTAAGGTAGTGACAACTAAAGTCTTCAAACTTTACACAGGATTAAGGGTCCAGAAAAAGCCACAGATAATTTAGTAGTGTTAAAACCCAGTTACCAGGCTAGCAATAGTGAGGGAAGGTTTGAAAGTGATAATCCAGGCTCTGCTTGAGCAAGTCCAGAGGAGGCCATGGAGATGCTGTGAGGGCTGGAGCAGCTCTGCTCTGGAGCCAGGCTGAGAGAGCTGGGCTGGGTCAGCCTGGAGAAGAGAAGGCTCCTTAAGAGGAGACCTTAGAGCAGCTCCAGGGCCTAAAGGGGCTTACTGAGGTTTAAGTCCAGCCGGTAACTCAGAGCCACGCAGCTGCTCGCTCACTCCCCACCTTCTTCCACTCCACGCTCCCAGAGGGATAGGGAGGAGAATCAAAAGAATGTAAATCCAATGGGTTGAGATAAGAACAGTCCAGTAACTAAGGTATAATACAAAACTACTACTATTACCACTAGTAAGAGAAATAACAAGGGAAGGGAATATAAAACTAAAAGGGGAAAAGGAAAACAATAAATCCAAGTGATGCACAATACAATTGCTCACCACCTGCTGAACGATACCCAGCCCGACCCAGGCAGCAATCTGGGCCTTCTGCGTAACTCCCCCCAGTTTATATACTGGGCATGATGTGCTATGGTATGGAATCCCACTTTGGCTAGTTTGGGTCAGGTGTCCTGTCTCTGCTTCCTCCTGGCTTCTTGTGCCCCTCCTCACTGGCAGAGCATGAGACTGAAGAAGTCCTTGATCAGGGTAAGTATTACTTAGCAACAACTAAAACACCGGTGTGTTATCAGCACTGTTCTCAGACTAAAGCCCAAACACAGCACTGCACCAGCTACTAGGAAAGAGAAAAATAACCATTACAGCTGAATCCAGGACAGGGCTACAAGAAACCTGGAGAGGGGCTTTGGACAGGGGCCTGTAGGGACAGGACAAGGGGAATGGCTTTAACCTGCCAGAGGGGAGACTGAGATGAGCTCTGAGGCAGAAGCTCTTCCCTGTGAGGGTGCTGAGGCGCTGGCACAGGGTGCCCAGAGAAGCTGTGGCTGCCCCATCCCTGGCAGTGTTCAAGGCCAGGTTGGACACAGGGGCTTGGAGCAACCTGCTCTAGTGGAAGGTGTCCCTGCCCATGGCAGGGGGTTGGAGCTGGATGAGCTTTAAGCTCCCTTCCAACCCAAATCAATGTGGGATTCTATGTTAAGAAAGGAGGTCTCAACATCAAGCAGACAGCATGTCACAGGGCTCCAAGCAAAGTTTTTCAGTACTGGAAGCAAAAAAACCACCACAGCTCACTTGAAACTCAGTTAAGAGAGCTTCATATTTCAATTCACTAGGAGTAGATACACTTCTAAAATAACACTATTGAGAACAAGCTTTCTATGTAAGGCTTGTCTGGCTTTAAACCACAGCTGTTTGAGTATATAAAGCTTGGTCCAAACAGTGGGGATAGGAAGCTTCTCTCCCCTAGTTAAGTATATTCAAATGCCATATTCATAAGCACATTTATAGAACCACAGAACACCCACTTGGAAGGGACCTCAAGGATCACTGTGACCTCAAGGATCACTGGTCTAACCTCTAAAGCACTACTACAGTGACAGAGGCGTTTCCACCGATACAGACTAGCCCCCACGTTTTTAACATTAAACCTGGGTGCCTCACGTTCCCAAACCGCTGTAAGTACTATCAAAACGCTTACAGGACCAAGAGCCTCTGGAGAACGCATCTTTATCCCCTGAAGGGACACACACTCCTTAGGCCCAGCTCTGGAGCTTGCCTCAAGGGGCTGAACTGTGATGCAGCAACATCAGAGGTGCTCATTTAGCAAGAAAAGCATTAACCGAAACCTCAGGGCAGCTGAATAAAGCCCGCAATCAGCCTTCACCGCGGCCACCAGACCAAGGCAGCAGCGGAGCTCCCCACAAGCACCTCCGCGCCCGCTCCCCCCATTCCCGCCCCGGCGTGACCGGACACCAGCGCCCCAGAGCGCGCAGGGCAGGGCGCTGCCTGCCCCGGGAGCAGGTACGCACCTGCGTGCGTGGCAGCGCGGTGCAGCGCGCTGTACACGGGGATGCGGGAGGGTTCCCCGCTCATAGCGGCTGCGCTCCGCCGCCAGCTCCCGTTTGAATCCAGCCCGCCGGTAAACGGCCACTGTGCCGCGCAGGCGCAGTGTCCACCCCCCACGTCCCCCCTCCCTCCCCGTGCAGCGCGCAGGCGCAGTGCGGAGGGCGCGGGCGGGGCTCCTCACACTAACCCGTTCCCTCAGGGATGGGGCTGCGGGCATGGCGGGTTCCCCGAGCGGGGTGAAGTGGTTTCCCCTCACATCTCCCCTCAGGGGAGCCGGCTGCTGGCGGGGACAGCCTCCCGCTGCCTCGCACTGTGCTTCGGGACAGCCCTTGAGGGTCTCTGTGGCTTTTGGCGGGACGCTGTGGGCTGTGGAGCCCTCCCCTCCTACGCCATCAGGGTGTGAGGTGTGCTGCTTGTGTTTGAGGCGGTAAAATTACCCCGCACACGCTGTAAGGGGAAAAGAGGCGCCTGTGTAAAATGTTTATGGGCTTTATTGAGTATTTTTGAGGTGTTTTAAAGCAGAGTGTTCAAAATGAGTGAGAAATCACTCAAACGCCGTGGTGGGGAGCGAGGTTCAGTCAGGGATGGCTCGGGGCACCAGGGCAGCTCCGGTTGCCAAAATACGTGCCAGTACACCCAGTATGAGACCACCACAACACCCAGTATGAGACTTCACCATGGAAACATGAAGCTGAACACGCCGTCTATTTCACACGTGGTTACAGGCTTTAAAAAAGCATATTCCCAAAGGACATCAGGCAGCTCCCTGTGGTCTGGCTCCCACAGAGCACCGAAAACTACTTGTGGGTGTCAGAAGGAGCCAGCCTTGTTAAGATGTATGCTTTCCTTTTGCTGGTTATACTGGAAAACACGTTGAGCACTTGAAAGATGAAGAAAATGAAGCACAGTGTTGGTGCAAATGACGCATCACTCAGATTTAGGAAAGTTTTTCATAAGCCTTTATTTTACGTCAACTTGTCTAGAGAATGTTTTCTCTTTTTCAACAGATCAAGGCAAGGAAGTTTTTGTTTTCCTGTTTGTTTCTGGTAAAAGAAAAAGTAAAATTAAAGATTCACCAGATAAACTATATTTAAAGTTACACGTCTGTGGGGAATGCCTTGAGTGGTAACAAGCTGTGAAGACAACACACAAAGCACCCGAGTCACTGAGGGGATGAGGATACTTTTCTCAAAGGGGCAATCTCACACAGAACATCTTTGGCAGTACCAGAATTTCTGCTGATAAACCAGACTGAAAGTGTTACTGGAAACAGGTTTGGGCTGGATTCTGCAGCCTCCTCCATGGTCAGGAAGAGACTGTGTCAACTCAGAGGTTGTTTTATAGCATCTGAACTATTGATGAGATCTGTGAACCTGGCTTCACATAAAGTAGTTCCTGATTAAGTAGAAAAAGACTTTACTAACAACACACTCTTCACTTGATATCTAGATTTTCAATAGCTGCAGGCTTTTTATTTTTTCTCTTTTTTTCCCTCTGTCATTAAATATCTGGGGAGATTCACCTCATCATTTCTCTCCTGCATGACCTTGACAAGAAAACAAACTCTAATCACCTTGTAGGAAATGACAACATAGGTTTACTCAATAACATTTGCAGTACAGCTGTGAATATGGCACCAGACACAGGAAGGTCAAAGGAGGTACTCCATCAAAACACATCCTCTCTAATATCAGATTTGCTGGTTCTGTGGAAACAGGGGTATTTGCACAGCTGAAATACTTAGAAATACTCTCAGCTCCAGGAGAGGTGGGAGGAAAAAACTGATATTTACAGTTCCAAGGAGATTTCGGCTTCCTCTTTCCCTAGAGTACAGTTTTGTTTTCTGCAAGATTTCAACTGTTGTAACCAGAACTTTGTGCACTAGATCGTTTGATCCAAACATCAGGCATGTCTGGCTGGCTGTTTGGTAGCACAACTGGACTCTCACTCCCTAAGCCAAATCGATTCTTCCACGAAGAGCTGTTCTGCTGCGATGCTGCTGGAGAGATATCAAAGACAGTCTCCCTCAGGTCCAGCCGCAGGGTATCTCTCTTCCCATTCAAGTAACCCCTCTCTGCTTGACTGTACGAATCAGACAGCTCTAAGACATCAGGACAAGAACTGGCTGATTCAGCAAGCTTTAGGCCTTGCTCAAAATCACTGATTGATGTCTCACTGGAGATGTTGAGCATGTCGAAAGAGCTGCCAAGAGAACAAAGGCATCTGTGATTTTTGTAGATGTCAGCAGCAGGGAGATGGCTGTTGTCTGAGGTATAATCTGACTGCTGCTGGGCAGTGTCACTAGAGCACTGTGATTTATTGAGCTGCCCTTCTTCTTTCATGCCAGCTGGCTGGACATGGTCCAGCCCAGACCCATCCCAAGCTTTCAAGCCGTACTTTCGACATCGACAATCTCGGCAGAGTCTCTCCCTCTGAATTTCTGCTTCTGAGTTGCTGTGCTTGTAAGGAGAGGAAGTTTGCAGAGCAGGACACTGGCACAGGCCAACCTGCTGCTCTCCAAGGGTGTCCTGCAGATTCCGTCTGTCTCTCTCGAGGGAGGGGGGCATTCCTGTTCGAGGGCATCTGTTGTCTTCAACCTGTGTGTCTTCCGAGAGCACTGAGGGCCGGTTGGACAGCTTGCTTGTGGAAGTGCTGTTGTCAAAACTGTCGCTGAGTTTCCTGGCCAAGGGCTGGAGCTCATATTGCTCATTTGCAGTGTTGGATTCCTGCACCTTCCGCAACCGGTTTTGCTTCTCACTCCCCCCACAGGCAAAGCTTCCGTTCAGCCCAGAGTCATCAGAATAGTCTTTCATGGTATGGGCACAAGGCCAAAGGATCTGCCCACAGTTCTTCTCTGGACCGAAGAAGCAGCACAGTGACTGGAAGAAGAAGCTGGCAAAGCCACAACTGATACACTTGATCATCATGATGAATATACCCAGCTTCCTGTAGGCCAGGACTGTAGCAGGCAGCATAATGACCCCTGCAGAGAAGAGAGCAGAAGCTGCCATGGCCGTGGCGCAGCTCATCTGCTTCAGGGAAAAGGCCACACGGCTCAGGCGGTCCGAATGGGGGCACAGATGGTAGGAGATGCAGTAGTTGACTGTAAAGTCAACGGAGAGACCTACTGCAGCTGAAATGAAGAGAGACTCGACTGCGTTGAGCTGCCACTCCAAGAGAACCAAAAGGCCCATGGTTACCAGGACAGTGCCCGCGATGGCAGTAACAGAGAAAACACTGAGGAGAACATTCCAGGTAGTGAGCAGCAGCACCACGAAGGAAATGGCTATGGAGAGCCCCATGACCACCATCGTTTCTGTGCTGAGACTGTGCTGGAGGTTGTATAGCTCTAGTTTACTGGTAAACCACCCATTCTGGAGCCCCACGGGGGCATTTTTCATTTCCTCTGTTACCCAGAGGTTGATCTCCTCATAGAATTGTTTGGCTTTGGTGTAGTTGAAGCTATAGTGATAAATAGTTTGAAACTGCAGCACTAAGGCAGCAAGATTTCCCTCCCCATCGAACCTGAGGCCCAGATCATACGTTTCTGCCCCTTCCCTGCCCTGTTCCAGGAGCATCATTTTGATGCAGTGTAGGAAGACTTCGCTTCTGTAAGGGAAAGAGAACTGGTTACAGCACAGGTTGAAGCTGTGGTCTCGCTGAGAGCATTGGCGACTGTTCATCCACCTGAGGAACTCCTCCATGAAGCACACAGTAGATTTCTGCTCTGCATCAGGGTAATAGAAAGTTTTATTCTTCACTTTTTGGCAGAATTCAAGGAGCCACTTCTGGGCATCAGGGTTTTGGATGGTGAAGGTGACATCTGTCACCAGGGTGCCGTTGCTTTTCGGGTTGAAGTGGTCCCCATTATCCATGGGCAGAACACCCCAGACTATGGTGACAGGCATACGCTGCCCCTCTCCATGCTCCAGCCTCTCAAACATGAACTGGTGGCAGTACTCGGAGTCGTACCTCTCAAAGGGGTGGCTCAGTCTAAACACCTGGAGGGACGACGTCTCCAGAGTCGGGAGCTTGAGTTTGGGGTTGGAACAGGAGATGTAGGCACCTCCTATCGCCAGGGCAGCAAACCAGCAGATCCAGATGTACCGAAACTTGATGACCCCACAAGGCAGAAGCTTCTCAAAGAGCAGCTTGGAGGTTTCAGACAGCGTGTTCTGGAGACCCCTGAGAACGTAATGGAGGGAGAGAGTGACTCTCTTATGGCCGCTGTTGTTCCAGTAGTCTTCTGGCTTGTAAATGCAGGTGGTTGCTATGTAGCGCTCGTAGAGCACAGCCGAGGAAGGGAGCCAGGTCACCATGAACACCAGGTTCACCAGCACGGTGGTGCCCATATAGATGGCGAAGCAGCGGATGGCGGTTATGTTGCTAATGTAGCTGGCATAGAAGGCAGCACCCGTTGTGAAGCAAGATGCCAGCATGAGATATGCAAAATGGTGCATGGTTTGACTCACCCACTGAGAAAGCCCAGCAGAAGGGTTCTGGTTCTTGCTGAGGTTCCAGAGGTCGAAGAAGACGAAGGTGTGGTTGGCACAAATGCTGCTGAGAATGATGACTGCCGTCAGGTTTACAAAAGGGAAATAGGTGAATCTGAAGGCCACCTTGTACAAGAAGTAGGAGATCATTAAGGAGCTGACAACAGCGAGCAGGACCATCAAGGTAATAAAGACTGAGCGTAAATAAAAATAAATGCTTAGAAAAATAGCTACTATTGCCAGGACTGGGTACTTGGTATCCAGTAAAAGATAGTGCTGGAATAGTTTCTGTTTAAGGCCCAGGTCCATTCCAGTGATCGATGTATAGTTATCAAACAGATCCCAGGATTCAAGATTGTCTAAGTAGATCCCCATCATAGATGCACCTTTCCTTGTAGGCAGAAACAGCAGGCTGTATTTGAGAGATGGCACTTGGTACTCTATTGTCTGGGGACTGAGAAAGTCCCTGTCGACCAAGAAGTGAAGAAGCTGGTAAATGGCATTGAAACGGGTGCATTTTTCTGGTACTTGGGCACACTGAGAGTGTTTCTGTCTCACAGGCTCGGGGCCTATGCAGGATGGAGTGAGGATGCCTTTGTGGTAGTCTGGAGCACAGGCACGAAGGAGAGCCAGGGTATGGGAGATGTCTCCTTGGGTTATCTCCAGACACGAAGATCTGTTGTACAGGACAGCAATGTAGTTCCCCAGGGACCAGCTCGGGCAGCATTCGTTGGCTTCGGTACGTTGGCAGAGGTCTCTAAAGTGAACATGGGAGCGTATCTGAAAAACAGACAGGGGAGGGTCACGTCAGGCCCCCTCTGCACACAGAGCCACAGTGCTCCTTGGTCCTCACAGTAACCTTCCCCTCCAGGCAAAGCAGTCATGCCTCTGGAGAGTGGCTTTGGGCAAGGCCCTGTAAGGACAGGCCAAGGGGAATGGCTTTAACCTGACAGAGGGGAGATTGAAATGAGCTCTGAGGCAGAAGCTCTTCCCTGTGAGGGTGCTGAGGCGCTGGCACAGGGTGCCCAGAGAAGCTGTGGCTGCCCCATCCCTGGCAGTGTTCAAGGCCAGGTTGGACACAGGGGCTTGGAGCAACCTGCTCTAGTGGAAGGTGTCCCTGCACGTGGCAGGGGGTTGGAGCTGGATGAGCTTTAAGGTTGCTTCCAACCCAAACCAGCCTGGGATTCTGTGATTTATATTTTATAACCTCTGATGTGAAACTTTGGATCCTACGGCAAACACAACTAATCCACTTAAAGTTCCTACTCACAAAACTTGCTGTCACAGCCTCCAAAATTATAGCTCCATTTTAATAATTAGGTTCTGCTACCCAAAATTCTCAGCAGCTCCTGGCAGACACCTTTGGGTCTGGACCTTGTTCGGTGTCTGGTTATTCCTGTTTAATGGCAGCTGCTACTTTGCAGCTGGACTTTAGTGGCAGGTGGAATCATAGACTCACAGAATCACAGCATGGTTTGGGTTGGAAGGTGTATTGCTAAGTAGGTGCAATGCTTTGGCGTCTTCTAGGCTGAAACCTGTTCTGCAGCTTCTGTTATTTTTGTCTGGCTCCCTTTCAGCTAGAGATTAAAGATCACAGCAGTTGGAAAAGAGACAGCATGTATCTGTGTTCCTCCTGACATTACTAACCTTGTCTTGTTCAATTTGGCACATGGACTGAATAGCTTGCAAGTTCCATAAGCTCCCAGCAGTTGTGGACATAAATACCAGCTGGGAATAGCTCTTTTCTGAAAGAAATAAAATAAAAATATATATAAAAAGGATTAGATAATGAGGATGAATCAGCCAAGCTGCTTGGGTGGACTCTTCACAGGGAAAAATACATCTAGATCACTGAAGGGAAGCAGGTCACAAAGACTTGTAGTGAGTGGTAGCATCTGCCTCGGGTGACCTGACCTCTGCTCCTCATCCATCTGTCAGCAGCGGGAGAGCAGCACTGAGATGTTTTCAGACACACTCTCCATGCTGTCAGCATGCTTCTAGTGATGGCTGGCACCTGGTTCTGCACCCCTGCTCCATGTGGGGAGCTTGGGTTCAGCCAACATCTCCGAATGTCCTGTGGGTTTGGGGTTTGGTTTCGGAGGGGGAGTAGAGGCAGGGGAGCGAGTCAATGTATCTGCATGTTGTTCCTCTTTCTTCTACTTACTAGCGCCCATTTTGGGACAAATTTGGGGTGTCTTGGAGTTTTCTGCTTTTCTGTCCAGGTTTTACTGACATTTATGTTTCTTGAAAAGAAAGAACAGGGAGGGAATGGGAACAGAGAGGGAGTGGTACAGAGAGGGTGGGGGGCATGTGCTATTTTTTCAGAGTATTCAGTTTTGATATGGGTATTGGTGGAAACATTAGTCCTTTTACTGGTGCTTTTAAGGTATATTTCTATGCAGGTATATAAGCTGTATTTCTATGTATGTATATAAGGTGTATTTCTCTGTGTGGATGTAAGGTTTATTTCTATGTATGTATGTTTTACCTGAAAGGTGGCACAGCTCTCCGAGGGTGGGCTGGGGCGTGCTGCCTTTTTAGAGAATATTCACAACGTTTCCCTGTGTCCTAAACCACTCTGATAGTTCTGTGATGAGTTCTGGGTGTGTGATGCTCAGTCAATAAGACTTCACTCACCTGGGGGACCACAGAAGAAACCATCTGCTCCATAGATTTGTTCCACCATTCTCCGTGTCCTCACTTCTTGTTCTCCCTGAACAGCCTTCTGTCCTCTGCTAATGCCAATGTCATCATAGCTAGCAAGAGATCAGATCATTGTTGTAGCTAGGGATCATCTGGCTCTGAGTTACGCTCCCTGACAAGGCTCTGGTGCCACACACAACGCTGCTGCAGCATTAGGGGTCAGCACAGCCCTCAAAGAGCATTGCTTGGCTGGGAGATTTTTAGTATCAGGGTGACTGTGCCCCTTTAAAGGGATCTTCATGAGCCTGAGTGGGAAACCACATCCCCTTGTGCAGACGTGCTGAGTCGCCTCTGCAGTCTCTTAAAGGTAATCAGTGAAGGTAGGAAGAGCTTAGAGCCTAATTCCTGCTTTCCAGAATAGGAAGCCCAAATCCACTGCAGGCAAAGAGACTTGAAGCTCTGCAGTGCCTTGCCTGCTTCGAAGTATAGCATGTATGTTGTAACTCACATAGGTATCTTGCAACACTGAATCAGTAACTTTACAGCCAGCATTTGTCTCAATCTCCCCAAACTGAACTCAAATACCTTTTCTTCTTGGCGTATGGAGAAAGGGACAAGGTCTTCTTGTAGCCTGTGTGGCTCTCAACATTCCTCCACACAACCAGCTTTCTGCCAATGTCAGTATCCCGCGGCTCGAAACCCTGCAGCCAAGCAAAGGGGCTTTGTCATCAGCATTTTAGTGCAGCACAGCTTTCCTTAATCCTCCTCCTTGACATAGAAACTGGATGAGATTATTACTGCATCTTGGAGAGAGACACAAATTGAATTTCCTCTGGAAATACTGCATTCCCAGAGCTGACAGGACAAAAAATCCCCTTTCCTTTCTAGGGAAGGATGGTTACAGTTCTCTCTCCCTGAGAACATGAAGACTCTTGCTCTCCTCTTCAAGTAAAATAGTCACTCACAGAAATGGGAGTAATTTTCCTCTTCCTGGACAAAGTCTAGTCTATTCTTACTTTTCCCAGGATTTTTCATTAATGAGAGACAGGGATGACTTAGAAAATGCAGGATCCTGCATGAAAACAGGCTCCTGTGCAGCAGTGCTCAGAATGGGGCAGTCCCTCCATTTCAAGAGCCTCACACAGAGGCTGTAGGAGCCAAAGCCAGATCTTCCATCCCATCTCCACCAACCCAGCTTGTCCTATTGGACAACCCCAGCTTTCCAGCAGTGGAAGGGGAGCAAAATGAGCATCCTGGTTTGTGTGGCAAGGAAATTAAAGGCTCATTTTACATGGCAGAAAGGATATATCAGTCTGGCTATGGATTTTCCTTATGCTCATATCGATATATGATTTGTAGGCGCTTACCAGTAAGGGTTCTGAAAAGTCAGGCAGGTTTCCAACCAGCAGAGCAGTGACGGTGCAGACCACAGCCACCACCGAGCACAGCACCAGCACAGCCACCGGCCACTCTGCCATCACTTGGGAGTAACTGGAACAAGCGGGAGAAGGGAAGACACGGCTGTTACTGTGCTTCTGCTGTTAGCACACACCTGCTGCTGAACCAATGTAGTGTTAGTAAAAGGAACTAAAAGAATTTGGGCTTTCTGGATTTGACCATTGCGAAGCTCAGAGGCTCTTGTGCAGTGATTCATGAACATGTTACACCTCAAACTGCATATTTGCAGGCAATTGTAATTAACTTGGGGAATTACATTTTGCCTCCCTCCATTTTCCTGCCTGTTCAGTCAGAAATAAGAAAACCCAGAGTCTTGCATCCTAGGGCAAAATGAAGCTTTACATATTTAACTTAAAAGATTGCATTTAAAAAGAGCTTCTTCCTTTTTTCCCCCTTGTGCAGTGGAAGCTGTAGCTGCCACACAGTTTGGCCAGCACATTCTCAACCTATGGACCATGAGGAGTCTTTGGGCTAATCTGAAGGGTCACCTAAAGAAAACTAACTCAAGTCCATAGTCATTGGGCTAAATTCCCTCACTACATAGGGAATTGTATGGACATCTGCACGGCAAAAAAGGATGGAAGCTGCTGAGGTGATGTGTAACTGATGGGAGGATTGCCAGCAGCAAACACAGTGTGGGCAAGTGGCTTCTGCATCCTCAGGGTGAGTGATCCTGAATCCTGATCTCAGCCTCAGAACCAATCCCTGAACCTACAGGAGCTTCTACACATGCAGCAGAGAAGGTACCCTTCAGGGTGTGGAGAGCACACGCAAGCCCATGGCCTGGCTCTGCCTGGAGCACCTCTCAGTGTGGCACACGCACTTTTAATGCCATTTCCATGCAAACAAAACCCTTCCAGAGAAGCACCTCACTCTGTCCAAAAGTATTTTGCCAGTTATTTTATTTCTTAAGAGCTGGTCTAACATTTTCCATCCAAGTCCTGTTTTTCTTCTGGGACAAACTGTCTGTCCTATAGGATGATCTACCAAAGTTCCTATCCCACAACTTTTTACCAGTGCAGGTTTTACTGCAGGAACATTTTTGTCTTCCTTAAAAATATCTTATGAGATACAAGATGCCAAAATGGTTCCTGCTCTGCTTTGGCAGGTTGTAGGTAGTTCATCTGTATTCTCATCTACTGAAATAGAAAAAAGTCTTTGTTTAAAAGTAGTTGGCAAATATTTGAGCTTCATGGGGCAGTGAAGTATTGCTGAACTCTAGAGCATCTGCCTCAGGGTGTGATGTTCCTGCTTGCCTGTTCTTTGGCTCCTAACTTCAGTGAGTCAAATCGCGCAGCTCTTGCTCATCACTAGAAATCATCACAGCCCTTCAAAGAGCTTTCCACGTGCCTTTTGATCAGGTATTCTTTCAATGTAAGACTGCCTTATCAAGTGTGTTTTCATAGCTGAAGTCCTTGCTATGAAAATGAAGCAAAATTGCCCTTTATGTGTTAGAATAACTGATTTGTGGAGGCTGGTTTGGGTGATTCCATGTCCAGTTACAAGGAAAAGAAAGAAAAAGGAAATAAAGAAGGAGCTGCAGTATATGATGGTGGAAGATACCCAAAACACAGACTACAAAAATCAGCTTCTAAACAAAAGTTGAAAGCAGACAGATTATTTTAATTTGGGGAAATGCATTACAAATCCTCTTGTTATATGGAAAAAGGTGAACTTATTTTGTGGATGGGGATTTTATGTCCTGATTACTCATCTGGTGGGTCAGGCTGGATTAATTCTATATATGTATATACACACACATGTACACACACACACATGCATATGGATTGTCATATGTACATATGTAAAGCTATTGTGTGGAGTAGAGCTAGGCACTGCCCAAGAACAGCTACCACGACACTGCTGCTATCCATTACTGCAGATAAATCGATCCCACAAGCAAACTGGGATTTTCCAGGTGGATGGGAAGCCCTGAGTGGGAAGCACTGACCTTACCTCTGAAGTGGGGCCTGCTGGGATGTCACGAGCAATAACACTCTGCATCTCCTAAGAGCAGCGAAGGGGAGCAATGGTAATAGGGGGGAAGGGCAGGAAGCTTTTGAGAGCAAACATACCTTTTTGGCATCCTGAAGGCTTTGTCATGTCTGCAGACAGAAAGAAAAGAGATGTGTTCATTTATTGCTTTCCTGCAAGGAAACCCTGCCAGGGGCTGCACAGCACCAAGCCGAGCCATTGCCTCCATGACTGACTGGCACTGGCACTACATGGAGTAGTTTAATGAGTAACAGGGTCTTTTCCTCTCCCATTGGCATTTGAACTGAATGGGATGGGAAGACATGGAGCCACTCCTCAGTTTTGCCCCTCTAAGGAAACCCCATAGGAAGGAGCAGCCACAAGCAACGCGGTCCCATAGAAATCACACTGCAACTCTTATCCATGAAAACCTCTCTGGTTTAAGTGCTTTCCTTCTGAATTCTTCAATCATTTCTTGACAAAAGCAAACCTCTTTATTGAATTTCATGAGCTGGGCTAGCAATGCCTATAGATAGCTTTGATTTCCTGTTTCATTCAGCAAGGGTTTTCCAAAAAGGTGGATCTTATTGTTTCCTGGTCCCTTCCAAAGGCAGCGTGTGTCCAGCCTGGAGGAGCAGAAGGCCAAAGCATTTCACCAGGGCCTCCTTCACAGAGGAGCGTCTGTCATTCCTACTTGTAGTGCTCTGAGGAACAAACAGCCTTCCCCAGGGATCCAAGGTTACGTTTGCTAATGGATCCCTGAGCACAGGCTTCCTACTGAACGGAAAGGCAGCACCTCGGTAGGTCACCACATCTGAAGGACCTTTCATTCTGCTCTCTCTGGTTACGCTAAAATGCCCCCTTGAAATCAGCCCCAGCCTTGGGTTACAATGCAGCTTCCAGTGACCTGCTCCCAGCTCTGGCTTCCCCCCCTCCACAGCCATGCCAGGCTTAGCTCAGCGAGTGCTCCTCCTCCTCTCTTCACCCTTCTCCTGTGCTTTTGGCTCAAACTGGGAGAAGGTCCTGCTGCACCCCAGTAGCTGCATGGGACAGATGCCCTGCTCCATCCCAGCAGCCAGCTCGTGAATTGTGGCAGCTCATCCTTCCTGGCAGGTTGTTGGAAGAAAGGAAAAGCAATGGAGGAGAGTTCCCCATGGCAGAGTCACTCTCAGGGACACATGTAATACATTACGTTGTGTCCCCCTCATCGCACTAATGCTCTGTAGGTTTGGGAGACAGGAGCAAAGACAAATCCTCACCAGCTCATGACAGAGAGGTCTCTTTCTGACAGCACAGTGCCCAGCCTGTGCTAATTCCCTCACAATAGCTCCTCAAGCAGATTTGCTTGGATTAAACCCCCCATTCTGGTGTTATTATATTATCACATTTCTGTCTGCCAGTGCTGCACGTTCTGCCAGGGAATCACAATCCAGCTACTGCAATAACCTGTTACAGAGAATGTAGCTGACAGTCCTGTTGGTAGTGTAGGAGCTAAAACAGATCCAGGCTCCACTTCTCTTACTGCAATCACTCTATGCTGCAAATACAAGCAAATTAAATCCTCTGTTAATGGCTAGAAAATCATAGAATCATGGAATGATTTGGGTTGGAAGGGAGCTTAAAGCTCATCCAGTTCCAACCCCCTGCCACGGGCAGGGACACCTTCCACTAGAGCAGGTTGCTCCAAGCCCCTGTGTCCAACCTGGCCTTGAACACTGCCAGGGATGGGGCAGCCACAGCTTCTCTGGGCACCCTGTGCCAGCACCTCAGCACCCTCACAGGGAAGAGCTTCTGCCTCAGAGCTCATCTCAATCTCCCCTCTGGCAGGTTAAAGCCATTCCCCTTGGCCTGTCCCTACAGGCCCTTGTCCAAAGCCCCTCTCCAGGTTTCCTGGAGCCCCTTTAGGCACTGAAGCTGCTCTAAGGTGTCCCCTTCAGGAGCCTTCTCTTCTCCAGGCTGCCCCAGCCCAGCTCTCTCAGCCTGGCTCCAGAGCAGAGCTGCTCCAGCCCTCGCAGCAGCTCCATGGCCTCCTCTGGACTTGCTCAAGCAGGTCCACATCTCCCAAAATGAGACCAGAAAGGGCTTTTGTGCCTAACCCTGCCCTGCTGTACACAGGCAAGGAAGGATTCCGGCACCATCTTATATCAGACTTTGGTGACTTCTGTTGTAGTAGCAAAGGGATCACAGTCTTTAGTGCCAACAGTGGACTCCAAAAGGCACCCCCAGAGAGGAGGGGTGGTGCTGGCTGGATGGAGCAGAGCTGCTCGCTCAGGCTGCTGGGGAAACCCATCCTGTGTGTGCTGCCCCAGAAACATCCACCTGCCAAGCAAGGCTCTGGGGTGCTCCACACACAGATGGGGTTTGCCTGATGCTCTCCTGGACAATACAGAATTTACACCCTTGTGCTGCCCAACCTGGAAACCCAAATCATCTTCCCCACTTCTTTATTCCCCACTGTTTGGCTGAAGCCAGTGCTCACTCTCTGCTGCCTCTCCCTTCCAGCACAGGCAGCAGCTTTGGTGGGGAGAGAGAGAGAAATGATCTCCGCTCTTATCACTGAGAAACTCTGCCAAGATACAGGATTAGCAGCTGGATGTCTCACAGTGCAAAAGGAGAAAATAGATACAAGAAGATGGGCATCATGCCAGCTGCATGATCTAGGAGCAACAGAGGGACCTTGGTTTTGGGCATCATGCCAGCTGCATGATCTAGGAGCAACACAGGGACCTTGGTTTTGGGCATCATCCCAGCTGCATGATCTAGGAGCAACAGAGGGACCTTGGCTTTATCCAGTGAGTCCCCTTGAGAAGCCAGTCCAGCCTCTCCCTGGTGTGGGGCAGCAGCTGCCCCAAGCTGAGGAGCAACCCCATGTTTCATTCATCCCCACTCAGACCCTTCCCAACCTCCCACTTCCCACCACAACTTCAGGAGATGCTTTTTGAAGGCCCTGAGCTGCTCTCCACGTGCCTCTTACCTGACGGTTACAATGTGATGCTGCACCGGCCGCCGCTCCCCTGGGGACCACTGTTTCCAGGGAGTTTCTGAGGCCTCGTGGTGGGAAGCTGGCCCAGGATCACCACTGGAAAGGTGGGAACACAGCACGGGCCTCTCGCCGTGCCCAGGCAGCGGGGGCAGGCCATAGCTGCCTCCGGGCTCCTGCTGGCTGCAGGGGTAATACAAATGATGCTGTTGCGAGTCCAGGGAGCTGGATGGCACTTGGCCGTTGGACTGGGTGGAGACTGGTCCCAACGTGTGGCTGGAGGAGGGCAGATGATCTGCTCCCAGCCTGGGGGATGCAGGAACAGGGCAGTGATGGACCGGGCAGATTCTTTCCCAGGAAGTGCCGCTGTAGCTGGGCTCGGTGTTCCCGATTTCTGGCATGGCGAGGCAGGTCTGGCAAGGTCCTGTGTTTGGCTTTTCTCTGTGAGAGAAAATAAGGGCATAGTGAAACAGCAGAGCAGGAGGGAGGCTGTGCAGGGGAACTGTGACCTACACACGGGAGACTCTTACAGGCCTCCCACCTATCACAGGATGGGAAAGCTCACCCACTGATTGCTGTAGCTAGAGCCAGCCTGAGGGCTGAGCTGGGTTTATAAAGCCATCCATGACTCACTCAGGGATTGCAACACACATCTTTGTGCATGTTGCTCCAAAAGTTTGGAAAATTGGGTAATAACTCCTCAAATAACTCTCCAAGATACTTCACTGTGGAGGGGCACTGGTTGATGGTAATGGCAGGGTCCTAAGGCAGGACCAGAGTGGTTACAGAGATCCAGGGAGATGGAAACCAAAGGGAACCGCACATGACCACATCCCCTGGAGTGTGACCTGGAGATCCCTTAATCCATGCTCAAGCCTGACGTGTAATTCCTCCCACTCTTCCCAATGACTGGCATGCCTGTGCATCTTACTTGGGGTTTGTAGTTCTGTACTAGTAGTCCTGGCTCATGGAGGTTTCACCAGAGAGCTGGGCTTGTGGCAGTGTTATGCTTTGGCAAAGTCTAGACCTTTCCTCATCCCCTTTTTGATGCCTCTGAGTTCCTATTTTTCCTCTACCCTGGTCCTGTTGGTTTTTCCCTTATTTTTGTACACTTCAGGCAGGTGCTGGTTCCTACAATGCATGATAATTCCCAGTGTCACTGCTGCACCGACAGCTTGTGCTGATGGTATTCCCACACCTGCACAGTATTTGTGTTCTTTCTTGTTTCAAAGCAAAGCCAGAATTCCTTTTCATTTCGACAACTGGATCCACACAGGAGGTGGGAGCAGAGGCTGTCAGGCTGGGTTAGTCTCGTGGCTGTCCTGCTGGGCCTGCCTCATCTGCTGGGGAATGGGTAATGCTGCACAGGACACAAAATGGGCTTTGAGGATGGTCAGGGAGATGCAGGAAGCACAAAGTGACAAATTCCTCCTCCAAAGGCCCCTTGGCTACCAAACCTGGTGGGGAAAGCAGATCCAGACTCCTGGATATCACACATAAGCTGCAGTCCTTATGCACTTATGCTAATATATTTGATTCTAATGCTTCCCATGAAGCCCACTCTTCTTGTTTACCATCTTTGCTGCATAATACCATCAAGTTCTGCTCTTCTCTCACATGCTGTCTCTTAATCCCCTGCAGTGACTTCCTATTTTAGGATAACTTTGGTGCTTCAAATCATTCACTTACGACTCTTCATTATCTCCCTTCCAGACTAAACAGTTACAGCTCTGCCAATCACCCTCTGGATAGGAGCTGCCTTATGCTCATCTCTCTCCTGCTCCATGACGATGTGACCTCGGTTATCCAGAATCTCCAGGGAAACCTGGAGCTCACAGATAATGATGGGTTTGGGTAATCACTGCTGGCAGTGCTGCAGGATGCGAGTCTTCACTTGCTGCTCTCCCAATTAGCCACAGTGCTGCTGGGCTTAATGTTTGATGTGCTGAGCTCTGCACCAGAGATGTGGGCTGGTTCTTTGCCTGCAACCACGTTGCTGTTACACTTCTGGGCCCACAGGACCCTCAACTATGCTAGAAAATTGGTTGGGGGAGTTTTTGGTGTCTGATCACTGTCAGGCAGGACAGGGGGTGGGCACAGCACCATGCTGGACTCTGCTTGATCCACTGACACTAACTGAGACTAACAGCAGGGGAAGAGAAACAGGTTCTTTTAACATTCCCGATTAAAACTGGCTTCTTTCCCAGTTTGGGCCATGTCAGATGTTTGACATCTTGGGGATTAAGTGGGCAGAAATGGTGTCTCAGCCACAGAAAAGCTCACAGAGGCAGCCAGACACCCCCTAGTTTATTCCTCAAGCTCAGCTGGGTGCAACCAAAGAGGTGCTGGGCAAAGAGAGAACAGGGAGGTGCAGGGCAAAGGGTAGGCTGGAGTTATCTGCTCCTGCTACCCACGGCAATGAGTTGTGTTTCTCAGGCTATCTTCTTTCCCATCTTTTCCCTTGAGATGTCTGCACAGCACAATAATGCAGTTCATGACACTGCCCGAGTCACTTGGAGTGCAGCCGTGACACAAGTACTGGGGCACGGGCAGCCCACCTCAGGGGGGGCACCAGCAAAAGGCCAGAAGCTTCTTCCCACCTGAAAACAGGCAAGATAAGGTCAAGATTCCCAAGGAGACACCTTTCTGCCATT
Source organism: Strigops habroptila (assembly GCF_004027225.2). Classification (NCBI taxonomy): domain Eukaryota; kingdom Metazoa; phylum Chordata; class Aves; order Psittaciformes; family Psittacidae; genus Strigops; species Strigops habroptila. The sequence goes on from NC_046358.1 coordinate 813,866, forward strand.
CCATCTCTGCTGGGATGCAGAGCAGTGGGAGGCACTGAGGGCTGAATGCAGTGAGTGCACCCCCAGGCATGGGCTGTGCTGTGTCCCACCCCGCAGAGACCAGCATCCCACCGGGAAGCTCGGACACTGCTCCCCTCAGCAGGACATGGCTTTACGTGCCTCAGCATCCCACCCCAGCAGGAGGGGTTGTGGGCAGCGTGCTGTGCTCCTGCCTGCCCCAGCTCCCTCCCCTGGGATGGTTTCACTAAGCCAGCACATGGAGGGAGCTTGGCAGGGCAGGGAATGATGGAGGAAGTTGGCAGGGCAGGGAATGATGGAGGCAGCTTGGCAGGGCAGGGAATGATGGAGGCAGCTTGGCAGGGCAGGGAATGATGGAGGAAGTTGGCAGGGCAGGGAATGATGGAGGAAGTTGGCAGGGCAGGGAATGATGGAGGCAGCTTGGCAGGGCAGGGAATGATGGAGGGAGCTTGGCAGGGCAGGGAATGATGGAGGCAGCTTGGCAGGGCAGGGAATGACGGCGTTTGGTCATTTTTAATTCAGCCATTCCATCTTTTTGGCACGTCTCAGGTCCTGCTTCCCTCTGAGCCACACAGAATGTGTGTGTCTCAGAGAAACAGCCCAAAATACTCAGTGTTTTGAAGGGATGGTTCCTTTCTTACTCTGCCTAAGTCCACCCTCATCCCCAAACCATTTCTGTAAGCACTTCTCTTCCTGTAATAGAAAGATTCTCTCACCCTTTGCATACTAAGGAGAGGATCGGGAAAGCAGCACTTTGCATATGAAAGACGGGAAACACCTCCCGAGTGAATGGAGCCGTCTGATGCCTGAGTCGAACCACAACCACAACCCCTCCCGTTGACAGAGAATCTCAGGGGGGATAAAAACAAGAGGGAGAAAGGGCAAGAGTCTCTAACTACAACCCTTCCCCAGGAAGCTTTGCTCAATCTAATGCTGCAAAATCTAATTCATAATGGAAGAAGGCAGTTTTATTTTCTTTCCTTTTTATGTTCTTACTCCAGCAAGGGTTTGCTTGTATATCAGCTCGACAGGCTTCCCAAATCAAGAAGAAATATAAATTCACTCTGAATTAAAACCATGTGCACAGGGCTTGGAGCAACCTGCTCTAGTGGAAGGTGTCTGTGCCCGTGGCAGGGGGTTGGAACTGGGTGAGCCTTAAGGTCCCTTCCAACCCAAACCACTCTGGGATTCTCTGATTCTATAAAGCAGCTTCCACCTAGATTAAGGACTTGTTCTTTGAAAGCTCTAAATGACTTTTTAAGAATGGGGAGGGGATTTTAATGGGATTTAAATAGAGGTTTTCTCTTGGAACACACCACAGCAAAGCAGTAGTGGAGCTCTGGGGAAAAAGCTTTGCTTCTGCTTTTTTGCTTCTGCTCTCTAAGGAGATGAGTGCCCCTGTCTGGAGATGAGGGACGGGTTCGTGGTGTCTCACTCTCACCTCGGTATCTCTCCCCATGTCCAGTGATGGGGAAAGAAAGGCACCTTCTGAGCACTTCATCTCCTCCCCAGGCTGCGGCAAACTCTGGTGCACTGAAACATTTCTGTGTAGTTGCAGTTTGTTTGGCTTTTTTGGTCGTGTATCCTTGAGCAGACCTAAAATCTTTTTGTTAATGAGACTCTCGAGTACGTTAAATCAGCATGAAAAATTAATGAGACTGCAAAACTGCTTCCCACGTAGTCTGCCAAGAGGAGTTTAGTTTTACAACCCTTCCCATTGACTCCTCTGCACAGCTTTACCCTTACCCAGCTGCTGCTGCTGCTGCTGCAGGCACAGATATGTGTGATGGGATTACAGAATCCCAGAGGGGTTTGGGCTGGAAGGGACCTTAAAGCTCATCCAGTTCCACTCCCTCAGGGACACCTTCCACTAGAGCAGGTTGCTCCAAGCCCCTGTGTCCAACCTGGCCTTGAACACTGCCAGGGATGGGGCAGCCACAGCTTCTCTGGGAAAAGTCTGTGCCAGCGCCTCAGCACCCTCACAGGGAAGAGCTTCTGCCTCAGAGCTCATCTCAATCTCCCCTCTGGCAGGTTAAAGCCATTCCCCTTGGCCTGTCCCTACAGGCCCTTGTCCAAAGCCCCTCTCCAGGTTTCCTGGAGCCCCTTTAGGCACTGGAGCTGCTCTAAGGTCTCCCCTTCAGGAGCCTTCTCTTCTCCAGGCTGCCCCAGCCCAGCTCTCTCAGCCTGGCTCCAGAGCAGAGCTGCTCCAGCCCTCGCAGCAGCTCCGGGGCCTCCTCTGGCCTCACTCCAGCAGCTCCACGTCCCTCTTGTGCTGTTGCCCCAGAGCTGGATCAGGACTGCAGGGGGGGTCTCCCCAGAGCACAGCAGAGGGACAGGATCCCCTCCCTGACCTGCTGCTCACGCTCTGGGGGTGCAGCCCAGCACACTGGGGGGCTTAAGCACGCACTGAAGCCGGGTCCTGGGGAGCTTCTTGTCAATCAACACCAAGACACAAGGGATCCAAGATCCTTGCCCAGCCTTCAGCATCGAGAGAGCTCTGGGTGTATTTGCTGCCTGCACAGCAGTGGTCTACCAGTGTAAGATGCACTGGTATAGCCATGGTTGCTAAGCCTTGTTTTGAAGAAAAAAGAAATGTAATGAAAAGGGAAAGAAAATGCCACCTTTCATACCAGGCCTCGAGGAAGGGTGTTTTCAAACCTCTGTATTTTAGTGATGATGGATTGAGCTTTGGTGATGAAGAGCATTGGCTGGGGGTAGGGGATGGGACTGCAGAGCCCTTTGGCAGCCATGTGAAGAACCTTGAGTAAAGGAGCATTTGGATATAGGCATGCCCAGGAGCGAGAGCTTTATTGAGCTTTATTGCCAGAAATCACAGTTCTTGAGCACGGGTGAATTTGACATACCCCTGTTTCAGGTGGCTTAACTCATCTCTTTAACTCTTACAGGCTGCAGCATCCATGTCAAAAGACCTGTTTGAGCAGGGATTACTCCAGTGAGCAAAGCTAATGGTGCCTCAACACAGCCCCAACCCTGTGGAATGCCCAGGATCCAAACCAGCACTGGATTGTGCCACAGTCACTCGGCCAGCACTGAGATCCACCAGCCTCTGGCTGAGCTCTTCAGAGCTGTGTGAAGGGAAAGGACTGTCCCGTTGGCTCCCCAGGCAGGTGGGGATGTCTCAGCACCAATGTCCTGTACCAGACAGCGCTGAAACTCTGCCTTTCAGAAGGAATTTGTGTGCTGTTGGCCTCGGGAGGGCTCTGGTCAAACAGAATCCGAGGAGCTCAGAAGATGTGTTGCCTCCAGTGTAACGAATTCAATTTGCTTGCAAATTTGGGGATGGCTCCTTGCCCATGATTATAGGCTTGTTGACATTTCCAGACAATGACAATGGTTGTGGCTGCCAGCCCGGCTTGAGACACCAGGTAAGGGAGCATATGGCACAGGGGGGAGGCGATGGGGGCTGCGGGGCTTTACAGTGGAGATGTTTGGAGTCAGAACCGTGCTTGCTCTTAGCCTAGTGCAGCGGGGACTCGGGGCTTCACCACCAGCAGCAGCCCACCCCTTGCGGCACGGCGGGGCCTCACGGTGAAAGCCGGCCAGGGGGAACGGAGCCCAGCCCCGATAACGCACCTCTCCCAGCGCCGGGCCCGAGGGGAGGCGGCTCGGCAGCGGCTCGGGGCTTTGCCGCGCCCTCGGTGGGAGGACGGGGCACGCCTCGGTGGGGCCGAGCCCGGCTCCGCACCCTCCGCCCCGGCAGAACCGCGGTGGCGCCGGACACCTCCGCGCACACGGAGCCGGGAGTGGCGGCGGGGCGGGAGCTCCTGCCCGCCGGGGCACCGGCTCCGCAGCGCCGACTCGGCCCCGCCGCACGGGGCACAGCCCGGACCCCCGCCCGCCGGCCCGAGCACAGCCCGGACCTCGCCCGCCCGCCACTCCGGGTACGTCGGCGCTGTCTGCAAGGGAGGGAACCCCCGGCCCCGTTGCCCCGGCCCCGTTGCCCCCGGCCCCGGTGCCCCCGGCCGCGGTGTCCCGTTCCCGCCGCTCTCGTACCTGGGCGAGGCGGGGCGGCGGCCGCGGCGCGTCCCCCCGGGCCGCTGCTCCCGGCGCGGCGAGCCCGGCGCGGCCTCCATGGCCGCGGGGCGCTGTCCGCACCCGCGGTGCTGAACGCTCCCGAGCCGGCGGTGGCGGCGCTTGCGCGTCCGCGGAGGCGGAGGCGGGCCCGGCGCGGGTGGCCAATGGCCGCGGGGCGGGTGCGGGGGCGCTGCCGGCAGCCCCGGGGGGAACGGCGCGGGGGGCAGCACCGGGACCGGGCCAAGTCCCCATCCCCTGCCCCGGCCCGGCTGGCGGGGCTGGAGCTCTGCGGGACACCGCAGGGCATGGAATCATAGACTCATAGCATCAACCAGGTTGGAAAAGACCTTTAAGCTCTTCAAGTCCAACCATTGCCCAGCACTGCCAAGGCCACCACTAACCCATGGCACTGAGGCCTCGGCTACACGGGGTGTGAACACTTGCAGGGCCGGTGACTCCAGCCCTGCCCTGGGCAGCCTGTTCCAATGCCTGAGCACCCTCTGGGGAAGGAATTGTTCCTCAACTCCATCTAAACCTCCCCTGGTGCAGCTTGAGGCCGTTTCCTCTTATCCCATCCCTTGTTCCTTGGGAGCAGAGCCCAGCCCCCTCCTGGCTCCATCCTCCTGTCAGGCAGTTGCAGAGAGCAAGAAGGTCCCCCCTGAGCCTTCTCTTCTCCAGACTAAACCCCCCCAGGTCCCTCAGCCGTTCCTCATCACACTTGTGCTCCAGGCCCTGCACCAGCTCTGGTGCCCTTCTCTGGCCCCACTCCAGCACCTCAATGTTTCTCTTGTAGTGAGGGGCCCAGAACTGAACTGATACTGGAAGAGTCCTTCTCCAGCATCCTCGTAGGCCCCCTTCAGATATTGCAAGGCTGCTCTGAGGTCTCCACACAGCTTCTCTTCATGCTGCATAAAAGCTGAAGCAAAAAGGAAGAGTATTAGATCAGCGAGTATCCTATAACTCCCAGTAATCCTCTAGCTGCTTAGAATAAGCCCTTCCTGCCTTAAAGACTTAAATGCCTGAGACAGTTGAAAGAACAAAAAGGTTTTCCTAATGCCAGGGTGGGTGAGTCTCCGAGTGTGGGCTGGAGGCCATGAGGACCATGGCCCTGCACAGAAATGCTGCTTGCCTGGGAGGGCTGGGTACGCTGCGAGGAGCCTGGATGATGTGGCTCAGCAGGAAAGACAGAAACCTGGTATCTGCTGAAGAGATTGGCTGGCATTAACGTGCTGACAGGACCTGGGTGCTATTTCCTTTCTTTTCGATGCTAAATAATACTACTTGTGACAGTGATGATAATAATAAATCCCCGGGAGCGGAAGGGATGGTGGGATGGGTTGAACTGCAAACATCCCACTGCTCTGACAGACAGCCACATCTTACAGCCTTGAGCTTGGCTCAGCCTCATGAGCCTTGTCTGGGAAGCGGGGGTGATCACACTTCCTCACTCCCACAGCTTGGCAGTTTCCCCTGGGCCCTGCAAAGAATTCAACACATGGATTAATGGGGTTCTGATTGTCCTTAAGCAGGGACTAAGGCAGAGCTTGCACTCCCAGCTCAATGTGAAGCACTGCTTCACATCCCTCTTGGGGCTATTTCTACATGAGGCTGCAGCAGTAGGTTGGTACCTCAGGTTGGCTTCATTCTGCTCTTCATCAGATTGGGAGCTGGCTTTTTGCCATGGCAACCTGCATCCGAGACCTGCCAGCATCAGTCGGGTCCAGCTGGTCCCTGGTGTCCCTCTGGTGTGAAGGGAGGTGGAGGAGGGTGAGTGAGAGGGACAGAGAGGTGACCGAAGAAAAGGAGAAGCAAAGAGGGAAATAGCAAACAAGGGAGGTGTCAGGTCAGGAATGTCAAAAAGCCAACAGACACTAATGGATACATGTGGAAAAGAGAAAAAGGCTGGTGAGCAGAGAAAGGGGAGAGGGGAAGAGGAGAAAGAAATCTATGGACAGGTGAATGGGACAGAGATGCCCCTGGGTGACGTGGAGGTGGCTGAGGGTGAGGCAGGTTGATGAGGCCAGGTTGGACACAGGGGCTTGGAGCAACCTGCTCTAGTGGAAGGTGTCCCTGCCCGTGGCAGGGGGTTGGAGCTGGATGAACTTTAATGTCCCTTCAACCCAAACCAGTCTGATTCTGTGACTATGAAGCTGCTGTGCTGCAAAAACCCTTCTGTCATCCAAGACAGCAATTTGCTGCTGCTGACACTGGGAAACTTCAGGGATCCATCAGCTGCTCCTCACTTCATGAAAGGCATCCCAGAGCAGGCAGCCTGCTGGGTGGGGGCTTGAGCTCTACAAGCAGGGCTGGAAACCTCTGCAAGTGAGAGGCTTAGGAATTCACACATGGAAAAGGTCAGCAAGCACAGCTCCTGAGAGAGCCGGGCACCTCCTGCCCATGGGCTGCACAGGACGCAGGGGGAGGGAGGAAGGCTGCCACGGGGACTGTGGAACAGAGCCTGGAGGGGACTTGGGTATTTTTGACACTAATTGTTACTGAAGACAGGTTTCTCACCTCTTCTGCTTAACCTGTGAAAGAGATAAGAGAAAAAACCTTTGTATTTGAGCTTTGATACATTTTTTACTTGAAGCATCTCTTTTCGTGGTTTTGTAGAGCTCATTCCTTCTCCCACCCCTCCTGCTCACCATCCACTGCATTTCTTTCACAGACAGAAAGCAAAATGTCTTTGCAGCTCTCCTGTCTTGTGAGAAGTCTGAGTCAGAAGTGAACACTTCACTTGCTGCGTGTGTGCAAAGCCCCCCAGGCTGGAGCTTCCTCCCTCTCCCAAGTCAGTAAGAAGGCTCCTGTTAGGAGTACAAGCCAAGCCTTAGCAATACAAGCCAGGCATATCCTTAGAGAAGTCTAAGGAGGCAGACCAAGGCTTTAATATGATGAGCTGGCAGATGTGACCAAGAGCATATCCTGATGGATTTGCTCTGCACCAGTCACAGTGCATGTGGCTCATTTCACGGGGCCCTCTCTTAGCAAAGTTACTTTCAGCACAATTCGTTTCCCTTCACTGTAAATCAGTGTTTCCTTGGGCAGAACTGAGCTCAGTTCACAGTGTCCTGGCTCCCGCTGGCAGAGCTCAGTGTTCCATGCTCCGGGCACATTGGCTCCGTGATGCCCATCCTGCAGCAGGGCAGGGGCTGGAGCACGTGCTCATCCCTTGGCTACCGTTTGCCATTGGCTATTTTGGCTCAGATCACTTTGGTTCATCTCCACTGATGCTGTCACAAAGCAATCCCTGCTGTGTGCTGCCCTTTCTGCTTTCAGGAAGACCTGGTCCTCTTTGGATTGCCAGGAACAGGCAGTGCCACGTCCACACAGATTGGGGGATATCAGAGAATCATAGAGGGGTTTGTGTTAAGGGACCTTAAAGCTCATCCAGTTCCAACCCCATGCCACAGGCAGAAGCTCTGCTGTTCAGCAAGTGCTGCTCTCCTGCCACCCCATCCCCTTAGGGTCCTGGGGCTTTAAACCAGCCATTTCAGTGGTTGGGTAGATACCCCAAGCACCTGGGCAGGAAAATGAGATGGAAATATTCCTACACACTGGTACTCCTTCCAGTTAGGGCAAATCCTCAGGGTTCTCTTCCCTGACTGAAGCGATTGACAGGCAGCCGCAGGACTGTGTACACACCACATGGTTATCCCAGCTGAGGCGTTCCCACCACCTGGAGCAGCCATGCTCAGTGATGCTCCAAACCAGGCCCCTGCCCTTCTGCCAGACACCAGCTCTGCTGCTTCCCCGCTCTGCTCTGTGTGTCTGGCTCTGAGCAGCCAGTGCCAGCACAGAGAAAGAGCCAGCAGGTCCTGCAGTCCTCTGGCAACCGGCACCAACAGGCTGCTGCAAGTATGGCTATGTTCATGTTGTGCTGCCCACATCCAAGGGGGAGGCTGGCACGGAGCAGGAGCTGCCCCGAGACCTTTGCCTGGACCTGCTGCTTGGGCTCGCACCCGCCTGCAGATGGTGCCTTTCATTGAGATCACACAATGCCAGAGTGGTTTGTGTTGGAAGGGACCTTAAAGCTCCTCCAGTTCCAACCCCCTGCCATGGGCAGGGACACCTTCCACTAGAGCAGGTTGCTCCAAGCCCCTGTGTCCAACCTGGCCTTGAACACTGCCAGGGATGGGGCAGCCACAGCTTCTCTGGGAAAAGTCTGTGCCAGCGCCTCAGCACCCTCACAGGGAAGAGCTTCTGCCTCAGAGCTCATCTCAATCTCCCCTCTGGCAGGTTAAAGCCATTCCCCTTGTCCTGTCCCTCCATCCCTTGCCCAAAGCCCCTCTCCAGGTTTCCTGGAGCCCCTTTAGGCGCTGGAGCTGCTCTAAGGTCTCCCCTTCAGGAGCCTTCTCTTCTCCAGGCTGCCCCAGCCCAGCTCTCTCAGCCTGGCTCCAGAGCAGAGCTGCTCCAGCCCTCGCAGCAGCTCCGGGGCCTCCTCTGGCCTCGCTCCAGCAGCTCCACGTCCCTCTTGTGCTATTGCCCCAGAGCTGGATCAGGACTGCGGGGGGGGTCTCCCCAGAGCGCAGCAGAGGGGCAGGATCCCCTCCCTGAGCTGCTGCTCACGCTCTGGGGGTGCCCCCAGCACACGGGGGGGTTCTGGGCTCCAGCGCACACTGAAGCCGGGTCATGGGAAGCTTCTCCTCACCCAACATCCCAAGTCCTTCTCCTCAGGGGCTGCTCCATCCAGTCTCCCCCAGCCTTGGGATTGCCCCTTCCTTGGTGCAGGACCTTGCACTTCCTTCAAACTCCTTGGCTCTTGCCCCTGCACTGCAGCAGTGGGGTTGCTGCCCATCAGCACACACCATTAACTAGAAGCTGATGCTGTCCCCAGTCCCTGCTGCCATTTAGGTTATTGCCACTCTGTGACCTCTCTGTGCTTGGCCAGTTTGAGACTGCTGGAGCAGATCTCGGTGCTATTCCAGGAGAGGCATGTGCTGATCCCAAGATTTCATCCACTCACAATAAAACCCCAAGAGTGAGCAGGAAGGATGAGCAAATGGGCTCCCAAACTGCATTGATGCTCACAAGGCAATTCTTTCAAGCTGAGACCATCCTTCATCCAGAGGAAGGCTTTCCTCCACAATGCCTGGCAAAGCAGGATGGTGAGTCAGCAGGCTGGAGGCAGTGCTCTGGATCAGTCTCTGTGGGTAGGGATGAATCCCTGCCTCCCTTCCTGCAGGCAGTGGGTCTGGGGAAGACCTCACTCGAAGCTGGCTGCTTGCAGTGGTGATACCACCGTGATGGTTTGGACAGTTCAAATCACTCATGTCACGAGTTCTGTGGGCTCAGAGTCCCCGTGGTCAGGGCTGTGAGCCCAGAGGCTGCCTTGGGCTGCAGCAGGCTGCTGCTTTCCAGGCTGTGTGCAGTGTCTCACAGCTCTGCAGCCACGTTCACCCCGGCCTGGCACTGCTCACTGGAGCAGTAAAGCAGCAGGAGCACTTCACTGCTGAGAGCCAGGCACCTCCCGTGCTGGCCAATCTCCATGGGTACAGCAGCATCCTGGCCTCTTCTGCTTCAGAAACCTGCTGCCTCAGCCCATGAAATTGCTTCCTTTGCCAGAGTGCAGGTCCGTTTGCTGTGTCAGCAAACCCACCCCATCCACCTTCACTGCCCACAGCTTATTTTACAGGCGAATGGAGCTTCTGCAGCTTCAGGGGGGGTTTAATTTAGAGACAGAAATGTGCTTTAGTCACGGATTGAATCATAGAATCCCAGAGTGGTTTGGGTTGGAAGGGACCTTAAAGCTCTTCCAGTTCCAACCCTCTGCCACGGGCAGGGACACCTTCCACTAGAGCAGGTTGCTCCAAGCCCCTGTGTCCAACCTGGCCTTGAACACTGCCAGGGATGGGGCAGCCACAGCTTCTCTGGGCACCCTGTGCCAGTGCCTCAGCACCCTCACAGGGAAGAACATCCTTATATCCAACCTAAATCTCCCCTGTTTCAGTTTAAACCCATCACCCCTTGTCCTATCCCTATAGTCTCTGATGAAGAGTCCCTCTCCAGCATCCTTGTAGCCCCCAAATGCCAAGACCTGAGTCAGACCTGTTTATCTGATCAGTCACTTACATCTAGGCTGACGCTTAAGCCAAAACCCTGGGTTCTGGTGCCTACAGAGAAAGCTCTGGATGCAATTTTGGCTTCCCTTTTAGAGCTCCTGGTCTGCTGTGCCCATCTCTTTCCTCCGTGCAACTCCATTACACGGGTCAGATGGACTGATCCATGATTCCCTTTTTCTGGCTTGTAGGGGCACTGATGCTGTAAATACTTAGAAATGTAACTACTGAAAAATCAGGTTTAGTGTCTATTGAAAGCCATTAGTGACCACTCTGTCCTGGGGGGGGCTTGGAGGAGCTGTCACCTTGCAGTATTTGCACAGAGTCCATAGGAAGCATCCTCCCCAGTGCATGCATCAGTGTAAGAAACAAGATTTCAAAGGGACAGAGGAATCAGGCTCATGGGCAATGGGAATGGCCAGTTATTGCTTGTGTCCATCCCATGTGGCCAGTGTGTGTGGTGGAGCACGGCCCACACACAGCACAGGAAGGAGAGGTCCATGCAGGGCCCTTCTCTGTTCCTCAGGGTGACTGCAGGAAACCTTGGGGTAGCTGCTGACACAACACCATGGGCTGAGAAGGTACCAGGCATATGGCAATTATGGTTCTGGGCACCAATACACTGCAAACTGAAGCAAATAAGAGATGTGGTGAGTTTGCTGTGTGTTTGAAGGGGCAGGAGGCCCGTGGAGGCCCATTCCAGCACTGTCCTGGCAGGGAAAATCTGACTGTAGCTGTATTGTACCATGTTCTGCAGTGCCTCGTGCTGGGAGCACAGCCACGTTTGCTCTGAGCAGCCCATATGTTCACACCATTGCCCAGTGTGACTGAGAGAGAGCCATTCCCTCAGAGCATCCTCACGTATCCCACACTAACTCATCCTTAGGAGGATTTGGGGCACGAATTCTCAGCCTGGGGAAGGCCAGGGAGGACTGTGCCAGCACACCCCCATTACCTGTGTCTGTTCCAATGCCTGCCTCAGCTTCAAAAAGGTTTGAAAGTCATGGCTGAAAACCTTGCAAACAGCCTGCACAGGGTGGTCCTGCAGGACTTGGCTGAACCCTTGTATGAGATCAAACACTGCAAAAGCAGCCATCCCCTTCCCAGGCTCCTGCAGCTCCTGAGTCCCACACTTCAGACTGATTCTGCAAAATATGCTATAGCCAAGCGTGTGACAGCACAGGAAAGCCTGGCACTGAAATACCCGTCTGGAGCAGAGGAAAGGAGATCTGGCCCCCCTCTGCTGTGCTCTGGGGAGACCCCCCCTGCAGTCCTGATCCAGCTCTGGGGCAACAGCACAAGAGGGATGTGAAGCTGCTGGAGCGAGGCCAGAGGAGGCCCCGGAGCTGCTGCGAGGGCTGGAGCAGCTCTGCTCTGGAGCCAGGCTGAGAGAGCTGGGCTGGGGCAGCCTGGAGAAGAGAAGGCTCCTGAAGGGGAGACCTTAGAGCAGCTCCAGTGCCTAAAGGGGCTCCAGGAAACCTGGAGAGGGGCTTTGGACAAGGGCCTGTAGGGACAGGACAAGGGGAATGGCTTTAACCTGCCAGAGGGGAGATTGAGATGAGCTCTGAGGCAGAAGCTCTTCCCTGTGAGGGTGCTGAGGCGCTGGCACAGGGTGCCCAGAGAAGCTGTGGCTGCCCCATCCCTGGCAGTGTTCAAGGCCAGGTTGGACACAGGGGCTTGGAGCAACCTGCTCTAGTGGAAGGTGTCCCTGCCCGGGGCAGGGCCTGGAGCTGGATGAGCTTTAAGCTCCCTTCCAACACAAACCAGGCTGGGATTCTATGATAATGAACCAAATGGAGCAAACACCTTCTTTTTACACCCTAAGAATAAGTGGAAGTGTGGGACCACTTCTCTGGAAGGGGCTGAGTCTTCAGGAAAGCCCTGATATGGTGTTAGTCCCTCTCTATACACCCTGTCCCAGAAACAGGAGTTTTTCCCATATGCCGTCAGCCGTGATTCACAGCATATATGAGGTCTGCTAAAGGTGGAGAGATGCTGTGTGCAAGGTGTGACCCATGTGCTAACACAGCCTTTGGTTCTCTCAGCTCCAGGCAGGAGCAGTGAGCTAGACATAGCCCCAGTAGAGACTGAGAGGGAGGATATGTAGAGCCTATGGAGTGTTTGAAGTAAATCCCAGCAGATCCCAGAGACCTGAACTCTCAAAGGGAATAAATGTTCCCAATGCTCTTGGTATGAGATGTGGGAGGCAGCAGGACATGGCCGAGGCTCACCAAGCTGCAAAGGATCTACTGCATCTCTGCACGCCCTGCTCTGCTCCGACTGCATCTGCTCCGGCCAGAGGTGTGGAAGTTGCTGCTGGAAAGGGAGCGTTGCAGGGCAGGGAGTCTCAGGCACCACGTTTTCATTCCAGAAGGACAGGTTTTAGTGACCATGGCAGGGAGGACACCAGGAGGCACCATGTGCTGGTCAGACCATGGGTCTCAGAGCTGTGCAGTGGCACAGCTCTGCACAAAGGGGGATTTGGAGTGATGCTGAGGAATACACAGGTGGGAGATGAGCCCATTCCTGCCGTCTGTGGGTATGGGCACTGGTTTGGCGACACAAAAAGGGCCACAGCACCAAGATTTCAGAATACAGTTGGTATTTTGAAGCAGGAGATTTGCTGCCACAGGGCTTGTCATGTGGGAAAAGCCTTTTCCTGAACTGACATTTCCCCAGTGAGGAAAAACATCCCATTAAAACCCCTCCAACTCCCCAAAGTGTTGTTAGCTGGAGGTAGAGCTGCCCTTGGGGACTTCTGTCCCTGCTTTAGCAAGCTTTAAGCAGTGTGGGTAATGTACCTGAGCAGTCTGGTTACAGCAGAACAGGCTCCATGCGGGTTAATGCACCTCACCTTAGCAACGAGCAGAGCACCACTGCTGGCAAAAGGAGCAAGTGATGACAGTGATGAGACAAGGGGGAATGGCTTTAACCTGCCAGAGGGGAGATTGAGATGAGCTCTGAGGCAGAAGCTCTTCCCTGTGAGGGTGCTGAGGCGCTGGCACAGGGTGCCCAGAGAAGCTGTGGCTGCCCCATCCCTGGCAGTGTTCAAGGCCAGGTTGGACACAGGGGCCTGGAGCAACCTGCTCTAGTGGAAGGTGTCCCTGCCCGGGGCAGGGGGTTGGAACCGGAGGAGCTTTAAGGTCCCTTCCAGCACAAACCACTCTGGGATTGTGTAATTCTGTGCTTTACATAGAGCCCTTCTGCATCAGCAGACAGAAGAGTTTGCATTCAGAATGCACTCCACACGCAGTGTGTGATGCTCCCGCCACAGCTCCAACATCTCCCCCTCACCCCGGGTCCCTCCAGCCCTGAGCCCACTCCCTTCATTACCAGCATCACTCGCAGGAGGTGACAAGTGCCACCACCCCCGTGGCTCTGTGTCATGGCTCTGCAGGCTGACACAACCCGTGTTATCACCCTGGGCTACCACAGGAGGTGTCAGCTACAGGAGACTCACAGCCTCACTAATCTCATCTCTCAGCAGGGTAGTTTGCCTGAGAGCTCCAGGGAGTATTTAACTGCCTTCCCTCCTGCTCCAGCCCTGTGAGGAGAGGACTGTGTTCCTCCTTCTGTTGTGGAAAGGCTTATTTAAGGAGTTCCTGCTTTTCCCATCCTCATTTCGGTGCATTAACGTGGTGTTAACAGGTTTAAGGACAAGAGAAAGTCTCAGCCTATATAAGTGTGTCCACACCGAGGAAAACAAAACCAGATGAACGACATGGTGTCAACTGGGAGGTTTTAACACGGGGAGAGCTTTTTATTTACAACCTTAATGTGTCATTCTTCTTCTTGGTGAATCTAAGCTTTGCCACACCACCTTCAGAATAGGAATATTACAGTCTTGCAAAGGAAGAGTTTAAATTCCAACCATAAAGGCTCATTGGGAAAAGCTAGACCTAGCAGGGGGGGTTTCCCTAAAACCAGCTTGGTGGCTCTGGTGGGTTCTGGACTGTTGTGAAGGTGATGGTCAAAGCTGCAGATGGGAATAGGATCAGGTATAAGGAAGGATGGAAGAACCACTGTGAAATACAGCCCTAACCCTGGCTGTTGCAGGTAGCACTGACAAGGTCTTTCCCTCTGCCAGGAGAAAGTCCTCCTGCCCACACAGGGCTGGCAGGTCCCAGCAAACGATGGAGACATCCCACCCTTGGGGGCTGAGCTGCCAGGCCAATTCCTGATCCTTGTTTTAATTGCTGGTCAGAGCTGAGCTCTGAACTTGCCTCCATAAGCTACTTAGTGCTGTCGGCACAAGCAGCTTCCTCATCCCTCTGGGCCTTCACTGATACAACACAGGCTGATCCCAGCCAGACCCAATCCATGCCCAGCACCATCACAACCAGAGAATGAACCCTGAGCCAGTCCCTCAACCTGTACCCAGCTGTGCATTTGTCCTTTTTGCTTCATAACAACAACCCTCACCCTACTCACACCACAAATAAGTAGCTTTACAGCTGGATCCCACCAGATCACAGCTGCATCCCACCAGATCACATCTGATCTGCCTCCTGTATGGTCCCCTGCGATGGGAGGAAAACTGGAGCGAGCAAAGCTGGCCATAAGCTGCTGATCCTGCCTGTCCAGACACATCTTCACCCCCTGGGGCTTGCAGAATCATAGAGTCAACCAGGTTGGAAAAGACCTTTAAGCTCATCAAGTCCAACCGTTGCCCAGCACTGCCAAGGCCACCACTAACCCATGGCACTGAGGCCTCGGCTACACGGGGGGTGAACACTTGCAGGGACGGTGGCTTCAGCCCTGCCCTGGGCAGCCTGTTCCAATGCCTGAGCACCCTCTGGGGAAGGAATTGTTCCTCAGCTCCATCTAAACCTCCCCTCGTGCAGCTTGAGGCCGTTTCCTCTTGTCCTGTACTATTCAGCAAGAACCAAGCTCTTCTGTACCAACAGCATCAGTGCCAGCAAGTCAGTGTCATCCAGGGGTGGCCCAGCTGACATTTTGGAGGGTAAACTGATTGAAAATAGTCCCTTTCAGGAGGATCAGAGCTATAGGGGGGAGTGAAAAGCAATGGGTTTGGCTCAAGAGCAAGTAGGAGAGCAGAGGGGGAAGGTTCCATCTCCCAGATTGTTGAGATGTTTCTGCTTTTTTTGGTTACAAACTGAGCTTCAGAAATGCTCAGAATATTGCAGCCGATGCTTCCAGAAAAAGGCATCTTGAAATGCTTGTTCCAAACCTTTCTCAATAAAAAAGGCTTAAATAATAACAGGTCAAAGGAAAGGTGGTGTTTAATCAATTCCTTCTGAAGGAACTGAAGGAAACACAGTATTCCAGGGAGAAAGGAAATGGAATTTTTCCGTTTTAGAAGGCCAGTTGAAAACCCTGTATTTTAGCCCACCCTAATCCCATGTGTTTGGGCTGCACAGTGCCCCCAACCCTGGGCAACACACAGGGGCCAGCAGCATGTCCACACTGCCAGTGCAGGGCCACCTCGCTCAGCACCTCCCATAGGGGCCTCAAACAGATGCCCAGAGAAAAGTAAGAACAGGGCAAACGCGTGTGATGGCTCCAAGTGCTTTGCAGGGGATTGTCTGAGCGGGATGTGATGTGTCCAGGCAGGAAACCTCCCAGGGTGGTCTCTGCTTGGACCTCAGGAAATGTGATCTTAGTTTAGCACAAGCTGAGCCTCTGGGAGCTTGTGCAAGGGATGAAATAAAGCCAAGTTGGGGCTGTTCAGCCTGGAGAAGAGAAGCTGCGTGGAGACCTCAGAGCAGCTTCCAGTGGCTGAAGGGGGCTACAAGGATGCTGGGGAGAGGCTTTCATCAGGGACTGTAGTGACAGGACAAGGGGTGATGGGTTCAAACTGCAACAGGGGAAGTTCAGGATGGATATAAGGCAGCTGCTCTTCCCTGTGAGGGTGCTGAGGCGCTGGCACAGGGTGCCCAGAGAAGCTGTGGCTGCCCCATCCCTGGCAGTGTTCAAGGCCAGGTTGGACACAGGGGCTTGGAGCAACCTGCTCTAGTGGAAGGTGTCCCTGCCCGTGGCAGGGGTTGGAGCTGGATGATCTTAAGGTCCTTTCCAACCCAACCCATTCTATGACTCTATGATTCTGCGAAATTCTGACCATAGCTGGGAGGAGGACCAGTGTCTCCAGCTGGGTTTTAATTCACCCTCTTGAATAATGATTTCCATCCTGCTGGAGCATGGATGATTGCAATTTCTGCCTCGTGAGTGGAGCACTGAGCCAGGCAGGCCCAGCACAGCGAGTGTCCACAGGCACCTCAGCCACCTCCACCCTTCCTCTCCACCCAAGTATTCATTACTGTTGGACTGGTCCTTTAAACCTAATTGCCACCGTGACTCCCCTTTTCATCTCCTCCCTTCTCAGGTGTCTTGGTTCCTCTCGCCAGTTGTCCTTGCGCTTGTGCTCCACGTCAGCTCCACACCTCAAGCACCGCGCAGGAGAAGCTGGTGTCCCCGTGAGCTGAGCTCAACCTGAACCTATGCAGCATCAGTGCGATGTGACACCGATGGAGCCCATGAAGAGTCTTCAGTCCAGCTTAGACCCTGGAGCCAAGGTTGGTCTCTGGAGCTTGCTTTTGAGTTCTGCTGGCAAAGGGGAGTGAAATGCTTTGCTAGGTTTGAATTGAGCTTGGGTGGGATGAGAGGTGCTGATGGGGCTGAATTTGATACTCCTTTCTTCTTGCATCAGAGTGGGAGTGGGTCGTGTTGCCACTCGAGTAGCCCCACAGCAGCCATGTGTTGGATAATCTGGAGGGTTTGTAGCTCAAAAAGGGCACATGAGTGTGTCAGGAGCCAGCTGGCTCTTGGCATGTTCACTTGCAGCTTCTGAACTACAAGTTGAGGCCATTGGGCTGCCCATGTCCTCCTAGGTCTGGGCTGAAGCCATGGGCTGGAATGTGAACCTCCCCTGGTCGCTGCTGATGGCAGCTTTCACCCGGGGTGAAGCAGTCTCCGGCTGCAGCTCTCCATGCTTTCCCCAAGGAATATGTTTCCATAAAGGATGAAAGGAACCTGCCTGACCGGCTGTCCCGTCCACTTTCCCCTGCCTGGCACCCTTCCCGAGGCCGGCTCATGTGTCCTACATCCAAAGGCTGGGCTAATGGGGTCAGCAAACCTGCACTTGGCCCTGCTGTGCCTCTCTGGAGGTGGGAGAGATCCTCTCACTGTTCCCTCAGCCTCTAACTACTTCAGAGGCCTTACACCAGAGTTACGAGTTTGTCAGGAGCAGAAAATGCCATGTGAGGTGGTGAGATCATGAGTTATTCAGGGTGGCATTAAACAGGGGTAGGCACAGATCTCACCCACAGGACTTGGGGCAAGAACCTGCAGGATAGTGCCTGTGGCAAGGGTTGGAACTGGATGATCTTTAAGGTCCCTTCAACCCAAACCAGTCTGTGGTTCTCTGATGTGCAGGAAGGGGGAAAAGAGGGAACAGCCTTGTCCTCTGACGGGAACAGGGCTGCTTTGCATGTCCTGAGAAGCTTCTGTGCTGGTGCTGTGACTCGTATCACTATGGGAAGTACCAACAACTGATGTGAAGCAAGACCAAGCTGCCATTACATCCTTTAACAAGCTTTGGTAGTTTTCATTTTAACTGTCTATTGGTACACTTAAACCCGACTGTCTCATCAGTCCTTTGATCCCTGAGTCTCTCCAGCTAAAGCCTGGGTAAGGTTTGTGGCTGGTCCCTCCTCCCAGTCTGGGGAATCTGCTGACCTGTGTCCTGCAGGAAACGCCTCAAACGCCTTTTCATCCTGCACTTGGAGCTGGGGGAAGGACCAGAATGAGGGTGAGCAAAGAGGAGTTTGCTTATTGCAGGGAACTTTGCTCTGTGGTTGAC
Organism: Strigops habroptila; assembly: GCF_004027225.2. NCBI lineage: Eukaryota > Metazoa > Chordata > Aves > Psittaciformes > Psittacidae > Strigops > Strigops habroptila. The sequence goes on from NC_046358.1 coordinate 831,794, forward strand.
GGACAGATGCCTCCAGGCCGATGGGAATCTCTCTGACACACTGCATGTTCCCATCCCTCCGTCCAACAGAGATGGAGAGGGGCTGCTGGTTCTGCTCTGGAGCCTCAAGCAGCAGCATCTGTGAGTTCACTGCTGCACACACAGTGTTCAGGGGCGCCTCTGAGCCTTATCTGCAGCCCTGATACACGATAGAGAAGGTGCCTCCCAACGCAGGCAGACCTCATGCTCCTGCTCCACAGTGGGCTTTTTGGCAGCCGGGTCCCAGGCTGTCCCGGCGGCTCCCGAGTGCCATCTGCTGGTGAAACGGCGTCATGCAGCAAAGGGAGAGGAGCCAGGCTGGAGATGGTGAAGTGCACTTGGGAAAGCGGCAGCACGGGGCTGAGGGGCTCTGCAGGAGTTTCATAGAGTGCAAAGGGAAAGGAAGGAGGGTTTCAAGCCAAGGCGGTTCTTGCTGCTGGAAGGGCTGATGGAGGGATGTCAGGAATGCTTCTCGGGGCAGTCAGGTTCAGGTTTGTTGAGCAATCAGATTCTTTCTTCCAGCCTTTGTGTAAAGCAGAGAGACAGGGAAACGAATAGTCTTGCTGCCAAAACATGGAGTGATGCTTTCTGCAGGCTGCTGGATGCTGCCCTAGAGCAGGGAGGGTGCAAGCTCCTGTCAGAGATGGTTCTTTGTGCTGAAACTGAAAGGGAGAGGCTTTGCAGCTCCCAGCTAGAGAAAGGGACTGTGTCACTGTCACGAGCACAGAATGGACAGGTCATTTCCTGCTTTTGCCTCAGGAAATCTCCAGCAAACTTTGCCCTGAGAGCAGGGGCTGCAAGCAGCAGCAGGAGGCTGTGCTCAGGGAGGTCAGCTCAGCCCCTGTGGAGCAGCAAAAACCCCCCATTGTCCTCTGGATTGCTCCAGCTTCCAGGCTTTCCTGAAGGCAAACTGCTGCCTGCTCCAGGCCCTGCTCCTCAGGGCCTGCCAACGCTTAGCAAGAGCTGATATATTCCCTTTCCATCAAGAGGAAACCACAGAGCCAAACTGGGGTACCTACATGCGTGCACCCGGTGGCTTCTGTGCTGAGCAGGCTTCAGGGAGGGCACCAGCCAGTGCACGGCAGCCAGAGCATAATAAAGAGCCCAGGATCAGGCCATCAGCCTGTGAAAGGCCTTCTGGTGATTTTAGAAGAGGAAAAGGAGTAACTCCAGGGGTGGTGGGCAAATTCCTGAGCGAGAACTGAGCTGGTTTCTCCTAATGTCCTTCCCGTTGTATTTGCAATAGACACTCACTGTCTGAAGTACTCTCCCAAGTCGCTGCATGCCACCAACTGCCCAAGCGAGCAGTACTGATGTGCTTCAGCCACCAAGGTGAGGTGCTCAGTGTGTCCTGAGGTCCTGCAGCACCCCTGACATGTCATCCATCCAGCACACCCTTCTCACTGGAGCAGGAGACCAGGCACCATCCTTGGCTCCTCTGCTCCCCAAGTGCACACGTCTGGGCATTGGTGCTTCCTGGTGCCAGGATGATGGTCCTGGAGGATTGTCCTTACCCTGAGGTGGGCACAGATCCCATGGGAAAACAGTGCTGATCTTGGGATTGGCACTGAGTTTAGAGCAAGCCCTCAAGTTGTGGACAACCATGGTGTTATTGCAATCCTTTCTGGCCAGGACACCAGCAATAAGCAAATATATGCGCATGTATATAACCCCCTAAATCTCATCAGGTTCTGCCTTCTGCATCCTGGGAGAGTCCCAAGAGCACAAGCAGGTCCCCAAACCAGCCTGGTTTGCCCCATTGCTGAAGCTGCAGATGCTGCTCCCTTGACTGGGCCCTTTTGCCCCTGGGTTTCCATGTCTTCAGTGCTCACTGAGCATTCACCTTCTCATTGCCCTCAGATGATGATGCAGAAGTAGATGTTTGTCATTTCTGCCACTCAGACATGGAAAAGGACACCTGAGAAATGTCAGCTCTTTGTGTTGAGGGCAGTGGAGCAGCTGACACTGCCCTGGAGGGAACTGCAGCTCTACTTAACAAAGGCAAAAGTATTTTAGGGCTCTTCATACCTGCTCATGGCACTGCTGTTGTGCCCACCATTGGTAACAGTAGGGACCTTGGATGTCATGGCTATGGGGTCTATAGGAACTCCTTGCAGCACATAGCACTTGACATCTGCTGTGATCCATGGGGAGCACAGTGGACCCCCCTGCACATGGTGTGCAAGGAACCTGGCCTTGCTACTTGAGATAATGCTGAGGGTCTCTGTTTTAACTGGCACTTGGTGCTAGCAGCGTGTGCAGAGTCCTCAATCCCAGGGATGAGGCCACCAGGATAATGCCTCATCACTGGGAAAAGTCTTTCCATGAACACTGACTCCCTGACTCAGCCCAGCAGCATCTCCCAGAGCTCACCTTATCCCTGCGGCCACCAGCCCAACCAAAACTGGGCCATCACTCCACCCTCACTAGGGACTACGCCAGCTTGGAAACCCAGCACCATCCGCATCCTCACAGCTCCCCGGTGTTCCCAAGGCAAGGAAAAGCCCCGCATGGCTCCACACCTCCTGCACAGGCTCATCCATCACAAACCTCTTGACCAGCACTTGGGCTCTAGCAAAGCTCTTGTGTCTTTTTCCCAGTTTTCCATCCACAGCAGGGTCTTCATGTCCTTCCTCAAGCCTGAACCCAGAGGCTCTGCCTGGGAGATGGTTTCCATTTCCTCTCATCATTTCAGTAGCTGCTAATTCATATGGGTCAGTCTTTCCCTCTAAGCACTTCTACTAAGCCACCCTTCCAGCTCCTTTAGTGCCTTAGCCCTGAGGTCCCATAGCCAGAGCTATGCACAGGGCAGAGACCAGACTCAGGGCTCTTCAAAGACTTTTGAAGGCTTCCTTTGAACCATGCTGGGTTTCAGGTTGAACTTCCTGGCTTTTGTGAGCAGTTGACCTGCTCAAAGCTCTTAGAAGGGACAGGTACCACCAGTGGGCCTGCTCCTTTGGTTTTAATATAATACAGCAGGGCCCTCATTAAGGTTGGGGTGTGCATCAGTCCCTGAGCAACAATATTCCCTGTGTGCTTCCAGCTCCTGTTTGTGTCTTGCTTGGGTCCATTGGAAGCTGAGGAAAGGGGCAGCCAGCCTGCATTGAGGGGGGACACGGGGCACAGCCAGGACACGGTGCTGGGATGAGGGTTTGAGTGCAGCAACCCAAGAGGCAGCAGACCCCCAGACTGGTTTGTGTTGGAAGGGACCTTAAAGCTCCTCCAGCTCCAACCCCCTGCCCCGGGCAGGGACACCTTCCACTAGAGCAGGTTGCTCCAGGCCCCTGTGTCCCACCTGGCCTTGAACACTGCCAGGGATGGGGCAGCCACATTATTACGAATTTATTATTATATATGTTATTATATATGAGATAGATTATGAATCCTGCCTGCTCTCCCAAAGCCCATCTCTGTGACTTTATTGGAGGTCATCCTGGCAGCTTTCAGAGGGGGACTCATAGGGGGACCCTCTCCTTTGACTACATGCTTCATGGTGCAGGCTGGCAATGCCCACCCAGAGCACTGCTTCTGCTCCCTCCCTGGAGGAAAGGCACGTTTGGACAGCAGGGAAATCATTCCCAGGGAATACTGCAACAGAAAAAGGCAAACCCAGCTCTTGTTTCCCCAGGAAGGCTCATGCACATCCTCACACCCCGAAGACATTCACGACCCCAGATATTATCCCTATCCCCCCCCAGGCGTGCGACTGGCCATGCATAACGAATGACCCGAGCCCATGAATGGCCACCAAGTGAAGTCAAGCTGTTTGCCTGCTCCATTTTTCATTGTCCTCCCAGCTTTTCCCACTTTGAACCAGGGCTTGTGGCATCAGGAAGTTAAAAGGAGCCAGGAGGGGGGGAAAAAGGGGGAGTGTTTCTTTTAAAAAGAGAGTGAGCTCGGAGAGGAGGACACAGGCACTCCAAACCCTGTCTGTGCTTGGTATATTAGGCAGCCAGTGCTCTTGGCTGGCAGCCCAGACGAGGCTTTTGTAATCAAAACATGATCTTGTATGCTGTGCAACCAGTGCGGAGAAAGGCCGGCTGATGGCTCTCCCCTTTTAGCTCTGCTCTGGAATCCGCCGCGCTCCGCCGCCGATGGCCACCATGCACCGAGCTGTGAGTGCTGCCTCGGGGGGCCCGGGAGGGGCGCGGGGGGCCCTCACGGCACCGGGACACGCCGTGCTGCCCTCGGGGGGGGGCTGTCCCTGCCTCTGCCTTTGTTGTTTCCCTCCTCGCTGGCTGCCGGCCGGCTCCGGAGGCAGAGCAGCCGGGCGGCACCGCGGGTGCTGGGGGGGATGCGGGGGTTTGTGTGGCCATCGCGGGGGGCGCAGGACCGTGAGGGGGGGTGGGAGGCCGGGGTCGGTGTCAAACACAAGCCCCGGCAGCGCTGGTTGTTGCCTGTCCTGGCAGAGCTTGCAGCAGCAGCTGTCAAGCCAGAGGATATGTCTTAAAAAGAGCGGATGCATTTGCTTACGCAGAGGAGCATTAGCGACGGGCCCTGCTCCTCTCTCCTCTTCCCTCCCTCCCTCCTGCTGCCTTTCTCGCTTTCCCAACCCTGCTGCCTCCGAGAAGCAGGAGATGGGAGAAGTATGTGGGAAAACACAGAGCCAGGCTGGAGCGAGGCGTCCTCTGGCCCCCCGAGCCGCACAGCGAGTGTGTCTGTATGTACCACCCATGAGAGGGGCATAACAGGACGAGATGTCGTCATTTAATCGAAGCACGAGGCCCTTGCTCTGCATTTCTCCTTTTGTGACAGTTCTGATTGCAGTAGAAAGAGGCCTCTCGTTCTGTGGCTTCACTTTGCTATCAGGAGGCATCGGGCTCAGCTGCTTTCAAAGCCATTGCACGTTTGTGCTGCCAAAGCCATTTATAACCCTGCAGTCGCTGGGACATACGGGCTCCTTGGCTCCCCGGAAGAGCTTTACTCTGGGGAGGGCACAGCGTGGCCACTTTTCACCCCGAGCATCAGCTTCAGCCTGGGCAGGGCTGGCGGGTTGGTTCCAGAAGCAGAGGACAGGGCACGTCCCTGTTATCAGCTGGCTCAGAGCGGTGGCAGCGGGTGAGCAAACGCTGACTTGGCTGAACCATACAATGGGTGATCCCCTGGGAGCTGCTGCTCGGTGCTGCTGCAGGCAGAGGGGCTGCTTGTAGCCCTGGGTGCACAGGTAAGGGACCACCCCTCATCCACAGCTCCCAGTGTTTGCTGAAACACATCATGCACAGAGAAATACCTCAATGTCTTCATTAATAAAGGGGAGGAGAAGTGCTGAACAGCAGCAAAACTTCCCTTCCAGTGACTGGTTTCCAGCTGGAAATGGAAAGACCTCCCTCCCCCTGCACAAGCTGTGTTGCAGCGTAGACAAAACGCTGACAAATGTGCAGCGCTGTGTGTTGAGAACAGTCTGACAGGTCTGTTCCATCGTTTCCCTTTGGAAAGAGCAGAGCACAAATACAATCTCTGCAGGAACTGTTAAATCCCTCCTGAGCCCGCAGCTCTGTCAGTGCTCCTTCAAAGGAATCTGAAGATGAAAGGGGTGTGTTTGAGGCCATGCACCACTTTGATCCCACCCTCAAGCAGGCAACACCCCAGCACTGAGCAAACAGCAAACCTGCCAATTTAGTGCTCACAGAATAGCTTCTGTTCAGGTAAACACAGAATTCAGCTTTAATCAGCCTTGCAAAGAGGCCATGGAAGTGTACCCACCCTTGTGCACAATCCACTCACTTGTCATGTACCCCAGTGATTGATGGCAATGGAAAAGTGTGTTTCCTCCTCCCACAAAGAGGGAGGAGGAAAAATCCCACTGTCCAGCAGAATGTGTGGTGGTTTGAATGTCCCTGATGTCCCACCTGGACACAGATGTGTGCCTGTGTCCTGCAGAGCAGCCCTCAGCAAGGGCTGGCATTAAATACCCCTCACTGGGGACACGAGGGAAGATGAGCTTGTGAAGGATCTGAGGGCTGCTTTAGCAAACTGGTTCCTCTGCCTTTCCCCTCTCTGGCTTCTGACATCCTCTGTAATGGTATCACATCTGCAACCTTCAGGCCCTTTTCTCCAAAGAACATGACTTAGGCAGACTTCTCCCCCATCCATGGCCTTATTCTGTACAGATCAAGCTCAGATCAGAGCTGACATCTAGTTTAGCTTTGGGGGTTTTTCATGTAAAGCCCTGGAAATGTGGCTGCCCCATCCCTGGCAGTGTTCAAGGCCAGGTTGGACACAGGGGCTTGGAGCAACCTGCTCTAGTGGAAGGTGTCCCTGCCCATGGCAGGGGGTTGGAGCTGGAGGAGCTTTAAGGTCCCTTCCAACCCATACCACTCTGGGATTCCCTGCAAGGCAGAGCCAGCACTGTAGGGGTGTGCAGTGATTCAGCAGCTGGATCCCTTCCTTTGAAGGGCCATGCACACAGGGGACAGTTTGCAGCCCAGGTTCCCAGAAGCCTGTGGCACTTTGGGAAGAGCGGTGGTGCCAACCCCAGCGAATCCCCACACATTACCTGGAATTAGTTTCTGAAGGGGCAGTTAATCAAAAGTACCCACATTCTTCCTTGGTGTCCATCTCCCAGGAAGCTGAGCACCTTCCCATGTTAGGAGGTAATTCCTGCACCTCATGTAAAATCTTGTGCTTTCACCTGGGCAGGCTATTTCCATCCTGGAAAATGCTACATGACACACAAGTAATTGAAGGTCGGGTTCCCAACCCCTTAATTCTACCTCGTTTGATGCACTGGCACACTGAACACATACATCTTTAGGGGGCTGGAACCCCTGTACATCCCTGCACAGAGCTCACAGAGGTAGCTGGGAACATGGAGCACAGTCAAATGCTTTCCCTCCCCCTGGGCTACAGCGTCTGTGGTTTCACTCTTTGCCTTCAAGCCTTGAGCTTCTCACTGCATGTTTGCTCTGCTTAAGAAGGGCTGGTTTGACAGTGCCCCTCCATCCCCTCCTCCGGACCTCTGCTGCTCCGGTTTTCCCTCTGGTGGCCCAATTAGGACCAGGCGAAAGGCAGCTGAGATCTCCAGGAGAAACCCTCCCTTCCCAGGAGAAGGGCCTTGCAAGCCCCTTGGCTACTGCTCCAGGTTGGCTCCTGGCTCACCCAGCGCATGGCGGATGTCAGACCTGATCCCATGTCCCCAAATGCCACTGCTGGCTCCTGATGGATCTGACCCTAAGGAGGTCACAGCTGCTATGTCATGATTAATGAAGGGAAAACCCCTCCTGCCTGTGCAGAAGCTCTTTCCAGCACTGAATGCACTGGATTCAATGGATGGATGGAGGATGCTGCAGGGATTTAGCCCTTGGGATAGGCACAGCATGAGCAGAAGTGCTCACTCACAGGGGTGTGGTGGTGATTTGCTCCTGTGGAAACAAGGAAACTGATGGTTCTTTTGAGGTTCTTGGTGATTTTATGAGGAATTTGATGGGAAGCCAATAGGGATGGGCAAAAAAACATGCCTTGCCCATGCAAAAACGCTTTCCTGTTTCAGGGAATTTCAATCCATTTTATTTGCCAATTAACCATCAGTTAACGTGGAGCAGTCACAACTTCCCTGGGCAGCCTGTTCCCAGGGAGTCATGAGGTGCTGGCCCAGGGTGCCCAGAGAAGCTGTGGCTGCCCCATCCCTGGCAGTGTTCAAGGCCAGGTTGGACACAGGGGCTTGGAGCAACCTGCTCTAGTAGAAGGTGTCCCTGCCCGTGGCAGGGGTTGGAACTGGAGGAGCTTTAAGGTCTCCTCCAACCAGTCTGGGATTCTGTGATAACGCGCCAAATGGAGCAAACACCCTCTTTTTACACCTCGATAGCTCCAGGGTGAGGATGGCGCTGGGATGTTCAGTGCCACAGGGGAGGCAATGCTGGCCCCAGAGGACGTTGGCACACAAACCTCTTCACCAGCCATTGGGGACCATCAGTATGCCTCTCCACCACACACTGGCTGTTGCCACCTCATAGGGAGACAACCTGCAGGAGCAACATCTAGCTATAGCCAGATGGGTGACACTTTCATTCCATTGGCATCTCGATTCCTCCAGACTTCCCTGGCTCTGTGGGCAAGATGCATCGTGCACAGCAGCTGGCTTTGCTGCAGTGCTCCTGCAGATGCACTGCTCAGCACCCAATGCTGAAGGCAGCAGCCGGGGGTAACCTGTTGGTGATCACAGTTGAGATGTTAGCAAAACAGCCTGCTCAGGTTTGGGGTTCCTTTCCTCCCCTCCTCAGCCTCACTTCATCTTACCCAGCCCTCTGTGTGAGTGAAGGAGAGGGAACATGAGCTCTCTGCCTCATGCCGATGCCATGCTGATAAGGACAGCACAAAACCACTGTTTAAAAATAAACCCGTAGTGCCTTGGAGAGCTCAGCCTTGCCCCTTGCTCCTCATGTGAGCACCGGGCAGAGCCTGGACGGTGTGGATCAGCTGCTGCAGTGAGTCCATGCTCATCAGCAGTAATTTTCACTAGACACTGCTGTCACTGGCATTGAAAAGCCCCAATTTGTTATTCCCTGTGGTAACCAAGGTGCTGGCTGAATGTAAATGTGATACTGATGTGCCTGAGAGCACCTGAGCCAGCAGCAGGGAGAGGTGGTGGTAGTGCATGCAGCCAAGCAGCGTGTTAACTCTGGAGCCTACTGACACCCATCAAAGTGGGACATCAGCTTTTTGCTCTCAGTGCCTCATTGCTGACCAAAAATGGTAAGAAAAGAAAAGGTCAGTTCTGTCAGGAAGAAGTCAATTTGCAAGATACAGTATTCTTGTTAATGGAGGACCAAGGGGAGAAACGGTGGGGAAAGACTCTTCCGCTGCCCACCCTGTCCAAGCTGAAGGAGCAGGTTTCGCCCTGTTGGTGTGACGACTGAGAAGAGCTCTCCTGCTGCTGTTGCAGGATGCAGCTGTGGAGGATGCAGTGCTAAGGAAGAAAGAGCAGAAAGATGTTGAACTCGACAAGAAGATCTTGGCCCTGCGGAAGAAGAACGAAGCGCTCATACGAAGGTACCAGGTGAGTCTGCAGGTTCTGGCCTTCCCCAGCTCTGTTTTGGAGTCCTCAGCTCGCAGAGTGAAGGAAATGATGAGCAGTGTTGGGGTGAGTCTGTTAAATAGATGACATTTTTACATGGGAAGGCGTTTGAAGTAGGTGGGCAGAGCTGTATTAGCCACAGCTCTGGAATTGCATTGGAAAGCAGGCCCACCAACGCGTGCCTTCTTGCTGCAGCACCTCCTCTCACCCTCCCATCTTCCGCTGTCTGCATCACACTTCCCACCCCTTCACCTCATATTCCCCTGACTTTTCCCCATCTGTCCTTCCCAGTGTCTCCTGCTTATCCTGCTGGATGCATAGGAGGTTGCTTCCTCAATACATTTGATGGGTTTTCTTCCCTGTTAGGGCAGTGGTATCGGTTGAAGCTTTTTCTTGGCTGTTTCCATGGAGCACAGAGGTCTCCAAAAGAGATTCCATGAAAAAGAAAGAAGCTGAAGGCAAATCAGGCTTTAGCAGCCTGCTGGTTACTGCACCTTTACCCTGGATTATGAGGAAGTACTCCAGCTACACCCCTGGTTTCTGATCCTGCCTTGGCCAAGAGGGTCTACCCAGTGGCCTGCAGGAGACATGCAGCCTGGCTTGTATGGGCTGGTTTGGGTGACACTGTGCTAACCCAGAGCTCTCTCGGGATTTGTTTAGTGTCTGCACATCTCAGTACAGAGTAGGACAGCCTGAGGGTGCTCCTGGCAGAGGGATTCCCCTTGGCTTGTCTGGAATGTTCTCCTGCCTGTGCCCAAGGCCACTTGGCTTTCGGGGCTCTTTAGCACTTGCTGGCTGGGTGGGCAGTCTGGAGTTTGGCAAAGAACCCAAAAACCCAGAGCACACTTTGTGTGTTGGAGCAGAGCTGCGACTGAGTGCTGCTTGGGCTGGGTCTTGCTTAGGAGGCATTTCCCTTGATACCATAGGGGCCATTTTGGGCTTTTTCTGGTGGCAGCAGCCAGTGGGACACAGTGGAAAGCTCTGGTTGAATGCCACCAGCAGCTGGGGGAGAGGAACTCTTCCTCCTGTGTGAAATGCTACCCTGCCACCACTACTTGGTGAAATGCTTAGAAGAAGCTGCCTCACAGATAGCCAGATCTCAGCCACCTTCCCTTGGCCACAGATGATGCCCTGGCCCCAGACTGGCACAGGGACCATGGCTCCTTTGCACACCCTCCCTTTCTGCAGGCCTGCTGTGTCTTCCACAGGTCCTATACCTGAACCTCATGGTGACCATCTTCCCTGCCTGTCAGGAAGGGACCCCTGTGCCCTGTGCTGAGACCACAGTGGATGCTCTGAGTCAACAAGAGATTTACTAAGATGTTTGTGGCACAGGGACAGGTAAAGCAGGTCACAGCTGCCTGTGGCCCCTTCCAAGGGCACACAAATGGGACACAGGTTGATCCACTCCCTCTTAGAGGTGGAGGTGGATCCATTTAGGAGAAATCCTGAGCAGGAAATGGCACAACATCTGTAGTCATGCAGGTACAGGCTGCTGATAAGGATATTTGTGTGTTTCAGGAAATAGAAGAGGACAAAAAGCGAGCTGAGCAGGAGGGAATGGCTGTTACCTCCAGGAGGCCCAAGCAGGATGGACTCACTATTACCATCACCAAAGCTCACAACGTAAGTGCTGCCTCTGTCACCACGGGCCAGCTCTCACTCCAGTGGCATTTCTGGAAGAGCCACAGCAAAGCTTTTCCAGGCACAGGACATAGCTCCTAGACCCTTGCAGAAGGATGGGAAACCTCAGAGTGCTCAGAGTGGTGTTAGCTGATGCACATAAGCTTCCAGCCATGCCCAGGCACCTGCAGCCAAGCACATGGAATTCACATGCAAATGAAGCAGTGTGTGAACAGGCCCTGGCTGGGTCCCTGGTGTCAGCATCCCTGCAAATCCATAGGCAGAGCATATGAGGTGTATGTGTGTCACTGGAGGCGTCAGGAATGCCTCTGGGAATGCTCGTAGGCTGGGCAAGGTCATGGTCTCCTCAGGCTTTGTGGGTGAGCAAAGCAAGCAGCCCTTGGTTGCTTTGGGTCTTCCCACAAGTGGGGCAAAGGCTGTGGGTCCCAGGCTTCCTGCCCAACTGGGCCAAACCTGTGTCTGACCAGCCCTGCCCACCCCTCCTGGCAGCGTGGGGCTTGGTGAGGCAGTACAGCAGCCAGCAGTCCTGCTTTAACCCCTGTGCCAGAGCTGGTGTGGAGCTCGCTGAGGCAGCCCACCCTCCTTCCACGCAGCATTCCTGGTTCCTGGATGCAGGCGAGCACGGTGCTCATGTCTCAGCCATGCCCTGGCCCTGCCTCTCGCCAGAGGTGCACTGTTGCACACATTTTTCTCTCATACAGGACCTGAAAGATGCAATTACCCAGACTGAACACTATGGACAAGATAGCCCAGCCCTCTCGATGGTGAGCACCACCCTCAGGAGCCAGCCCCTTGGCTTCCAAGGCCGTCTCCATCAGGACTTGGGCTTTCCCGATCTAACTCAGCTGCAGAAAGAGATGAGGGTGACATTTGTTTCCTATAACTCTGGCATTTTAGTCTGAAATGGCAGACTTGTAAGTGCAAAGGATTTTGCAGACCCACTGTAACTGTGGGTTTTGGTGCTGAGCAGACAAGGAGCCCCTTGTTCCCTAAGGAATGTCACGGCACCGCGCCAGGCGCGGGGAGCTTCCTTGGGGCAAGGCTGCCTTGGCTGTAGCTGGGCTCCCCGTGTGTGTGCAGGTGTGTTTGGGGAAGGGAATCCCATCACTGAGCCAAGGGGCCTGGGTTTCCTCATGGAAATGATTTCATTTTCCAGGATAAAAGGGTGGTGAGTGAGAAATGGGGGAGCCCCTGCACTACAAGCCCTGCGTTCGGCATTGGCAGTGAGGAAGATGAGGAGGAGGAGGAAGCAGATCATATGTTCACATTCAGGATGGGGAAGAGGATGCAGCTGGCTGTCACCATGGACAACAAAGCCAAGGTGAGCAGGGAACAGGATTCCTCTTACACTGCAGCCTCTTGACTTACAAAGCACCTTTTGTTCTGCCTCTCACTCGATCTTGCTGCTCAGCATGTCCCCTGGTGTCACATCTCCAAAGGGAATAATCCCCTTCCCCCTCCCTTTCTCTCATTTCTCAGTCCTTCAGCACAGCCTCAGCCTCCACCTCGAGTTGCCACACGTTTCCCTCCCCATGGCTGGCTCAGGAAGCAGCCCCCAGGCCTTGCTGACCCTCCCCAGTGGCTCCATCCAGCCACGTGTGGCCAGTTCCCTTTCGGAGAGATCAGCCACTCATTGCCCTCCTGGGCCGCCCGTAGGTTGCTGTGCCTGGAAAGGGGATGGAAGGAAGTGGGAGCTTGGACAGATTTAGCTGCATTACTATTCCCAGGGAGGCAGTGGTAAAAACAGATCATTTCTCCCTCTTACTGTAATCCTAAATGCAGAAGGAAAACCAGTGACAGGAGTATCTGTGGCAGCTGCCAATGTGATGGGCAGAAAATGCAACCCAGTCTGTGCAGACTTGATTAGAAACTGTGTGAAAAGGCAAAAGTAATTGGAAAAGCTGCTTCATTTCTTAAATCCCAGGACATCCTGGGCACTACCCTGTTCCCTGTGGAATCTGTGTATGTAGGATTAATGATCCCAGTGGCAGCTTTGGCATGTCAGGACTTATTTGCCAAGAAGGGTTTGATGAACCTGTGGCAGTTGGTATTTGGCAGCACGTCCCAGGAAGTACAGGCCTGTATGAGCTTCACACTCTGGTTTTCTTCACTTGGAGTGAATCTCAGCGCCCTGATCCTGTTCTCTCTACACACAGTGAGTTTAACCACAGGGATAAATAGGAACAAGGATCCAAAGTGCCACCTTCTTTGGAAAGATGTGGTATCTGCCTGTGCAGCTCTGTGGGACTCAGGGAAGCCTCGCTGGGACGTTGGGGTGGATGAGACCAGCCCCTGTCGCAGTAACACTGGGAAAGGGAAGTGGTGGCAGCGAATGGTGCTCCCGTGGGTCCCCTTTGAGGCACAGCAACGTGCTCGGTGCACAAAGCGAGGCTGGGTTTGAACTGAAGGCCAAGCCAAAGCCATTCCCCAGGGTGCTGAAGCACACCCCACCCTTCCTGCTGCCCCGGTACACTGGGGCAGGAGCGCGGCAGCCTCGGCTGGAAACGGGGCAGGGAACGATTTCTGCCTCTGAAGCAGCTTGGATCTCTGATGCTGTGCCTCAAATGCCTTTTCATTGCTGTTTCTCCAGGACCTCAGTACCTTTTCCTTCCACGAACAAATAGGCCACAATGATTGTGCCCTTATAAAGTCATTATGTGTCACCTTGAAGGAACTGAATCATCTAGGAAATAATGCACCTTTCAGAATGGATTTTGAGGAGAAAGGGACTGAGGCCTCTCATTTCCTTTGTTCCAGAGAGATTACCAGTAGCAAGAACATCCCCTTCTAATGACATCTCATTCCAGCACAGTCAAACCACCTCCTGAAACAAGGGGAAACAGTCTGGTTTTTCCTAGAACAGAGGGTACACAGGAATCTCACCATGCTCATTATAGACTGCACTCTGCCAGTGAAATACTCCAAGGTCTCTCATGGCTTTGTAGCTCCGCATGGGCTTCTATCTGAAGCAATTACATGTGCAGAGTGAGTGACTCTTGCAGGCAGGCCGTGTCCCCTGGAGCTGTTTCAGAATTCAAGTCCTAGATGGGGATTTGTGTTAGCACAAAGCACTGTTGCTGCCTTAAACTCTCTGCCAGTGTTTGTCAACATGGCCCCTTCACAGACCTCTGAGGTTTTAACACGGCAACATGGACCTCTGTGGAAACTCCCCATAAATTCCCTGTTGTATGGGATATATGAATTTCCTTACATTAAGAGTCTTTCACAGGCCTTAGAAGCCCCCCAAGGTCTCTGGGGGTGTTGCTGTAAAGCACAACCCAGCAGCCTGCCTTGATGACAGAGGAAAACTGATTTATTAGTGAATGTTCCATTGGCATCAATCCAGAACCTTTAAATATAGTTCTCAAAATGAATGAGTAGGAAGAGCATGGGACTGTAAAGGGTGAGAGGGGAAAAGGAGGGGGATTTTGGACAACACTGTATTTGGTATCATGTGTAGCACAAGCTTATTTGTTGCTGCTGCCCTGTTAAGGCACTAGGGGGTAGGTTATTTGCTCCAGCTTCCCAGTAAGCTTCACCAGGTGTCCTTGGAGACGCTTGCTTGGTGAATCTGAGGTGACTAAATGGGCCATCACCATCCTTCCTATGACCATGGCAAGGCTCAAGCAACAGAATTGCTGGGTTGTGCTGAAAACCATTTACAGTCAATCCTAAATATCACAAATCATTGTAAATGAGAAGCCCCAAAGGAAATGCAGCTGGAAAACTGCATAAACTGGACAGAAGCTTTCCTTCATTCCCCCCTTGTTCCTCAGATGGGTATTTCTAACACTACCTTTGCAGTCTGGAGCATGCCTCAGTCATGAGATGGGCACTTCTCAGTGTAGTTTCTCAGTGAAGTGCTACAAGGCAGCAGTGCAGGTTTGCTGCCTGCAGCTGAACAGCTTGTGCCAGAGTCTCAATCCTCGTGCAGGCACTGAGGGAGCTGGGACAGGCCCTGTGGAGGGGACAGGGTGGCTCTGCCAGGCCCTGTGGCTGTTTGGGCCCTGCCCTCTGCTCCTGTTGGCTCTGCATGGGAGCTTTTCTCATCTGACATCCCTCACTGTGGGAGCTGGGAACCAAGGACCAGGATTTCCCAATGTGGGACAAGCAAGCCAGGCAATCACTGGTACTGCTGAAATAAGAAACAAGGAAAGGAAGACACATGGTGGTGCATTGAGCAGACTGTGCCTTCGGGTGACACATCTTAGCACTGGAGGAGCAAGGGAGGGAGGGAAGGAAAGAGGGTATGACATAGAAAAGCTGGTGGTCTCCCAGCCTGAGTAAGTGTCTCTGTCACAGCTCTGATTTCCTCTATCAGCCTCTGAGCCTTCCCTGCCATCTGCTTAGTAAACTGCAGGGTTTAATGGCATTGCCAATGTGCCAGCCTTCCCATGGAGAGTTTTAACATCTAATGGCCCAAGGAAGGTGCCACCTCCCCATAAATCCAGTATTTCACTTTGAGGCTTCCCTCCTGCTCATGGCATTTGGGCACAGGGTTCTGTATGTTTGGGTACATTGGTTTTCAGGTAGTGGCTTTGCTGTCACTCAGGACCCATGTCCCCCCTCAGGAAAGACTTTGTCAGGTTGTAAATGATGAAGCCATCTTCAAACACACCCACCCTGGCAAGAGATATTTGTGACCATGTTATTTGGGAAAAGCAGGGGCCATCACCACCTGAACACTGAAGAGCTCAAGGGAACAGCTAGAATTAATGTTTGATGTACAAGTTATGGATTTAGAGCTTGTTATTCCCTTGCTAAGCCACCACTGGGCTTACTTTCTTAATTAAACAACTGTATTAACTAGAATGTGAAGCACCTCATATCAGTGCTCTGTTCAGGGCAGAGCAAGCCCAGCTCCCCAGTTCATTACCTAACCTAGGATTACTGTACGTGCCTGCTCAGAACTTAAAGGAGGGAAGATGTATTGCCTTGAATGCTTCAAGAAGCTCAGGATTATCCCTGCAGCAAAGACACTTCCTGGGAATAACAACCATTGAAGAACAAAGTGATGTACAGCTTCAGCACCAAAGGATCTACCAGGCTCAGGCAATTCAGTGGTTCCAAAGCAAAACCACTCCATGTTTCCAGCCTCTGAATCACGCTACAGACAGGACAGCACACACTTAACAGCCTGCTCTGCAAGGTCTATGTGTCCGGCTGCCTTCAGAGGGTGCCAGCACATCTCAGCTCTTCCCCAGGTGTATCACAGTCAGACAGAGCTGGGCCCTGTGCAGGAGGGTCTCACCTGAGTCCTTCCCCTGGTTCCCAAAAGCTGTGCTCTGACGGTGGGAGAGCATCATCCCTGGGGACTGTTTGCATGCTGAGGCAACAGCAGCACCTTCCATGGGCTGTGGAGTTGCTCAGTGGCAGCCTCCTGGGCTGGAGGGATGCAGATGCTGGGGAAAAGAGAGATCCTTTCATGGGAGATTGCTTTGCAGGTTGCTTTGTCCAGTTCCCAGATTGCCCTACACAGCCCTTCTGCCCAAAAGACATGAGTGAGGAACAGGGCTTTAGGAGAAGAGAGGCTGGTGTGGGAGAGAAAGCAGAGACGTGCAGTTTTATATACACCAATTCCAAACCAGGGAGACTGTACTTGTCCCTGTTGTGACTCCACTGATAGATTTGGGCTTAGGTCACAGACCCATGATGTGTAGAGGGCCCCCAAAAACTGCTAAGCACTTCTCTTCCATGTCTTCTCTGCATGATCATAGAACCCCAGAGTGGCTTGGGCTGTAAGGGACCTTAAAGCTCATCCAATTCCAACCCCTGCCAGGGGCAGGGACACCTTCCACTAGAGCAGGTTGCTCCAAGCCCCTGTGTCCAACCTGGCCTTGAACACTGCCAGGGATGGGGCAGCCACAGCTTCTCTGGGCACCCTGTGCCAGCGCCTCGCCACAAAACAGAGTTTAGTTTTCCTTGTAAAGGGGAACTGTGAGCACAGACAGTGATGCTTATTGCTTCATCCTTTCTAGCTGTGGAGACAGTTTGAATGGAAAGGTTCAGGTTTCCAGGGCAGCTGGCAGGGTTTCAGTGTTCACTACCTGTTCATTGTGATGGGAAGTGTTTGTTCATACATCTGGGGGACACATGATTCAGTAGTGTAACTTCCCAAGCTGCTCTATAAGAGGGATCCATTTACTTAGTCTTTAAAGGAAGAGTTAAACAAAACTGCATTTCCCTTTGTTTATTACAAGGTAGGAGCACCACTGTGGCCTTTTAGTGCTGATACACAGCAACTTCCTAAAGTGACCATGTTAATACTGTATTCGTGAGCTGCTAGATCATCTCAGCATCACTGCCAGCAGGAATGAGACCAGAGGATACTCTTGTGGCCACAGATCTTGCCCCGTGCACCCAGAGGGGATGGCAGGAGAGATTTGCAGCTTCAAATCTGTGGTCTGAAATACAAGACCAGGACAGCCTACTCAAAAGGTTAATTTTTCTTCCACCCACATCCATTAACTCTGATTTGCCCTGACATAAAGAGAAACCACATTGGTTTCTTCGACTGCAAGCAGGAATCCTGTGCTGATCATTCTAATTCCAGTCTGCAGTTATAGTGAAATTTAGGAATAAAACATATTAATCACAGAACATAAACAGGATTTGAGACATTCTTTATGCTTTAGAGCATTCTGCATTTGCTAATAGTTCTGGCAGTGGAAATATGTCACCTTTGCACATGATGTGATTCAGTCACTCAGAAGCAGGTGACACTTAAAAGCCAAGACCTGAGTGCTTGTGAGTTTCAGAGCTGCCTGATCCTGAATCCTGGTGTGCACTGCCTGCTTCCACTCAGACAACAGCCAGAGCTGCAGAAAACAGGCGAAACTACTGACTTCATACCTGCATATTAAATTCGTTACTTGCATACATCTGCACACGTGCATGTGGATGCAGCCCACCTAGTCCCATCTTCTTTATTTAAATGGTCCATGACTGAATCTTCCAGGGTGCTGAGTGAAGTGTTTCTCTGACTGCCACTAAGCTGGGGACTTGGGAGGTTCAGAGCAGACCTTGCCAGCAGAAGACCAAGGCAAAGAAGGCCCAGAGTAACCTTTTCCATGCCCTGGTCCCACTAAGTTGCCCACCCCATTCAGCAGCAGGCCAACAGCTTTCTTCATCTGTCTTTGCTGCTAATGTGTCCACACAAGTCCTTCTTGCTGATCTCCCACTTGTTCCAACTCCGGGTGAGCTTTGGCTTTCCCAACTCCATCCCTGCTTGCTCAGGTCCTGTTCCCACAATCTTTCTTGAGAGCCTGTCCCTTCCCACCTCCCACACACTCCCTTTTTGCATTGAGGTTCAACCAGGAGCAGCCTGCTTGGCCAAGCTGGCCTCTCTCCTCACCTGCTCATTTTCTTGTACACCAGGAAGTCCTTCCTTACGCTGCTGTGCCTTGTCCATGGAAATCAACCAGGTCTCCTGGGCTCCCTCCTCCTTCAAGACAGCTTCCTGCAGGGTCCTGCCTGCCAGTTCCCTGAACAACTCAACATCTGCTCTCCTGCAGCCCATGGTCTCTAGGCTGCTGCTTGCCTGAATTCCTGCTCTCAGGCTCCTAAAATCCACTGACTTCCAGTCACTGCTGCCAAAGCTGCCTTTGACCATCAGGTCTGAGTTTAGTAATCAGGCAGCCACTACTAAGCTGCAGTAACACAACCACTTGTAAGGCTGTGGCTGCAATGGGATGTGTAACTAAGGACATGCCCTGTTCATGCAGGGGGAGTAAAGCTCAGATTTCAGAGCAGTTTAGATTCTGGTTTGAACTTTTCTGGTTCTGCCCACTCTGATAAAACCAAATCCTTCTTTAAACAGATACATAGACAAAAACCTTTAAAACAGCTCACACAGCTTATAGGTATGGGGACTTTTCCAGGACATAGATCCTGAATGCAGGTACACCAAAACATCTGGCTATGATAGATAACCAGGCAGTTGTACTCCATAGAAGAGAAGCTGCGTGGAGACCTCAGAGCAGCTTCCAGTATCTGAAGGGGGATACAAGGATGCTGGGGAGGGACCTTCATCAGGGACTGGAGTGATAGGACAAGGGGTGATGGGTTCAAACTGAAACAGGGGAAGTTCAGGTTGGAAATAAAGAAGAAGTTCTTGGTGTGAGGGTGCTGAGGCGCTGGCACAGGGTGCCCAGAGAAGCTGTGGCTGCCCCATCCCTGGCAGTGTTCAAGGCCAGGTTGGACACAGGGGCTTGGAGCAACCTGCTCTAGTGGAAGGTGTCCCTGCCCATGGTCTTAAGGTGCTTTCCAACCCAAACCATTCTATATTTAAACGGTGAAGCACTGGAATGGGTTGCCCAGGGAGGTTGTGGATGCTCCATCCCTGGCGGTGTTCAAGGCCAGGTTGGACAGAGCCTTGAGCCACATGGTTTAGGGCAAGGTGTCCCTGCCCATGGCAGGGGGGTTGGAACTAGATGATCTTAAGGTCCTTTCCAACCCTTACGATTCTATGATTCTATGATTCTATGATTCTATGGTTGCCTCTTCTTTTGACTATCAGATTTTGCTCTCAGGAAGAAGGTCTTGACATCTCTAGAGATGTCCCACAGATGTTGGTCCTCAGCAGCAGGCAAAGTAGGAGGCTGCATTGACACAAACATAGAGAACAACACAGAACGTACTAGAATGGTATGGAACAGATTGGCAGCAGATCCTTGCTGTGCAACACAACATGTGGCTTCACTTATTTCAAGCAAAGCAGAAATAGCAAGGGTCCTGCTCGGGGCAGCAAAACTTGTCAGGAGCTACAGCTGAAACCTAAACCCAGAGCTGTGTGTGCTCAGGGAATGTGTGAAGGGTTCCCACCACGTCCACCCGGCTCGGGCAGGCAGAACCATCAGCAGCACAGGGACACACTTCTCCTCTCACATGTATCAGTCCAACTTGAGAACTGTCTTTGCTGAGAGAGCAGAATGACACAGATGTGAGGGAAGAATAAACAAGAGACTGAAGGTCTGCTGCTGGAAGTGCTCCAGCACCTCCTGAGCCATTTATCATGTGTTAGGAAGCTCGATGACTGGACGAGCCATAAAAAAGCCCTTGCTGACGGAGGCTGTCTGCAGCAAGGCTCCCTCCTCACTTACATCTGCACTTCTGGCAGAGCCAAGTGAAGATGAGGCTAATGCGAGACATCTTGATGTCATCTGTCATGGCAATTCACTGGTGCTTGCAAGGCTTCCTCACAAACCAGAGGTCAGTGAGTGCTGTTTGTTTTTGAAAGCAAGTTCGTAGCAACAAAGAGTTCCCAAGTTTCACTGAAGTTTATTTGGGGATCTTGAGCTCCTTTGAAGTCAAGGCTCCAGATGTGTGGAAGTCTAATGAGTAAAACAGAGGAAAATATACCATCCTTTAGAGAGGGAAGCTTCTGGGGTTTGTTCATCCCTGGTAAAGCGGAGCAGAGGAATGATACAGATGGAGGGAAGAGAAAAAGATCAGTGATAAAGATGGAGATGATTTATGAAGTTGCTCATTTCCTTGTAAGGCAACAATAAAAAGGCACATGATGGAACTGAAAGATGATCCTTTGACATGAGGAGAAGTATGTATTTTTGTACAAAAGATGTGCTCATGATGTGGAAGTGACGGCTCAGGGCACAGCCAGCACCAAACATCATTGCCGTAATAAGAACCAGATGGAAATCCATGCAGTAAAGCCCTGAACTGGCACAGACAGCTGGAAATAATACATGAAAGGGGGAAACTGCCCTTGTCCAAGGAGTTTATAGATCACTTTTCTGCACTATTCCACTGCTGAATAAATCATGGCTATGAAGGTGATAAATTAACAAGTGTTAGTACACTTCAGGGTACTAACTGCTTTGTGGGCAAGGATGGAGATCTCCAAAGATAGAGCCCTTTAGGCTTCTGCCCCAGTGTAGGCTCACACTGTGCTGGGACCTGTGCTTTGGTGAGAGGACATTTGTTTCAAAGACATAACTGTAAGATGGTTTGCCTGTCTAAAATAAAAGCATCAGTGTTCATGCTGCAAAGCACCTGAGCAGGATAAATCCCCCCCTACCTAGGCTGTGCTCAGCTAAACACGTCTGTGTAATATTATATATCCCTTAAAGTAGGGTGGCAGCTTTACAAACCAGCAAGGCTGACTCTGCCTCCTGTCTCTCTTCTGCCTGCCCACAGTCCCGTGTGGTTGGGGATGGCCTCTCTCCTGGAAGGGCACTGCATGGCTGGGCAGGTGGGATGGTCCTTAACTCATCCTGTCCTTCCCAGGGCAAGCGCATCGTCAGTGAGAAGCGCTCCGAGTGCTTGCCAGGCCCCGGCAGAGTGCCAGACCCCGGTGAAGAAGACACAGACCATTTGGTGGCTTTCCGGCGGGGCAGGAGGATGCAGATTGCCATCACCATGGATAACAAGGAAAAAGTAAGTGGACTGCAATGTGTCAGTGGCATCCACTTGTTCTGCTGCCATGAGAAGGGCTGTGGAGACAGATGAGGAGCTGGCCCAGCAACAGGGCATTGGGAGAGACTGCATATTGATAGTGTGGAGCTTATCACCATCAAACTCTCTGGCTTATATCAGTGCAAGAGAGGAAAGGCTACAGTCCTTTCCCTTCTCTCTGATCCTAGCTAGAGCTAGCAGGCTCTTAAACATACTGGATCCATAAGGAATAGCTGTTTTGGGAGGATTGATGACAGCACTGTCAGATATGGGGCATCAATCTCACCTCCTGTCTCTCACCAGCTTCTTTTTGAGGCCATACAGCAGATTTGAGTCAGGAGCACTGTCCTCTTGACTCACTTTATGACTTAACAGAGCTGGGCAATATCTGCTTCTGAACCCAAGTCCTGCTGTGCCTGGCCATAACCTACTGGCTGAGCTGCCTGAACTTTGTTAATCTTTGAAGCATATTTCGAATACTTCTTTGCAAATACCTTCCTCTTTACACACACGGAGGCATGTGATATTTTCCTATTGGAGAGTTTGCACAGATAAGTTGGAATGCCTGCAGCAAACAGGGTCAGCAAAGACTAGGAAGGAAAACAACACTTAGTGTGGCTGCCAAACACACCCAGGAATGCTGGGAGACCTAAGCAGCACCCTCTGTGGGCCAGCAGCCAACCATCTGCTCTCTGCTTATGTTAATCTTAGTTTCTCTTCCTCACCAGAGTTTACCTAGGCTCTGAAAGCCCACGTGCTCCTTTCTCATAGCTCTCAAGCAGCTTTTTGAATGCCATAAACCTCATACAGGCTGCCTGATTGAACAACTAGTGGCTGTCCATTCTCCAGAGGTTCATGGGGCAGATGTCACCTATTTCAGTCTAAGCATCCTTGAGGCTCTCAGATGTAATTCTGTGATATGCAGAGCAAGCATCTCTGCTTCTGCTCTTGCTGGCCTTGTTTAAATACTTGTCTCTGAGGCCATCAAGTCTGGGACTGTGCTAGGAGATGGCAGCAGGGCTGCCTAGATTTTGGCTTCAGGTCCTGTGCCCTGGTTTAAGTGCATGGACAGCCCTGGAACAGGTGATCTCTCACATACTTTCATTATGGAATGTGAAATACAAGGCTGATGGTCTATATATGTGGGTTTGGCCATGCCTTGCACACACACTGGTCCCAGAGCTGTTAGAATCAGAGTGTGTAGGAGAGCACAGGCCTCCAGCTGCACTGGCTTAGAGCCATAGCTGCCTGCACCTTTGTACATGAACCACTGAAGAGCTGATGCTTCAAACTGTAGCCTGGCAAAGAGGGTGTCCCTAAAGCCTGGCGGCTTTGATGTTGTGATCCAGCAGAGGTTGGTGTCCTGGGTCTTCCTCCTGCCACTTCCAGCTCCCGCTGTGCTACCATTCATTTGAGCTCATTCATTTAAATTCATTTCCATTGAACACAATTACCTCCATATAACAGTGCAAGGAGCTCACATAACCCTGTCAACCCTCCTTTCCTGTGCATACAATTGTACATAACCACAGTGGTCTCCTTCACACAGCTTGGGCTAGGAGGTAATCCTGATAATCCCCAGGAACACAAGCAACTCTGCTGCTCCTCCTCAGATACCACAGCTCATTTAAAGCCTTCCCTTGTTTTTCCCCCCAAACCAAACCCAGTAGTGCCGTTGGCAGAGGGTAGGAGTGAAGCTCAGGCACTCTTCTAGCAACACCAGGCTCTGAGGGGTGCCTGTTAGGTGCTGGTGCAGCATCCATGGGGAGAGGGCTGTGCAGAGTCATTTGGTGCTCCCACGCCTTGGCTGAACAAGAGGAGGATCCTGTCAGAGCACAGGAAAGCCACAGAGGCTTCATATAGTTCTAGCTAATGAATAACACCACTGAGGAGCAGTAGATACCCTCAGCATTACTTAAGACTGAAAATAAAGATTAGTTTTGCTTGAACACTTGGTCTGCTGGCTGGAAAGAGCCTGGCTCAACAGCAGTCTTGGGCTGGCATCGCTGGCAAGACCTGTTTAGTGATAGATAGCATCATGCTTCTTGCTAGCACAGGAAAATTGAGCTGAGCTCAGGAGATTTCCTTGTTCCCAGGGATTTCCCTAGCCTCTGTTCTATCCCTAGCTAATGAAGATATCTTCATATTGACACTTTAATCATGTAACCTCAGATGACAGCCACAACAGCCATGACCAAACCCAGCTCTCAGCACGCAGGACCTTACAGTGTGACAACAGGATGTGGCAGTAAGGCAGTTCCATGCTTGGATTTCACAGTCACCTCTGCCCGCTACTTTCTTCCATCTGCACTTGGTCAGCCTTTTCCTGGGATCAGTGACAGAAGCAGATGGGGCCTGAAGTGACGGGTCAAGTTGGCATCTCAACCTCAGGCCAGCTCGGGCTGGTTAAGTCAAGGGAGGTTTGGCCTGGCCCACCCTGTCACTCAGCTGCTCCTAAGCTGCACTAAGGATTAGTGTTTGAAACAAATGCCTCTTTCTTCTGATAGTGACAGTGCTTGAAAAAGGGAAACCAGGGAAGTTTTTAAACTGGAGCTGAGGAACAATTCCTTCCCCAGAGGGTGCTCAGGCATTGGAACAGGCTGCCCAGGGCAGGGCTGGAGCCACCGTCCCTGGGGGTGTTCACACACAATGTAGCCGAGGCCTCAGTGCCATGGGTCAGTGGTGGCCTTGGCAGTGCTGGGATAAAGTTTGGACTTCATGGTCTTGAAGGTCTTTTCCAACCTGGTTGATTCTGTGATTCTGAGTCTGTCTCACATGCTGTGCCTCAGAGCAATGAGTTTCTCCAAGAGGTGCTGGAAGACTGCAAAGAGCACATCAGAGTTAGTAACTGCAAACTCTATACAACCTCTGTTAAATAACTTCAGCCTGCAGAAGTGAGCTGGGATGTTGAATACAGCAAATCATTTTGGGAATGAAAGCCAAATCCCAGCAGCACTGGTGGGATCACAGCATCCACCAACCCTGGCAGCCCTGGGCATCAGTCCCTGCCACGTAAGCAGGGTTATAGTGTGTGTGGTGACAACAGGCATGTGAGCAATGCTGGGTGGCTCAGCACAGCCTCACTCCAGGGAAAGTGGCAAACAGGGAATCCTGTCCAGTGGCTCTGCAGCCCAGAGCAACCCCAGCACTGCAGCAGAGCTGGGACCTGCCCAGCGTGGGCCAGGCACTAACTGGTGTTAGAACTAACACCAAGTGTCTGCAGCAGCAGCCAGCAGCACAGCGTCAGGGAAAGAGCAGAAGACCAGAGAATCATAGAATCCCAGAGTAGTTTGTGCTGGAAGGGCCCTTAAAGCTCCTCCAGTTCCAACTCCCTGCCATGGGCAGGGACACCTTCCACTAGAGCAGGTTGCTCCAAGCCCCTGTGTCCAACCTGGCCTTGAAGGAGGTTGGTACAGCACTCATCCCTCCCCTCCTATACCCACCAAGTTAGGGGCCTCCTCTGCCAAGAACATCATCTTTCTCCTTGACAGGCTTTTTCTTCCTGAATTCTAATCTTTTTCTGGTTCTGAGTCCATCTAAACTTGATCCCTCACATCTCCAGCCAGGAGCTGCAATGTTAAGTGATGTCCTGTGTGGAAACATCCATCCCTTCTGGTTCTTCACACTTGTTACCTGAGAACTCCACTGGATGTTTCTGCATCAGGGGAAGCAGCACATGGATCAACCTCTGCTCACCTTCCCAAAGCACAAATGATTTTATTGACCCATTTCACATCTCCATCCACTTTGAGAGACTGACCCCATTTAGACATGGCTGGTGAGGAACCTGTTCTACATTTCTGATCACTCTCATTACCCTCATCTGTCCCTTTGTTGTTTTTACTATATTCTTCAATACAAGAAGACCAGAACATGGTATTCAAGCTGTGGATGTACTCAGGGACATAACAATGTGTGGGCCTTGTTCTCTATTCTTTTCCTAACAAATAACTCTGCATTTTCTTTGCTTTATTTCTAAATCACCGAGCTAACATTTTCAGAGAACCAGTCACAAGAACACCAAAATCTCATTCGTGGGCATTAATCATAATTCATTACTGTGTGTCTATGTGTAAGAAGGGGCATTTTTCCCCATGTGAGTTATTTTGCATTATTGATACTGAATTTCATCTGTAATTTTATGATGCAGGCATTTAATGTCAAGAGATCTTTTGCAGTTCTTTCCTGGCAAATTACATTCTCTGCCCCGGATGATTTAGTATCATGGGCAAACTGTCACCTCCCTGATCCTTTTCCAGACCATTTATGAGCATGCTGAGCAGTGCATGTTCCAGTGGCACCCCCCTGCTCATCTTCTCCCATGGAAACTGGTGTTTTCTTGCCACTTGTTGTTCTCTGTCCTTTAGTTAGTTGTTAAGCCAAAAGAGAAACTTCATTTTCATCCCCAAATGATCAGCTGCTGGGGGAGCCTGATGGGGCGTCAGTGGTGTTGGCTGGTAGCCCCGTGTTAGGGCCTGAGCTGAGACCCCTGGCTCAAGGATCAGCTTCAGGCTCCCTTATTCCCCACTAACCCATGGCACTGAGGCCTTGGCTACACGGGGTGTGAACACTTGCAGGGCCAGTGACTCCAGCCCTGCCCTGGGCAGCCTGTTCCAATGCCTGAGCACCCTCTGGGGAAGGAATTGTTCCTCAGCTCCATCTAACCCTGCCCTGGTGCAGCTTGAGGCCGTTTCCTCTTGTCCCATCCCTCGTTCCTTGGGAGCAGAGCCCAGCCCCCTCCTGGCTCCATCCTCCTGTCAGGCAGTTGCAGAGAGCGAGAAGGTCCCCCCTGAGCCTTCTCTTCTCCAGACTAAACCCCCCCAGGTCCCTCAGCCGTTCCTCATCACACTTGTGCTCCAGGCCCTGCACCAGCTTCGGGGCCCTTCTCTGGCCCCGCTCCAGCCCCTCAATGTCTCTCTTGCAGTGAGGGGCCCAGAACTGACCCAGGATTCGAGGTGCGGCCCCACCAGTGCCCAGCACAGGGGGATTATTTGATGGGCATCCCCATTATCCCCCATTTTCCTCTATTTTTATAAAACCCCAAAAGACCCCCATGCTTGCCACCCTTGCTGCTCCTCACCAGCACCATGGTGTCAGTCCCAGACCACATTGTCACTGGCAGTGCACAGCTGTGGCAGGAGCTGCCAAAGAGGAAATTCAAGGGGAAAAAAAGCTGTTCCCATCATTTCCTTCTCTGAAACACCCCCAGTGCCTTACATTACCCTGCCACCTTGAAGCCTGTTGCTTTGTACCCACTCTGTTAGCACAGAGGGCTGGAGGGACCACATCGTCCTGTCTCCTTGCAGAACGAGTTAGCTTGATCCCATCGCTCTACTGATGCAACTCCACACCTCCAGTGCTGCTGCTGGCTTGGAGGTGCCACATCTGGGACCTTTCTTCCCACCTCTGCCTGGCTGCCCCTACCTCTGCATCAGGGCTCCCTCTGCAAGCAGTAATGCCTGATGTTTAGCACCAGTTTTCCTGACAGCCACTGCGTGCTCTGGCAGTGTTTCAGGCTCACTAATACATCAGAGCTGGGAGCCAGCAGCCCAGGACCAGTGGAGCACAATGGTTACTTAGCAGGTTACAAATCATCTGTTAAACAGACAGTTGATAGGGCTTCAGGGCTTTTAAACTGTCCTTTTATTAACAGAGTTTCCCAGGATGCTGTATCAGAAATGCCTGTTTGTGATCAAGAGAAACAGAAGCAGCTTTCAGGGGCTGACACAGATGGGTCTGACTCCTATGCTCGAGTAGCAGAGAAAGCAAACCCGTGGCAGGAGAAACACTGGCTTTTACATTGCAGATGGGAGGGGAAGATGGGCAGAAAAGGGGCTGAAAAGTCTTCAGCTCCTTTCAGGCAGCACAATCAGGAAGGAGAGTTTTCAAAGGACTTAGGAAAAATACCCTCTCATGCACTGGCTTCAAAACTCCTGCCCTGTGGATCCCAGTGTGGGACCCGAGCACTGGAGAACCAGCTCCAAGCTCTTCCAACAATCTCCTCCTGCAGGAGGAATGCCAGTTCTGGTGCTGACACATGCCTGGAGAAGTGGGTACCAAAAGGTTAATTCAACACATCTCTTGGTACTTTAAAATAAGAACATAGTGAAGTAGCCCCAAGATGTCAAAGCTTGATAAAGCTTTTGGTTTGGAGAACTGTTAGTATAAAACAATCCTTAGCATGGCTGGAGCATTGTCACCACTGCCCATTAACATTGGCTGGGTGTATCAGGAAGTCAGACAGACCCAGCACCAGGAAGGATTTGGGATGCCAGGGCTGTATCCTGGTTAGGAGCAGGCTCTGCACCACCCAGAACCCTTCCATGGCTGAGAAATAAGAAACCCTTGCACAAATCTGAGGATAAACAGACATAATCTCTGTCTGCTTTGGGTTTCTGTTCCCTCCTCACCACTCTTCCCTGCTGAGCAGGAACAGTTAAACCATGACATGATAATGTCATTGTCATATTTCATCGTTTTGGGGGCGGAGAGGAGGAAGGAGGGGAAAAACATGTTTTTCTTCCCCATGGCCTGGGTGTGTCATAACAGGCTGACAGCAGCTCTGGGGCAGCACAGAGCCAATGTGAGGATCTGCTCCTGAGCCCGTGCAAAATGTAATGGTTGGATTTAATGATCTTAAAGGTCTTTTCCAACCTGGTTGATTCTATGAAAAGCAGAGCTGACCATGTCGAGTGCACAGCAGCATTCCTGGTGGGAAAGAACAAGATCTTTCTGCTCCTCTCTCTTTTCCACAGTCCCTTTGAGAAGCTGAAATAGAAGCGGACTAAGGAACAAGGCAGCCTGGCTTGGAGTGAGGGCTGTAGAAGGATGGAGACTCGCACTGGGTCCCTGTGACAGAGGGGTTTGTGGTGTGCACCCGGGAGCTGGTGCCCAAACGGGGCAGCCCAAAGCAGGACACAGGCACATGGAGGAGCTGCAGCACGGCCCCAGCTCCTTTCCTGGATGCTGGCTTGCTCTTTGCTGCTCCTTGGCAGAGGCAGAGCCGAAGTGGAGCTGTGCTGCAGCCAGGCAGAGGCTCACACGCTGCTCCCCTCGCAGTTCCTCCCAGCCTGGCTCGGTGCTCTGCCTCTGCGGATGCTCGGACTTCCCGCTTCCCGTCTTCGGGGACACAATCAGGCATTGTAAAGGCTCCAGGCTGAATCATGCTTTGCATGAGCTTGAATGAGAAATATGCAGACTCAAATGAAACAATAAGCACGCCCATGCAGCTCCCTGCCTCAGTTTCTCCGTTCATTAGGAACTGTCTTTGGCATTCCCGAGGCAATCAGTGCTCCTTCTCTCCTGTCTCTCCTCCCACACAAGGTTCCCCAGGGGCAGAGGGGCTCCAGCTCTTCTACAGCAGCTGCTTTCTTTGGACTCTTTCTAAATTGTGAGTTTCTTTTACAGCTGATTTTAAGACTAAACATCCATCTGCACCTTGCTCCCCAGCCAGTCCCCTCCAATGAGCAAAGTTCCCAGGTTTCTGTTTGAATCTTCCCTAAATAGAATCCCAGACTGGTTTGGTTGGAGGGACCTTAAAGCTCCTCCAGCTCCAACCCCCTGCCACGGGCAGGGACACCTTCCACTAGAGCAGGTTGCTCCAAGCCCCTGTGTCCAACCTGGCCTTGAACACTGCCAGGGATGGGGCAGCCACAGCTTCTCTGGGAAAAGTCTGTGCCAGCGCCTCAGCACCCTCACAGGGAAGAGCTTCTGCCTCAGAGCTCATCTCAATCTCCCCTCTGGCAGCTTAAAGCCATTCCCCTTGGCCTGTCCCTACAGGCCCTTGTCCAAAGCCCCTCTCCAGGTTTCTTGTAGCCCCTTCTTTAGGCACTGGAAGTTCACTGAGAACTCCTAGGACAATGTAGCTAACATCTTCCTTATTATTTCCAAGGATCTGTTTACACCAGCTTCCATCCATGCTGGAGCCATACTAGCTTCACACCAGTCACACCAGTGAAGCTGTCGTGCACTGAGTGCAATGCCCAGGAGCACTGGCTCTGTGGTCACACTTCTTACCTGCCCCAGGCTCAGCACATGTGGGCAATCCCCAAAAGACTGTCCCTAGCTCACTCCCTGCCCGATCCTGCCAGGTACATGGGAACAGGCTGCAGTGGGATGAGCTGCCTTTGGAGGCTGGGCAGAGCTGGCAGGAATTGAGACTGGTATCCCGATATTGAGACTAGTGTCCTGAGCTTCCCACATCCAGCCCCATAATGCTGGGCTGAACCTGGGGCTGGCAAAGGGCTGGGGTAAAAGTCCTGTCCCAGCCCGGGCTGGCCCTCACTGCACCAACGCTTTCTGGAAGGGCTGAGCCGGCACTTTGTGCTGTGGTTCCTCTTTGTGTTTCAGTTTTGCTTGGCAGTGCAGAATGGCACCGTGGTGACCTCAGCCCCCCATGCAGCAGCTCACGGGGAGGGGAACCTGGAGGCTCTGCTGGGCTGCAGCACCCAGGGGACTCTCACTGTGAGGATCACACAACTCCCAGAGCAGGGGCCTCAGCACCCACCAGCCCCAGCCAGAGGGGCTCAGCAGCGTGGGGGACACGCTGCCCTCATCTGCCTACAAGCAGCCCTCCTGGAGGCACCCAACAGTCTTACCTAGCCAGGGACAAAGCCTTTCTAAGCTATTCATGCTGTGCAGACTGTTCTGCTAAGACCCACTGTGGTCCCAGCCTGGCTTCTGAATGGCTGTGTCTGTATGATCAGTCCCATGTAGGGGCAGAGAACTGCCTGGCCCGTGCCCTGCCTCATGTTTAGTGTCTGTAGGTCATTAAGACAAAGGGGCTGATTTTTACCTCCTGCCAGGATGGGGGTTATCAATACCAAAGCAGAACCTGCAGCATGGCTGAACCCAGCAGAAGCGGGGATGGACCTCAGTGGAAGGGCATCGTGTTTGACAGGGGCAGAAGTCTGTACCATGTTGACCAGAAAGCAATCTTGCCTCTTTTTCTGACCTTTTCAGGGCAGCTCTTAGATGTTCTGGTGGGCACAGGGTCAGGCGCTGACACCCCTGCCAGGAGGCCTTGCTTAATCCTTGACATAATCCCTGTGTCTGTGTTCTTGCAGGCAGAGGAGAGGAGAACAGCAGAGAAGAGGAGATCAGACAGTGACAGAGGCCCAGAAAGTGAGCACAGACAGAAGGTGAGTGGGGTCCTGTGTCCCTTTAGGGGGGACCCGTGTTTTGGAAGAGAAAACCAGTAGGATGTGCCTCCCCACCAGTAAGAGCTGCCTCAACCATAAAGGAAGTAGAGTGCTCTGATGTGGTGCCCACTGTTCAGCCCTCTCATCATCCAAAGCTTTGCTGAGCAGCTAACGCACCTGACAACAGGCTGAGAGAGCTGGGCTTGTTCAGCCTGGAAAAGAGAAGGTTCCAGGAAGACCTTAAAGCAGCTCCAGTGCCTAAAGGGGCTCCAGGAAACCTGGAGAGGGGCTTTGGACAAGGGCCTGTAGGGACAGGCCAAGGGGAATGGCTTTAACCTGCCAGAGGGGAGATTGAGATGAGCTCTGAGGCAGAAGCTCTTCCCTGTGAGGGTGCTGAGGCGCTGGCACAGACTTTCCCAGAGAAGCTGTGGCTGCCCCATCCCTGGCAGTGTTCAAGGCCAGGTTGGACACAGGGGCTTGGAGCAACCTGCTCTAGTGGAAGGTGTCCCTGCCCGGGACAGGGGGTTGGAACTGGATGAGCTTTAATGTTCCTTCCAACACAAACCACTCTGGGATTCTATGGTTCTATGAAGCAGTCAGCACTGGAAAGAGGTGACAGGGGGCCTGCCCTTCACCAACCTTGTCATGGCTGCTTAATTCCCCAGCACAGCAGCAGGGCTGTTAACAAAGGGTAAGGAGCTCACCCATGTGGCAGCACAGCCCGAGCTGGTTTCTCTCCCAAACCTTGCTTGTGTGTTGAAAGGCTCAGGCTGTTTGAGCTACAGCCCCTCAGTTCTGCAGAAGCTGGGTAGGATGGAGGTAAATTAAAGCACAAGCCTTCCCTCTGACTGTTGAATGCAAACCCTGGAGGATGTGTGGCTCCCCTGTGCCTGCAGATGCTTTAATTAATGGAGCACAAATTGAATAGCCCCACCTCAGTGTGCTTCATTAGGAGGACACAGATGGGCTCTTAAACATTAATTCCAGCTGAGATCCCCCAGAGAAGAAAAGGGGAGCTCGAGAGCTTTGTGGTCCAGCTAAGATGCAGCTAAGGTGAGCCCCAGGCAGGGACCAGTTCTCCCTGCTCTGCACAACCTGCATCTACCCATGAGAGAGCGTTGAAAGGCTCAGCCCTTCCCTTGCTTTTGGCTTCCTCTTTGCTAAGGGTCAAGGTAATGGTGCAGGACACTTCCCTTATCCTCCAGCTCTGGAGGTTGACCCTGCTGTGTGATGCTCAGCTCTGCATTCTTCTCCTCTGTGGGTGCATCAGGATCCATCCTGGCAGGACCTGCTGTGCCCTATCACACCATGGGGCTGGAAGCTGTGGGGAGCATCTCTGGGCCTGTGCCCCAACCCAGGGACCTGTGCTTCCCCTGGCTTTGCCCCAGTGTGTTTTGCCTTTCTGCAGACCTCATCCCTCCCTCCTTGGGGATGCAGTTCAGGTCCCCAGCTCCTGCCAGCTAACGAGTGGAGGAGCAATTACTGCCACCCCATCTCCAGCCCACGCGGGTGGGTCTCCTTGGTAACAGGGCTTTCAGTCCCTCCTTCCTCCCTGCTCTGCTTTTATCCACACTGCAACGCTGAGGAGTTAATCCCTGTTTGGGAAGGGGTGAGGGAAAGGCACGTGTAGGAAGTGATGAATTAGCTGCTGGTAATTAGCACCCCAGGACTCAGCTCTGCACTAAGCTATTTGCTGCGCAGTGTTGCTTGACAGCACACCATGGCCACTTGGCTCCTGTTTCCACCACGACCATTAATCTGGCAGCAGGGTTACCCCCAGCCCCTCCATGCTCCATCAGCTCTGAACTATCTTCTCATTAAGCTTGAACAGTGGCAGCACTTAACTAGTGTGTCATGAGGAGGAGTGATAAACCAAGAGGCTGAAGGTAAAGAGCCCATTTGCTCTGAGAATATTGCTCCTGGCACTTGCTGTGGGTGCAGAGTTGGCTCTAGCCCCATGACTGCAGCTCTGAAGGATGCCTGGTGGCCACAGGTGGTTGTCTTCCTTCAGGACCCTGTTAGTGGGGAGGATTTTAAAGGCATAACTTTAAGTGTCTCAAAGTCTTCAGGTAGGGGGGTTAATCAGCATCTTCTATGAGAGTTCAACCTCTCAGACTCTGTTGGGAGCTGTTGCAGGCACTCCAGGAGCTATGTGCCATAAGTAAACCTTAGCAAAGTGCCTCTTCCAGGAAAAACTGAGAACACTTGGTTTTAAAACCTTCAGGTGAGCAGGAGCACAGGAGGTGAGAGCCACTGTGTGGTTTATGCCTGCAGTTAAAGTGACTGTAAGTACAGATGGGATGAATCAATCCTGTGGCCATTTGCACATGGAATTAGAGGCATGCTTTAAAAGTCTGGAATCGGGTATTGAATATCTAGAATGAAAACCTACATCTTAGGACAGCTGCCTCCCACATCAGGAGGTTAGATAGTGCAGTGAGAACCAAAGAAACATTGGGGTTCAGCTGGGGGAAACAGCAGTGAAGCCCCATCTAAGGCAATAGGAGTGTATCCAGATGGGACAAAATCCAGGGGTTTAGGTGGAAGCAATTTTAATCCTTTGAACTGGAACAGTATTTGTGTAGTCTGGGTGAAGTGGGACAACTTTTCAGGAATCCATTGCCACAGATTCTCATTGTCATTGTGGAATACCCCTGGGTGGGAATGGTGGCTTGTTCCGATCTGGGTATGGATTTACAACATGACTCCAACTGAGCTTTGTGACCTCTTCTGCCTCACTTTTCCTGCCTGTAAAGTCAACCAGCACTGGGACAGTGTGTTTAGGCTGTGGGTAAAGCACTGTGTGTGTGCACATCACTTCAGAGAGAGAAGCTGACCTTGCTCCAAGCTGGTTTCAAGCATTGCTGAGCATCTCTGGTGGTGGCAATACAAAGTGCCCTGAACGCAGCTGCTCCAGACATTGTTATTAACAAGAAGCTCTTTTCCCTGTGCCAGGATGGTGGGAAGTCATCCCAGAAGAGCCCTGGAGACCTGAGTTTCCCCATGACAGGACGGGAGCGCTCGGAGTACCTCCGCTGGAAGCGGGAGCGGGATCAGATTGACCTGGAGCGAGTGGCACGTCACAAGAACGCGAAGGGCGAGTGGCGACGGGCTTGGGATGTGGAGAAGTCAGAGCACATGTAGGTCCTGCCTTGTCCTGGCTGCTTTGTGTGCAGCAGGTCACCTGCAGCCAGTGATGAGCTCTTGTGCAGCGATGAGCTGTCATGTGCCTCTCCCTGACCAGATCCACACTGCCGTCTCTTTCTCCTCCTGACCATGTCTGTCAGTGGGACCAGATACCAGAGTGATTCTCATGTTTTCTTTCTGACCTGAGGGCTCCTACCCTGATGGGAGATACTGTGTGCTGACAGGTTGCCTGCCTTGGGTCCAACCAGGACTTGGACTGTGGGAGGGAGGGGAGCATGAATCAGCGCTTGGGCAACATCTGGAGGATCCTCTCCGTCTCCACATGGACAAATCCAATGGCAGGAGGGTGCAGGTGCTCCTCTAGGAAGAGGGATGGACAAACTTGCATTGCTAGTCCACAGGTTTTCTCACTGCCCTGCTTGTTTCTCCTTTCTTTTGAATCACAGGAGAGGCCAACGTACCTATATCCTCCACACCTCAAACTGAGCTGGTTCAGGCACTGTGGTGTGAGGGGATCACTTCAAAGAGCTGCCCATATGATACAGGGACACGCAGGGGACAGTATAGAAGAGATCCTAATGGGGTCTGACACTTCCCTGCTTTAAACATTGTCCCTCCAGCTGTGCTTGTTCCACTGGGTCACAGCAGCTAGAGAGCTCTGGAGGATGACTTGGCACCTGCAGCAGGACAGGTTTTGGTAGGGTGTGGAGTTGGGGAGTGTTATGTAGGTTTGCTGATAAGAGTTTGTGCAGGGCAGATAGGTGGGATGATCTTTCGGCTGAGGAATGGGACCAAATACACAGATTTTCAGTCCCTGAGACCCCAACTGAGAGAGGTGAATTGACTCAAGCAGGTGCTGAGTGTTGCTGGCAAGACAGCTTTGAGCCCTATTGTCTCCCATCTCTCCATTTTTAAGAGAAAAACCATAATACAAACCAAGCAGGATTAGAAACCAACCAAACGAGTCTGATCTGAGATGACAAGTCCTGAAGCTACTTTAGATTGTGTTTGGAAGCTGCATTTGAGCATGGTACAGCTATGCTACAGGCACCTCCAGGCTTCATGGATGTTCACAGGATTAAATCTATACAACTGGGTACTGACGTAAAGGTTTTGGAGGTTCTCCTTTGGGGTAGAATTGCCTCACAGCCTCATTTCTCCTGGTTGGTGCATGCAGCTTCAGCTCCTGCTGCTAGACCTGCACATATTTGCCAGTGGGCTGGTGCAGAAGGGCCGAGGCTGGAGCCTGCGTCGTCTCGAGGTCTCCTGCCCATGCTTTGCACACTGGAGGAGAACGCTCAGGTCTGACAATGCCTGTTTTTAACCTGCAGGTTTGAAGAGGATGGGGAGCCAGCCTTGGATAATCCCAGCAATAAGAAAGGTTGGCAAGGGACACCTAGACTCTGTCCTGACGCTTAGTGAATGCTGATCCTGCGATCCCAGTGCCGCAGCAGCCGTCGTGCTGTCAGTTGTGAAACTCTGCTTTTCTGGGCCTCTGAGCGCAGTGTTGGGGTCTCAGCCCTCTCTGCTTTGCAGAGTGCTCAGGGGATGGGATTTGAGCATCTGGGTGCTAGTGCTTTTTACCTCCCCAGGGAGAGCAGTGGCTTCTGTAACCTTGTACGACACAGTGCGGAGGCTCAGCGCCGCCTCCTTTCCCACACGCTGGGTTGAGAGGCAATCCTATTCCAGAGCACATCATCTCTGATCCCTGTGGCACCTGCTGGCTTCTTTACTGGCATAAGTCCATCATGACTCCTGTTGCTCAGGAGATGGACTGGCAGAACAAAGCTTTCCCTTGTGACACCCTATCTGAACATCAGGCTTTGTGCTGTGTGTCCATTGCAGAACCTCACTCACTTCCGTGCGTGCTTTGCTTTGTCCTTTCAGGGGGAAGAAACGCAAGGAAATTCCAGCACAAATCCTTTCCTCCCGATGGGAGAGGTGAGTAAACCACAGCACTCAGTTCTGTCACCCCACTGAATGGCAGCACCTCTGATACACCCTCATGGAGAGTTCTCTCCAGGCATGCTCATGGATTTGGAGTGCCTTTTGGGCACATGCCATGTGGCTGCCCTCATAGCTGTGTGGTACTGTCTGTGCCTTGTGGCAAGGGAGAACAGGAACAAGTCTTCCAAGAACAGCACAAGGCAGACTGGCCAAGGAATGATTTAACTTATAATTGGAATTTGGAATAAAAAATGTAGAAGAAATACCCCTAAATTCTCAATTTGTATTTATTACTTTAGCTAATATATATGTTGTATGCATACAGCTTCAGAGGCTTCCCCTCCAGAGGTACTTTACAGTGATAGAAGGATGTTGGCCCCTTCTGTGGTCCATCAGCTGGTTCTGCCTGCTCCTACATGGCATTTCCAACCTGTCTTCTAGGTGGAGCAAATGCGAACAATCCTGGTCCAAAAGTGGTGCCTGCAGTGAGCAGCCGAGCCAAGGGGAAGGACAGGCTGACCGGCAGAGCCAGGAGGTAAGGAGGCTGGCAGCACTGCAGGAATTGGTTGGGGTATACACATCCAGGCCTCATTCCTTGCTGAATTGTGAAGAGGGACAGGCAAAAAAGGACCTTGTTCCAGCTGGGATATTGTTCCATCTCAACAGGCAGCTGTTTGTATGAGTTCACATTGGCTGGGACCATGTCTAGCAGGACTTCACTTAGAATCATAGATTGGTTTGGGTTGGAAGGGACCTTAAGGCTCCTCTAGTTCCAACCCCCTGTCATGGGCAGGGGTGCCTCACACTAGACCAGGTTGCTCCAAGTCCTGTCCAACCTGGCCTTGAATACTTAGTCTTATCTGACTTCCAGGCACTGCTGATGTAGAGGGGCAGCCTCCAAAGATAGTTCTCAGCTGAACTGATGATAATTAGGATTGATGCTGTGGTACATAACTCCTTTCTTAAACAGCTCTCCTCAAAGGTCCCAGGCGGGTGAGGAGGAGGTGTCCTGCTCCTGCCGCTGTGGGCAGCACACAGCAATGTACCACTTTGCACTGAATTGATTTCAGAATATCAGCAAAACCAAGTGTGTTCACAGGTTCACTCACATCCTCGCAGGGGTCCCCTCCCCTGCTGCTCTCCATAATTAAGCTTCACTGCAGCCTCCAGCTTCCTGGAGCCACCCTGGCAGTTTAATAATAGTGATTGTCATCTCAGCACTGCCATCCCCTTTAGTGGGCAACAAAAAGATGAAGGGTTGATTACAGACCCCAAGCCTCTTCATTTATCCATATAAAACCATTCCAGCAGCATTTAATGTTAGCATTCTGCTTCCATCCAGGTCAGTTATGACCATGCAGCTAAACAGATGCACATAGGATGTGCTTCATGGGGCACTCACAGCATTTCCCACCACAAGTGAGTGAGCTGGAGGTGAGCTGCTGCTCAATGTTACTGGCTGAAATGAAGAGTGTTGGGCAGGGTCTGTGTGTGCAGGATTCTGCTGTGTCAGGACAATAGAATCATATAATCACAGACTGGTTTGTGTTGGAAGGGACCTTAAAGCTCATCCAGTCCCAACCCCCTGCCACGGGCAGGGACACCTTCCACTAGAGCAGGTTGCTCCAAGCCCCTGTGTCCAACCTGGCCTTGAACACTGCCAGGGATGGGGCAGCCACAGCTTCTCTGGGCACCCTGTGCCAGCGCCTCAGCACCCTCACAGGGAAGAGCTTCTGCCTCAGAGCTCATCTCAATCTCCCCTCTGGCAGGTTAAAGCCATTCCCCTTGGCCTGTCCCTACAGGCCCTTGTCCAAAGCCCCTCTCCAGGTTTCTGCTGTGCAGAGCCTGGCACTGTATTAAGCCTGAAGATCTTATAATGTTGCTGTTGTGCCCGGTGGCTGTAGTTGGAGGAAGTGCACCTGAGCAGCCGTAGCTCTCAGCTGGTTATGCTGCAAACTGGGAATCCGCTTACAGCATAAAGATGGGGTGTCTTATGCCTTCCTAAGCCCTCTCAGTTAATCATGCTTTTAACAATTAAATTTAAATCTGATAAATCAATGAAGAATAGGATCAGCAGCATGTAAATAATCCAGTTAGCTTTGTGTCTTATGTTCCATCCCCTGCTGTCCTCAGCTCTATCCCCAGTAAAATGTACTTGGGAAAGAAAAGCTGATGTGCTGAAGAGCATCCTCTGCTCCACTGCTTCTCTTTGGGAAGAGCCATTCTTGAAGCTTTTCCTCTAATTTCAAACCTCATCTTAGGGAGTCTTTGGGGTGCTGAATATTCCTTATCTTCACTCATGTCTGCCTTTTATCACTTAGATTCCTCTCCTATTTAGGTCCAAGCAACTCAAGAGCAGTGGTAAGACTCATTTGGAGCATCTGGTGGTGACTTCCAGCAGCAACTTACCCATAAAGAATTTGGAGCCAAGCTCCCATATGAGCATGTATGATGGATAGCACTGGCCATGCTAGGGAACACACTGAGCATTTTCATTGCCTCATAGTAATTAACAACACTCTGGTGTGTTCATGGTAATGATGGGGAGGAGATGTGAAGTGTTTCAGAATTGCTGTCTGGCCAGTTTGGGCTATCTTTAGGCCTGTGGGGTGGTCTGTTCTGGGCTGGCTCTGCAGGAGCCATGCAGTGCTGGAGTGGATGGAGCAGGGAGAGGCAGAAACCTGCAGCTCCTCTGTTTAGATGTCCTTCCAGTGAAAGCAGTCATCAGTCCCACCAGCATCAGTGCAGAAGGGGACTGACCACCAGGGCAGCCCATGCTGGAATTTAACATGCTTGACTCTGTATGATGAGCTCTATCCCTACAACCTGATGTTCAGAGTCTCTACAGGGCACCATGGAAAATACAACCCCAGTGGTGGGGGCTACTTCCAACAAAAGGGGCCCTTTTGCAGTCTGAGCTTGCACAGCCCGTGGCAGGGACCTAGGTGCAGTCAGGACAAGACCTGCTGGCTGTGGTTTGGGTGCTGGGTCTGTCTCCAAGCCCTGGAGGACTGCTCCAAGCTGCTTCACCCTCTGGCTCTGAGAGCTTTGGGGTGCTTGCAAATGCAATTCACTTCTGCCCTAAGGACTTTGTAAGATAAACAGTGTGAAGCAGCTTAGTGTGGTTGTAGGGTGCAGCCTGTGGTGTAATTCCCACACAACTTCCACTAGGGCACAGGGGGTCACTGTAACACACTTGCCTCTGGAAATGCCTGACTGCATTCACCTCGATGTGCATCTTGTATCTTGGTCCAAATTTGCCATATGAAGAGGCTGGTAAGAACAGCAGAGTCTGTCTGGAGAAGAATTAGATCTCACACACCTTTGCATGTGTGTTTTAAGAGTATGGGGCAGGGAGAAATGTGTAGGTTACACATATCTCTGTGTGTGATACCACTCACCAGGCACACATACAAGAACTAAGAGTTACTAAGACCCCTCCCTGCCCAGGAGCACTGCATGGGCACATTCAGATTGATACCCACCTATATTCAAAGAAGCAAAAGCAGTTCCTCGTGCAGCCTTTCATTAAGCTGTGGCACAGGATGTTGTAGCTGCTGCAAATTTATTAAGGGGTCAAAATGCACTTGCACAAATCCTTGGAAGAAGTTGTCTCCTAAGCATGACTCAACACAGAGACACCATCTGAGGCTCAGGAAATCCCAGAGCTGCACGTTTCTGGAAGCTGGGTGGGTAGTGGGAGGTATTAAATGCATTTGCCCTCTTTCCAAAGTCTACTCTAAGCATCTGCTAGTGATGCTGAGAGGGGCAGAGAGCTTCAGTCTGATCCTCTGGCATCCTTGCAGTCTGCTTGCACATGGCCATGTCACCAATCTCCCAGGCTGCTTACTCCAAAGCCATTTTATCCTTCACTGTCTGCCTCTGTCTGCTGTCGTGGAGATCTGGGACACTTGGGCGCTGTCAGGCACTGGTTGAGACTGTGGCAGACATCGGCATAAACAAATTTATACATATCTTATTAGTCTAACAGCCACTGTCTGTTCTGGCAATTGGATTTTATGTTTTCATTACATTTAGAACTATAACAACCAGTTCATTAAGATTTAGTGGTCTCAGATGAGTGTCTGGAAGGGCTGAGTGCTTTGCAGGTGCCAAAAGGAACTGGATCAGTTTGTCTGCTGCCTTTATCTCTCATTGCTTGGTCAAGGGGCTCAGGCAAGGAATGCATGGTCCTGGTAGGAATTCCTTCCCAGGTTCAGGCAGGGAGAGTGGCTGTGCCATAGGAGAGTGTGAGCAGCAGGTTGAAGGAGGTGATCCTGCCCCTCTGCTCTGCTCTGGTGAGACCCCACTTGCAGCACTGTGTGCAGGGCTGGTGTCCCCAACATAAGAAGGACATGGAGCTGATGGAGAAAGTCCAGAGGAGGCCACAAGGATGCTCAGGGCCTGGAGCACCTCCCGTATGGAGCCAGGCTGAGAACATTGGGGCTGTTCAGCCTGGAGAAGAGAAGCTGCGTGGAGACCTCAGAGCAGCTCCCAGTGTCTGAAGGGGGCTACAAGGATGTTGGGGAGGGACCTTCATCAGGGACTGGAGCGATGGGACAAGGGTGATGGGTTCAAACTGAAACAGGGGAAGTTCAGGTTAGATCTAAGGCAGAAGCTCTTCCCTGTGAGGGTGCTGAGGCGCTGGCCCAGGGTGCCCAGAGAAGCTGTGGCTGCCCCATCCCTGGCAGTGTTCAAGGCCAGGTTGGAAAGAGCCTTGGGTGACATGGTCTAGTGTGAGGCATCACTAGACCCCCATGGCAGAGGGTTGGAACTAGATGATCTTAAGGTCCTTTCCAACCCAAACCATTCTATGATTCTATAACTTGAAGGCCTAAATTCTGAATTTCATATTTATTTTCTTTCTTGACAGATGGGACGCAAAAGAAGGAGAGGACATGTTGTTTCTGAAGGATGACCTTGACAGCCAGGTCAGCTCAGGAGTTCAAGGCTGGTTGCTGAGTTCTCTCAGAACATGCTCTGTCAGGAAAGTTGGAGGCTCTCAGCCAGGGCAGAGCTGGGAAACCTCTGTGATGGGGTAAATGTGCCCCTTGTTATCACTCACCATATGAGAGAGCAACTTCACTTCTTGCATTGACCCTCTG
This sequence comes from Strigops habroptila, assembly GCF_004027225.2. Taxonomy (NCBI): domain Eukaryota; kingdom Metazoa; phylum Chordata; class Aves; order Psittaciformes; family Psittacidae; genus Strigops; species Strigops habroptila. The sequence continues at coordinate 872,221 of NC_046358.1, forward strand.
TCAGCACAACAAACCCCACTTCCTCTGGTACCTGAACACTTCTCCAGCTACATCCTTTCATGTCCTTTAATGGCCTCTGCAAGCATTTCCTCATGTTTTGAGGACCACCATAGACAAGGAAACCATATCCAGGTATTTGAATAAGCTGAACTAAATCTCTCCTTCTTTCCTCAGAAGAGCCTTGGGATGGAGAAGCGGAAGAGCAGAGGTGAGGAGGGGGTGGAAGAGAACTGCCCAGCTGAGCCGGAGGAGAAGGTCAAACAGCCAAACCCCCAAGATCATGGGGCCTCCTCATCACAAAGGCTCAGAAGTGGAAAGGTCCATTCTGCCCACAATGGTCGGAAGGAGGAGCGGAGAGGAGCGAAGGGCTCCAGCGTGGAGGTGTCTGTGGCCAGCACAGGTGACTCGGAGCCAGGGCCCAAGCCAAGTAATGAAGGTGCTGGGGAAGATGCCAGTGGGAAGCCTGACGCTGCTGACATCCCCCAGGAGAGCACTGACAGCACTGCTTCACAGAGCAGCCTTCCAAGCACCGTGCAGGCCACCAGGCATGGCAGTGAGGAGACGTTGTCATTGCCTGTGGCTGCGAATGTAGATGGAGCTGCCTTAGAGAAAACCACAGCTTCAGAACAGGAGTCCACTGAGGGCTCCTCAAACAGCCACGGGGGAAAGGTGGACGCAGCAGGAGACAGACTGGATGCAGGTCAAGGACAGCTGGTGAGAAAAGGAGGGGAGGAAGTGACCCCAAACACTGCCCTTCAGGGGCAGGCACTTGCACTGAAAGGAGGTGAAGATGCTGAAGGCACTGAACACAAAGAGCCTTTGCCCCCAGGGAAAGCCAACTCTGACAAGACTGTTGACTCTGAGCAGGACACAGCAAAATCACAGGCCAGGGAGGGGGACCAGCCTGAGGGTTGCAAGGACAAGGACACTGGGGACACTCTCAACTAGCAGAGACTGCACTGGCTTGCCTGAGACAGAAGGTGAGTTCCTGACCCACTCCCATGGTATGTTTGTTATCCCATTAACACACTCCATTTGCTGTGGCCAGAACAGCATCACACCAGATAACTGTCCAGAAATGTTCATTAACAGTGATATAGATCCCTCAGGTAGTCTAAATCTGTGCAAACCAAAGAAGACCTGCCCTGCAGTGGATGGGGAAACAAGGGAAAGTCACACAGGAAAATGTGGACAGCAAACTGGACTGCAGAGTCTGGTTGATAATGTGCATTAGTTGGGGCACAAGCTGAAACTATTCCTGGGAAGGGATAACACCAGAAGGGATACTGGGATGAATTTCTTTCTGTGTCTGGGGTCATCACATCTAGAACAGCTTGAGGTCAGTGTGGTCCCTTTCAAAACACTTGCACAGCTTTAGAGACCCACCTCGTGGTCAGTAGTTTGAAGGTCAGCTGCAAGTGGGATTCTCTTCCCAGTACAAGATGTGTGAATGCCACACTTTGAGCTATACATGTGGTAACACTGGGGTGCAAGGCAGTGTCTGAACACAAAGGGTGAGATGGTTCCTGTTGAAAAGGCCCGTGAACTAAACAGAGAGGAGGAAGAACACATCCGGTTGTGTAGCGATGCTCCAGGTTTTACACAAGCAAAGAGGTTCCTGCCAGAAAGGCAAATGCAGAACAAGGAGAAAGAACAAAACAGGCAGAAAAGTAAGGTAGAAATTAGGAGGAACAAGTTGAGAGTGAAGGGGCTCTTTGGCAGGTACCTTTGCAAGATGTGTCCAGGCAGTGTCACCCACAGAGCAGGATGTCACACCCACAGCTACCAGATCAGACCAGTACGTCCCGCTGGGATCCTGCCACCAGTTTAGGCAGCAATGATGGCAATTCACTCCACCTAAGTCAGGCTGAGCACAGAGGCACCTAGCTCAAGATCTGGGCTTAATTTCACTTCAAAAGAGAGAGATGAGCACCTCCAGCACACAATCCAGCTTGCCTAGCACATGAATTGCTCTCAGGATACTCCTGGCTTTACCCTTTAAGTGGAGCAGCAGCAGCACTAGTCCATAAATAGGCACTTCAGGCAACAGGCTGCTCAAAGCTGGGCAGGCAGATCACCCACCATGTGCCCTGATTCCAGCAGGCTTTCCTTCAGACCCCAAGCCAGCAGCCTGTCACTGGGTATGGCTCAGTTTTCATCCCCAGGGTACAAATGAGCTTAGGGATGGAGTGGTTAAGCTGCTAACAAAGGACTTTCACTCTAATCCAGTCCTATACAAAAGGCATGGAGAAGAGCAAGTGTTACAGCTCTTGAGGAAAGACAAACCACCAGGAACTAACCAGCAGGAGCTGGTTCTGTGCTTGAGCTAAAATTCCTTCAAATGAGGGAAGTTAATTCCAACAGCATTTAGGAAAACTTTAAGAGACACTTGGATGCACATAGTGGGAATTGACTGCCCAGGCCATGCCTCTAATCTACCCCAAATCCCCCTAAGTAGAGGATGAAGGAATTAATGACTCCTTTTCTCACTAACTTGAATCAGATACCAACTAAGAGGAAACAATGAATTACAGTAGTTTATTTTCACCTCAGCAATGGAGATTCCCGTGGTTTGGTAACAGGACCCTGAGCCCACTTCATGGCCCTTTACTCCATCATTCCTCATGGATTTCATTAGGACAGTCTTAATTATAAACACAGCCTTACGTCTTGGAGAAGAGAAGGTGCCTTAACCTGGTGTTTGCACTTAGCCAAGCAGGTATGTGCGTGCTTAAGCTGGAGCTTGAGACTGGTATTGCTCCCTGAAAATACCTGCTGCTTGGGAACACCAAGTGTAGTGATGCCAGAGGGAAATGAGGGGTTAACTGGTGTCCCAGTCACCCTCTACCATTTCATCCCACCTCCCCACCTACCTCCTTCCTAGCTGCAATGCTCTAGCATCTCCCTTGCCTGATCATGGAAACGTGCCTGTACAAGAGAGCGTGTTCCTGCCTCACTTCCCCTCTTTCCCAATCAGTTTAAGATGAGTTTCCAGGAGTACCTAAACTATGCACTTGGCATCAGATACCACCTTTTGATGCAGACAGATTAAAGCAGATACTTTCCTTTTTGGTATTTCCTGTAATTCAGGAGATGCTTCTGATTTCAGGGGAGCCCTGTATGGATATAGATGGCAGAGTCAGCCTTTAACCAAAGTGCCAGTGCTGACCTGTGTTGGGATCACAGGAATGGGCAAATCTTACACCAAGAGAGCGCATTTTCATTTCTTTGAGTCCTCGGAGCAATCACTAACTCACAGCAAAGACATAATGACTTTTCCTCTCTGAGCATCCTGCTCTGTGATGATTCCCCTCTGAAGCCTCTGGTTTCCTCAGTGCCAGGGAGAGCCAGAGCAGCAGTTTCTGTGTCCCCATCTCAGCAATGGGTTTCTCCTGGTGGTTTGTTAGGGTTGTTTCTTCATTCCATCAACTGCAAGAGCATTTAGAGCATGAGTGCTGCTTGGCTGTTAGTCTTTATTGCTGTTGTAGGGCATCATTGTCACCTCCTATCTGCTGAAGTCACCACAAAGCAATGTGACCTCTCCCTTCGCACCAGTGACAGGCCACTATCAGGGTTGACTTTCCCAAACAAGATCATTTGCAGACAGAGTGAGTTCTGCTATGATTTATTTGAAGTGGGGAGAAGAGCCAAGAAGAGGAGAGGGACCTGCCTTTAACTGTCTGCTCCCTGGGTCCGATTTGTCAGGAGCATCCCTTGGCAGACAAAAACATAATGCAAGGCCTGGATGTCTCTCCCACCAGCCCAGCACAACCAGCAGAGCTCATCTGCCTAGCTGACAGCAGGGCTCCTCAGAGCACCGAAACAGCAACAGCCACAACAGCAGCAACCAGGAAAGCAAAAGCTCATTTGGCTCAAGTCGGGCAAGTTGTCAGAGGGTTTGGAGCGTAAAGGTCTCGTGTCTAATTCCTGCTGTTGCTTTGAAGTTCCCAAATCAACATGAGAGGCTGCACAGTGACACAGATGGCAGGCAGAAATAACCACGGCTGGTAACAGTCGCTTCCCTCCTCCCTTGGCTCCTGTTTCCTAGTGCTCTACAGACAGATTAGTTTTAGACCACAGTATGCATAAAAAGCTGCAAATCTCTACTTGATTTTCATTTAATTCCCCCTGAAGTGTTATCTCACAGCAATACTCTGGAAGCAGATTCCTGAGGATTGCCCCCATTTGAGGGGTGCTTGAATCCTTGGTGGGATTTTCTATTTGGTTTCTTGGCTTATACAGCAGCTGAGGCTGTAGGGAAAGGATTGCCCAAAATACAACCCAGAGGAAACCTGTGTTCAGCAAAGACGCTGCATGTGGCCTATAAAGGGACTTAGTGTGGCCATCCTCCAGGGAAACAACCCTGCATCAGCTGGAGTCCTTCCCTCAATGCCACCACATGTGGCAGGTTCATCATAGACTGGTTTGGCTTTGAGGGACCTTAAAGCTCCTCCAGCTCCAACCCCCTGCCACGGGCAGGGACACCTTCCACTAGAGCAGGTTGCTCCAAGCCCCTGTGTCCAACCTGGCCTTGAACACTGCCAGGGATGGGGCAGCCACAGCTTCTCTGGGCACCCTGTGCCAGCGCCTCAGCACCCTCACAGGGAAGAGCTTCTGCCTCAGAGCTCATCTCAATCTCCCCTCTGGCAGGTTCTAGTATGAATTGCTACAGCAGCAGTGGGCAGAGCTGGGATTAGCAAGAACCAGGGAAAGAGCATCACTCAGAAAGCTGGAAGTGCAGTGAGATCAAGCATTAAACAAAGAGCTTTACTTTTATTATTATAATGCAAAATTAGAAGTTTATTTATTCCTTTCGTGCCTCGTACCATGAATTCAAGTGCCCAAACCACTTTAATTCTTTGCTTCCACTCACCACTTGATATGATACTTAAGGAACAGGCAGTCCTGAGTGAATGGCCCCTGATCCAGCCAAGAGGCTGTGGGCTGGTGCCTCACGTCTGGTTTGTAATAGCTGCTGCTTTCACTGAATTGCAGATGTTGGTGCCTGACCGTGCCCAGCTGAGGTCAGGCCAACACCTCTACATGATCCCATTACAGCAGGGGCAGGAGGGGTCTTTTGCACCCTGTGGTGTGTGAACTGTGGTAACCCAAGTTGTCTACAGATGAAGGACTTCAATGGCAAGGGCAGTGGGTGGTTATGCAAACCTGCAGGAGGTACTGGGCAGCTCTGGCCTGGTCAACTGGAAACCTTCGCTGTGTTGTGTCCATGTACCCACTGGACATTACACCAGAGAGTGACCTGAAGTGCCTGGCAGAAAACACGAGCAAAGTCTGTGCCAAGAACCCAAATTACAGACTCTGGATGAGCATTGTCTTGGAGGACAGAGTTAGTAGCAAAAAAGGGTGATTAATGTAACTAAGCCCCACAAGAGATGGTGAGCCTTGAGGAGATGCTTCTGGAGGGATGCACCCTCAGGGGTTATCAAGGCTGGTCAATAGCTTCCTACCTGGAGGTAGCAACTTCCCAGTGAATTTTGGGGGTTTTTCTCTGTGAAAAGCCCAGATTTGACAAACACCACACATGTACCCAAAATGTGTCAGCTTCAACACTTCATAAACCCAAACTGGAGTCCTCGTTCAGCCTTTCCAACCAGAAAATGTTCATGTTCTGGTTTAAAATAGTGGTGATTCCACTTTGATGTGGTGCAAGGTTTGGAAAATCAGTGTTGAAATAGATGGGTTTGTAAAATACAACCCACCAACCCCACCAGGAATGTAAAAATACCATCCCATTAACAAGTTCAGATTGTGGAATTTCCATCCAGTAGGAAACCCTGTGCCAGGTCACTTCACCTCATGCCAGCGACATGCCATGGATCTCCCACGTCCCAAAGCACAGCAGGTATCTGCAGCAGCAGTAAACATCAGTGATACAACATCTCCACCTGCCCTGCTCCTGGGCTTTGTGGAGCCCATGTCCCACACACACTAACACCCAGATTTCCCTCCCCACGGCAGATGCTGCTCATGCACTGTCCTTGCAGCAAGCAGCCACCATGTGGGTGTCACAGCTTCCACTGCTAACATCTATTTATGGCACTAAAAGCCTCCAGCACCTTCAGACCAGTTGGAGATGCTGAGCAGAGAGTGTGGTGGGGCTTTCATCCTTCGCTTCAAATAACAAGGGATAAATATTTACCCGAAGTGCAGGCCTGGAATCCCTGGAGAATGTCCAGCAAGGCCCAGAGGAGGAAACGCTCCACACAAACCACAGCAGCTTTGCCCTGAATTCTCCTGAGAAAATTCATCTTCACATCTTTAGAGAAGCTGCAGCTGGGGGTAGATTTCCAGAGCAGCTCCAGGGACCTGACCCTGCAGCTCTGGCTGACGTCAACAGGAGTGGGGCAGGCAGGGCCTGTGTGCCGCAGGACGGACGAGGTCGGAAAGGGTCAGCTTCTGATGCAAACCAGTGCTGAAGGTTGGTGCAGGAAGCAGTACAAGCAGAAACCAACGCTCCTCAGTACAGTTATGGAGCTACCAAGGAACATACCAGTTTCCTCAAGGTTGAAGAGACAAGAAGATAGCATCATTGTTCACAAACTGTGTAGCTGAGACCATCAGTGCCATGGGTTAGTGGTGGCCTTGGCAGCGCTGGGGAACGGTTGGACTTGAAGAGCTTAAAGGTCTTTCCCAACCTGGTTGATTCTAGGATTCTATGATCTGCTGTTACATCTTGGAAGTTGGCCTCGGATTGGCAAGGTGAGGTCTCAAGGGCCTGACTTGAATAGCATCAGCCTCCCTGGTCCTTCCTGCAACCCACACCACCATCTGGAGCCCACTATCATGCTATGGGCATCTCAGACCCCAGAGCACATCTTAGTACCGCCAAAACAGAGAGTTTAGGCCTCATGCAGAATTAGAGAGTGGCTTAATATAGGACTTGACAGAGTTATCTTCATACTCTGAAGTGATGGAAAGCCCTTCCCGTGGCACAACATGGCAAAATACTGTTAACATTGGAAAAGAGAGGGATTATGTGAGAATGGATCAAGAGAAATATACTTGGACTGAAGGAACCCAGGGAAGGACTCCAGGAACATTCAGAGAATGGTTGTTTAGTCTAGCAAATGAAGGCAGAAAGTGATGGAGTTGTGATTCACCACATTCGTGCTGGGGCAAGAATCAGTGTATTGAAGAGAGAATGCACTGAAGAGAGCTGGGCTGGGGCAGCCTGGAGAAGAGAAGGCTCCTGAAGGGGAGACCTTAGAGCAGCTCCAGTGCCTAAAGGGGCTCCAGGAAACCTGGAGAGGGGCTTTGGACAAGGGCCTGTAGGGACAGGCCAAGGGGGAATAAGCCAGAGGGGAGATAGATTGAGATGAGCTCTTAGGCAGAAGTTTAATGACTTTAAAGGCCACCAGTGTCTTGGCTGTAAAAACTCACTCACGCACAGAGAGAAGGTGTCTGTAGTGAAAGGATAATGGTGCAAACCGGGACAGAGAATTGGGTACCAGCACTGAGAGCACAGGACTGTCAAAGAGCCCCTTGAAACCATTACCAATACACACAGAGCTAGCTCTGGAGCCAGGTCAGACTTGTAAAACACATGATTTTACAATACTTGGACCACCAAATGCAGCTCTGAAGTGCTGGTGCTTCCAGTAGCATTAAATTCCAGGAGTGTGGTGCTGCAGCACTGAGCACCCCTCAGCAGCAGGATACAGCCAACCCCATCCATTGCACATGTAAGGACAATGAAAAACGTCTCCAGCAACAGCTTTGGAATCTTCAGTACCTCGGGTATGATTTCAGTGCAGTTCCACATTGGAAACCCAAGGCTGTGTCCCAAAATGATTCCTTTAGAGGTGTCCTTTCTATGTGAGGGAAGCTTGCTATCACCTCTCTGCCTTTGTGGTGTTTCATGTTTTCCTCTTTATATCCCCCTTTTGACCTTTCTTGGGAGCTTGAGTGCAGAAATGTGCACCAGCAAAAGGCAGATCTGTGGGTTTAAACAGGGATGCAGAAAACGCCAGCTCAGCAGTTCTGAGCATCACCCAGGCATATGGCAACTAGAGGGAACAAGTAAGTCTGCCTTTCCCAACTAAAATCAACGCATCTGGGTCTGGAAGTAGCTACAGGGCAGCTCTGCTCATGGGTTGGTTTATTCACCAGAGAAAAGCTGATGCACCCGCATGCCCTTGGAGAACAGAAATGCTGTACCCCAGGCTCAGGAGAGGACCACAAAGCCCTGCCCCAAATCAGCCCCTTGTCTTCTTGCCCTAGGTGATGTTCAAGCACACAGGAAAACATGTAAGGATTGTTCCTGGGGCAAAAGGAGAGTAAAGTATTCCCATCTAACAGAGATGAGGATTGAGAGTGTTTCACCCAGATTCATACATTAGCTCACCCCAGGGCTGCTGAGCACCCCATTGCTCCTGTTGGATTTGTCAGGTGGGTACATGGTTATGGTGCAGTGGTGCCTCTGGAGCAGTCCCAGCAGTGCAGGAAGGTCAGGCTGAAACTCAGACATCTTTAATTTACTGCTCAGCAGTTCCCTAAAGACTCATAATCCCACTGCTGTCTCTGCTCTTGTTTCACAGGAGAACGTGCTGAAGGTGGTGGATGAGAAGAGAAGAGGAGCACAAGTTTGTCCTCCTTCTTTTACCTTCTATGAAATCATCTTTCAGCACCTGCCCTGTGCCCCTCAGCACCCATTCACAACACACGGGGTCCCCATCACCACTCCCTGCTCCCAGTTTTGGCATCACCCTTTCCCATCCGTATGCCAAAGGGCAGGGAAGGACACACACTCCCAAGCAACAAAGAAAACACCATCACTTACCTTTTGTATTTATTTTGCCTCTCTTGCAGCTGTGTGGCAAGCCAATGACATGTCTACTGAATGCACTTTATCTTATTTAATAACTAATTGTGTTTAGAGCTAAGATTTAGGTTTCTGGGCACACCACCCCTTTCTCCCCCGAGGCTGGCAGGGCACTGCGGGTACCAGGACAGCCAGGCAGGGAGTGGGTGACTGACAAAGCAGAGCCTTAGGAGACAGGGTGAAGGGCGTTACGTTGTAGTTAGTAGGCGGGTGATACAGTAGTGTTCAGAGCAGCTCCTGTACTAGAGGTTTGTATGTGGTTGAAGTGTTGGCAGAGATGTGTGGTAGTTGCGTGGGTCGCGGGGCACAAAGGGGATGGAGCGTTCTGCAGAGTGGGGTGCTTTTGACAAGCACACATCAACCACAGCATCAGCCTTTAACTGCTGATTTTCCTCCTCCTGTTAGATGTAGCAGGGCACAGGCAGTGAGGCTGAAACAGCACATCAGGAGACTGATTTTGCTAAGGGAAGCTGCTGCTCAGTGGAGCAGGTTTATATGCAGCTCAGCAAAACCCCGTGTCTGCTTCCTGACACCAGGCAGGTTGCGGTACCTGGAGGTACTTGCAGCTCTGTGCCAGGCAGGGCTGGGAGGAGGACAGCACAAATACAATCATCTTCCTTCCCCACACTGCACAAAGGAGTTGGCAGCAGGACCCAGGCCAAGTTGGAGCTGAAGGTCTGAGGCTTCCAATCAAATGCTTTCACCTTCCTGGTTGTGCCTTTCATAGCCTTGTGCTTGAGTCAGAGGGCATCGGTTTTGACCTGGCCTTAAAAGACACCTTTCAAATGAAAGATCTGGATGAACACTGACAAGCATAAATGTGCAAGACTCCCAGCTGCTTGGGTTTGCAAGCTGCTGAGAGATTCCCAGCAAACTGGGACCTACCTGAAATAAGGCTATTGATTAAGGAGAAGGCAGAAGGCAGGCACAAGGAATAACACAATGTAATATATGACTTCCAAATGACAACAGGATCTCACCCTCACGTTGAAGCGCTGCTCTAAAGCTTGATGCAGGAGCAAACACATGCAGAGATTTATTGGGGTTCACTGCAGGATGCATCTGCTAACCTCGGGGTAAGGCTGGCACGTGTGGGCTGAAACACTGTATGCTGGTTTAATAAACTAATACTTGCACAGATAAACATTCTGGTTTTCCACGTACCTTACATCCACAGCACCTATCTCAGAAAGGACAAGCCTGGGAGTTCCCTCTGTGTGCCAAATTCAGGGGAGGTTTCTGGCTTCAGACCAGGTATTATCAAGAAACAGAGTGTGCAGTTGTTGTGTTATCAGGAGAAACATCTTCATCCAGACTGGGTTTATTTGGACTTACCCAACAGATAAAAGAACAGACAGATAGAAGACAGATTGCAGAACTGCTCCAGGTCCTGGAGATCCTCCATCACTGGTGAAGGCTGCTTTTCCTTAGCTGACTGGCTCAAATCCCTGCTTTAGATTGCTTATATTTTTTAATTTATTATTCTATTTTACATCAGGCCCTTGACCTCAACCTGGTCCAGCCAGTGCAAGTCATTACCAGCACACACCAGAACTGGTTTGCCTCATGGTCCACACAAAACACAGTCTGAGATAAAGAGCTTGCTGCCCCTCGGCAGCAGTTGGATACACAGTCAGGTAGAGACACTGCCACTGCCCCTGGTCCAGCCCTGCTGCTATTCACTGCCTCAGGCTCCTTTCTGAAAGGAAACCCATCACTTTTCCCCCTTTCCCTCCTTTTACTCCTGCAAATCCAAGTAACTTTGCATATAATGATGCCTAGGAAGGAGTGAGTCTGTACCAAGCTTCAGGGCTGGGACTGCACAGGTAGTGCCTGTTCCAAGTGGATTTTTCCTGCTCATTCCCACTTTGCTCAATGCACTTTGGCTGGTGCCTGGGTTGGCATTTTCTTAGAGAACTGTGGCTGTTTCTTCTTTACAGTAAGACTGAAAGGTTGAAAAGCTGATGTAGAAGGATTATTTATATGAAATAAAAGTTGTAATGAGGAAAAAGCTCCAGTTTCTTCATGTTTCTCGGTCCCACACGTCGAGTTTTCTGCATTGAATCAGTAATCTCTGCTTTTTAGAGCAGCAGCTCCAATTCAGACTGCTCCCCCCCTTAGGAAAGGGCCTGTCCCACCCCAGGAGCTCACCACAGAGCTGACAACCTGCACTTCTCACTGCCACAGCACTCTCCTTGCAGGCAAATGTGATGATGGCAGCTTGCAGAGTGCAGAGTCATCTGCCTGCAGAGGCACCTGATTCCTCCCAGCAGCAGTGGGGAGCTCAGGGATGTTGTGGAAGTTATTCCAGCTCTTCCAGACAATGGGAAACCAGCAGCACCTCACACAGAACACCTTGTTCTTTCCAACAAATGAACACTTACTGCTGGACACTCCTCTGGTTGGCAAAATTTATCATCAGGTTCAACGCAGCAGCTCTGTAGCTGAAATTCATATCAAAATGCATTTCAGTACTAGTGAATCAACTCTTGCATAAAGAGAGCAATTTAAAAACCTTCAAGCCAAGGACAAAGAATACATCTGGATAAAGTTGGAGACACTTCAGTTTCCACAGCTTTACCAAGACAATCACTGCAGGAGGCAACACCACAAGATCTGGTCAGCAGTTCCAGCTCTCCAGCCGCGTCTCAACAGTCTCATACCTACAGCAGCAGACCACAGTGAGGCCCTATATAGACTCTGGAAGCAGAAATGACAGAACAGTCAAACAGTCCCTGCTTTTCCACACCAGTTCCCCTCCAGCTCAGTTGGTTGCTAATGGCACAGGAGCCTGAAGCTAAACTGGCATTCAGTCAGAAATGTTTGTATTTAAAGCACATAATACAGCAGTTGGTGCTTTTTAAGTTACGTGAAAGCTTTCTAAGTCAATTAGGGGCACAGGAGCAGGGCACAGGACTGCTGGGAAGTTCCAAACGTTGCCTGCTGCCTTCCCTGTACAGCCCCAGCAGCTACTGGTGCAAAGCTCATGCACTGGGAATGCCGCAGCCATTCCCCGATCACACCAGCTTAGCGCAGCAACACCAGGGCAGCCCAGGTCTGAGCTCTGCCCAGCACAGAGCCACGCTCCACCTCCTTACCTTGATGCTCCAGCTCGGGTATGACTGTTTCTCACCCCATTCCCCTCTCCACACACTTTGGCACCTCCAGGACTCAGGCAGCCATCGGTGACACGCGCACCCCCATGCATGGCCCTTCCCAGAGCAGCCCGGCGAGATGAGCTCTGACTCCTCTGAAGAGATCCCTGATGCCCAGAAGCAGCCACTGAGTGTTACCAACATTACACCAGGAGGCTGCTTCAAAGCCACACTCATGAATTAAGCCAAGAGTAAAAATACCACCACCTTCCTTGTCAGAAACAGCCCAGCCCCAGGATTAAAAGGGTATGTACAACATCAGTTGAGACCACGAGAGAAAAGGTAGCTCCTCGAAGCTGAAAACAGGAGCCAGCTGCTGGAGCGTATTACATGCTCCAGTAACTTTTCCAGCTAGTTCCCTTCCTTCTGGTCCCTCTGCACGCGAGTTACACCACATGCACTCACTGAGATCAGTGGGACAAGACCAGTGTGTGCAGGCAGAGGGCAAGTATTGTGTGTCAGTAAATAGGTGTAAGCCCAGAAGCATCTATATGAAAAGAAAGAACCAAGGAGGTTTCAAAAACCCTCCTCTGATCCAGATACACTTTTGACTGGACATTAGTTAAGTCTTCACTTATTATTCCTTTTAGGGAATGCTTCCGTTGGACAGAGCTTGCAGCTCAAACCCTCCTGTAAAGATCTGTAAGGAAGCTCTTCCCTGTGAGGGTGCTGAGGCGCTGGCACAGGGTGCCCAGAGAAGCTGTGGCTGCCCCATCCCTGGCAGTGTTCAAGGCCAGGTTGGACACAGGGGCTTGGAGCAACCTGCTCTAGTGGAAGGTGTCCCTGCCCGTGGCAGGAGGTTGGAACTGGATGAGCTTTAAGGTCCCTTCCAACCCAAACCAGTCTGGGATTCTGTGATCTAAGCAGAGAACACATTACACAGTGCTGGAGGGTCACCCTTGTCATGAGAGCTGGACAGGGCAGGATCAGCACAAAGTTTCTCACAAGAAGGAGGAATTGGAATTCCTCCCCAGGACTCTTCTCAGTCAGAAAGGAAAAGCAGAACATGGCCTGGTCTTCTGTCTGTCCTCTTAAGTGATTACTGCGATTAGGAGTGGAAAAATCAAAGCTGATGTACATCGACTTCTGTTCTCTGTGCATGACTTTTGAAGGCTCTTAGAGAACAAAAATCTGGAACTCGGGCCCTGAATGATACAGAGGCTCAAAACCTGGGGGAAAACTTGGCATTACAGAATTATGAGCATGTTTCATCAATCAAAACCTGATGTATGACAAACAGAAACTCTAATGCCACTATTCCAGCCCTAGTCTTATAACAACCATGCTTTTATTGGGAGCATCCCACAGCTGGAAGGTTTGAGACTCTTGTTAGCTTAAAGGCAAGGGCCTAAGATATTGCACTCACAAAACCCTCACCACCAACTCCAAGGAAGGAACATTAGGAATCATGTGATTACAGTGATTTCTATTTAGGAAGCAACACAATATCCCGCCTGATACAATGACACTAAGTGAACTGAGTTATTTTCCTGAGGAGCAGTGAAGGGGAAGGCTGAACTGGAGCTGAAGTAATACAGGAGCAAACGAAGTCTGCCTCTTAAACCTCAGGTTTACCCGAGGCTGGGGACTGCACCACTTTAAGGCACTAGAAGATGATGTTCAGATGCAGATGGCAGCATCATAGTGCAAAAACTGACAGCCTGAGATAACAATCCAGCTGTTACCTGTTGCAGCCAACCTACATCCCAAGAAATCCCTGAATTTTAAAGCTAGTTACACCTAAAACAGTTCAGATGAGCCATTTGAGTTACTAGAAGTATTTGTAGAGTGCACTTGGTCACTGATTTCTTGTGGTGTGCCACAAAGAGAGTAACAAGCACAGGGACTGGCTCATCACAGGCAGGCAGCAGTATCTCAGGGGGAACATCCTCCTTTGGAGGACTGGGATTCCTGGCTAGGGAAGGGATGTAGGAGAGATTTTAGCTGAAGAATCGAGGGCTCTGGAAAACAAGGCTGCTCACATCACGGTGAGGCCCAGCAGCCCACAACCCTTCTGCGTCTTTCCAAGCTGAAGTTTCCCCTCCCTTGCACACTCGGTACCACAGCAGTGCAGTACCAGGATGCTCCGAAGCCAGCTGTAACAGGTACAGCAATAGAAGCGTTTCACTTCAATCTCAGTTTGTCAGCAGAGGAGAAGATGCAGAAGCAGAGCCTGGGAACTCCTCAAGCCTGTGTGCTCCTACAGGAACGAAGACAGCCACAACCATCTTCCGATGGGCTCATCAGCTATTTTTAGCAGCAAAAGGGAGGCGACCATCAGCCGCTGGTCTGTTCACTGTCACTGTCACTGTCCCAAGGAGCCTCTGCCACCAAACCCCCAGATCAGGCGAGGAGCTTGAGGGTGTTCCTGCTCCCAAATACACGGCAGCTCTCTGCAGTTACATGAGAGGTTGGAAGAGGGCCATGCAGCCCATTTAATTCAATTCACTTCCTCTCCCATCTGCTCCACGCAGCCATGCTCTATTAGTCTTCTGAGAGCAATTGTATTTACAGTGACAAATGCCAGGAGTCTGGGCACACCAGCATACATGGGATGTACTACTAAAGCCACTGTGGACTCACCAGGCCTGAGCTGCAGGCCAGGAGCACAGAAACACCTGCAATTCCACCCAGCTTCTATTTATCCTCAAAGGTTTTAGGAGTTAAACACAAACTCCCTCTCAGAGACACTGCCCAACTGGTTCTGCATTTAATACCAAAGCCAAGACACAGCCTAAACTCAACTGGCATCAAACAGCCTGTTCTGTTTCTCTTTTACTCGTTCCTCTCTCAGAAGGCTGCAGAAGGACTCTCCCCCTCCAACCAAAGGTGTACACCAAGGACAGCCAGAAGAGCTACTGCAGGCGTGTGGCAGCCCCACGAGCTGCAGGCACATCCACCAGGAGAACAGAATCACCCACTGCTACACAACAGACACCATCAGCTTTCTTCTCCAGTGCATTAACACCACACAGACTTCCCTGCTTGCTCTCCAGAAAACTGCAAGGGAGGGTGGGAGATCACATCCAAACCACCTCCTTTCACCTAACTTCCTTCTGGGAGCCTGCTCCTGGTTCATACCTTTAACAGATGCTGTGAAGGAAATGCTCAGCTGACAACACAAGCTTCACACCCCACCACCAGTCCAAAGCAGCTGATTTAGGTACGAAACACCTATTTCCCCCCCAGACTTGAAAAAAGTCAAGGCCATATGTTACAGTACGTTCATGATTTGCACAACTGAAATACACACACTGTGTTAGAGCATATTTTATCCCTCAGCAGAGGGAATCTGAACTCCCAGGGTCATTTCACCAAGACACACAACAGCAGCCTCACAGTTAAGGCATTCAACCGAAAGCATCAACCTGACAAGCAGCTGCTCAGAAGGACACAGGGCTTACGGTTCCTAGCTGACAGCCCGCAGCCCACAGGCACTGAAGGCCAGGTTTTTGCTGCACAGAACATCTCTGAAGACTCCAGGGGATGAGAACATAGAGCTAGGAGCAGACCTGCCTAGGTCACATCACGGCGGACATGGATGTACCTCCTGAAGCATCAACCCCAAGAGGCCACCAAGGTGCTGTGATGGTCTGTGAGCTCTGGCATCCCTCATGGGCAGGAGCACAGAGTGACAAGCCACGAACACCACACACCATCAGCACCAGCACTTCACCTGCTTGTCACCAAAGCTCAAACCTTCTCCCCAGTGCTTAGTTACCACCATTAGCAGGAGTTCAGCACGTACAGAGGTTTCTCCAGCCTCACCTAAGGACACCAACAACAAATGAATCAACACCATCAGACCCACTACAGTGAACAAACCATTTCTGCTACCCAGAGGGCACCTCCTCCCAGATCATCCTCCCAGCACCGCAGAGAACATACCGTCTTACAGAGACTTTCATATTGGGAAAATATTTTAATATAGTAAACAAGTCAATTTACCTTCCACATGGTTTTAAATAAGTTTATGCTCGTTGTTAAACAAAACGGGGTTTACTGAAACAATGGGTTACAGCCTCTAAATTCGTATTGTTCCCAGCTGATCCTGTCAACAGTGAGGAGCTTTGGACACCGAGATCCCTTCCTAGGTAACAGACTGGCATAAATAGCGCAGGAATTCGATGCAGGTTCCACGGGAGACGCTAGCCCTGGTGAGGGGAAAAACCGAAGCCACAGAATTCCCTTTTGAGGAAAAACGGGGGGGAAAAAAACAAGAGATACCGCAGTCCGACCAAGTGAGAACAGTCCCTTCCCCGGCGGCCACGGCCCGGGGCAGGCTCCAGCCCGAGCTCTTCGGGGCTCCTCCGCGACGGGGGTCTCGGTGCCACCTCCAAGCACAGTCCCGGTCCCGCCGCCGGCTTCCAGCCGCGTCCGCCCGGCCCGGCCGAGCCCGGCACCTCCTCAGGGGCCGCCCGCAGTACCCGCCTCGGCCCCGGGCGGCGGAGGCGGCGGCGACGCGTCCGAACGGTCCGTGTCCATGTCCGTGGGGCCGGGTGCGGGTCGCGGCGGCGCGTCCCGCGTGGGGCCGGGCGGCGGGCTGGCCGCGGGGCCCGGCGGCGCGGCGCGGGGCTGCGAGGCGGTGGCGGCTGCAGGGCCGGGGCCGGAGCCGCCGCGCACCGGCTGCCAGATGAGGCTGTAATAGACGGCGAGGACGATGGCGGCCAGCGAGACGGAGAGGACGTAGGCCAGCACAGTGGCCAGGCGCACCCACTTCTTGTTGGTCTTGGCCGCCATGCGCGCCTTCTTCTCGCCGGTGTAAGTGGCGGGCTTGCCCCGCTCCGCCCCCGCCTCCTTCTCCTTCATGGGGGCCCGGCCCTTGGCCCGCTGCTCCACCGAGCCCTCCGTGGTGGGGCCCGGCACTGGGCCCGGCTCCGCGCCGCTGCCGCCGCCGCCACCGCCTCAGGACATGCCGCCACCGCCTCGTGCCGCGGCCCGCGCTGCTCCGGCGGCTCCGCGGGCGGGGGCGAAGGGCGGCGCTTCCCAAAAGGGGCAACTCCGCGTGGCCGCCGCGCGTGCGCGGGGCGCTCCTGAGGGGGCGCGCGGCGGCCGTTGGGCTCCGTGTGTGTGGGGCGGGAATGGCGGTGGCCGCCTCGCAGCGGGTCCGGCTGTGGGCCGGGCTCCTCACCCCGGGCCCGCCGCTTGTGCCGCCCAGCGCGGCTCCGCCCGGGCTGAGGGCGGGGGTAGGTACGCGGGTGACGGCGCCTTAGGGCTCTGCCTGCTGCGGTGGGGTCTGCGGGGCGGGCGGCACCCACCGAGCCGGGCTGAGGGGAGGGCGCAGTGAGGGGAGTGAGTGTGAGGAAGGCTCCTGGAGGAGGAGGGGGGCAGAAGTCTCCCCTCTGCTCCTTCTTCTCGCTGGGAGTCACTTCTGTGTGTCTCCCTGCCTGCAAGTCCTGGGGAGCTTGAGGGATGCCCTCACAAAGCAGCAACTCGTGGAGAGAGAAAGGTGATTTTAATTCCCTCAAATCGGGCTGATCCCAAACCCCCCTAAAGCTGCCTTTAGGGAATGGGTTGATCTTATTCCCCATATGTTACTGCCCCCCAAAAGCATTGCATTAGCGTGTTCAGGCAGCGTCTGAAACACTGTTCTAGAGGCTGGATTAGCCTTTGTTTATGGTGCAAGATGCTTCCTTTTGAGAGTGATTTAGTTGCTCCTTTAACAGCCATTTTCTCCCTCCGTCCAATCTCAGGTGTGTTGCAGCAGAAAACCTCTTGTAAACAAGGAGCTGCAGTTCTGGAGGGGACACGGAGCAGTGGAGAAATGACTCTCACCCAGAAAGGCACCAGAGGAAGTGAGTGATTGAGTTCTGAGTAACGGCAGCGTTTTGGTTTTACTCTGAATAGCAGGAACAATGTGGAAGGTTGGGAGAGAAAGGGGAAAGCTCTGAGTTTCTGCAGGAAGGAGTATGGAGCTTGCAGCTCTGAGGGAGATTATTAGGGCAGAAGATAGGGAATAAAATGCAGTGACTCCAAAATAACAGTAGTTCTTGGAAGAGGGTGGATTGCGGTGACTAAAGGCTACAGGGCTGCTGTATGCATGTGGCAGGGCAGGGAGCTCCCAGTGTCTCTTCTGCAAGGGGCTATGAGGGGCTCCTGGCTGGTCGTTCCTAGAAGAGCAAAGGAATTTGGGGGACTAAACTTTCTGGGAGAGAACAGCTTTTTACGTGTTGGGTTGTTCTGGATCCAGACCCTGCTCTTGCCTGGAGGAAAGGGTTAAAGCGTGTGACATTGTGCTGCCAGCTGCTTTTGGAGGTACTCTGGATTTTGGCCTCAGCACAAGTCTCATCTATAGTTTTACATATACGTGTATATATATAGAGAGAGAGCCCATTGTGGCTCTCTGGCCAGCACTGGCAAGGGTAGCAGGGATTTCACTGCCTCTTTAGGGCAGGGGGAGTTTATTTTCCATGGTGGGGAAATTGGACTAGAGGATTTTTTAAGGGTTCCTCCCCATCCAGATGATTCAGTGGTTCTGAACTATAGCCAATGACATGCTCTATCCTCCTGAAATACTTAATTTTAGTGAAATATTGCTGTAACCTTTTGTGTCATGGAAATGTTAGTAGGTATTATGACCTTTCTGTGCTGCCCCCTTAAATCTCTTGCCCTCATTAATTACAGCTGACTGTATTCTTCTTGTTGAAGTCAGATTTCACACCTCTGAATAGCATGAGCTGCCCCTTATCTCTTGTCCTGATGAATTACAGCTGACTGCATTCTTCTCGTTGAAGTCAGATTTAACACACCTGAACAGCATGAGCAGACGACATCCTGCTGCCAAAGCTTTCCTGAGTCAGAGGAAGGCATTTTGTGTGGTGTTCTATAGATTCTATACGCAAATGCCCTTGGGCGGTATATGTTTAAGTGAGGTGGTATATGTGGATTTGTAGTGATGCCTGCAAAGTAGATTTCCTACTGATTTTCCAGGCTGTGTTCTTTTGGTCTATGTTCACATTGTTGCTGGCCTTCATTTTCCTGCAGTTTTGTGCTGCCAAGGCAGGCAGAGCCTCGCTGGCTGCTGCCTGTGTCTGCTCTCAGTTCTGCCTCAAACCACCTCTGCAGAAACGGGCTCATTGCAGACCCTTGTGCTATCTGTGATCTCTGGTGTTGCCACTGGTACAATTTATTGTGGCTTCTGGAAGGATGATGAATTCCTACCTCCCACAAACCCCTTCCCTATGCTCTTCCTCAATCCCAGTTCTGGAATTTTGGGGGATTGACATATACAGGCAGTTCCTCTGGGGTTGAATGAGGTCTTGGCAGTTTTTGCCTGATGCTGTCTGTCCACATTGTTTTCCCACATTTTAAGCCTGTGCTTGGCGATGCTGTGTCCTCCTTTATTGCTGAAGTGTCTAGAAGGTGGCAGACAGAATCAGAGCTCTAGTCCTGCTCAGTGTTCAAATGGGTATTATGTGGAGTTTGATAAAGGGTGTTTAAAAAGGTGAGCAAGTCAATACAGGAAATGGGCTCGGAAGGTAACAGGGAGGTGATAGGGATCAATGTGATAAAAAGCCCTTATAGCAGCAGATCTCAGTCCTCTATCCCCAAATTAGTTTCCCCTCTCCTGGGAAGGAAACCGATCCTTCCTAATCTCTGCTGCTCTTTCATGGTGCTGCCTTTATCTCTGCTCACCAACGTGTTGTTGATAAATCCAACAGTTCATAGCCCTTCTTTCCCACCAGTGGAGTCTTGGCAGACTTGGAGGGCTAAGGACTTGACTGGAGGTGTAGAAACGGGCCCAGCAAAGGTAGTGAGTGTGGTCTGGCTGGCATCCCACTACACCTCATATCATTTGAATTCTAGGAGCAACTAAAGCTGCTCCAGTTATAACACATGGTAATAGATGATTCCACATGAGTTACTTTCCTTCCTGCCTTTGCAGGTCTCTTGCTCCCTCCCCTTCACTCCTCAGCACTACATATCTGTAGCTGTCTTAAAACTGAACTGTGCTGTTCAAGAGACATTCTGCCTTCAGCCTGGCATCTTCATCTCCCTGTTGCACTTCCTCATTGCTTATTTGGGCTGCAGTGTGCCTCCTGGCTGTGGTGTAGACTTACCCTTCATAGAAGACAACAATTCTATGGTGGTATTAAAGAAATTCAGTGGTTTAAGGCTGTCTTCTCTCTGCCCAGCCCTCTGCTGTCACAGCTTTGAATAAGACAAGCCTCATTAACTGCTAAGTCTTGTTGGCTTTTGCTGAGGTCAGGTGTAAGCTTTTCTTTCTACTGTGATCAAATAGATGGGTGTAAGTTTCTCTCCAGGGCCTTTTGTTCACGTGCAGGCAGCTGCCAGAAGGCGTATGCCTTCTGTTCCTAAACTTAGTTCCTTGCTAACAACCACCCATAAAGGCAAGTGAGAGCTGGGAAGCCAGAGCTGCAGTAATGATATTTTCTTTGTCATCTGGATTTTAGCAGAAGTACCAAGC
This sequence comes from Strigops habroptila, assembly GCF_004027225.2. NCBI lineage: Eukaryota > Metazoa > Chordata > Aves > Psittaciformes > Psittacidae > Strigops > Strigops habroptila. Next base: position 892,646 of record NC_046358.1, read on the forward strand.
TGTGTGTTGAGCAGGCTCCTGTGGTGCAGAAATAGAGCTCTGGGGTGCAGAGCTCAGAGGTCTTGTAAAGCCACTGAATGTGTCACACACTAGACAGAGCTTGCAAATTGGGTCTCTCGGAGACTTCTTTCCTAAAGAACAAAAGAGATCGCTTGCCTGAGACAAATGCAGTCAAGGGCATGTAGTGCACCATGGGCCAGCCAGAGAAAGGGAGCTATATAGCCCTTGAACATCTAGCCTTCCTCCCACGATTGTCCAAACACTGTATTCTTCAGGGTCCTATTGTTAATAAACTTCTCTAGTCTACAGGTCTGCTAGAAAACTCATTTACTTATGAGCCTGCTGCTTGCTGCCTTACCCCTGTGTGTAGCTGAAAACCCAAGTGCTGAGGCAGAGTGATGAACATTGAGTGTCCTGCCCACTGACTGAACAGCACTGCTTGAATTCTGCTGCTGCCTGTTGCAGTGGGATGTTTGCTTGCTCTTCACAGGCCCCTGAAGGATGGAGCTAAATAAACCTGTGTTATTGATTTCCCATGTTCGGAGTGAGTGGAGAGCATCCAGTGCTTCAGGACAGAGAAGACTTAATTAAAGGAAGATTATTGGCCTAAGACATTACCTCTGTACAGCCCTTGCTTCTCATAGTGAGACGCTTGATTGCATTGCCTGGGAGGTAGGCAAGTCCCCACTGTTGGAGCCTCCTGAGGCTCTCTGGACTACTGTCTGTCAGAGCTGACATGTCACAGCTCATCCTGCCCTAGGACAGGGAGTGGGCTGGATGGCTTCCTGCAGTCCCATTGCCCCCGTGCTCCTGATTCAGCAGCAGCAGCTACTCTGCCTTTCCTTCCTGTGCCCTGTTATTAGGAGGCAATTCCATGGGACACCCTACAAATGAGCAGCTCATTCCACGAGGTGTGTGGTTTGATTACTCCACTTGGGTTAGTCTGTGTAACTCTCAGACTCGTAATTCACGGCCATGGTGCTGCACAGTCCCTTGTCTGACCCCTGGTTTTTGTTCTCAGTGGCTGCCTCCAACAGTATGACTTCTGCGGGCAGTTTATAGACTTCATAAAGAACTATAACTTCTTTATTGGCTGTGTGTTGCTTTCTAAACTTTGATAGTGTCTCCTTAGTCACATCTGTGTGCTGGGGAGGGGAGAGATGGATGAGGTCTTTCTACCTGCCTCCTAATGTTCAAAGGATGGAATAAGTACATTTAAATTCATCTCTCTCTCTCTCTCAGCTGAAGTCCTTGAGCGAGTACTTTGCTAGGCTGGAGTCTTCTGTCATAGAGAGTGTCTCTGCTCTTGACAGGGGACAATCTCTCATGCTCTGTCTGCTTTTCTAAAGGAAATATGCCTTATTCCACACTTGTTCCAGTCTCCTGTTTGGAGCCTGAGGGAAGCGGATTCCGTTCCTCTCTGGCACTTCCCTCTTACACTTTGCAATCTCCTCTGTCATACGTGGGAAGGTGCTGTCTCTCTTGTTAATCCAGTAACAGATGGGGGAGGTTGGGGATGTTCTTTTAATTCCTTCAGCTTCTGACTTAGTGGTGGTAAGTGAAGTTTGCACAACCCACTGTCTTGCGCTGACTTGGAAAGTGATCTGCAGAGATTATGGGGTGGGTGGGGAAGACAGTAAAAGTGATGCTGAATTGGAGATGTAACAGCAAGGTCTGGTTTGCTCAGGACAGAGGCCTTGAGCAGAAAGCTCCTAATAGCTCAGGGTGGTGCATCAGCTTCAATCTTGTATCATCAATTTGGTGAGACCTGTTTTGAACCATCATCTTACCCTGTGAACCATCTGCACAGTATAAAGAGTGAGTCTTTCCTGCAGGAGAGCCTTGCAGTGAGTGCTTCCTTGGTGGGAAAACTCTTGAGAGTGAAAAGCATGCCTGACAAGGATTTATTGGTTTGGTTTTCATGTTTAGAAACTCCTGTAAGTAGATGATGGTTCAAACTCTGCAGTGGGGAGAGTGGTTCTTTGCCATTTGCTCTAGTCCAGGGTTTCCCAGCGCTCTGAGCTACAGGTTTCACACATCAGGTTGTGGAGAGTTGTTTCACTCAGTGCAGAACATCAAGAGGGTGGATATTGTGGGTTTTAATGAGAAGTTTCTTTCTGGGTGCGAACCCGTGCTGTCTGTGGCTGTGACTAGTCACAGTCTCTGCAGGAATCTGGAGTCAGAAATCAGCACTGCATTGTTCAGTTTGGAAGGAGGAAATGTGCATGTTCACACCCCCACACCCCCTGAACACCCAAATGGAGTTCTCAGGGCTGTATTTCAAACATAACCACCACTTCTCAAGCGATGGGACAGCAGTGATTAATAGTTGTGATGTCTGAGTGCATCTTTGCCTCCGGTTTTCATGGTGTGGAGAAGCTGAACTCACCTTTATGTGGAAAATGAATGTGTTGTGCTTCTCCCTGCTGCACACAGATTCATATTGTAGTATTTGCTCACAGTTCGGAGTGGGAGAACACTGACGTAGATTGTCTGAAAACACAACCTGCAATGTTTGCAGAGTGACAACTCTGAATAAAGGGTTGCACCAACTTATGATTGCCCCTACAAGCACTGGGGCAGGATTTTCCTGGAAAGCCTTGTCCATGCTCTCATGATGCAGCCCTGAAGCCAAAGTGATGCTGGTTTGGTCTGGGTTACTGCTGTTTCGGTCTGGGATAGTTTGATTAGTTTTCTCCCTGCTGGATGAAGAAGGGTGTATTCATTTTGTGATTGCTCCAGGCTCCTAACGCAGCCAAGCTCCTGGTTAGACCAACAACCTGTTCATTCTTCAGTCAGCTTGACTCAGCTTAGGTTTGGGGCCTTGCTGAGTTACACTAAGGCAACATGAAGCTTTAACTGCTTTAAAGATCCAAGTAGATTCTTTTATGAGGTCGACATGGGGTTTCAGCTTGGTTAAAATACTGGAGCTTTGGATGTGATAATGCTTCCTGATCTGTTAGTTTTTGACTTTCTCCACTTGTGTGTGCTTGGCTTTGGCAGCTGAATAAGGAAAATGTGCTGGACTCATCCTGGTAACCCTGTGCAAGGAAGGGTTATTTAACTGAGTTAAAATAGCAGCCTGAAACCTCTCCCAGTTCTGCTGGAGCTGATTTTGTTGTCACATCTGACAGTGTTCACACTTCTGCCATCCTGGTTCAGGCTGCGATTGGAAATGGAGCTGTGAAGTCCTAGGAGAGAGGCTGTTGAAGGTCTTTTCCAACCTGGCTGGTTCTATGATTCCAGTAGTGATTTCCATTGCACTTGCTGCTTTTCCCTGCTCCCATGTTTATCTGGTCAGAAAACAAAAGAACGGCTGAAGTCGCAGCAGGGTTAAGTATATCCTAGAGAGTTCTTCTCTAAGAGTCTGTAGTCACTGTGTCTATTTGTGTGGCATTTGTTCCCTGCTTGATAACGTGGAGAAAGAAGTCATTTTCAAGATCTAATTTTGACCTCTAGAAAGACAGGAGATGATTTAAAATATCCCGCACTCATTGCACTCATCAGGGCTAGATGAGCTGTGTCAAAGTGACAAATAACCATAACCAAGGTAACAAGAAAGGCCTTTCATGGTGAGATGAGTCTCTTGGAGAGTAGCAATGGGGAGAAGTGATGGCCAGGCCATGTGTGTGCATTTGTGTGCTCGTTAGTTAATGACCTGGGGCTGACTCTGTAGCTCCATGTGTACATGGCAATATTGCCACAGCAGTGATGCATCAGTAGAGCAAAAGGGAACAAAAATGGGTTTTATCATCTCTTAGGATCTGATGGAAAACCCCCATCCCACACACAGGTGATTATCATAGAATCAGAGACTGGTTTGGGTTGGAAAGGACCCTAATATCATCCAGTTCCAACCCCCTGCCATGGGCAGGGATGACTCACACTAGACCATGTCAAAGGACAATGCTTAGATGAGATCTTGCCCCTTCAGCTTCATCTTTCCAGTTGCTGTGGCTATCAGCTGGTGCAAATCAGCTCCGTTTGGTGCCTTCCATGGGCTGTGGAGCCCTTTTGCCTTTTGAGATTTCTCAGCAACAGCTTCAGTGATCTAAATGGAGGTTAATGAGAAACTTGTGGAGGTTGAAAGTGGTCCTTAGCTTGAAAAGCTTGTGAATCTCTGATTTTGCACTAGTCACATAAACCAGTGGAGAGTGTAGACCTACCTGCAAACCTACCTGACATTTCCTTTGCAGCCTCTGATGGAAAATGCCTTCTTTCCTGTGGCACTAAACTTGTCACTGCTTCACAACTGCATTTCACCTCCAGGAGGTGAAGAGCTTGGAGTATGGTGCGCAAAGGCCTTTTGGTGGGGAGTGGAATGCTGGAAGTTTGAAGCTGGATATTACAAGTGCAGATTCTTGGCCTAGCACTGGGAGAGCTGGAAGACCATGGCTGAAAGCTGTTCAGCTCCATTAGTGAGTAGGCAGAGTGGTTCTTGAGCAGCAGTCTGGGGCTGCTTGAACTGGGAATTGGCAGGTAGGGGCAGTGCAAAGAAGGTTTATAGCCTCTTTTAGTTTTGATTGTTCTTTCATCCCTGACTCTGGCTAGTGCTGCAGCAGGGTGTAGTCTGCAGTGGGAGCCTCTGGAATGGGATTCACTGGGATGTGTTGCCTTTCAAAGTCGGTGCATTGGGGCTCATGTATGTGGGCACAGTTATATACATCCACATAGAAAACTTGGTGCATTTGTGCTGACAAAAGCCAGTGTGGGCTGATGGCCACGTTACCCACCTTGGCTCAGTGCTGGAACCACGCTGATACCCTTTGCTTCTCAGCCAGAGAAGTCTCATCTTCCCAGACCTCCATGTGCACACATGCCTATCTCGGGGAAGCAGGGATTCAATCCTGCCCCAAACACGAGCTCAGGGTCTCAGCCAGTACTGGGAATCTGCTGTGGCAGCAGCAAATGCATCCACAGAAGAAGACAGCTTCTGGTTGGAATATGTTGGGCTGATAGAGTAGGAAGAAAAAGTTGATGAGGTCAGGAGCTAAATGGGGCTTCCTCCCCCAGGATCCTGCTTTCCAGTTCAGCATTTTACACTGTGGGTAGACACAGTGGGCAGTCAGACAGATCTGTCTCCAGACTGGGTGGAAATCTCTTTGCTGTTCTTGCTGCTCCATTACTGTGAGGTAGCATGAGATGGGCACATGGTCTGGTGTGCTGCTGCCCTTCATCCTCCTTCCTCTTCTGCTAATGGCCCATCTTGGAAAGTTTTGTTCCTTTGCTAGCAATGAGGGACTGCATGGTTCAGTCATCCCTGGGCAGCAGTTACCATTGTACTGCAGTGATGTGTAGGATGTTTAAGCAGTGTGTGAGCCTGCTTCCATCACTGAGCTGTGCAGTCTGGACATAGACAAAAAGCCATCAGAGCTGTGAGTGGAACATACTCCTGCTATGTATTCCTGCACAGTGAGCAGTTAACTGTGACCTAACCATGTCTCAGTGGTTGATCAGCGTTTTGGGGACTTTTTTTATTACCACAAAACCTCACTGCTTTTCAAGAATCACAGAGTCACAGAGTGGTTTGTGTTGGAAGGGACCTTAAAGCTCCTCCAGTCCCAACCCCCTGCCACGGGCAGGGACACCTTCCACTAGAGCAGGTTGCTCCAAGCCCCTGTGTCCAACCTGGCCTTGAACACTGCCAGGGATGGGGCAGCCACAGCTTCTCTGGGCACCCTGTGCCAGCGCCTCAGCACCCTCACAGGGAAGAGCTTCCTTCTATCCAGCCTAAATCTCCCCTGTTTCAGTTTGAACCCATTCCCCCTTGTCCTGTCACTCCAGTCCCTGATGAAGAGTCCCTCTTTGAGGGACTTTTTTTATGGTATTGTGGCATCTGTGGCCACTTGTCTTTCTGTGCTGTGTTCTACTGCCCTCTGACTTCTGCAGGTCAAGCTGGAGTCATGCTGTCAGCTGAGGGCTCTCATAAATCTTTGGCTTTGTGGTTTGGGCACACAAGAAGCCCTGCCACGCACCCTCCGCGCTTCTCCTCCCCAGGGTGGTGAGAAAATTGGCCTTTGTGGTCCTAATGGTGCCATTAATCCTTTCAGGATTCCCAGGGCTCAGAGGGCATTACAGGAAAAGGAGCAGTGGGGTGACCTCAGCTTTCCTCAGCTGGGAATTCACCAGTGGTGTTTGAGGGCAGTGCTCACGGCTGTGTGTGCAGTATCATCGCTGTTCACTAGAGGACAGCATTTCACATTGCAAAACACAATTATCATGGAGCAATGCTGGAAGAGGTTTCTGACAGATTTGTGCGTGCTGGGAATAGGTTGGGGTTGAGGGTACACAGTAATATGCTAGAACTCAGGAGCCATCCAGTGAAGGTTGTTCAGTAGGCAGCACGGCTTAAATCACTGGCCACAGACCCTGTCTTGTCAAATCTCTGAGTGCTGTGCTGCTGCATGGGCTCTGTGTGAGGTAGGGGCTGCTGAAGAGGTAAGACAGGTAGATAAGGAATACTCCAGGAGAAAAGGAGAAAAAAATGGAAGTTTTTGCATATCAAAACTCTTGTAGAGCATGGTGGCTGCACAGTGGTGAAGGGCTGAAAGCAAAGGAGGTGCAGGGCCCTGAACGGAGGGGTTGTAGGATGCGTGTACATGGGGTGATGGGCCTTGCAGGAGAGAGAAAATAAAGGGTGGTAGAATAAACACTGCTCAACGTGCTGCTGCTGCCTGCTGTGGTATCAGCGCTCTCAGCAGAGGGCAGGACTGCTGATCTGTTCTATCACTCTTCCATCAGCCATCTCTTCATGCAGGGGGCAGAAGCTTCCACACAGCACAAGGAGTGTGAAATGAAAGATAAGGAGGTTGGGTTATGCAAAAGGAAGTGAGCTTCAGCTTTTGTGACCAGCTTTATGCAAGCTGGGATCTTGGCAGTTGGTGGTGTGCAGCACCATGCAGCCTCCCAGGACAGCGCTGCCTTGGGTGCTGCTCTTCATGGGGGCTTTGTTTTCAATTCACTGGCTTATCCCTTAGGGAAAGCTGACCTTGAGTGACAAGAGAGTGAAGCTGTGGCAGGATTCATGCCTGCTTTGGTTTGTTGATGAGACAGAGAAAGCTGTTGAATAGCCAGGTCTGAGAGAAAGCAGGACAGAAGAAGCGTGAGGTTCTGGTTCTAGCAGGAAGCAGACATGGTTTATGAAGTGATTATAACTGAGGTAAATCCCAGATAGGACCCTGGAACCAGTAGCCGTGACTGATCTCACCTGCAGTCCCTCTGCTCTTGGCAGCTCCAGGTGGTAAAGCTCATCCACCTTTCACTTCTCACTGTGACCTCCATGGCCTTCCTTTGGTGCGTTGGAGGATAGGACTGCAGCACTTCTGAGCGAGATGGATGCTCTATATCCTTTACACAACTCCCTAAGTTAAAGTTAAGCAGCACTGAAACTGCTCTCGCCTTGCAGAAGGGATCAGATGAGGGTAGAGAAAACTTTCCCCCTCATTGCATGCTCCTGTGGCCTTTCTCTGTACAAACCTGAGCCTCAGGGTCTGTTCCTGAGCTGCTTACTGAGCAGTGCCTGGCATTTCACTGGCGTTTATGCCAAGTGCTGGGCTGGGCTGTTGCTGATGTCCCTGAGTGCTTCCAGCTCAGCTTTTGAGATCTGGGCAGATGCTGTGATCTGCTGCCTTGCTGCTTGGGAATAACAGCATTCCCTAGGTGTGGGGGGGGCCTGGTGATGCTGTCTGTGCTGGGTCTGGAATACCTCAGTGCTCTGTCAGTTGGCTGTTCGAGCAGCATGTGTCACACATGCAAAGGGAGCTTCTTATGAGACTGGATGTGATGGATTCCCATCTCCCTGGTCTCAGGCCTGATACCGAGCAACCGCAGCCTTGAGTAAGCCACTTCAGTTTGCTGTCCTAATAAAATAGAGCTGACAGCCTTAGCTTGGATAGCCAGCTCTTAGAAAGTATGATGCCTTGCAAAATGGGTTAGTAAATGGAGCTGGAAATGTAACAGCTCTCTGATTCCCAGTTTGTCAGGCAGATAAACACGTGGAAGAAATGCACAAAGGATGTTTGGTTTGTTCAGGGTTCTCTGTTTCTGCAGCATCTCTCCAATAATTGCTCTGGGTTTTTTACAGCTACAGCACTCGCTCCAGGTCTGCTGAATCCCTCCTGCCACTGGCATTTGAGGATGCCCTTAGGATTCCTTCCCTGGCTGGCCAGTCTGCTCTAATGTCCTGGCCTTATCAAACTGGGCAAGTTGGGGTGGGAAAGACACAACCAGGCCCTGCAGCTGCCTCCCTTTGAACAGCCAGAGTTTTGCGCACCCTTCTCAGAGAGTCTGCACTGCTTCTGACAGTGTCTTGTCCCTCTTAGGCAATGGCAAGTGCCACCCCTTGACACTTTGTTGTCTCCTTCATAGAAGACAAGAATGAAATCCTTGGCTGGGAATCCTAGTACTGTGGGGATAGCGCAGTTATTGCCACTTCTAATTACCTTTGGGGCTCTGCCTTCTGGACTAAAATTAACCTTGCCCATGTCAGTCCTCTTCACAAGCCACTCTCACCCTGCTTAGCCACATTGGCCACCTTTTCTCCTCTGCTGCCCACGTGTAATTCCCTTGAGCCAAGGTCAGGAGCAGGGATTTGGTTTTGCCCTGTTTGCCATTAACCTTCAGTTCTGCTTCTGTCATTTCCCTGCAGCTTCATCATTCTCTCACCTTACACATCTCTCCCGTTCCATGTTCTCACAGTATCTGCAGTAGACCCAAGCAAGTCTGGAGGATAGTGCAGTCCTAGGGTCTCCTGTCTATGCTTTATTTCACACCTCTCTGGGATTTCCATCTGCTCTACTGGTCTGTCTCACTTTTCAGGTTGACATTCAGAAGAACCCTTAAGAGAAGGGAAAAAGGTTAAAGACTGGAGAGTTCATCAAGTGGCCCCAGGAACAGCAGCTGTAGGGAGCAAAGAATGAGTTTATTTTACCTGATATTTGGGCCATTGCATGAAGGGGGCAGTCTGCTTGTAGCCAAAGCCTGAGCTGTTCTGTAAGCACATCTGCTGAACTAGTTTCAGCGTTGGTGATGTCTGCACTTCGTCAAGACAACAGTTAAGGAAGTTCAGTTGCGGAAGTGCTACGGACCGTGCGCTTCACCAGCACAACTCCGAGGAGTAGGTCCCTCCTGGAGCAGCAGCGTGCGTGCAGGGCTGCCCACACGGGCATCCCAACCCATCACAGCCTTTCCTCTAGGTGACCTTGGGCTCAGCTTCTCCCGCTTGCTTGGAGGGCTGTTGATTTACAATGCAGATTCATCGGTCCTCGCCTGCCCGTCCCTGCCCCTCCTGAATTTGGCTGGGATATAAGAGGCTCTTTGCTTTCTGATGCCAACAGTGGCCATGGCAGAGAGCCCTGCCACGTGAGAGGCAGAGATAGAGGAGAGGGGGCCAAGGAGGAGCGAAGTGTGCAGCAGCTATTGCTTCTGGTGGCTGAGGAGCACATCTGCAGGGCAGGATGTCAATGCTTACCCCTGTCCTGCAGCCCCCGGAGGTGAAGGAGTATCTGTCCAAGGGTGAGCGCTTCATCAAATGGGATGATGTGAGTACTGGGGATTTTCCTTCACTGGGTTGTATGTGTGATGGCAGAGCAGACACCGTGTTTTGGTCAGGGGTTATGGGGAGGCTGGGAGCATGTATTCAGTGCCGGGGATGGGACATGGTGTGTTGTACCTGAAAGCAATGATGTCTGGATAGGAGGAGAGCTGAGAGCTAAAACCAGTGGGTGTACGTGTTAGGGGTTGGTGATGTGGCTTCTGCACCTCTTGTTACTGTGGAGAATGGAAGTAGATGGAGTGTGCCACTGGGTCTGTTGTAGGACCCCAGGTCCTGTCTGTGTCCCAGCCCTTGGGAAGGTGTCACTGCTGGCAGCCTCTTTGGGGTGGGAGGCAAATGGCACAGTCGGACTTGCCCGCAGGAGCCTGAGGGGTAGGATTTACTGAGAGGACTCTCCGTGCTTTGCAGATAGAGAGGAAATCAGGCTCCAAGTTGCTTCCTCTTGTGGCCCTGTTGGAGTGGACAGAGGGTGAGCCATGTCCTCCCGTGCCTGCTGGCTGTGGGTCTGTGAGCTACCATTGTGCAGTGGCCAGGCAGCAAGGGGTCAGAGCCTCGGAGGGTGCTGCAGGAAGCTGCTTCTCTCTCCAACTCAGTGTCTTCTTCTATCTCTGCAGTCTCTGTTTGCCTTTCGTTGTGAGGAGCAGAAAGTGGGAACAGCAGAATGTAATAGTCCCCTCCTCCCTTCCTAAGAAGGCAAAAGAGTATTTCCCTCAATACCCCCATACCTGAGCAGGGGACAGCAGCTGCCCATCCATTCTGTCTGCAGTATGAATTGTCTGCTATGGAGCATGAGCTGATAAAACGGGGGCATGCCAGGTTATGATTATTCACCAAGCTCTGGGGGAAACATGTGATGTGGTATTGCAGCTGAGATGTGTTAGAAGGAGCCTCCAGCAGCAATAGGAGGGATTAGTGCCTACTTTTGTGGGTGTGAAGCTGGAATAGAGTTTTATGTCCCAAGGCAGTGTGTGTGTGGGATGTCAGTCATTTGTGTGCAAGGTAAGCAGAGGTGGCCCAGTGGCACAAAGCAATGTCACATACAGCTGGCAGAAGGGAGGATACTGAAGGATACAGGTTGGGATATCACTGGGCAGTTATTCCACTGGCTGTACAGAAAGAGGAGGGCACCAGGGCATGGTGGAGAGTGTAGCCTTCCTCTTCTTTCCAGTGTCCCACTGCCTGCAGAATGCACGTGTGGCTGCTTTGCTTTTGAACAGGGAGTTGGTTTCTGAGCATAGCAGCAGTCAAACTTGTCTACAGTTGCTGCTGACTTTCTATGCCCAGTCCTTGGGGACCACCTTCCCAAAAGCTTGAAGCTGTTAAGTCCTTCACTGGGAATTCCTGGGACAGTGAGGCTCCCTTGAAACCCAAGGCGAGTTAACTTGGGCTTCCAAGACCCATCAAGTTTTTATTTGCTGCTGCAATCATACGACTCGGGGAGCTCAAGTCCTGTGTGGGGTTTTCCCAAAGGTTTATTGATTTGTAAACGTTCCTGACAGGTTGTCTCTAATGACTTAGTCCTTTACAGACTTGATCTCCAACAGTAATGACAGCCTTCTCCACAAGTGTTCTGTTCTGGTCACGTTGCTCCATCTCCTGCTTTCCCACTCCATAATTAGGGCAGACTACAAAGGATGGTGGAAGAGCTCCAGGCTGCAGCATTGCTGCTCTTTAGGAGTCACGGGCCTGTGGGTTTTGTCCCACTCTTTGAACTGACCTGGCCATGCTGTTGGTAACAGTGTTGAACTCCTTCCACGATATCCGAGGCAAAGGAATGCAGGTAGATGAGACTGGCTCCTTATATCACTCTGCACAGTTTGGGACTGGACCCAACAGTTTCTTGTGGAAAAGCAAAGCCACTTTCCATAGTGCCTTCACCTTGTGCAGCACTTGTAACATGCTCTCTAGAGCAGGGTGCAGCGGGGTCTCTGACAGTGGGGCTGTTCTGACCTATCCCGCTGAGTTACCCCAACATCTTGGGGTAAGGAGCAGCTCTGCTGGGCTTTGTTTAGCAGCCACCATGCAGGGGCTGCTGAGCAAACTAAAGAGGTGAAGTTCTACCACGTGGATGATAATATATTTGAAGAACCAGCTTGGGAACCCTTTTTCACCTCAGGTAGGGCACGGGTAGTAGCTGACCTCTTAAGAGGAGCAGATGCATGTGGATTTGGCTCTATGCTGACTATCAGCCCTCCTAGTAGAAGCAAAAATATTTCTGTCTCTCAAAGCTTATGGATTACAAGACTTTACCACACAGTGCTTGCTTTCTGCCCTGGAGTTGAACTCTGCAGTGTAAGCAGCAGCCAGTTTGGCTGCCAGATCATCTTCCATAGAATTCCCCATTTCCTTTGTTGCCAGGAGCCACCCCACAGCCATCCATGTCCCTGCTCAGGAGGGGGCACCCTGATCAGCTCTCACCAGCCCTTATTGCAGCCTCACTTTCAAGAAAGCTGCTTCATAGCAGATAAGGTTAATCTAGAACATGGCACAATACTTGGTAGTAGCACTACAGTGCCTGTTCTGCTCTTGTGGCCGTGTGCTCAGGGAATGTGGGCATGGTGCTGTGCAGGTCAGCAGTGTCCCGGGTGCAGCGTGAGACTGGCAGCAGGGAATAAAAGTAGATAGAACACCCAGTGCTCTGTTGCATGGGCAGTTTGCTGTAATGAAGAATACTCAGTCTGGAAATGGAGGTCCCTGGAAAGACAGATACACTCTGGAGCAAAGTATGAGTTCAATAACAAACTGGAGAACCCGAGGGCAAGTAACAAATACAACTTCCAAATTCCAGTACTAGTTTCATCTCAGCAGCCGGGTATTTCAGCTTCACAGATTGAATCTGAAGCCTTCCCAGAAATGGCTGATAGGCCTTGTGATCCCATCTTGTGTTGCACTAGAGGTCAAGTGCAGTGAGGAGTCATCTAGACTGACTGAGCAAATGGGCCAGGACCCAGGCAGAGCACGAAGCATACTTCATCTCATTCTCCAAAGAGCTCATGCTAATCCATCACACAGGCTTGCATGTGAGATGGGAATGGGTGTTTGTCTTGAGAATGGCTGTGAAGTTGCTTTACCTGAAAATGCAGAGGTGAAGTGCACAGCCTCACGTGCAGTACATGCCTCTGCTCTCATCTGGAGGGCTTCCCTGTTGTATGGGGGTCAGGAGCAGCCCTGAATAATCTCATCTTAATTTTGCTCCTGTTGTGTAGGTGTTTAAATAACTGCTGCTTTTCCTAGTCTGTGGAGTTTGAATCACTGCCTAAAGCAGACTGATCTGCTGTCTTAGATGGACTCATCCCTGAACCCTTCCTGACTAGGGCCATTCCCTGTAAAGACAGCCCAGATAACTCGTGTGAGATGCCCCTGCTGAATGGTATCTCTACTTGGCCTGGGCTACTCCTGGAGCTTGTAGAACAGAGTCAGTGCCTTGGGGGATAAGGCAGTTCAGATGAAACAATTAATTGTATCTACAGCTACTTTCTTCTCTTACTTCTCTTACAGAAAGTCCCAAGAGAGTTGTTTTAGCTAAATATGTGGTGTTAGGTGAGACTCAGGCTTCAGCAGAGATCAGCTTCCATTGCCTCACATGGAGATGTACTAAAATCATCTGGTTCATTTCCATAAACCAGAGGATGATTCACCCAGCTGGGTCTATATTTGAACTGGAAGCTTGCATCCCATGATGGGTTCTCGAGGTCACATAAGGTGTTAACCTCCTTTCTTCTGTTTGCCTTTTTTTGTCAGGAAACAGGAGGTGCTTCCCCTGTGATTCTTCGAGTGGATCCAAAGGGCTTTTACTTATACTGGACCTATCAGAACAAGGTAAGTGCTAAGGCTTTGCACTTGGTCTCCAAATAATCAGTTCAGGTTTGTGCAAGATTAAAGCACTGTAGAGTGCTTGATTTGCGTGCTCAGGAGCAGACTGCCAGCCTCATTCCACCTAGCAGGAAACCCCCACAAAGGGGCACGGAGTCTTGTGCTTGTTCCATGTTTAGATTTGTCTGTCTTCAGAGGTCCAGAATAAAATAGGAAATGAAGCTGTGAACATGCCAGAGAGATGGGTGGCCTTTTCGTGCTTGTCATGCTGGCATCTTGTACCTGCAAAGTTCATTAGATGTGCTTCCAAGGACTTCACAGAGAGCAGAAGTGTTGGTATCCCTGTTATCCAGCATCCTGAAGGGTTCTCCCATGCAGTACAATGGTAGAGTTGGAAAGATCATGGCTAGACATATGCAATTAAATGTATGCAGCTTGAGCTAACATGTACCTCATGTGCAGCTTGTAATTAACTGACTGATTGGGGTTTTAGACATTTTGATTTAGAAAGAGTAGTGACCAGAGTGCTGCAGAGACCACATCAAGTGTGGAGAGTGAGTTGTGCTCCTCTCAGGGCAGGCTAGTGTGTAACCCACAGGATGCTGGCTGCTGGAGGAGAGGGAGAGGCAACAGCCAGAGGAAAGAGAGTTCAGTTCCTCGCTGATGAGTAGCAACGGGTGGTGGAGAGATCTGCCTGCCTGGAGATGGAAGGCTGGGCTTACTTCTGCTTTCCAGAGCAAGGCTGTGGTTCAGCTCTACTTCCTCCTCGTGATCTGCATGCTCAAGAGGCATGGGAGATAAAGAGACAGAGTCATTAGTCCTGGCCAGGAGACCTGATGTGCTTTGGTGAGCTCTGGCTTTTCTGGAGATGTGCTCCCGTGCCACAAAGAACATTGTCACGGGGCTGGGGACTGCTGCGTCCTCTCGAAGATGTGTTCTCCTTTCAGCCATCTCCATCACTCTCATTCCCCTTTCAAGACCCACTCCTGGCAGTAGGATTTTTGCTGTACAGGCTCCAGCAGACAGTGGGAAGTGGTAGCACTGGAGGAGGTGCACAAAATGGGGCAAGAAGAGCTGTTGTCACCATCAAAAGTGGGATATTTCCCCGGGTTGGTGGTAAGAGGAATTTCATCACCTGGGAAAGGGGCTGGGGTAAGGAAGCAAAGCTCGTGTGAGGAAACCCAGGCTGGAGTGGTCTCATCTTCCTGGAAATGCCATTGATTATCATCTAACCTAAGCTGTAAACACATTTGAGAGGTGCAGTGGAGCAGCAGCCTGCTTCACATCCTTGGGGAAGCACTTGTCTGTCATCTTTCCTATTCTTTGAGGGGATCCACAGGCAGGGTGAGCTACCAAGGGTGGGGGCAAGCGGTGGCTGTCAGAGGGGGCCAGGGCAGGCTTGTGGCGGTCCTGTGCAGGCTGGCATGAGCCTTGTCAGGGACAAGAGATGGGCTGATACACAGCATGGTGTGGTATAGTCAACAGCTTGTCTGTTGAGTTTGTGTGGCTTTATTAATCTTCGGCTGACATCCTAAGATCTGCTTGTCATGACCAGCAAGCCACACAAACTGCACCTCCTTTGCACTAGGGATTCAGAAAGGAGTGCGATTGGGAGTAAAACTTCCATCCTGCTTGACAATAAAATGGGGCTACGGCCAGAAGACATGGTATCCACATTGTTCCTTGTTGTGATCTTGGAAAATAGTATCTGCTGCAGCAAGTATAATTTGTTCTCCAGATCCATGGAGAGGAGGCAAATTAGTAACAGAGGAAGGAAATTCAGGTTGGATATTAAAAGAACAAACAAAACAAACATGACAAGTAGCCAGCAGTGAGGACATGGAGTGGGCTGCCTGGGGAAGGTTGGGGAATGTCCTCCACGGGAATTGCTTTGGAACAGGTGAGGTGAAGGTCTGCTGGGAGTGAGCTGGGCAGAGTGGTCCTCTCTGACTTCCACTCAGCTGCTCCGTGTTGAATGTGTGGGGGCACAAGACAGGCTGAGAACAGGAGTGGGTTGTATGAACACGTGGACTTGTAGCTGGGGTAATATTTCCCTCTATAAACCCACATGCATGTCATGCACTCCCTCTCATGGTGATTCACACCAAGCCTCTGGCCTCACGCTGAAGAGGACAGTGTTGCAGGCCATTGTCACCTCCACACAGGCCAGCTTGGATATCAGTGGTTGATGTGTCCCTGCCTGCACTGTTCCTGGTGGGAGAGCTCTTTCTCAGTGAACAGTGCTGGCTGAGACCTGCTTTGCAGCTTCTGGGGGCTCTGCAGTGAGTTTCTTTCCTCCTTTTTCTTTCCTCATCTTCCTTGTCCTTGCTCTGTTGTAGGAGATGGAGATTTTGGATCTAACCAGCATCCGAGATACCCGAGTAGGGCGATTTGCCAAGATCCCCAAGGTGAGTGCATGGCTTCACTTCTGCTGCTGGCTCATGTGGGAAAGCCAAGGCTGCTTGTGGCACAAGCTGAGGCAGTTTACCTGCCTTTCTGTTACAAGAAGGTGAGAGGATGTTGTCTCCTGCCATCACAATTACATACACATAGAACTCTTGTCCCTGAACTTCCCAGGGGTCCTCTGTGCACCCAAAAGAAAGGCACTTCCAGACTGTGGTGTATGAGCTTTCGGAGAGAATGTGCCAGAAAATGAGGAGCACAACAGCTCCCCTTCTAAATGCCTGCCCAAAGGCTCAGTTCTGTTGCACACAGCAGCTGTGTTGTGTCTTTGCCCTGCATCTGCCCAGTTTTGATGTGGGCCTGGGACACTGGGAAGCCCTGCAGGAGACTTGTGATGCTTCTCCACTGAGTCATCAGAGCTTCTCTCTTCTGTGGAGATGCACAGGCTCACTCAAGGCAGCTACAAACCTGTAGTTAGTGAGATTCCAGCACAGTGTGTGGTGGGGATTTTTTCCCTTTAAAGGGAAAAACTAGTGTTTCTTTATCTTTTTCTGTCCAAATAATTCCAATTGCCTCCTTGCAGGGAGCAGGCTGAGGGAAGAATATGAGTATGGCTTTGTTCTTGCTTTCAGTTATAATTCAAGCTTCCTGCAGCAAAGTTGTCCTTGTTAGGACTTTTGTCTGCGTCTGTTTTTGGTTGTTTTTAACTTTTCCATGTATGGCAAAAAGGCAGGGAGAAAACTGAAGGAAAGCTGGAGCATGGAAAGGAAACAAGGGAGTAAAGATAATGGCTGTGTATGGTAACACAGGTGATTCTCTAATACAAAAGGGGAAGGTTTTGCAATATTATACTGAGAGACTCGAGCAGCCTCTTTGCGTAAGTAGGATGAGTGTTTGCTTAATACTGCTCTGCAAATGTCTATTCTGAGCTCCCTGAGCCTCATGGTTCTCAAAGGACCATAATGAGGTGGGTGCTAAAGGCACAGAGAGCTCCAGAACAGCCCCCAGCTCACACAACTCTTAGAAGTCATCATTCCCTCTGAGAAACTGTTTCTTCTTGGAAGCGCACTCAGATGTGTTTCAACAGCCTAAAACTTTGTCTGCAATTGGGTTTGTGGGAATAATGTTTGAGAAAAGCTCTTGGAAGTTTGAGGTTTTCATTTGGGAGAATAAAACATTTGGAGCTGCACTCGAGGCAGAACATACTAAGGGAAAGACCAACATGAAGGAGAGACATGAGACACTATTTTCTAGGGTGTTAAACTTGCAGGAATAACCTGTTTACAAAGTGAGTTCAGGTTTGATGTGGATTATAACTCGATGGTGTGAGTACTGAGGCCATAGGTGGAGATCGTCCTGGTGGCTATGGGCAGGCCAGAGAAAAACCATAGAATTGTAGAATGGTTTGGGTTGGAAATGATCTTAAGGTCATCCAGTTCCAACCCCTCTGCCATGGGCAGGGACACCTCACACTAGATAACGTCACCCAAGGCTTCATCCAGAAATGTCCCAGACTTTAGCAATTAGTTAAGGAAGATCAATTGGAGACTTCCAGGAGAAACACACTGGCACAAGTGCAGTGTCAGAGCTGCCTCTAGACAGAGGAATTGCTACTCCAACAGCATCTTTCTGTAATGAGCTCCTACTCACAAGTAGACCAACCCCGGTTTTTAAGAGTAATTCACAGTACAGTTTGGGGATGACCACATTCCATGTGCAGAGGAAAACTAAAATGGCCTTTTAAAAGAGATTTTTAATGAAAGCACAAAGAAGTTTGTGAAAAGAGTGAGGAAATTGATGAGCAGCACCAGGGTATCAAAAAGCAGAAGAGGGGAAGCAGTGGCTGTGGGCCATAGTTAGCTCTAAATCTTGTCAGTAAAACTGGAAAGTGGCCCCTGTGATTCCCATCGTAAGCAAAGACTCTTAAAGAACAGAGTAAAAAGGGGGCTTCTTTGCATGGAAAAAATACTGCTAGAGAGGAAGGAAAAGGCCTCTTGAGAGAGAAAACCAGCAGAGTCCCAGGAAGATCAGTGCTTGGGCCTGTGGCATCCTGTGTGTTCATGGATGATCTACAAGAGGTGTGGAGAGAGCAGACAAGGTTTGCCAATGGTACCGAGTTATTTGGGGTAACAGAATGAGGGCTCACTGGTAGAAAGACCCTGAATTGCTGATTGACTGCATCATCTAATAAATGATACAGTTTAATAGAGAGAAAATCAGGCAGTGCACACAGGAGGAAGAAAGCCCAAAACACTCCTAACCTTGTGTAGTAACAGGCTCAGAGTTGACTGTTCCTATTCAGAAACAAGATCATGAGGATGTGGTAAAACATTAACAGTGTTCAGCAAGATTTGCTCAAAAGAGTAAGTTGTATGTTAGGAATTATAAGAAAATAATTAGGAAGTCTCACTGTGGAGACTGAAGGCACCCATATTTCTGTGCCTTTCTAGTGTCCTCATGTCAAATGAGACAAAGAAGAACTGGAACAGATAGGGAAGAGCAGCAGGAATAAGGAGAGCATGGGATGGCTACTGTGGGAAGAGATCTGAGTGGGCAGGGACTGGAGCCTGGCAAATAATGAAGGATGAGGGGGATGTGGAGGAGTGTTGTGCTGTAAGATCAGGAGTTGATGGAGAAGGTGAGCATGAAGCAGTTACTCAGAGTTTCTTCCAATGTGAGAGCAACACCCCAAGTGGAATTTTCCAAAGGCAGGTTGAGCACAAGCAGAGGAGGAGCTGCTGGTTTACACCTTGTGTTGCTTCACTGTGGGATGCACAAGTCCCAGAAACATGTGAGTTTAAAAAGTCAGGACAAGAAGGAAATGCCCTTTGAGGGTGGTTAAAGGCAAGATAATGCCTCTGGTTTAGGAAACTGCTGAATCCTAAACTGCTGGAAGCTGCAGAAATGTGCCAGGGAAGTATCACTGTTTGCCCTGTCGTACTTTTCCCCAGGCATCTGGCTAGGTCCATGGTCTGACCTGGGGTGGTAGTTGTGTTCTACCCATTGCAATAGCCCAGAGACAGTGTCTTACAGTCCTGGGAATTTGCTACAGCTCATTTTGTACAAACAGAGAGACAAAGGTCAAGCACCAAGTGATTTATTAAGCATTCTCCACAGGGAGAAGTGATGCTCTTGGTGACAGCCTCTGCTGTGAAAATCCCAAGTGCTTTTTGGATTCTGCATTTCACAGAGACCCATTTAAAATAAGGTTTATTTGCCTTTTTATTTCAGGCAGTTTTCTGGCATTTCTATGACAACATGTACTAAAATGCACTGGGCTGGCTCCTTACCCACCCTTCTCTGCATGCTGAAGAGGGACTCTTCATCAGAGACTGTAGTGACAGGACAAGGGGTGATGGGTTCAAACTGAAACAGGGGAAGTTCAGGTTAGATCTAAGGCAGAAGCTCTTCCCTGTGAGGGTGCTGAGGCGCTGGCACAGGGTGCCCAGAGAAGCTGTGGCTGCCCCATCCCTGGCAGTGTTCAAGGCCAGGTTGGACACAGGGGCTTGGAGCAACCTGCTCTAGTGGAAGGTGTCCCTGCCCGGGGCAGGGGGTTGGAACTGGAGGAGCTTTAAGGTCCTTTCCAACACAAACCATTCTATGATTCCCTTCTGGAATGATGGGAGGTCTTGTGTGGGCACCAAAATAGCCACTGAACCAAAATGGTGGGAGAGATGTGCTGTGCAGTCCTGGGAATGTCTTATTTACACGTGGCTGAGCTATCCATGATGCTCCTGCCTTCAGCTGCCCATCCAGCTGGTGTTCCTGGCAACAGAGATTGCTCAAAGGAATGCAGAAAGCAGTGGAAAGTTCTTCCCATGAATCACCACATCTCCACACAGGGCAGCTGTGTCCGGTGTGCCATTACAAAGGCTATAAATATGAAAAACTGGTGTGATGAAGCAAACATGGATCTGTTACAGGTGAGGGGGGAAGAATGAAAAGGATGATGTCTCTCATTAGAAAAGAGTGGCTTGGGATGGTTGTGGGATATAATTGCTGAGATGAACACAAACTGTTACTTGTTCCGTTGGCCAGAAGTGGAGGAGAAGGAGCTAGTGGGTGGTATTTAAGACAATAACAAGATCACAGCTGTTGGAAGAGCTTTGGGCAGCACCAACAGCAAATTGTGCATCCTTTTCCCCTTCTCCACATCCTTCTCCCCCCCTCCCCCCCGCTTCCTTGCAAGTGACACCATAGTAAATCCACCACCTCTGTGAGGCAAAGCTTGATCTGCTTTTCCCACTGAATTGTGGCTGAAGGAATTAACATGGAAGTGCTTTATTGAGAGTATCTGCCCTGCTGCTCTCCCCTGCAAGGTCCTGTGCGCTTCCTGGCTGCATGAGGGTGGAACATGCCGTGAGCTTTTCAGACCAATGTAGGTGAAATGAGTCTCCCTGTTACTGGGTGTTTGTACTGTGGATGCTGGGAGTTCCCTGCTCCCAGTAGCACCTTCCCGTTGCTGCTAAGCAAGAGGTCTGGGGTTTGTCTTTGTAGCCTCTCTATACACAGCAAGAAGAACACCAAAGCGCCCATGCAGAAAACCTCTTCTGGGAAGACCTGCTGTCACATGCACTCCTTGTCATCTCAGCATAGTCCCTGGGAACCAGGAGGCAGGGATTGGTGGGACACCTTTCTTGAACAGCAAGTGCTTAGGGGAATAATAGCCAGTCTGTAATGCCCAGCACAGTAAACTGTGTCACTGAAAAATGGACAAGTCACTAAGGGCTGGCAGCAACAGGAGCCACCTCCGAATCATAGAATAAACCAGGTTGGAAAAGGCCTTTAAGCTCATCAAGTCCAACCATCCCCCAGCACTGCCAAGGCCACCACTAACCCATGGCACTGAGGCCTCGGCTACACGGGGTGTGAACACTTGCAGGGATGGTGACTCCAGCCCTGCCCTGGGCAGCCTGTTCCAATGCCTGAGCACCCTCTGGGGAAGGAATTGTTCCTCAGCTCCATCTAACCCTGCCCTGGTGCAGCTTGAGGCTGTTTCCTCTTGTCCCATCCCTTGTTCCTTGGGAGCAGAGACCAGCCCCCTCCTGGCTCCATCCTCCTGTCAGGCAGTTGCAGAGAGCGAGAAGGTCCCCCCTGAGCCTTCTCTTCTCCAGACTAAACCCCCCCCAGGTCCCTCAGCCGTTCCTCATCACACTTGTGCTCCAGGCCCTGCACCAGCTCCGGGGCCCTTCTCTGGACCCGCTCCAGCCCCTCAATGTCTCTCTTGTAGTGGAGGGCCCAGAACTGACCCAGGATTTGAGGTGCCCAGTACAGGGTGGGGAAGGCCATTGCTGTTTGCCCAGGAAGAAATGATTCCTGGAACTGACCCTGCCTGGAGTCAGGCACAGCTCTGCTCTCCCTGTGAGGACTTGCCTCTCTCTTCCTGCCCACCTCCAAAGCCCTTGCTGCCTGCCATATGAGCACTTAGCATGCACACAACCCTCAATTCCTCCTGTGACCTCCTCTGTGCCTGTCTGGGTTTCCCCTTCTCACCCCCTTTGCTTTATTTTCTCTGAGAGCTGCTTGGTGCTCAGCAGTGTTTCTTCTCCATGGAAATGTTTTTGAGAGACAGGGCAGAATGAACTTGGGCACGTGTTCAAGAGTAATAAAGATAAGAGTTAGCAGAGACTTTGAACATAAATGAGACAAGATAAAGAGCTGTTGAATGTAGCTCAGCAGCCTGCCTAAGCACATCAAGATGTTATTTACAACACAATCCTGTGTTTTCCTTTCAGTAACTATGAACAATAATGGCTGTTCCACTGTTGTTTTTCTGATGTACCAAGACCCAAGAACGCTGACACAGAATGTAATAACTGAGCCCAAAACACATGATGGTTTAGGCCAGGCTGAGCTGTTGGCTTCATCTTGGGGTATGTTTAGACATCGCAGCAGGCGTTGGCTTTGACACAAGCATAATTTTTCATAAACCCAGAAGCTGTATTTTCTGACTGTCAGAATCATAAACCAGCTTCATCCTTCACATGCGGTTTGTTGTTATTGAAGCCACAGATGCAGACTCTGGACATGTACAAGGGAGGAATTAACACCAGAGTATTCCACATGTCATGATAACAACGAGATGATTAAGCAGGAGCACGTGATGTTTAGAACGGTGCAGGGAGCACTCGGAGCCCAGGGCTGAGCCATGGACTCCAAACACAGTGTGGGTGGTCAGTGGTTCTGCTGTATCACAGGGGGAAGGCAGCAGCTCTGGGGCTGGAGCATCATGTCAGTGCTTTGCCATGGACTCAGCAATGTGCCTGAGCACAGGATGGAGCTAAACAAAGTGTGATGTTCAGGCCTCCAAATAAAAGAGTGACCACAAGAAGCCATATGGAGACAAACCGATATGTGTGCATGCAACAGAAAAGCAGGTAGAAGCCTGAAGCTTGCAAAAGGTCTATAAACAGTGGAGCAGGGGCTGAGCAGGGGAACAGTCACATCCGAATAATGGCCTTTTGCCATGCTGGGCCCTCTTTTTGCCTCTTCCATCTTTCCGCAGCAGTGTGAGCTCTCAGGCCAGAGGGACAGAAGGAACTGTGGATGCAGAGCCCGGGTCTCTCCCTCAGTCAGTTCCTGCTCGATTCCAGAGCCCGCGGATTGTTCTGTGCCTGTGAAGCTGTGTGCTGCTGCGTTTTCCAGTTCCTTTAGATGAGGCAGCAGTGAGAGCTGAGAGTGCTTCAGCTGCCTGGGGTTTTCCTGCCTCTCCTTGCTGAATCCCACCATGGAGCAGTGCTGCTAATGAGGACACAAGCATTACCTGCAGAGCCAAAGGCATTGGAATAATCTTAGTGCACCCTTTCCCTTCAGGCAACCAAACAAGCCTTTTCTTCTCCAAAAGAGAAGATTTGTGGTCACATCCTGTCTTCTGATACCACAAGCAGCACACCATGTACTGTGTTTCATGAAGATACAAAGCTGTCAGGGTGCAGTGAGCACATGCAGCTTGGCAAATCCAAGCTCTAGTTTGGCTGTATCTCATTCCAAGCAGAGAAAGGACTGTCTGTCTCTTTAGGCATTAGGCCTGGCTCTTTGTTTATATTTGCATGAGAATTTGCTTCTCTCTGAACTGTGAATCTGCTTTGGACAGATGAGGATTTTAGGGAAATGAGGAAGGTGGGAAGTGAAATGCAAGCTGAAGCTGCATGTCAGCCGCTCTGCCGGTGGGTTGTTGTGTGTTTGGGGGTTTTAAGTGAATTTGCTAAGGATGTTTTCCCTGTGGATTTGCATGGCTAATGTGGTTGTCCTGCTTTTCACATAGCAACTCCTGTTTTCCTTTATGGCCATCTGCAGCATGACAGTAATTACATAGTGAAGCTGCAGTACAAGGTGCTAAAGGAGTGCAGGTTATGGAAGAGCCAAGATGTGGCAGCAGGTTCCATTCTCTTGGACGCAGTCCCTGGTCACCTCTCAGCATCTTCACTCAGTGTTATGCCATCAGCGCTGTGTTTATCCCACCAGGGAGATGATCCCCATGTGGAGTAGGCAGCATGGAGGAGGCGAGTGACTCACTTAATGCCAGGCAGGAAATCAGTCACTGGGAAAATATGACCCAGTTTAGATCCCTGACAAGATCATAGAGTCATTTAGGTTGGAAAAGACCTTTAAGCTCATCAAGTCCAACAATTCCCCCAGCACTGCCAAGGCCACCACTACCCCATGGCACTGAGGCCTCGGCTACACGGAGTGTGAGCACTTGCAGGGCCGGTGACTCCAGCCCTGCCCTGGGCAGCCTGTTCCAATGCCTGAGCACCCTGTGGGGAAGGAATTGTTCCTCAGCTCCATCTAAACCTGCCCTGGTGCAGCTTGAGGCCGTTTCCTCTTGTCCCATCCCTTGTTCCTTGGGAGCAGAGCCCAGCCCCCTCCTGGCTCCATCCTCCTGTCAGGCAGTTGCAGAGAGCGAGAAGGTCCCCCCTGAGCCTTCTCTTCTCCAGACTAAACCCCCCCAGGTCCCTCAGCCGTTCCTCATCACACTTGTGCTCTAAAAGAGCATCCTT
This sequence comes from Strigops habroptila, assembly GCF_004027225.2. NCBI lineage: Eukaryota > Metazoa > Chordata > Aves > Psittaciformes > Psittacidae > Strigops > Strigops habroptila. The sequence goes on from NC_046358.1 coordinate 916,415, forward strand.
CCTCTGCTGCAGTTTTCTTCTCCTGACATGGAGCTAACAGCTTCACTGTAGTGTCGGGAGGCATCATAAGTTAATGCTGGTAAAGGGCATGGTATGTAAAAAGCAGTCCAGGCCAAGGCTGATGAACAACAGCTTCTGAGGTGGTGATGAGCTGTCAGGCCGTAACCAACAGGTCATGGGTGTCAGGTTTGGCTGGTGGAGCACAGCTAGAGAAAGTCAAAGGCTCTGATCTCCATCTCACTGGGACATGGTGAGCCAAGAGACACCAGCATGCAGAGAAGGAAGGGCTGGGAGGAGCCTTCTGTAACAAATACAGGAAATGAGTTCAGCATAAACCACAAGTTCTCTATTGTCTCAGCCTGGTCTGATTTACAACACTAGAGGTAAGGAAGCTGAACAAACTTTGCTTTGCAAGATGAAGTTAAGTTTGAAGCTGATATCCAAACACTTTGCCACTTGTAGTGAAAATTAAGCTCTGTCAAGAAGTTGCTGTGAGTGTGGAAAGGAGGTGGAGGTATGTGGTGCTGCTCTCTTTTGCAAAGGAAAGTTACTCACAAAGCAAGAATGAACCATCTTAGAAATTCCCTATTAGAAAACAGGCAAATCCTTTGGGCAGGTGACTGTTCCCCTTCTCTCCATCCACATGCTCTGGGATTAGCCAGGTTTCAGTTACCCCTCGGGAGAGTCTCTTCCATGAAGTGAGCGGCAGCAATCAGATGATCTAGAGTGAGAATCCAGCTCATCCTGTTCTTCCTAAGATTGCAAATGCTCCATTGGAAAAATGCAGTGGGAAAAATCTGTGGAACTCCTTATAAAATGTACCTGCAGCTCTGTGTGTAACATGGGGGTGATGTAAGAACCCCTGAAGCTGCTGGTTTGGAGTTTCTGCTGTTACAGTTCAAGGGTAGAGAAAATTCTGTCTATAGCAGACACAAAGATAAAGTCATTTGGCTAAAACCTCTTTTGCTGAAGTCAGTGTGTGATGTGCTCAGGTGTTACTGATGTTTTAAGCTGTTCAAAAGCAGGAACTCAGCCGTGTGTCTAAGTAGGTTTGTGCTTACAGCGAGAGCTCAGCTCCACTTCAGCTTCTGGGCCTGACCTGCTCTGCCAACAGGCCCACATCCTGAATTTTGCCCTTAGTTTGGGAAGGAGCAGGTGATCTGGCAGCCTCCCTCTTTGCTTTGATGTGGATTTAGCCTGTGCTTTAGATAACGAATTGCTGTGCCTCATTCCAGGTTGTGGGAATTTTATCTTTTCATGCTAAATAGCGACCATCAGGGCAGCTGCAGGACAACGCAGCTTAGTGATGCCTTATGGAGGAACACACAAAATGCTAAATCATTTAAAGGGATTCTAGAAATACTTTTGTGGTGATGAAATCCAAGTACCACTAATCGGATGAGCCTTAGACTTAAATCTCTGGTGAGCCATTGCTGGAGGCTGCTGCAGTTGCTATGGAAAAACCCACTTCTAGTAACTGACAACTAGCAGAAATGTGGCTTGGAGGGAAATGTGGCTTTGCCCATCTCTGCAGTGACCAGCTCAGACCTTCCAGGCCCCAAATAACAGCTTCCTTGTGGTGGAGAGAGTTACAGCAAAAGGTGTCACACTGATCTAAAAGACTTTCTGTATTCTGACAAATGGCTCTTGCAGTAACCTGGTTGTGCACCTCTGCTGTGAGCAAACCAAATACTCCTCTTGGCTTGACTGTAAGTTCAGGCTGAGGTTCCAGAAGGAATTTCTTTAAGAGGAGTATCCAACCTGTACATTTCAGACCCAAACAGCACGTTTGTGCAGTGATGTTAGCGACAACATCTTGTTCCCTGGAGGATCCAGGTGATGCAGGCTCCAGAATAAAGATGGAAAGTGAGGAAAGCCAAGCCAAGAAAGATTACATTAAACAACTTTGTAGCCCTTCAGAAGTTTGCTGGGAGTTTGGGTCAGTGTTTGGACTGGGTTCTGTTTTATTCAGGTACATTTTGCCTCATTCTCCCTTCATCCCCATCTGTTTCATTTCTTTTGCAGTGCCAGAAGCTCCGGGAGGTGTTTAACCTGGATTACCCTCACAGCACCTTCCTGCTTAAGACCCTGACTATTGTATCTGGCCCTGACATGGTTGACCTCACGTTCCATAACTTTGTGTCCTACAAGGAGAATGTTGGAAAGGTAACGGGTCCTGGGAGCAAGGAAGCACTGGGAAACGCTAAGGATTGGGGCATTAAGTGGGGAGCAAGAAAGGAGAGGGGAAAACAGGGAACCTGAACCCTGTCAGTGTAACTGGCAGGGTATTAAACAAGCAGGCTTATGTTCCAGTAAGATGTGGTACCTCCACAGTCCTGGAAACTTCTGTTCTGCATGGAGAAGGACCAGGAGAAGACATTTGTTACATCATTTTTGCCCTTCATGTGCTTTGTATGGATAAATAGAGCGGAGAAGATTCAGTGGATAAGTTTTAGCTGCTAGTATGTATAGGCAGTAGGAAGGTGATAGAGCCAAGCCCAGGGCATGGTTTTTGGGATCTGGAGCCCAGCAGTGTCAGGACAGGCTTTTTACTAAGATCCATAGTGACAGGACAAGGGGAAATGGCTTTAAACTGAAAAAGGGTAGATTTAGTGGGGAAATAAAGAAGTTTTTTTACTATGGGGTGCTGAGGCGCTGGCACAGGGTGCCCAGAGAAGCTGGGGCTGCCCCATCCCTGGCAGTGTTCAAGGCCAGGTTGGACACAGGGGCTTGGAGCAACCTGGTCTAGTGGAAGGTGTCCCTGCCCGTGGCAGGGGTTGGAGCTGGAGGAGCTTTAAGGTCTCTTCCAACACAAACCAGTGTGGTTCTATGCCCTTTCCATGTTTGTTGTTGTGTACTTCTTGGTGCAGTTCCATAGTGCCCAACTGCCTGTGCCCTCTGTGTGTGTTTGTTCCAGAGCTGGGCTGAGGATATTATGGCCATTGTTCGGAACCCTCTCACGTACAATGCCTCTCGGTACACCTTCCTAGAGAAAATGTAAGTGATTTCTGACACACACTGTTCTCTGACACATTCATGTACTGCCCTTCCTGTCTGTACTAGAAAGAAAAGGTGCTTTTAGCACCCAGGTCCTTTGGCAGCCTCCAAAACAAGTTCTGTGTCAGCTCAGGAGCCCCAAGGCACAGGCAGGGGCTCGGTAGTTGGGCCATGTGCTGCAGGACATGCGGCTGGCACAGGACTGCTCGAGCCAAACACATGTGGGGTGGGACAAACTGAACTTCTGTGCCTCAGACATGTCCCTCCACAGTCACAGCACTCACCCCAACAGAGTGCTGCCTCTCTTTGCTCTCTAATACTGTTTGGTTGGCAGCCTGGGACCACTGAGGAATGCTAAATAATAGGAGATACTGTTATCTCATGTCTATATCTTATGTTTCAGAGGAATCTTTTGATATCTAAGCTCTTATAATTTGCCTGTTTCTCCTTTCCAAGAAACGGGAACAGGTTCTCTCCGAGGTTGAGCTGATAGGACCCTGATTCTGTTAACTGTTAAGCTTGTTTTCCCAACTGCATGTTTTTTCTTTCTCCTTGCTTAATATTGTGTGTAATCTCACTTCTGTGAGATTACAGAAGTGCATTTTCATATTCTCTTTCTTTTTTCACAGCCTGGTGAAGCTGAAGATGCAGCTTAATGCAGAGGGGAAGATTCCTGTCAGGAAGTGAGTACATATAATTGTTTCATTGTGTGTCCAGTCAGACTAAAGGCAAAGCAGCTGCTAAGAGGATGGTTGCCCAGTGGCTTCAGCTGCCTGCTCTTTCTGCACCTAAGAGGTAGCGATCATTCCCTCTGAATTCAGGCCATGAAAGGACTCTGCTGCACCAAGGTTCCTCCCAGGGAAGGGCCTGGGACATAATTTGGGTCTGGAAAGGAGATGTTTTGTGGCCTTAACCAGCCATGAGTTTCGCTTCCTGGCTGTTGCCAAGAGGTAATCAACAAACCCAAGCAACTTCAGTGAATTTCTGATCACAGTTTGATTTGCAAACGTGAGCCGGAAGGTGCATGAGGTGTAGGACTCGTTTTACCTTTCACGTAAGGAAAATTTGGAGAACTTTTTGCTCGACCCCCCCCAGCTAACCTGACATAAGGGTCCCTTGCTTTCACTTGGCTCCTTTCTCCATGTATGACCACTACAGCCATTCTCCACTGGTGCAATTCCTCAGTCTTTACTCTGGATGTGTGCGAGAAGGAAGCAGCCTTTGGGAGCAGAGCTCTGGGCCACTGTTAGTGCTGGTTCACCTGCAGAGCAGTGGGGATTTGCCCTTTCCTGTCCCCAGGGTTAGCCTTGTGCATCAGGGTAGGGCTGCCATTCCAGTAAGCCAAAGCTGCTTTGCTGCAGCAGACACCAGCCTGTTATTTCCCCCCAGCACTGCATGGCATGAAACTAGAACTGGTTTTGTGCCACTCAGTGTCTTCCCCAGTAAAATCATCCATGGCTGGTGCTGTGGCTTCTCCACATTGGTTCAACTCAGAGTGTGACCCAAGGCTACAGTGCAACGTTGAATTCCCTTTGGGCACATACATTATCTCTTGTTGTAAGAAGAAGGACCTGCAGATAGTGGGTATTCACTGGGAAGCTTTGAACCGCTCTGCTTCTAGTTTCTGCTATATTACAGCATCACAAGAGGCAAGCACTAATCACCTGTAATAAATACACTCCCTACTGTGTGTTATACTGCATAATGGTTCTAGATGAAGCCTGTGCTGGCTCAATGGGCTCCTGGCTCGTTGAGCCTTACTCAACAACACACGTTTTTTGTTGTTTGCTTTGGAAAGCACCAACCAGCAGAAACCAGAGTATTCATCAAAGGGCTTTTAAAAATGGATGGGGCTTTAATAACTCACACTAGGGAAGAGTGCTTTGAATTGCTCTTTAAATGCAAGCAAGGTGGCATTACTGCAGAGACAAAACAGCTTATTCTTCTGAAGTAGGCTAGGAAAAAATATCTGGAACAGGCTGTACCTCTCTGCAATGCCCTGCTCTGTCTGTCCTGCAGAGTGGTAAAATGCTCCACTGTGTAAAGCATTAGACCATTAAATAGTGCACGTTAAGAGCCAGATGTATAAACCCATTCCCTTTCTCCAGGTGCAGGTGTATGTAAGGCTTTCAAAGCTCCATGTCTGAATCCCTCTGAAAATTCCACTGAGCATCTGCCTTTAGACATTTAAATCCCTTTTGAATCATAAGAAGGGTGCTGCAGTTTTGCCTTGCAAAGGGAGCCCATGTGCCCTGAGTTTGCATAAGCCTGCTGCAGCAGAACACTTCCCACCTGGCACGTTGGGCACTTCTTGTTCCCCTTCCTGGCTGCGAGCACCTGTGATGCCAGGAGCTGATAGAGCTGCCATCCACATCTATCCATGAGGAGACTCAGAGCTGCTGGCTGGGGTATTCTGAAGGCAGGGCGAGTGCAGTTGTTCTGTTCCACAGTGCAGCATAGTGCTTTAAGCTGAAGCCTTGACCAAGTGCTTTCTACCCTGTGGTACCCAGCTTCCTACCTTGGAGGGGAGCTTTGGTTTCTGCACAGCAGAGTTCAGTGCTTCCATCCTGCAGCACACCAGCTGCTTTGCCTGTGTAATGACTTTGTTCCTTGAATTCATGGAAATCCTTTGGTTCCAGAAAATGTTGCCGCCTTTCAAAGCAGCAAATATGCACCATATTTGCTTGTTTTGAATGTTGTCTTGACTACAGAGTTATTCCCTGCTAACGCCAGCTGCCACATGGGATAGTATGTTGTGGGGGGAAGTGTCCTATGGAATTTGTGGCACGAGGCTTTGCTGCCACAGGGACACCTCCAAGAGGGGCAGGGGAAGGACAATGACAGGAGTAAGCTGATGCAGGTTATTGACAGGGCTCTGACAGAGTCCATAGCAGAAATGTGAGACTTCTGTGTTAAGGCAGCAGTCAGAAAATCCTCTGTAGGTTTCTAAGTCTTGGTGTCTCAGTTACCCCTTGGAGAAACACTGTCTGTCTTCTCTGGTTCATGGTTACAGCCTTCTGTCAGCCTCCTTCACTGTGCATGTCGAGGGTCTTGCGCTCTGGCTGCAGCCCCCAGCACCCAAACCCAGACTTTTCTGACTCCTGCTACACTCTGGTGATTTCTTTTCCCCTGTGTGCTCAGTATTTTTCAGATGTTTCCTGCAGACAGGAAGAGGGTGGAAGCAGCATTAAGTGCCTGTCACCTTCCAAAGGGCAAGGTAAGGGTTTCGCTCGGTAGCCACAGGCCTCACTAGTTTGACAGTAATCCTTTTGCCTGCCCTGACTGTGGTGCTCTTGCTCATTTAACAGCCCAGATGCTCTTAGCTGCTGTGAAACCTTTTCCTTACCACTAGCTGCCATGCCTTAGCTGCAGGCCTGCTAGAATCAATTCTTGCTGCTTGTGCTGCAGTAACAGTTGGGACTCCATCCCTTGCCCTGTGGGGCACAAGCAGCAGCACATTCCCTTCAGCCTGTTGCACTGTCTGCTCTTCGAAGCAACAAATCTGGTGGTTAATCTTGGCACTTCTACCAACCACAGAGAACAGTCCACAGGCCTCTGACAGCTCCTACCACTGCATCAAGCTTTAGCTTTATACCACCACACAAGAGGCACCGAGGGACAGTTTTAATGGTTGGACTTGATGATCTTAAAGGTCTTTTCCAACCTAGTTAATTCTATGATTCTAAATAACTGTTTGGAAATAGGCCATTGTGGTGCTTCTCCACTCCATCTGTTCTTCCCTAAACACCTTGCCAGACGTTCGGTTACTTACTTGCATCATCACAAACAAGTGCTGGGCTGTGGGTTTAAATGGAGAGGTGAGATGATGGTCTGTGATATTGACTAGTCTTCATTGCATTCTCAGAATGATGCCATCAACCCAGAGGACTTCCCTGAGACCGTGTATAAAACATTCCTCATGAATCTGTGTCCACGGCCTGAGATTGATGAGATATTTACCTCACAGTAAGTTTCCCTCAAGCCCATAGCAGAGAACTTGATCCCTTGTGGCAAAAGATAGGGAAAAGGAGGGACGAGGGAGGTTAATGCTCTGTGGTTTGTCTGGTCTCAGGCCTTAGAAGGGCAGGAAACCAGGTCACAAAACTGAAGTTCAAATCCCTTTTGAGTTTGAGTCAGTGGCTCAAAATAAGCTTTGTGCTCCCCTCACTACAAACTCTTCACAGCATTGAATTGGTGAGGAAGAGGAAAGGCCACAGCAGTGGGAAGCATCTCTTACAGGAAGAAATGTAGACAACAGAGAAACCTGTAGGCCCAGGGATGTGGACACCCGCTGCTGGCCTGGGGAAGGACCAGTCTCTCTTTTGTGGATGGGTTTTTTGGGTAATACACAGGCCTTACCTCTGCTCCTCTGTCATTCTCTCACTGCAGCCATTTAAAAGCAAAGCCCTACATGACCAAAGAGCACTTGGCAAAGTTCATCAACAAGAAGCAGCGAGACTCTCGCCTCAATGACATCCTTTTCCCACCAGCCAAACCCGAGCAGGTGCAGAGCCTCATAGAGAAGTATGAGCCCAGTGGGATTAACATCCAGAGAGGTGAGTCTTGGCCAGCCCCAGAGTCTGGCTCTAGAGGTGTATGAAAACGGTAGTCTTACACCTTCTGCTACCCTGACTTTCCATGGGGAGCAGACAGCCTGATTCTCACAATCCCAGTGTTGCAGTGCACTGGTGAGGTGCCAGAAGCACTTTGTTTCAGTACTATTAACTGTTTCCCATGTAGGGCAGCTGTCTCCAGAGGGGATGGTCTGGTTCCTCTGTGGCCCCGAGAACAACGTCATAGCACTGGACAAATTATTGCTGTACCAGGACATGACCCAACCGCTCTCACACTACTTCATCAACTCATCCCACAACACATATTTGACAGGTATGGACAGTTGCAGAGGCTGCCTCAGCTCCCACATGTGTGTACCACCACTGGGATGGAGGGATGATACTGACAGTTAGTTGGGCAGCCCTGAAGTTTGGAGGGCTGAGGGCTGTAATGCGCTCTGAGGGGCTTGGCACTTAAATGCTATGTAAGAAGAAACGTCACCCTATCAAAACCCCTTGTCACTGTGCCCCATAGACGTGCTGAAGGGCAGCAGAGGTTTCTGTTGCTCCTGTTGATGCAGAAGCTGTTGCAGGTGAGTAGCTGATGCTGAGCCTCCCTCCTGCAGCGGGTCAGTTCTCTGGCATCTCCTCGCCTGAAATGTACCGGCAGACGCTGCTGAGCGGCTGCCGCTGCGTGGAGCTGGACTGCTGGAAGGGCCGCCCCCCGGAGGAGGAGCCCATCATCACCCACGGCTTCACCATGACAACCGAGATCCTCTTCAAGGTATGGAAAGAGTTTGCTCCATCGATGCTTCCCCTGCTCGGGTTTGGACTGATCTCTGTTTGAGGAGGCTGCTGAGGGAACTGTCAAATGGGTTGGCTGAGGGCAAAGATGTTTGGGAGGAAAAGACTGATGGCAAGCTGACAAGTGAATGAAAGATGAACAAACATGCAATAGGTTGGAGTGTGTGTAAGTTTTTGGTGTGGGAGGACTAGAAGAGAGGTTGCTGGATGAAGATGAATGAATGAATGAGAGAAAGGCAGGCAGGTAGTAGTGATGGAGTAGATGTGCCTACATACACAGGGCTGTGCAGTGAGGTGAGGTATGGGCAAGAAGGTGCATTATGGATACATCAGAGAAACAAGAAAGAAACCAAGTGGTGGTTTAGAAAACAGTTGGTTAAAATGAGTTTATTTCTACCTGGTGAGCAGCAGTTTCTGTGGCTTAGAGCCCCTCGTGGTGGTGCTTTGCAGGAATACCTTTCAGGTACTTCCTCATTACAGGAGTGTGTGGAATGTGCTCAGTGGAGCAGCTGGGCAGGTGGCTTCCCTCAGGATCCAGCTCCCAGGCTTCAGAAGCACAGCGCAAAGCCTGCTTCTCCCTTGGAAACACAGAGCATCTAACACAGAACTTACAAACAGCTTGCAGGTTATAAAGCAGTGCATCACACTGGTTTTCCCTGCACTCCTTTCCTCAGCAGCTGCCAACAGGCAGAGGCAATTCACATTCTTTTTAAAGCTGTTTATTCTTGTTCCATTTCTTCCCCCAATTACTAAAATATTTATGTGGGGAAAAAAACCCAAACCCAACCTTAAGATCCGAGCTATTGTCACACTCCCTGTCAGTAATCCCCCACATCCTGTAGTAGCACTGCTGCTCTTTGCACAGCAGCTCGCTGCAGGTAGGAGACATAATGGCAGCTGGAGGTGCTGTAATTGCAGAGTTCTGCTGCAGTGTGCGACTGTACCTCCAGGAAATGAGAACCTGTTAACTCAGCATGTGCCCAGGGATTAGTTTTACATAACATGGGGATCATTCCCCCCACCTCCTCTTTTCTGCTGTTGCTTCTGGCCTTTTAGTAGCTTTTTCTGTAGCTTCTCCTCCTCTGAACCTTGCAGGGTTCTGTGACAGGGTCCAAGTGGTCCATGGAGCAGCTGTGGCAGTGCTAAGACTCCCTCAGTGCTAAGATCAACCAGGATTTGGGGGGAGCAGGGGACTATAATTGCAAAGGAGCAAATGGCACTTTTCACCGTGTCAGTTGGGCAGCAGCAGGAAAGAAAATAGTGGAAAGTTTGTGGCAGTTTAACAGGGAACATGTGGTTATTTTTTCTTACACCATTAATGCTGAGAAGGTTTCCATGGTGTTTGCGTTTGGAGCATCAGCACTGCTGGGTATGAACATCCCAGTTTTCTCTCTGCTAGACAGAAGGATTTTATAAGTGGGTGATATGATAGAAAATGGGGCAGGTTCAGAGGTAAGTTTAAACAGGGTTTGAAGCATTTTGGTCTGGGGCTGCATACACCTTTATCAATTCAAAGTGCATGTGGCAGTGGCTTGTCACTCTAGCAAGATGCTTTCGCATTTGTTTCTGTGTACATTGAACTATAAACTCATATTCCTACCTCTTCAGCTTCATTTTCTATGCAAACTGCTGAGTTCAGCTCATGTTGTATCCTCTGGAACTGGAATCCAGGCGGGTATGAAAAAGACACTTCTCACCCTCTTACTAGGAGTTTAGTTACCTTAAAGAGAAGCTGCTGACAGTGATCAGTTTGGAGTCTGTTCAGTGGGAGCTCAGCTGCATGTCTCTGTTACTAACCAGTGCTCATCTTGTCTCTGCCCGTTGCCTCTCATTTAGGATGCCATCGAGGCCATTGCAGAAAGTGCTTTTAAAACATCTCTCTACCCTGTCATCCTGTCCTTTGAGAACCACGTGGACTCGTGAGTATCTAGTGACTGGGAGAATTGTGTTCTTGTTGTCCAGAGCAGAAGGTGTGCAGGCAAGAGCTGCTGGGTTTGTGAGTCCCTGGGATCTGAAGCACCAGTTGAAATTTCTGAAGCAACTGGAGGTGGGTCAGAGCTGAAAGATGAGCCAGAAGCTGTAGAGCCAGAGTGACCACAGTTGTGCAGCCTTTTAGCTTGGGACAGCAGAGTATGGACAAATGGGAGTCAGCCTGGGCAGGGACTTCAAGGGCTGCATAGCTGTCTGAGTGAGGGCAAGAGATGGTTTTCTGGGTAGAGTACATGGGTCTCGGGATGGTTGTTTGTGTTAAGCTCTGGATTTGGGCATCTGTTTTCCTGGTCACTCCTGCTTGTTCTCTTTGTTCACTAGGCCCAAGCAGCAGGCGAAGATGGCTGAGTACTGCAGAACCATATTTGGGGATATGCTGCTGACAGAGCCACTGGAGAAATTCCCAGTAAGTGAAGCTGGGGAAGGAGGTTTAGTGGAGAAGTCTTTCTGAGTCAGTCAGTCACTCCTGGTGCTGGGAGAGTGGGCAATGACAGTGAAAGAGAAGATGATGCCATGGACAAATAAGCCTGGTTCATAGGGATGAGCAACACAGTAAATGGATGGAAGACCTCTGTTCTGGGTTCAGCTATAGCAGTCATTTTTCTCCTTTTTAGTAGCTGGTGCAGTGCTGTGTTTTTTAACTTTCAGCCTGGGAACAACGCTGATAACACTGATGTTTTTAGTTGTTGCTGGGCTCAAACCACGACAACCTCTCAGTCACAGAGGTTTTCCTAAGCACTTGCTGGCTCTGCTCTCATTTAACTCTCTGTGACTTCAGAGACTTGGGAAACTGGGCTCTAGGTGGCCAAGTTGCACCAAGTGTATTTCTGTACATGGTACTGGTTCAGATCTCTGCCAGCACTTGCTTTGGAAAGAAACAGGAACAAGGGCTTAGCAGCATTTCAGGCTCTTCCTACCAATGCTTCTCACTTCCTACTTCCACCCTGGAAATATTCCCTTGCAGGCACAGACAGGCAGGTCAGTGACACACACAGCTTTGTGCTCAGAATAGCTGAGTCCTCATCTGCTTGACCCTGGTTGTCAGCTTACTTGTACAACATGTATTTTTGTGGACATGGTGACATCTTTCGTGCTCCCTGTGCCCATTGCTGCTCCAGCTGCCTTGTGAACGCTCATGGATTTACAAATAACAGGCAGTGCCTGTGTTTTAAAGCACTGAGATCAAAAGAATTACTGAAAAGGAGCAGTGAGCAAAGCAGCAGTTGCCACTGGCCAGACCCACGTCCTCGTCCAGGCAATAGGGAGAAACAGGAGAGAAGCAGGTCAGGGTATTGGCTGACCTATTACTAGGCCTGTTGCTGTCTGTAGAGGGAGTGTGTGTCTGGAAGCACAGCCTGGGTCACACGTCCTTGTCTTGAGCCACCTCCTCTGGGATCATTTTCAGATCTGCTGCAGGCAGAGGGTTTAAATATGGCCTGAGTGCTGATCCAGGGCTGAGGCTCTGGGATAATGAGAGAAGTAGGTGGCACATGAAAGCCAGAGGTGTGTGGATGCTTCAGGCCATGTGCATGGGGTTTTTTAGCTGTGATGCAGGATAGGTGGCTGGGAAGAGTCTGGGGTGTGCAGGCAGCAAATGTGAGAGGTGCAAAATGCTGCTCTGAAATAAAAGGTGAAGTCTTAAACCAAATCTGCATATAGTGGGGTGGATGGAGAAATTAAAGTATACAGTGAGTGGCAGATGTGTCTGTGCACCAGTAAATGGCCATAGGAATGGTACTGGGACAGGAAAGATGAGTGTTTGAACTCTTTGTGATGAAAGTTGATCTGTTGCAGCTGAAGCCAGGAGTTCCTCTGCCAAGTCCTAAGGATCTCTTAGGGAAAATCTTGATTAAGAACAAAAAGAACCAATCTGTATCTGGGAAGAGGCAGAACTCTTTGAAGAAAGGGAGGAATGTGGAACCAGAAATCATTGAGCTGCCAACCCCTGTGGATGCTGAAGATACTGGTATGTCTGAAGGGGACTAGTACAGCTAGATGAGCAAGTCTGGCCCACTGGAGACCTTCCAAATCACCAAGACTAGCTTGAGGCAAGCCAGTGCTAGTCATTAATTCAGTTATCACAAGAAGCAGCATGAGCTTGGAAGAGAAATTAAATCCTCAGAATATTTTCAAACACTGCATTCCAACCAAAATAGACAACCCACTTGTGCCCTGCTCATCAGTCAGCTCTTCTGCCTCCTCTGAGCCATATGGCTCCGTGAGTAATTCATTGATACCCACTGCTTTGATGGAAGGGAAGCAGCTTTTACTGCTTGTAGCTCTCTGATAACCACAAATTCACCATGGCCTAGTTCTTCACCATGAGGTTCTTGAAGGTTTATAGAACCTTCAGCCCCACTCTCCTCCCTTCCTCAAGCCTGTCACCTCTTGGGCTCAGGGTACTTGTGGTAGAACAGGGAATTTTCAGTCCCTGTCGTGGTAGGAGCACATGAAGTCCATGATTCTTCCACTTATTGCTCCTGGTGACTTGACTGTGAGGGTTTGCAGGCCAGCAGTCTGCAGAGTCTTGTCTCAGCGTGCTACCCATGGGTGCTACTGATGTGTGCTGTGTGTGCTTAGTCTGGGCAGGTGATGTGGCTGAAGAGGAACCAGAGGAAGAGGATGAACATCTTGGAAACCTGGATGAAGAGGAAATTAAAAAGATGCAGTCAGATGAGGTACTGTCACTGCTGTGCCTGTCCCTTTTCAGAGTTTTGTTTGGATCTTTTTCTGGCCTCAAGTTTTCTCTAGAGCCTCACCATATCCATAGAATCCCAGAGTGGTTTGGCTTGGAAGGGAGCTTAAAGCTCCTCTATTTCCAACCCCTGCCACGAGCAGGGACACCTTCTACTAGAACAGGTTGCTCCAAGCCCCTGTGTCCAACCTGGCCTTGAACACTGCCAGGGATGGGGCAGCCACAGCTTCTCTGGGCACCCTGTGCCAGCACCTCAGCACCCTCACAGGGAAGAGCTTCTGCCTCAGAGCTCATCTCAATCTCCCCTCTGGCAGGTTAAAGCCGTTCCCCTTGGCCTGTCCCTACAGGCCCTTGTCCAAAGCCCCTCTCCAGGTTTGCTGTAGCCCCTTTAGGCACTGGAGCTGCTCTAAGGTCTCCCCAGAGCTTCCCCCAGGCTGAACCAGCCCAGCTCTCTCAGCTTGTCTTTATAGGAACTGAATAGAGATGAACCCAAAATGTAAAGGAGAATGAACTGTGCTATGATCAATCCTTCATCCATGCAAGAAGACTTTTGCAGAAGAATCTGAATAAGAGAAATTCATTGCAAGCACAAAGAGTGTGGCAGAAGAGTTATTTCTGACTCTGATATTCTGCATCATTTGGAGGTAGTCATTTGCCTTCAGGGTGTTTGGAGAGGCTCAGCCTTAGTCTGATAGAAGTTGTTACTGAAACCTGAAGTGCTGCTGCTGAAGGGGAGGGAGATCAGCATCCCTTGAATAAAAACTCATTTCCGTCTCCCTGGGGCCACTGAGAGAGGAGGGAAAATAACGTCCCTGTTTGTCACACACTTGGTGCTTTGAGAGGCTAAGGAGGTCCTGGGCTTCTCACACACTGCCTGATGCCTCTCAGGATGCCTCAGTCTCAGTTTTTGCCACGCTACTGAAACTCTGTGCTGCTCACAGTGTAACTGCAGGAGCAGGAAGGCAAAGCAACTGGTGCTCTGGTCAGGGCAGCCACTGGAGCTGTCTGTGAAGCCCAGATGGGGTTCGTTTCACCTCCAGGCAAGATCTCTTCATCTGCCTTCTCTGGGATGTTGTTTTCTCCTCAGGGCACTGCTGGTTTGGAAGTGACAGCCTATGAGGAAATGTCCAGCCTAGTCAACTACATCCAGCCCATCAAATTTGACTCCTTTGAAGTCTCTGCCCGTAAGTCAGACTGAATCCTCACAGCATCCAAGTATTTCCATTCCACCAGAAGAGCAGTGCTTGCACATGCTGCTGTTCCACCTGCCTTTGGGACTTGCCTTCACCCATTTTCTGCTGTATTCACTCTCTCCCTCAACATGTGCATGGTCTCAAACACATCCCTTTGCTCTCCTCCCTGTAGTAAGGAATTGGTAAGGAGAAGACAGGGAGATGTCAGATACTGCTCCCAGTTATACAAGTGAGGATGAAAAGGAGCAGCGTAGAGGCCAGTGACATCTCTGGGCTTGCTTTGGTGCTTCTGAGGGCAGGATTGAGCCAGCTTTTCTTAATGTATGTGCCTGGCCTTCCTCTTCTGTGAGGATTGGACACAGAAACATGCAAAACACTGAAAATGCACTTAATTTCTGTGCACAGGATGGGTTCCTCTGAACACTTCCCACATTTGGGTCCAGCTTTGAGTGAGCTGTTTTGATTGATGGAAGAAAGAAAAGGAAAAGGAAAAAAATAGTGGAGTGAAGAAAGGAAAACCTGACAAAATAAAGAGCTTTGAATATTTGGCTTCACTGTAACTCCAAGCAGGAGCTATTCTCTAAATGTCACTGACATCCAGACAGAGATGGGCACAGTGATTGCCAGTTAAGCTTTGGGAGCCCATCCTGTCCTGCCCAACACTGTCACCTTTTATCACCTATTCTTCAATCCCTTTTTAAGGGACCAGGGAAAGGGAAATTCCCTTGATAGAAAATGGTACCTGGTAGAAGGTGGGAGTGAGCAGGATGAGGGCTTCTTAGGTCCATCAATCCCCACACATGGGAAGGGGCTGGGAATGCCTTTCTCCTCAATGCTTTCTGATCTCCTGTTTCCAGAGAAGAACCGGAGTTACGTCATCTCATCCTTCACGGAGCTGAAGGCTTATGATCTACTAACTAAGTTCCCTGTGCAGTTTGTGGAGTATCCTTTCAGCAGCCTTTGTCTAGAGTAGTTGCTGGTGTGGAGTGTGAGAGCTAATCTGAAACTTGGGTAAGGCTGAGGCATCTCAACTGGTTTATGGTTTCAGCACCTGGTAAACTCTTCATCAGGGATATAAAGTGTGCAGGTGGGATCTTCCAGGGTGGCTTGGAACCTGTCCAGAGAGGTTCTTGGCAGGATGCATCCAGCTGTAATGTACCACATGCTTGTCCTTAAGTGGAAAGGGTATGGGAGAGGAGCATGTTGCTGCCAAGGCCTCCCTCACTTCTTGTCTGGAAGGCTCTGAGCATTTGGTAGCAGAACTTGGACACTTTTCATTGTCTGGATACATGAGGTGGCCCCAGGGTGCACACGGAGGGCTCGGGCTTGTTTCCAATTGAGCTTCTGTAGATACAACAAGCGGCAGATGAGCCGGGTTTACCCCAAAGGCACCCGGATGGACTCCTCCAATTATATGCCCCAGATGTTCTGGAACGTCGGCTGTCAGATGGTGGCACTCAACTTCCAGACCATGGGTGAGTGTCACATTGTCCCCCAGCCCCTCAGGGGGTGATGCTCTGTGCTCGTGTTCACTGGCTCTTCCTTTGCTGCTCTTGCCATGTGTGTGTTTATTCCATGTGCCTTCTCCCAGAGTGGTGCCCATCTTTGAGTCCTTCTCCCACAGACCAAAAGCACTTTTCTAGGCCCAGCACAAACCTGGTTTTCACACTTGTGCATACACACAGATAGGGATTTGCTGTCACCCAGTGCTGGGTACCATCTCTGGCTGTCCTGTAACAGTGTCAGATTAAATACTGTGCACAAATCCAGCAGAAGCTCCCGCTTCCCTGAGCTGCTTCCTCTTTTGCCAAGCAGAGGCAGAGCTCCATCTGGCTCAGGGCTGGCCTCTCTATGCTGTTGTTTCCAGTATTTTGACCTGAGCAGGGAAGAAGGGCCTTTCCTTGCTGCACAACCAGCATGAGAAGAGAAAAAAACCTCCAGAGAAAGCTATCCTTTACCCCTCTTCCTTCCTCAGAGGAGTGTCTAAGTATAGAGAGAGTAGGAGGTTAGCTGTAGGGTCAGTAGGAGAAAAAAAGAAGCAACTTTAAAAGAATTAACTTTAAAAGGGTGAGAGATTGGTTATGAAGAGGGTATTGTATTGAAGACAGGACAGAAACCATCAGACAGTGTTCTCAGGAGAAGTGGCAGAGGAGAAGATGGACTGAGAGGAGGCCCAGAATGAGCAGGGGAAGGAGCAGACGGGCTGAGACAACTGTTTACTTCACACCAAAAATAGTGGGTACTTCAGAGGAGGCTTTAATTTAGTTCTGCCCAGGACTCCTCTTGCAGTCGTAAGCAAAGTACTCACCTTCCTTACAGCAGCTGCTGTAATATCTTTCCCTGTAGGGTGCTGAGAGGCTTTAATTAGTTTCTGGAATGGCTTTGGGAGCCTTTGGCTCGCAGGGGCTGTAACAGCATCCTTCAGCTCGCTCGTAGTGCACAAACACCTGAGGAGGTCCCCCAGAAATGCTTCTCACTGTGTTCCTCTGTGTCTCAGATGTCCCCATGCAGCAGAACATGGCTCTGTTTGAGTTCAATGGCCAGTGTGGGTATCTGCTCAAGCACGAGTTCATGCGGCGGCCAGACAAGCTGTTTGACCCCTTCTCCGTGGACCGCATTGACGTGGTGGTGGCCAGTACCCTCTCAGTCACGGCAAGTACAGACCATGGGCTGCTCCTGCCCCGCAGCCGGTTCCTGGCACCACGAGCACAACTGGCATCTCCGTCCCCACTATTTATTACCCAGTAGGGTTCTTAGTGGCAAATGAACCTGGGCAGTCCTGTGGGAGAGTGTTTCCATGGCAACCCCCAGGCTTTTCACTGCTTCAAATTAATCATAATCGCATGAAAATGGAAAATTAGCATCTGCTCCACAGCAGAAGCCAAAGCTGAGATGATGGGAGGGAGGAGGAAGTGCTGAAGCAAGAAACATGGGTGGAGGTAAAAGAAAAGCCTGTTGTGGATTGGAAGCTGCCGCAGGAAAGGTGTTTTGGGGTGGGAGGGTGACCCTGGGGTGCAGGTGTGGGTGAGCTCTTCTGTTCTGTTCTCTTCAGCAGCTGCTCATTGGGTTTCTGCTCGTTGTAGATACTCTCTGGTCAGTTCCTCTCTGACCGTAGCGTGAAGACATATGTGGAAGTGGAGCTCTTTGGGTTGCCAAGGGACACAAAGCGCAAATACAGAACCAAACTGACCTCCACGGCCAACTCCATTAACCCTGTGTGGAAAGAGGAGGCTTTTGTTTTCGAAAAGGTAACAACAGTTGATAGGAATTTAGACAGAGAATCCCTAAAGATCCTGTTGGACACAAGTGCTGCCTCTTGAGACGTCAGTGACAACAAGAGGGACAAGCTTCTGGTCCCGGCTTTAGATACACAAGGCATTAGGTGTTGCTTCCTCACATAATATCCAAACAACAGTATCCAAACCAACTCCCCATCACTATTTCCCTGAACAGAGAAGGGGTTAACTGGGAACATTCCTGGAACTCACAGGCACCAAAAGTCTCCTGTTTGTGGAGCACTTCAGGCTGAGTTGACTGATCGAGCACCAGGAGCTGAATGTCTGTGGTTAAACTGTAAATGGGAAACAGCCAAACTGGAGAAGTGATGGGACCAGCGGGAGGTTCTCAGTGGTGCCAGGATGTGGAAAACTGCTCTGTTGGTCCACAAGAATTCCATGGTCACTAATCCAGCTACAGGGCATGGGGAGGTTAAGCCAAAGGTGATATTAATGTTTGGCCCTTCTGCACTAAGTCCCAAAGGCAAAACACGTGTTACAGGATTCATCTCTGTCGAGCACACTGAAATAGCTGAAATTGCAGCAGATATTTGCAGCCTGTTGAGATGTGGTAGATAAATATTATCCTCATTTCAGGAAACACTTTTCAGGCTTCAGTTCTGGCAGAATAATCTTTAGTTTATGTTATGGCAGAATGAGGGAGGAGGGAGACAGGAGCCCTTATGGCAAAGTTTCCATGTTTGCCAAATTAGCCTTCTGAGTTCATTCCCTTCCCTGGTGAATTGCTTCCTGGAAGCTGAGGTTTGGAGGGTTTGTTGTCCTGTTTTTCTTTAGGTGAACTGCCCTCCTGTGATCCTGAGCAGCCTCTCCTCTGGGAAGCCCGTGTTTTGTGGAGTTTGGGGTTGTTTAGTCTGGAGAAGAGAAGGCTCAGGGGGAACCTTCTCGCTCTCTGCAACTGCCTGACAGGAGGAGGGAGCCAGGAGGGGGCTGGTCTCTGCTCCCAAGGAACAAGGGATGGGACAAGAGAAAACGGCCTCAAGCTGCACCAGGGCAGGGTTAGATGGAGCTGAGGAACAATTCCTTCCCCAGAGGGTGCTCAGGCATTGGAACAGGCTGCCCAGGGCAGGGCTGGAGTCACCGGCCCTGCAAGTGCTCACACTCCGTGTAGCCGAGGCCTCAGTGCCATGGGGTAGTGGTGGCCTTGGCAGTGCTGGGGAATGGTTGGACTTGATGAGCTTGAAGGGCTTTTCCAAACTGATTGATTGTATGATTCTAATTTTTGAGAATTCACTTATGTCTGTGATAAACTGTAGCCTGGATGGATGGCATTAGTTTGCTGGAAGGAGGAGAGAGTAAGGTTCGACTTAGTGAAGCTAATGTGCTGTTCTAGGTGGAGGTGAGGACACTGGTGTCTTCCTCTATCTTTTCCTTAGATCATGATGCCTGAGTTGGCGTCTCTCAAAATTGTGGCCTGGGAGGAAGGAGGGAAGTTCATCGGTCACCGTGTCATTCCTGTCATTGCAGTGCACTCAGGTAAGTTTTGTGGGAATTCCTTCCACTTTTGTGCCCTCAAGACCCATCCATTGGAGGCTGAAAAGAAGCTATAGACACCTTTTCCTATCTAACATTTCAGGTTAGATCTAAGGCAGAAGCTCTTCCCTGTGAGGGTGCTGAGGCGCTGGCACAGGGTGCCCAGAGAAGCTGTGGCTGCCCCATCCCTGGCAGTGTTCAAGGCCAGGTTGGACACAGGGGCTTGGAGCAACCTGCTCTAGTGGAAGGTGTCCCTGCCCGTGGCAGGGGGTTGGGACTGGAGGAGCTTAAGGTCCCTTCCAACCCAAACCAGGCTGGGATTCTATGATCTGCATATTTTGCTACTTAATTTCCATTCCTGTAGGCAGTGGAGCCTTCATATTCATCCTGTTACAACCTTGGCTTAATTCCATAATCTATTCACCATGCCCTCCTGGTTTTCTTCTGGAGCACCCAGCCAAGCAGGGATGTGTCAGCTCACCTCTTCTGCTCTCTGTTCTCAGGCTATCACCACATCTGTCTCCGCAGTGAGAGCAATATGCCCCTCACCATGCCCTCCCTGTTCGTGTACCTGGAGATCAAGGACTACGTTCCTGATGCTTGGGCAGGTAGAATGCACACCAGGGGGGGCTCTGGTTTTGGCCAAACTGGGATCCAGAAGCCCTTTTCCAGCCTGGGGGGTGCTTTCCTGCTGCACCCTTAATTCCTTGTCAGGATAGGCCTTGAGCTCCTGCCAGCATCCTGTCACACCCTTGCTTTCATCAGAAGCACATGGATGCTTGTGCTGTATCCGTGACTGGTTCCCATATGGACTGAGGCACACGTGCCTGGTGTGCAGTGCAGGTGTAAGGGGCTCGGGGTCAGTCTTTTTACTGCTTCTATTGAGAGGCAGGGAGAGGTTTCTGTGAGTACAGAGGTGACAACTATCAGGGACTGACAAGAACAGGGGTTTAGGGAGCACAGGAGCATTCTTTTTCCCTGTTTGAAGGGCAGGAGGTTCTTCCTCACACTGAGATTCAGGGCTCTTCCTTTAAAAAGGGGATGGTCAGTGGGAGGTGAATCAGGAAAAAGACCAACTGGAGGTGCTGGCAGCAAAAGTGTAACAGTCATGAACAAAGCCATGCAGAATGTAACAGAAGTTCTTGTGAATACTGGTCATGTTTAGTCTCTCTTCCCCTGTGTTCATACAAATGAACCTTATTCATGGAGGAAAGCCTGTGAAATTATGGGTTTAACACATACTCCTAAAACAGACCAGGTTTATACAGCACTGGACTGGAATTGGAGCAGGGAGCTGTGCAGCTTAGGAAAGTCTTAGCCTGGCTTTGGAGTTTGGGAGCAGTGTGCTCTTTTCAGCTTCATGGAGCTGCCCTGAACATCAGTTGTGAGCTGTCACCTCAGAATGGGACTGAGCTGAAGACACTCCCCTCCCTTGTTCCAAATAGAGAATACAAAATATCCCTCCTCCTCCATTACGTGTCCTAGGCCAGAAGGGAACCAGAAGGCAAAGACAATCAGAGGACAGTGAGTTGTGTGATAATCCAAGTAATGATTTCCTCCTTGTTTCTAGATCTGACTGTTGCTCTCTCCAACCCCATTAAGTTCTTCAATCTGCAAGACAAGAGATCAGTAAAGCTGAAAGATGGCTCAGTGGAGGTGAGTTTTACCAAGTTCTGTCATTGACTCTAAAACACGTTCCATGGATTCAGCCTGAAATAACTGAGCTTTGATTTTCTCTGATCTTTGTTTTAGAGGCTGGACACGCAGAGGAACTCATCTGCTGAAACAAACGGGATGCCAGACTCCAGTGGGAAACTCAGCACGCCTCATTCCAACGGGCCTGCAGGTAAAGCTGTGGGTGTGGGTGAGCTGAAAGTAGAAGGGAAGCTCTACTCCCTGCCATATTCCCTACCATACCCTTAGATTGCCTCATTCTCTTGTGTGTTACAGTACTTGACAGCTCATTGGTATTTCTTCCATATGTATCAAGGGATTAGGGTCCTTTCAAATAAGTTGGTATCAAAACAAAACAGTTTTCTCCACTTTCAGGCCAGAACATCCTTCTCACCTAATCAAACAGCCTTATATGTGCCAAATCCTCACCAGCAATGTTCAGCTAATACACAGCAAATGCCCTTTTTTCTGGCAAGGCAGAGAATCCTGTTCTCTTTCTGCTGTGCCTGTTAACACAGTTCCCAAGCACTTAATCATCTCAGCAGCTTAATTAATGCCTTTGTAGTCACACCAACATCCTACATGTGGCCCGTGTTCTTGGTGAGCTCTTACACTGTCTGTTTTCAACCTGAAGATCACAGATAAACAGGAGCTTCTTTTGTCATTCCAGGAGCAGCAGCGTTTGCCAAGGACGAGAATGTGGTGGAGGTGCTGCAGATTGCAGGTAACTGCTCGTGCTGTTCACGTGGACTGAGGCCCTGCCACGCATCTTGTGTTCCCTCTCTGCCCAGTGTCTGACTGGGATAAGATAGAGATGAAGCCTGTTTGCAGATTAAACCAGACCTGCCCCATCCCTGCCTGTGGCAGCCAGCCCTGCACACATGCCACAGGAACCTTCATACCTGGGGAGCCCTTTCCCTGCCCCGTTTGACAACTGCCACAGTGTGTGGTGAGCTGAGGCTGGGATGGAGCTCACAGCACGTCTCAGGGAGACAGAGGCTTGGAGTTGCTCTGGTACGTGCCTTGGGCAAGCTGGGCCACTGCCACCTGCACAGGAAGGTCAGAAGAGCTTTGGGCTGCTCCAGCTTTAGCCCTTGCAGGCACTGGCTGCAGTCACACTGCAGCAAGTCAGCTTTATAGCAGGGGAGGAGGCTGGAGCTGACACACGAGCTTTACTGAAGGACTGACTAAAGCAGAGGTGATGTGGCCACAGGGAGCCCTCAGCACACATGCACCCTCTGTAATAAGTATCATTCACCCACTTTTCTGTGTGTTAATGCAGTGTGATACAAACCAATACAAACCACTCATAACCAGTGTGCCCAGTTGTGCCACAACTCTGAACTGAAGGCACGAGAGTAAACTGCTGCACTCAGGGTATGTTTCATGTAACTGTTATGTAAAGTTTTGTTCTTAACAGTTATTCCTAAAGAGCAACATTCCCCAGGACAGGCTGTGATTACTGGAGCTCGGGTAAGAGGCATCACAAGCTGTGGAGGCACAGAGGGCTCTGCTTTGGGAGCAGACTTCTTGATGCAGGCACTTGCATTTCAGCAGTACACTTCCCTCTCCTCAGAGCAGCTCCTGTGCAGGAGCTTATCCAGCCCAGCACTGAGCTGCAGACACAACCCCCACGTGCTGTTCAGTTTTACACCTTCCAAGCAAAAAGAATCTCTTGAGCAGCCAACTCCCTGTGGCCTTTCTGCCCCAGATAAGCTCATCTGCCTGACGTGCTGCTGCCAGATAACACGTTCCCCACCAGTTCCAGGCATCTTCCCCCTCACTTTCCTTCACCTCAAAAGCCCTTTCGTTTATTCCTCACAACTGCAGACATGTGACATGAAAATGGGATGAAAGTACCTGTCATTAACTCAGTTCTGCAGAAAAATCAGTCATGAAATAACAAAGCTCTTCCCTTATCATTAGAGCTGCCGCTGGCTTAACAGTTGTGCTAGCTTAGGGATACTTGGAATTGTGGGAAAGGCTGCAAGGCATGAGGCCGACAGAGTGGCACATCCCCACCAAGGTGTTCCTCTGGCCAAAAGGCAGCAGTTTTTGTGGCCACCCCCAAGCCACACATCCCCCAGGTGGTGACCTGAGCTCAATGTGATGCTGACGAGAGGGAGGGGAAGCTGGGTGAAGGCAATGCTGGCAGAGCCTGGCTCACCCCATCCCAGCAGGTACAGAAACGCTGCGGGAGAGAAAACAGGCTCTTTACTTTGTGTTTTAGAGCCAGAGACAGCCAGCCTCACCGAACTGCAGCAGATGAAGCTCTTCCTGAAGCTGCTGAAGAAGCAGGAGAAGGAGCTGAAGGAGCTGGAGAGGAAAGGAAGTAAAAGGAGGGAGGAGCTGCTGCAGAAATACTCTGTGCTCTTCTCAGAGTCCGTCTGCTATGGAGGCAAGAAAAGGGTGGTGCACAATAGGAAAACCCTGAAGAAGAGGTAAGGGCCTGGCCTGCAGAGGGGTCCCCAAGAGGAACAGGGGTTCCCCTTCTCTAAGAGAGGCATGGGCTGGTGCAGGTATCCACACGTCCCAGGGTGCTCCCCTGTGGGGTGGGCAGGAAGCTCAGGATTGTACCAGCAGCTCTGGAAGCAGCACAGCCGCTGTATCTGTTCTGCAGGAGTTTGACTACAGGTGACGTTGGTACATGTGCAAATCCTGTAGACATGGCAGAGAGTGTTGACAGCCGAGTTCTGGAGCTGAGGGAGAGGCTGGAGATGGACCTCGTGCTCCTGGGGGAGGAACACCACGAGGGCATCCGAAGGAAGAAGGAGCAGCACGCCACAGAGGTAAGGACGAGTGGCAGCAGGAAATGTAGCCCGGGAGAGCCCCTGCCTGAAAACCAAGTTCTTCACTAAACCATGAGCTTGGCAATGTGGCCACAGGGCAGGAAACACCCCTCAGAGCAGCCATCAGGTCTGTGTGAGGTGATGGAGGATGGAGGTGGTGGTGCTTATTTGTAAGAAGCTATAAAAATCCAGCACAAACACTTTTATAGGTCTGCAATTGGAAAGGAATTGAGGACTGCCCTGGGGCACATCAGGCTCCATCTGCTTAAACTCTCCTGGTAGCTCAGCTTGGCTTTAACGTGGCATTTACTGGCTTCATACACCCCAGGTGCCACCTCCAGGAGCAGGGGTACATGGGGCTGTACCAGCTTCTCACAGCCCCCTGCTTGATGCTGTACCCCCAGAGCTTGGGTGACACCTGGGTGTATGTTGGAGCCCTGCAGGTTCACCAGGGGCAACCATCAGAGCGCTACAGACACACTGTGGGGACAGCCACGCTCACCACTGTCACTCAGCCAGGACGGATGACACAGAGCAGCCCCAGCAGTACCTTTGGTGCTAGTAAGATGAAAGCCTTGTGAGGGACCGTACTTGTAGGACCACCCCTCAGCACCAGCAGCAGGGCTGGATCTCCTTCCTCTTGAAAGCTGGAAAGTGTTTTGGTGTTTGACTTAGTAGAGTCAAAGTAAGTGTCCATGTAAGGTGTCACCAGTGAGTCCTGCAAGTGCATCAGTGCCTCCCACAACCTCAGACTTCTAACCTTCAGCACACGCCAGCAAGAGACACAGTAATGCTGGGAGACAAAGTGCAGTCCATGAGATGGTGGTGACACATAGGGTATACACCATCTGTTCCCATGAAAGGGGCATGATCCAGGATTTGGAGGCCTTTTCCTATCAGGATTTTCCAGAGCAGTTTGCATCACATGTCTGAAATCTCAGATTCCCTGGTGCACTTTGACTTGACAAGCACCTTGCAAGCTGTCTGCAAGACTGGCTGCTCCAGCCTAAACCAACCCTCAGGGGAAAACAAAACCTGCCTCTTGAGAAGTAACTTACCTGGAAATCAGGCTCATCACCAGAGAGAAGCTGAAGGAATAAAACATTCTTGTCTCACAACTGTCAAAGACTGTGAGATATAGTGAGCAAGGCTATGAAAAGGAAATCACAGCCTGAGTTGTCACAGTGCAGCAGGCAGGGCAGCAGCCAGGGGTTCCCTCTGAGGCAGCAGTGCAGGGCTGACCACACCGACACTGACCTGCCAGGAGCTTCCTCAGGACTTGGTTTCCACAAGGCCCAAGGCCCATCCTCTTGCTGCAGCCCCTGTGGTTTAGAAGGTAACTGCTGTTTCCCTCCTACCCCCAAGTGCAGTGAATCCTGTGCTGCCTCATGCACAGAGAGCTGGGAAGCTGTCCATGGGGATAGCCTGGAGTGCGTGACACGGCTCACGGAGCTGTGGTGGAACCCATGTGCAGGTCTGAACCCACCATTGTGGTGCACGGGTTTGCACAAAGCCTCAGGGACGAGCTGCCCTGGCCCTGAGTGCAGGGAGGGCTAAAGCTGAGCTGGTGGGATTAGATCTGGATGCTGTGTTGTGTCCCTGCTTGGTGCGTTTGGTTTTGATCTTGTTTTCATGCCTTGACCAGCAAGTCACCAAGATAATAGAGCTGGCCCGAGAGAAGCAGACAGCAGAGCTGAAGGCACTGAAGGAGACATCAGAAAGGTAAGGTTAGGATTTGAGTAAGAAAGTGCTAATGGATGGCTCTGGTCTGGGGTTGCATTTTCTGCTACATCTCAAAGCACTGGACTACAGCCAGGGAGTGAATACGGGGGAAGAGAAACGTTTCTTGACATGGGTTAGTGGTGGCCTTGGCAGTGCTGGGGTGAAGGTTGGGCTTGATGAGCTTAAAGGTCTTTTCCAACCCAGTTCATTCTGTGATTCTACTTTGGTGAGAAGTGGAGGCAGAGGGATGTGACACAGGGTGTCACAGTTACACAGTGGCAAGAAGACAGCTCTTCTCTTGTCGTCTCCAGACTGGTGGTCCTGCCACCAGGCACCAAACAGGACACCAGAGTTCAAGCTGCAGGAAGGAGCCTTGACTGACTAATTCGGGAAGATGAGAAGTAAGGCTGCTGGGCACGGGGTGTTGTCTCTGCTGCAGTCAGTGCATCGCATATAATCCCTTCCAGGCACTTATGAGTTCAGGCTCCTGAGTAAATTGAGCATCTTGGCTTCAGTACTTCAATAAACTGGCAGAATCAACTCACCAGTCTCTAGGCAGGCATTTATCCATTTGTTCTTGTAATAACTTTGTCCTGAAGCTAAATCCTCACTCATTCCTCCTGCCCATTAAATCCTCTCTCAGCCTTTAGCTGCTAACTCAGGCAAAACTTCCTCTTTTCAGGTCCCCCACCAAGACAGACTCTTGCTCAGCTATCAGCACATTCAGACAAGAGTAGGAGAAACAGGTCGAGTAGCTGGTTAATGGTTTGCTCACAATACAATGTCCCTTAGTCCAGTCACAGCTCCAGCTGGCTGAGAGGAGCTCCAGCAGGATCTAAAGGTCTTGAGCAACAGGCAATAAAATGGCAGTTAAATTCAGAATGAATAAATAATGAAGATAATAATGTGAATGGAAAAAGCCACCCATAGCTCAGTGGTACATGGGGTGAGCCGCTGTCACCCAGGGAAGATCTTGAGCTTTGAAAGAGCAAGAAGGGGGTGGCAAAGAGCAGTGAGGAGGAATTTCTGCACAAAAAGCAGTGCAGTGGGGCTCAGTCCAGGGAGCAGATGCTTGAGGGGGATGTGCCACAAGTGTGTAAAACCGTGACTGGTATGGAGAAGAAGAATAGGGAAGTGGTTACTCACTGGTTCTCATAAGACAAGAAATGTGGGCCCATAGTGGGGTTCTCCCTGGGAGTGGACTTCAGCCACACAGCAGTGAAGTTCAGTTCTTTGCCTCTTGGAGCAAGGAGCTTTGGAATCCAAAAGGAAAACTGAACTCCAGGGTGTGGGAGACATTGATGGGAGAGAAATGCACAGAGGCTGGAGGAGAGATGGGAAACTGGGAGGGTGGAAGAGGGAAAAATGTTTGTGGTTTCTGCTTTGCAAGTCACATCCCACAGTTTATGCACCCTTCTTCTTGCTTCAAGTGGTCGCTTTAGCTCTGCTAAACACGGAGTTCTTTCATTCTGTTTAATTTAGCAGTGTAAGTCCTTTCAGCAAGTTTCTTGCTGCTTCCAAGGAACCCAATGTAAGGATACAGTACAAACTAACTCCGTAACATATCTTCTCCTGTCCCTTTGTCTGCAGCACACTCACTGAGACTTTGCTTTTCTGGACGCTAAAGCACCCCAGAGCGCACATGGTGGGGCTGCCTTGGTCTCAGGGTTTGTACCCAGGCCTCCTCTCTTCTCTCCACAGCAATATTAAGGACATTAAGAAGAGGCTGGAGGCAAGGAGAGTGGAGCGAATCCAGACCATGATGCGGAACACCAGTGACAAGGCAGCTCAGGAGAGGTACTGGGGTAGCTGTTACCGGGCCTTGGCTGTGCAGGGCACACACATAATGCACTGTTACAAATACTACACCCTGCTACTGAGCCTGGGTAGTCAAGTACTGAGCAGTATGAACCAGCTGTATCAGCTTCACCTGCTCTAGGGTACAGAAGAGGGTACAGCACCTCCTGTGCTTCCTGCTCATAGCAAGGTCCTTTTGCTGTCTGTTAACTGGAAAATAGCATTTTGCACCCAATTACTTATGTCTCAGTCAGGTTTGAACTGAAGGTGTTATTTACCTGTGTTAAATTACAGCAACCTCTCAGTGTGGGAGGAGGCTGAGTGTAACTCACCTGTGCTGGGTGGGCAGGAGCAGCCCTGGCCTCGTCTATGGCACTTTATCAGGATTGATAAACAGGTTTTATGTAAAGATAACAGATGGATTATTGGGTTTTATACATTTCATTTCTTTAAAGGTTGAAGAAAGAAATCAACAACTCTCACATTCAGGAAGTGGTGCAGACCATCAAGCTGGTGAGTTCTGCCCTGGCTCTCTGCCACAGCCCCCCTGTTCTCTAAGGTAGGGGGCCTCGTGTCCAGCATTAGATCGAGCCTGAGTTCTCTGAAGCATCTAAATCCCATTAAAGTGCTACTGCATTGAGGGCTCCAGGCTGCCAAAGAGCAGCTGAAGGCAGCTCCTTCCCTTACTAAACCACTGCAGGTGCGTGAGGGTTTAGTGAGTCCTCGGGTACAACACAAATAACTCAGAGCCAGCAGTCGTTGTTCAGACCTGGGAAGGGGGGGATGATAGTGTGGCACGTGCTCTAGAAGCCTGTGACTTGCTGCTGTAAAGCTTTTGTTCATAGAAAGTTAAATTTGAGCGTTTTTTATTTGTTCTTTTGAAAGGTGACAGAGAAGACAGCCAGGTACCAGCAGAAACTGGAGGAGAAGCAGGCGGATAACCTGAGGACAATCAAGGAGAAGGAAAGCCAGGTAAAGGCAAAGAGGAAGCTCAGTTAATCCAGCACACTGCAGGGATCAGTCCTCCTGGTGCATCTCTCACACTACACTCATCCCACGCACACTTCACCCACCCCTCAGGATGCTGAGGGAGAGAATGACTGAGGAGGTGGCTCTGCAGGAGCCTGCACTGGTATAAGTCAGAGGTGCTGCACTCCTGCACCAGCATTCAGCTGATCATACAAACCCCCTGCATTCAAAGTGTGATGGAAATGAGTCTTTGAAGAAGACAAGTCTCATCCCTGAGCTCCTCAGGCTCTCACAGCACACAGACACATTCCTGTTCTTCTCAGGTTGATGTGAACAGGCAGCCTCAGCCCATCAGGCTGCATTGCACATCACAATGTAAAGCAGGAATCCTTCCCACTCTCACCTTTAGGGAAGCCAGGGATTGCCTGGGGCTTCAGACAAAGCATTTAGAGCAGGTTGAGACCAACCTGTGAGGCACCAACATCTCACCAACCCATTGGTCTCCCTCAGAGCAGGTTTTTGTACCATTCTCAGCCTTGCATCTGCTCAGCTTCAGTGTTTGGAGAGTAATTTTGAGGTCTCTGTTTGCAGCTACAGCAGGAGGCGCAGGCTGAGTATGAGGAGAAGTTGAAGAGTCTGAATATGGAGGTGCAGGAGATGGTGAAGAACTACGCGAAAGCCGGTTTTCCTGGGGAGCCAGAGACTCCGAAGGAACCAGTTCAGAGTGTTCCTGAGGGAGAACAAGGCTCTACACAACAACAGGAAGAAAAGGTCCCGGTGGGAGAGGTGTCGAGGCTGACAATAGCCTCACCTGAGCCCCCCGGAGCTGAAACAGAGGTCGAGATTGAAGAAAGTGTATTCTGAGAGACACTTCCCATACTTACCGTTCCAGTTCAAGGTTTCTGGAGGTATCTAGAGGAGTTAAAAGTCCAGCTTGACAAACTACTGCTGTCCCTTCCCTCTCTGGGGAGCCCCTGAAGTCCTTCAGGAAAGAGAGTCTTTAACCCAGCCTTAGGAGAGAAAGGGGTGAGACCAGGGTCTAAAAAAGGAGCATCTTCCATCCTCTTGTTAGTATAATCTTTGCCCCTAATTTGAGACACCACCAGACGAGCTGTGTTCCTGACTGGAGCAGCTCTCCCCAAAGCTGTAGGTGTCTTCACCTGAAGTCGCCCCTCAGCTTGTCCTTCAGGTTTGTGTCTTTGCTGGAAAAGTGAGCTCAGTCAGGGCAGACCTGCAGCAGATGGTGGTTGATCTACAAGAACAGTTACACCTGGAAACTGCACTGCTAAATGCATGAAGTGCTGCTAGAAGAAACAAACCCAGCTCAAGTAGGTCTGAGGGACACGATGCTCTGAGCCTGGTCTGGCACCCAAGAACAGGCCACACCTCCCTGCGGTGTCACCATGATACTGGAATTATGGATTGTACATTTCTGACTTATTTATTTTCTAAAACAATAAAACGTTGCATTTCTTAACCATCTGCCTCACCTTTGGGTAGCTGCAGTTAGTGGGGATGGGCCCCGAGTGCCTGATGGTGCCCAGTGCACCCATGCTCAGTAGAGACGTTGGGTGCCCAAGTTCTCTGCCAGTTCTGCTCCCAGTTCTCCAATTCAGCTATTAAATATGCAGTGAGGGGTTTCAGACACACCATCCCTCTCACACGCTCCTGTGCACTAGTTCATTCCATTCCTTATTGTATTTAATGACCAGATCCAACACAGCCCATTACTCACAGTCCAAATGCTGCTCCCAGTCCCCCTCCATCACGGGTGACGTTGCTTCACTCCAGCACAGCAGCTGCCTCCTCCTCTGGAGCACAGGTCAGAAGAGGCTCTCAACAGGAGCCAGAGCTCCTCTGGTGAGTTCACACGTGTAAAGCCCGGGCAGAGCAGCAGGGCCTGCCCCAGGGGTGCGTTCACTCCTCTCTGCCCCGACACCAGCACCCAAAGATCCCATCTCACAGGGCCAGGGTCAGGCCTAGCAGTGGTTGCAGTGACGAGGGGAAGGACGCACTCTCTTCCTCCATCTAGCAGGTGACAAGGTGAATACCCTGAGCCAGGTCTGGCACATTCAGTCTCCCCTCAAGGCTGCTCCCACCTACAGCACCAGCAGAAGCTGCAGCCCGTCTAACACAGGACACCACCATTACATCCCCTTCCCTCCAGCCTGCACCAGCCCACCCAGCACTGCCCCTCACAGTGCCCCAAACACTTTGTTCTCCAGCCCTGAGCCCCATTCCGTACTGCCTGTGCCAGCTCTCCATCAGCACCCTTTGGTAAGAGCCCTCACATTGCCTGTGAGCACTCCAAGGTCAGCACTGGCACCTCAACCCAGTGCTCACCTCTTCTGCCCTTCTTAGCTCTTTCTGCATCATCTCCAGGCAGAATATCAACACCCTGACAGCCTTTGACCCATAGAAATAGGTTGGCCAAAGCAAGGTCTGAAACAATGCCAGTGTAAAACACTCTTCACAAGGCTTTTTGAAAGGTGTGGGCATTTCAGAAAGCAATCACAGCTCAGCTCTGGTGTGACACAGAGGGAAGAAAACTGATCTTCAGGGTATTTATTAATACCCTCTGAGGTCTGAAGCTTGAGGAAGAAAACACACCAGGGTGATTCGTAGCCTTACCCCACAGCAGTTTCTGTTGTGCAACCCTTCTGTTGTTAAACAAGGCCCTGGCACAGCTTTATCTGGAGATTTATGCAGAATTTCATGAAAAACAGGTGGAATGTTTTACCCAGATTACATCTCAGTGCTAAAACCTTATCTTCTAAGTGTGCTTTTCAGAGGGTATATGGAAGAATAACTAACTGTAACTAAAGCCATGTCTTGGAGGAAGCACAGACCATGTTCTGCAGCCCACCTTTCCCTCTCACTTGAAGCAGTCTCCTGGTGCTCCTCTGGACAGGACACTCTCCCCACACAAACCGTGATGACACTTCTGGAAGATGACAAAAACACAAAAGTAACTTATGGCACTAAATCAACTGCTACTGTAGAGGTTTGGCCCAGCCCATGATGAATTCTGACCACCCCCTCCAGCAGCACCGCAGCTCACAGCAGCACCACTTCATTTTCCAGCACTAGTTCTTCCCACAGAATTCAGACATGCTTGAAGATCTTCCAATATCTTCCCCTATCCAGCAGCTTTCCAGTGTCTAAAGGGGGCTGCAGGGATGCTGGAGAGGGGCTCTTCATCAAGGACTGTAGCGACAGCACAAGGGGTGATGGGTTTAAACTGAAACAGGGGAAGTTCAGGGTAGATCTAAGGCAGAAGTTCTTCCCTGTGAGGGTGCTGAGGCGCTGGCACAGGGTGCCCAGAGAAGCTGTGGCTGCCCCATCCCTGGCAGTGTTCAAGGCCAGGTTGGACACAGGGGCTTGGAGCAACCTGCTCTAGTGGAAGGTGTCCCTGCCCGTGGCAGGGGTTGGGACTGGATGAGCTTTAAGGTCCCTTCCAACCCAAACCATTCTCTGATTCTCTCTCTTGCCATGGCTGTGCAGCCCTGCCTGTGGCTTTACCTACTGTAGGATACTCGCTGACCACAGGGTGATCTGGCAGTTGGATCAGACAGGACTCTGTAATGAGGCTGCTACATACAGAAACCAAATTAAATGGTACTTAAGACAACAATAGTGCCTGGTCAGACCTGGAGCAGCAGCAGGTGTAGGCACAATCTTAGATTCCTTCCACATTTTCATCTTTTAGCTGGCACATTCTAAATCTCATTCCCCACCACTACATTCTCTTGCCCAAAACGCTTATTTTCATGAGCCCAAACTTTTACTGTATTCCTAAAAACATAAATAATGAGGATTCCTCCACAAAGGAGGACCCTGACCACAACAAGGGACACAAACACCAGACACTGAACCTGAAGGATCAGTGTGGGGACTGTCTGAAACAAGAGCATTACTAACCAAAGACAGAGCAGTTGAGCTCATCTCTTGGCCAGCACCTTTGCAGGCAGCTTCCCGAAGGGGAATTCAGCACCAACAGTTAGGAAAAAGCATTTTAAAACCCCCTAAAAGGCAGATATGGCACAAACATCCAGGTGAGAAGCTCAGCCCAGGGAGAGCTTCCTTTTGCTGTCTCTTCACTATCCAGTGGGAACTGGTGGGAGTGGGAACATCCACAGCTCTCCCCAGGGCCTGCCTTGCTGTTGGCCCCTTTGGCATCACCGAGAGCTTTACAGACACAAATATAAGCCTGAAGGTCATTGCTAAAGCAAAGCTGTTTGCTGTGGTGAATAGATGCAGATCCCTGTGAACGTGATGCTGCCAACCAAACACTGAGAGGCACATACCCAGGAAATGCTGGTTGCTGGTTGCTTTAGCTTTGTTTCCATCACCATTCCCAAGGCAGTCGGGACTTAGAAGCCTTTGATGGCTCTTCACGGCTCCCAACCAGTGCCTGGCCATCCTCTCCTCCTTTGTAAGCAGCAGTAACTCATTTCCCTCCAGCCTGCACAGCCTGAGTTTTTAAGAGAATAATGCTCAGTGGGGACAGTTCTCTGCTCCCTTCCCTGCCATTAGAGGAACCTTTGCAGTCAAACATATAGATGCCACTCTGCTGTACCAGAAGCTGCTCTGCATATTCCTACAAACTATATCCAGGTGAGAGCTACAGCTCAGGCTCAATTTGTCCTCAATGATCCACAATTATCTTCTATCTCCCTTAATAAAGATCCAGTGCTGACACATGACCATTGCTACACAGAAGGAATTGCTGCACTGTAGCTACTGTATTTTAGAGACAGTCTCCCTGCCCCTCACATACCCTCCATGGTCAAGATTCATTACTTATTATTATCTCCATTTACAGACTAGGGCCTAGGGCACAGCAAAATGCTGTCTCCAGGATGCAGGGGGAAGTGTAGGATTCTTCTCACCAGATGGAACAATCTTAGAAGTCAGGAGCCTCATTTGATGCGGGCCCCTTCTGTGATCACTGGTTAAAAGACAGGAGCCTCTGGAGACAGATTTGGCCTGTTCTAAAATAAATGGGCTAATAAGCTGCTGCACTGGGTAGCACAGAGCCCTGTTTGAGGACAGGCACCATTAGAGATAAACATGACAGCAGGAACAGACTCCCTGTTTGATACAGCAAATTGTTCATATAAACCCAACCAGGCACCTTCAAAGGGCTCTCTGTGCTGACTGCCAGGGCTGTGGCAGTGTGGAAGAGCTGGGATACCTGTGAGGCTGACAGGAAAGGAACATGAAAGGGAAGGATTCAGGTGAAACATGACACAAACCAACAGACCCCCTCAGTACGTGTAACCTTGCTGAAAGCAGACACGCAAAGATATTCAGAGCTAACAGCATCTCAAAGCATAATTGCCCACGGAGCAGGCTCTGAGCTCTTCAGAGAAGAGGCTACATTTTGTTATACGCTTAGGTACCACTCAGCATACAAGAAATCTCACTCCTGAATACACTGCATTGCAAATCACAAACCTGCTCTGCTTCTCCTGCTCCTCCTGCCTGGCTGCCTGCTGCCTGGGGAAGGAGCTGCTGGCCCTGGAGATGCATCTTCAGCCTCTTCACTAATCTAGGCTTATCTTAGGCTTTCTATTTGATTCCATACTCATCTAAGTAATGGAACAACTCATTGGTGATGTGCCATGCACGAACTGTGAAAAGAGAAACACAAGAGTCAGATATTTAATGTTCTGTTGGGCAGGAGGATGGAAACTTTCTGCATCCTTCACTAATACGGTGATGAAGTTTTAAAACTTTAGAAGCTATTTGAATGCAGGGCCCTGCCTGGGCTTGGTCAGGCTTGAGCCAAGGTGGAAACCAGTGTTAAATGTCAAACCTGCCACCCCTGTCTCCAACAACTGTTTGTTTCAGGATCCAGGCTCCTGCTACAGCCCCTTCTTGGTTTAAAAGCCACATAGCCATGGAATAGGTAAGTCAGACCAACCTTCAAGGTTCCCACTTGATGATCTTAAAGGTTTTTTCCAACCAAGTTGATTCTGTGATTCCCTTTACAGCTCTGAAGTACAGACATATTTTAAAGCATCTCAGCACCGCAACAGGCTTATGAATAAATCAAGATCTACTTTAATTTAAAACACGAGTGCAAAGGATTCACAACTACAGACGAGCAGGGTCCTTTGTTTCAAATTAGAAATCTTCTCAAAGCCCTGCTCTTTGGCATAAAAAAAGCAGGATATCTGGAATACAGAAACATTTTACATCAAAACCTTCCAGTGCAGCTAAAGAGGAGCCAAATGAATTCATTCCAACCAACTTCATCAGCCCCAAACGCAGACATCCAGTCTAGACAAACCACCCCCATCCCTGTACTGGCCACAGGCAGAGTGAGTGGTGTGAGAGACAGCGATGTGTCCTTCAGCAGGTATCTGAGATAACAGAGATGAACCACCTCTGAGGTGTTCCCCTCACCATGCTCTGCAGAGCCAGGCTATATGCCTCGCAGACTGGGTGCCCACCATTTGCTGGCTGGCATCAGTGCAGATGAATTCCATCCCAAATTACTTCAAGTAATCAACTGTGGCTTCAATTCTGAAGCAGGATCTTTAACTGGAGTCAATAGCAGAGGATAGAACTTAGTGACATCTTCTGCAACTATGAGGTTAGTTTGAGACAGAACAACTGTCCCAGGAATAACTTAAATCCCAATAAATTTGTATCTGGAGTTTCCAAAAAGGATCCGAGTTCCACGTGTAAGATTATACTCTTGAGACCTCACAACACACACTGTTACTGTACAACGTCACATCCTGACCTCGAGTCCAATGACCCTTGACCAGCTCACTGATCAGAAAGTGTATCATATAAAATAGCTACATCTATTTCAAAAGAGCTAAAAGAGCAGTTTAGACAACCAGCAACCTTCCAAATGCATCGGCAAAGGGGTGGTGGGAAGGGGCACACCAAGAATGGAACATACATTAAAGGTTTCTCTGCTCCCCATGTTCTGCGGTAGCAAGCCGGGGAGACAGAGGCTCAACAAAGCACCTCGTGAACACAAAACTCTCTCCTGGGATGTGCAGGACAGCTCAAACTCTTCCATTCAGTCTCCTTGAGCATCCTCAAAGTGTTCCCCAATGATTGTCCCAGGGAGGCCTCTCCTGGGAGGAAGGACTGGGAAAGAAAGGTGCCTGGAAACCAAACACAGGAACCAGCTTCCACATTCCAACCAGCACTGAAGGTGTTGCATATAGTGAATTTTCAAACACGAGATCCTGGTGGCAGGAATACCTGTTGCCAGAGTCTGTTTTGAAGCCTGTGTCCAAGGGTTTCCCCCTCCAAAAGTTAAAGAACATGAAATGGATTCAAGATTGACCACTAAACCATACATATTCCTCAGCAAAAGAGAAGCATGATGATGCAAGAAAGCCATTTAGAAACAAATATATACATATCACATCTGCTCCCTAGGAAAATATGTACAGTTTTCGAGGTCCACGTTTCACCCAAGGAAATTAAAATCATCTGTGAAAAGGTCTCAGAGGAAAAAACCTGTCAAGTCTTTGTGCATTGTCTGAGAGTTTCAAGGGGCCTGTGCCCCACAATGTACGTTTGAGTCAGCTCAAGGCTCCAGTGTACAACAAAGGAAACAAAGATCACATTCGTAATGGGGAAATAGTGTTCCAGTTCAGTAGTCAGCAGCCAAGGTTTGCAGGAACCTGCAGACATTCTGATATGCAACTTCAGACTCCACGTTAAAATGCCATTCTTCAGAAGCAGCAATCCACAAGATACCAAACACCTGCTTTGTTCTTGAGACATACTTGCTCTTATTGGGATCCAGTCTGTATTGATTGTCTTCAGCAAAAGAGAAGCCACAAAAGGCTGAGAATGCAAGGACAGAATTCCCATTCAGCCTCTAAAATGACCGATGACAAGTTCCAAGCACCATTCACAGGGCGAGACTGCCTGTTAATCTATCAGGATTAACAAAAACTCTTGATCTTTGTTAATCTGTGTTTAATAAACATCACTTTTTCCTGGCATTTCCCCTCGGGTAATCAGCAGGTAGAGGTTCGCTTCCTGTACTGTTGGATAAGGGGGACCAGGCACTCTGGAAGTCCTGTCTGGAGTAGAAAGGGGTGATCCAGAAGCTCTTGTGCCGTTGCTCTTTCCAGCGGATCCCGGGTCAACATCCTCTCCAAGAAGTCTCTCAGGACTGGGGAGGTCTGTGAAAAAGCAACCAAGTCAACCCCATAAAGGAATCATGCAACAGCAGGTTGCT
Organism: Strigops habroptila; assembly: GCF_004027225.2. NCBI lineage: Eukaryota > Metazoa > Chordata > Aves > Psittaciformes > Psittacidae > Strigops > Strigops habroptila. The sequence goes on from NC_046358.1 coordinate 952,590, forward strand.
GAGGTGGCTTTGGTTAAAAAGGAGCCTGTACATCCAGCTTTGCAGCCGTGCTTCTGCACAGAGACACAACTTGAGGTAGCATCTGTGCATGCTACAGCAGTAACTTTCTGTCACTGGTAGGCACAACGTTTACACAGGTTGTTTTTAATGGGGCACAGCAAGTTAAGACAAGACAGCCAAACCCTTCCATCTAAGTTAATTGTATTTCCCATTTTGTTATTTAATCTTTTCTGCCTTTAAACTCAAAAAATCCACAGAATTCCTCCTACCCAATGCACATCACTTGGGTGTGAGGAGCTCGTTCTTTTCCTGGCCACGGATTGTGGTAAAAAAGCAGTTCAATAGGATTCCCAAATAGGTTTTGAGAGTCTGGAAGCCTGATGCTGCAGGTACAAGAAGCTGAAGAACAGTGTATCAAAAAACCTCAGCAGGTTTGTGCTTTGCAAGATGTGTAAAAGCCTGTTGGCAGCCAGACCCAAGAGCCACTCGGAGCCTGCACATCTCTTGCTGGTGGTAATCCTCTGCATCATTAAAATGGAATAAAAAATTAACCTGGCATGTATTTATTTTAATGCCACTAATTACATCCACTTTAGTTTGGGGGCATTTTCCCAGCTCTGATTAACTTGGAAGTAGATCATGAAATACTCCTCACACTGAGCTACTGCTTATTTTACAAGTGTTTTGAATGGTTTCACTGTGATTGCTAGAGGGAGGAGGCACAACACCGCTCAGTACAAGTGCCAAGATCCAGCCTTTATCACTCTGTCAATAAATCAACTTCTACTTCAGAAAAACAACACAGATTATCCCAGGTGGTGTCAGTTCAACCTGTTGTACCCAGTACTACAGTGGCTGACCATAGTGAGCCATTAGTTGTAATCAGGATGGATCCACAGCTGGTCCTGAGCTCTGCTCAGACAGCAGGGAGATGACAGAGGATGGCTACTGGCCTGGGAATCCAGAGCTCTGCTGGCAGCCAGTTTGCTTCCCAGGACAAAGTGGAACAGAGCAAGACTATAAAGAGCTCTGGCTTTTACAGTCTGTGGCAGGGTCATCTCATCACCAAAGGTGCGTGATCCCAACCGGTACAGGCTGTACACCTAAAGAGTGCAGGCACTGGGTGCAGAATGTGACCTTGAAACGTAGATTCATGTTGCAAAGGCAAAGAGGGAAAAGCAGCTGTGGATGTGTGTGAGTGTCTGCTGTTAGTTCTGCAGTCTACTCTGCTAAATAATTCACATTTAGCAGCTGCAGATATCCTGATTAATTGGAAAGGCCCAACAGCTCAGAATGCTGCAGAGCTGTTTGATCTGAGAGGCTTGGGCTGAAATGAAAGGAGGACTGGCTCTAAGTGGTGACTGAAAGCTAATCACTGTGTTTCTTATGTCACTGCTACTTTGTCAAATGAAATCACGCAGCTGAGCTCATCTTCAAAAGTGGCTCCAGTATCTCCATGAGCTACTGTCTGTACTGAGCTCTCCTGCTTGGACCATAATGTAGCCTTTGCAGTTCTGAAAGCTGTGAAGCTGGAAAATCTCAAGAGCAAGGATCCTCCTATTTACTTCCCTAGAAGATACGCTATTCTATCGACATCAGCAAGATGTTAACTGTTGGGTCCACCTGAAGCAGCTTTGATTTGCATTCTCAGGTTGATGCCCAAGTGACCTTACATTATCAGGGCTATTTCCCAGAGCAGCCACTAGCTGTCAGCAGCAGCTTGCATCCACTGAGGCACCAGGGCCAAAGAAAGTTCCTCAAGAAACATGTGCTAGCAAGATCATCTTTACTGGGAACATCTGATATGGATGTTTCCCCATGTTCATCATTAGTTTACATGCCAGCGTGCTCACCCTGTGGAAGTTCTTCAGCTTGGGAGGAGGACTGTCACGGAGTCTCTTCATTGCCTGGACTGGAGAGTCACTAAAATAGGGGGGTTCTCCATCCACCATCTCTATCACCATGATCCCCAGAGACCAGATATCCACCTGTGGAAGCCAATGTTACATCAATACACACAGCTCAGAGCAACAGGTCCTTGCTTTGCTGCTTTCACAAAGACCACAACAACTCACCCATGACAAATAGCACTGAGCAAGTAAAACATTAACCTACTTGCTGCTATTGGACTCCTTACCACAGGTTAACAAAGCAAGCTTTCCACCTAGGACTGAGCGATGCTGGTGTTGCAACATGTAAAGGTCTGCAAGTAACTGCTTGTGCTACTCCTGATTGGTTGGTGAACAACACTAGTCAGTCTGCTGCCACTGCCCGTAAATCCAGAGCTCACATTTGGGCCTTCTCCCCTCTCCTCCCCTCCCTTTACGGCATTGATTTACTGATCCATATCATGTCACAGGCTGCTCCTTGCCAATATCTGTCCACACTAGAGCAGATACAAGTCTAGGCCAAGCTTCAGGTATAAGAATAGAGTAAGTTTACGCCTTGTTCCCGGAAGCAGAACAACCCGTTCTTCTCCTCTTTCCAGAAATATTGATATCATCCCAATCAAATGTGTAGTCATAATTGTATTTATATTTTAAACAGGCTCTAGAGGCTCTTCCTAGAAAAGCCAACAGTTTTTTTCCTGTGACACTTCAGAATATGATTTGCTACCTCTTCTGACATCGGGGAAGTGGTCCCTTACCTCGGTAGTGTATGGTATCCTCGCAATAACTTCTGGAGCCATCCAGTAGGGAGTACCTACTAGGGACTTCCTCTTAGGTACGTCTTTACTGATCTGAGCACAGAAGCCAAAATCTGAGAGTTTGACCTGTACAAAGAGAAAAGCAACCAAACTTAAAGATGCTTTTGAAACAACATGAAGGGAAACACCAGAGACAAAGAAGACAAAGGGACTAAGAGGTTTGTGAACCTCTTGTTCACAAACAAGAGGTTGCAAACAGAAAAGAAATAAGGAGACAGGCTGAGGCTGCAGCAGCAGGCGGCAGGAAACAATCTGTCCGAGGAAACATACCCTTCCATCCAGTGTCAAAAGGATGGAGTCACTCTTAATGTCTCGGTGAATGACCCCCTGAGAGTGAAGATAGGTCAGAGCCTGCAGCACTGATTCACACACTGTTGCAATCTGCTCTTCATTTAGCCTGAAAGGAAAGGATACAGGGGTTTAACTGCATTGCACTGGTCAGTTGACAGTACTCGTCCACAGGTCCTCTTTGAAGGCACACAGCAATTTTGAAGTTGAGCCGCAGATACATGTTTTGGATCCCCATGACCATTATTATCTCAGTTTCACTGTTCTTCTATGACTGCCTTTTACTGTTGCAAACATTTCTGCCTCAATGGTTAGCAATTTTAAGTTTTCATAAGTCTAATACAGAGAAATTGCATTTAAAAACTTGTATCTCAATTCATTCTGTAAGATGCTGTTTCAAGCAGTTCTGATAGGCAAGCCTGCTTCTTTGTGCCAAGGTGCCACAGGAACTGTTGACACAGCTCTTTCTTAAGCAAATGTAGTAAAGCTATTGTTCACAAGGCTCATTGTGCAACTTTATCCAGAAAGCATCTAAACACATCAATTGAGAGTGAATGCAGGGACCCTTTACAGGTTTCATGTAGCTAGACACTTTGGATACGCTTATACCAGACTAAAGGTAGCACAGACTACAAGCAGGGAAGACACCCCTGAATGTTACCACTCTCTCTGTCAGCACACACTGAGTACAAGCAGTGAAAAATTTATCCTTCCATTGCTTGGTTCGTATTCCATATCTTATTCTACCAAACTGACCATCTCACCAGGACAACCACGTGTGGCTGCACTCTGGCACCCTGATGGCAAATACATCTGAAGGATGTCAGGGGCTACTTTTCATTTAGCCTATAAAGGGAGAAGGGCAAAAGCTAACTGAGGGACTACCCCAATAAAGAACCTATGTAGAAACAGTGCTTTTCATTTCACAGTGCATGAGCTGTAAGAAAAGCTGATACGCTTCTGAGCTCTGTGGTTCCAGAAGATAACAAGAAGTATGCTTTCAGCTTGTCACGTATGGAATTTGGTTTCAGTCAAGTGATTACATAGTGTAAACCAGATTACTAGAGGATTACCTCACTCCTGGAGATGCAGATCAGTTATCAGCCTCAGCAAATGTTTAATGAGTGGAATGAGGGTATTTTCCTCCCTGTGAAAAACTGATAAAGGCTTGCAGCTTACCTTTGATAAATGCTATGGGTAGAACAGATCCTGTTTCCACTATGTGGAAAAATAAGCATTCATTAAAAGCTTCAAAGGAAGGCTTCATAAAATCACTCAAATCTACGTTGAGGTCCCATAGTGGAATTCAGTCTCACTGGTGGGTATAAACTACACAGACCCTTCATAAACCTCTTCAGAACCTCTGTTGTTCCATTGATTCTAATACAAGCTGAGAGCTACAAGAGTTTCACTGGTTCTGCAATGCCACAACTCAGCACTCTTCTCAGGCTTACACTTTAGTTCTCAGACCCTGAGATGCAGCTCTGAACTCAATGCTGGAGGGCCTGGCCAGCTCAGAGTGTCCAAGACACTCCTTACAGGTGGGGTTGTAGAGGCTACAGAGGACAATGTGCTTTTTATGGCTTCCAAACACATCACAGATAGATACACTTCAAAGCAGAGAACCCAAAACCCAACAGAGCAAGATATGTGCCTTAAATCCACCACAGGCTCTGCAAAGGCCAGTCAAAGCACGTAAGTGAATTAAAGGCATAGTGTGATTAAAAAGAAGTAAACACAATTAGTGTTAGCAATACTACCTCATTGTAATCCAATTCAGATTCTGAATGCTCAAAGAAGGAAAGCTCATCCTACAGACTCTCTTGGTCAGTCTTTTCATTAGCATTCCCTGCACCAGCCTTGCAGGATTGCTTGGAAGCAGGAGAAAGGTGCTCCAGGGTCATGGGTAAGACACAATCATCATAACTGCATCACCAGAACACCTTGTGATTTGGACTCTAGAGGCCATCTGAGAACAGCTTCTTTGCCCTACAGAAACACTTCGGGCCTTAATGATTATGAAGTGGTGTGGATAAGAAAACAAATTTAGGAGAGTGTCCAGTAGTTGCTATCTTTAGGCAATGAAATTTGGGAAGGAGTCCAGATCTCAAGGCTCTGCTGCTCTTCTCCAGAGGAGTTAGCCACAAATTCAACCTCACTGAGGCTGCACCACTACAAACTATTTCTGTATGCTCTTTAATACTTATTCAATGAGCTTCCTGGCCAGAATTCAATAGAAATAGTAAACAATATTTTTATGAGTGCTGTATTGTACAGGGAAGGTTATCAAGTAGGTAAATAACAAGTATCTAAAGGGATCAGTGCAGTAAATGAGGTCCCTTCTACATCAGAAGTATTATCACACACTTCGAACGGATGACAATTAAAAGTGTAGTAGTTTCAGGGGACTGCAGACACAAGATCTGAGGGAAACTCTTCTTCCCAGAACTCTCCACTCTCCTGCTTTTGCCTGTCAGGTGGGAACACAGGTGTTGATGTTCCGGATTTAGCTTCGTACCTGATCTGAGACACGATGTCTGTGAGGGCTCCCCCCTGCAGGAATTCCATCAGCACCCAGAGCTCCTCTCCCACGAGGTAGCTCTTGTACATCTCCACTACATTGACATGTTGATAGTCTCTCATTATCACCACCTGTAAAAACACAGTGGACAATTGACCACCACCAAATCACTAACAACACTTAATCTTATCTAACAAAGCAAGTATGCACAACCCTACGAATACAACGCAGTAGCCTCCAACCCCCCTCAGTCATTCTTCTTCTTGCTAGCAGCATAATGCCACTAAAAGGAGACGTCTCCTGCTCTTCCCTTCTCTTTACCACGCTACTGACAGTTACCATGGCTTCCTGGTGGACAGCAGAACCCCTCTCACCTCTATACTCACCTCATTAAAAAGGAGCTCCCGGCGCTGCTGCTTTCTCAGGTCCATCATTTTCACAGCCACTTGCCGCCCTGAGTGCTTCTCTCGAGCAATGCAGACAATGCCTGTGGACCCTTCACCAATCTTCACATAGTTCTCCAGCAATGTCCGAGGGTCCCCTTGATCCACAACCATCCTCAGGGCAGCTTTGAACTGCTCATGAGTCACAACCACCGGGTCCTCACTGGCCAGCTGCCCCTTCACAGAAGAGTCCTGGGGAAGGTGGAGGTTGCTGGAACTTGTCTGAGTCTGCCGGTTCCGAGGAGACCCAGCAGGGGAGGGCCTGCCCTGTGGCACTGCCATTGCCTTCTCCACTGGTGGGGACTTCTGGGGGGTCCCAGCTTCTGAGATCATCCTGGGGAAATCAGATGCAGGCTGGTCTGGTGGAAGAGACTGGGCTTTGGCGGCAGGGCTGCGTGGGGAACCCCATTGCTGGGGCCTGAAGAAAGCGTTAGGCTTTGAGGAGAACAAATAAAGTGGAAGAAAGAAAAAGCACTGGTTAGATTAATGAGAAGAAAGAAGTGTCAGGAATCAGATGTGTGTTATCCCACTCTGGCCTAGTACATTTTGTGGCAGACTGGAGGCAAGAGCTCAGGGTTCTTTTTCTTTGGTCTGCCCAACATTTGGTCAATGAGAAACTGAACATGACCTGCCTTCAGTGCGCACTCACAGCCCAGAAACCATCCATGTGCTGCATCTCCATCTGGCTGCATCCCCAGAGTGTGAGCAGCAGGTCAAGGGAGGAGATTCTCCCCCTCTACTCTGCTCTTGTGAGACCTCACTTGGAGCACTGTGTGCAGTTCTGGTGTCCTCAACGTAAGGACATGACAGGGTTCAAGGCCACGTTGAACAAAGCCTTGGCAACATGGTCTAGCGTGAGGCATCACTGTCCATGGCAGAGGGTTAGAACTGGATGATCTTAAGGTTCTTTCCAACACAAACCATTCCATGATTCTATGAACATACGCTGCATGACTAGGGGAAATCACATGGATGCAGATTTTTGGGGATCAGTTACAGGATGGGTGCTGTGCTTTAAGGACCTCCACATGGAGACAATTTAAAAGGGACCTTCTAAAACACATGCTTTAAAAATAAAATACCAAACCCCAAAACCCCCAGAAAGAGCCAGCTGCTATAAAGCATTCCAAGCTTGCCACCAGAACTCAGGGCAACCTGTGTTGCAGAGAATTTGAAAATCCTTTATCCCTCTGTGCCTCTGATCTTCCTATATATAAAAGGAAGGAGGATTCGTGCCAAAGCTGTAAATCACTTTGATGTCTTGGCCTAATTCCCTTTGGGTAATTCTGCTCTGCCTACTGAAAACTCTCCCTTCACTTTCCGCTGGTACCTGCAGACCATTCCTGTCAATCAGACATGGAATTAGCACTGTTTTTTGGGAAAGCTCCTTGAACCAGGATAGCTGTGGGTGTCCAGCTGAGACTTCAGCTACAGAGAACTATCTGCCACCTCATCATCTACTGGCTCTAAACTGGCTGGTGATGAATTCAGATTAGCTGTGCTCCTTCCCAAAGCACTCCAGGCTTCTGGAGACCTCCCACTCAAGTACCACCCTGGCCCAGCCCTGCTTAGTTGATGAGACGTAGGAAGATCCCAGCCTCTGGCAATGTGGCTTCAGGATATGCATTCCCATGCTAACACTACACACAGGGCTCCCAAGAAGGATAAATCTTGAAGTGCTGGAAATGTTGATTACTTAAAATCCAACACCATGGAGCAGGTTAGGTTTAAACTACATTATCTACATTAGCTCTATGTAAAGTAATAGTGGGTCTGACAAAGTAGCAACTTCAGAAAGAGCCAGCCAATCATTTATATTATAGGGCAAAATAAAAACTTCAAAGCACCAGCTTTTTCTCTCTCACAATTGAGACAGATTATTAATAAAGTTAATAATATGCACATGAGAACTGAAACCTGCCAATAGATAAAGCTTTTCAAGGGCTCTCATTTTCCCTGTCTCAGACAGAAAATAATTGTAGAGCATTTCATTCCAGGCACTTTGGGTTTAATCAAGGATTTTTGTCAACAGTGAAATCTGGATAAGCCTCACACAGGGCTCATTCTCACACACACACAGAGGCCCTGGAAGTCTGAGTGAGCAGCTCCTCGCACCGGGGTGCGGGAGTGCACAGACACAACCTGCCTGTCAGAGGTTCCTTCCTCCTCATTCAGCAGCTCCACCCCTGCAGCCTGCACAGACACGCTCATGGCAACAAGGGCTTTATTTCCCAACTCTTGTTTTGTCTCAGGAGGGAGGGAAAAAAGGAGAAAAGAAAAGGGTTTATATAACCTAGAGCATGCACAGGGCACACAACATGCATGCGAGCTGACACATGTTTGTTTAACCATGTGTAAGCACTGTTTCCTGCTCCTGTAATTTGACAGCCCCTGTATAAACAGAGTCTCTGGACGTCCTGAGGTGTCACTGGTACTCCCACTCCTGCCCACTCATATTAAGTTGAAAGGAAAGAGCATCCGACCTTCCCATGGTGACTATAAGCAGTGTGTCAAGGCACCCACCTCCTCGTTTTCAGCCAGTTGCATCCCGTTCATTTCATCTCCAGTGATGCATTTCTAATATATCACAATTACACATCATCACTTCCATTTGGGAGGGAGAATAAGGTTTTAATCAGAATAGCTTAGAAAAACAATTGCCAGTGACAGCACAGATCCTTCACTGGAGCAAGGAGGTGATCTAAATAACCTCAAGGTCTTTCCTACTCCTCTCTTCTCACGAACAGCCAAATTCAAACATCCAGGAGCACACACCATTTGACTGGTAACCTCTGCTCTTCCTCATGAAAGTGCTGAGGCAAAGACACTCTTGCAGAGAAAAAAGAAGTGGTCAGTTCTCCTAAGTACTCAGGACAGGCCTCCAAGCAGCATAGATCAGCCCAGAGTCACCGAGAGAGCAACGAGTGTAGTCTGTGCTACACAAAAACTGCATTCTTTTAAACCCCACTCCCTTGGAAAGGGAATCTGCAGGGAGAAGGCTGTGTCTGACAGTCCTGAACCTGACCCTGACCCTGCAAAAAGCCAGGTTGGAGCGAGTTCCACCCCGCAATACACTTTGGAACAGTCAGTTTTGTTGGGCCGGTGGTTCCTGTTGTCTCCCTCCGAGTTCAGGAACTCCACATCTGTTAGAAATGAGCCTGGCCAAGCACCAGCCCAACCTTTGAAACCACCCAACAGCTCTGCCAGGACAAGGAGTGCTGAGTTAGCCTGGGGTGAATTAGAGCAGTGGCCTCAAGGGCTGCATTTCCTATCCAGTAACAGGAACCAAAGGTTTTCTCCTAGTTCAAGAAGCGAGTCACTCATTCAGGATAGCTTTCCTGGGGGAGATGGAGCTATGAGCTGTCCCATTCTCACCAAAACCCAACAGTCAGATTTCCCATTTGACAGGGTTCCTATTGCAGGCAGCTTGGCAGATAGAGCTACAACCAGCAAGCTCTCCTGAGGTAATTCTATTTTGCACAGGCAGAAGAATACATTACTACGGTAAATGATGGCAATTTCCCAAATGGCAAAAGCACATTTACACTAGTATAATGGCTGTAAGTTATGCCTTTACTACTAGAGAAGGGCAAAAATGAGTAAGTCCTCTACCTCCTGCAAGCACAGCTCCACTAACAACCCTTTCTCATGTAGATCTGGCTGCCATTTTGAGCTAAGCCTAACAGGATATTCTGTGAAGCTTAGGCAACCTACACGTTCCCCCTGTCCAGGACTGTTTTGATTCCAGCATTAATCATAACAATAACAGATGGTTGCATGATGTTTGCAATCGGATTTGTTCAGCTGTGTAAGTGACCTCTGGAACTGTGAAGTCAACATGGCACTCACGCAAAAACCACTGAATAACTATACCTTTATCTGCAGGGAAGGGCCTGGCTTGTTCGAGCCACTGGATGAGGGGAACACGCTGCGTAAGAGCCTCCTCTTCAAGCTGTTCTCCCTTGATTTGGAGCTCGGGCTGCCCTCCCCTGCGGGCCTGGAGTTTGCTTGTCGTACCAGACAAGGCTGAGGCCAGCACTCTTCTGAGCATTTCTTTCCTGTCTTCTCACTGTCCCCTGGTAGAGTTGGCATGTGCTGCAATCCAGAAGCACGCTGGAGGCAGCTGCCATCAGCACCCTGGAACTCCGAGGGCCCGAGGGATTGGGCTTTCATTACCATTCCATTGGGATGAGATTGTCCTTCCAATCGAGGTTTATAATCTGGCCACATTGTCTGCCTCCGGGTCACCTTGGTCCCACCATTGCAATTGAGGTAGTTTCCATATTTGTCTGCCCAGTCTGCTTCAGGACTCTGAAGGTACATGTCTGGGGGTCTGTCCTCCCCCAGGAGCCCCAGGGACTGTGCTCTCCTCCTGCTGGTGGGGCTCCTTCCCCTCAGAGTGTTGGAGCTGATGGCAGAAAGCTTCTGGATGTCGTTGAGTATCCCGGAGATATAACCTTCCACTTCCACTGTGCTGCCCCTCACCACGGTCTGTGAAGCACAGGGAGGGGGAAAAGTTAAAGTTGGAAAAACAGGTTCAGTTTATCTTGCCAAAGGTTGGATTTTGTTTGTCTGGCCAAAGAAGACTCAAGAAATATAGGAAAAAAGAGAGAATTTTCATAGAATCCCAGAGTGGTTTGTGTTGGAAAGGACCTTAAAGCTCCTCCAGTTCCAACCCCCTGCCACGGGCAGGGACACCTTCCACTAGAGCAGGTTGCTCCAAGCCCCTGTGTCCAACCTGGCCTTGAACACTGCCAGGGATGGGGCAGCCACAGCTTCTCTGGGCACCCTGTGCCAGCACCTCAGCACCCTCACAGGGAAGAACTTCTGCCTTATATCTAACCTGAACATCCGCTGTTTCAGTTTGAACCCATCACCCCTTGTCCTACAGCCCCTGATGAGGGGTCCCTCTCCAGCATCCTTGTAGCCCCTTTCAGACACTGAGTCTGAAACCTTTCAGGCTCTGAGGTCTCCACACAGCCTTCTGTTTTTCTTCTTTCTGTCTTTTTTTCATTGTCCTTTACTGAGGGAAAGAAAAAAGAGGCATCCTTGGATTACATCCTTCTGTCAGAGGCAGCAGAGCCTTCAGCCAGAACAGGGAATTCTGCTGCTGCACTCACATTCTAAAGGACAACATTAGAGCAAAACCAGGGTTATTTTAGCACTCCTGACTCTCTTGTGCTGAAATTGTGCTACGCTACATCACTAACCTGGGCTCACCAAGCTCCTGAGGACATGAGTTCTCAGAAGTTGCAGCATGTTGTAAGCTCTATCTATATAAATCACCTTGCTGTTCCAATACAAGGTTCATCTCTCCCTTGAAGCGCTCTAAACAGTGTTGTAATCTGCTTCCCTTAGCCTGGTTCTCAAAAATTTTTGCTAATGCATCTTCATCCTGACCAGTGAGGACCACACTGTTCCAGCACTGCATCCCTCCTCTGTTCTGCCAAGCTGTTAGAATTAACAATGATGAACAAAGGGTCACAGCAGCTCACAACTGCTTTGTAAGCAAGCCATGAAGAACAAGGCTTCCATCCAAGCAAGCAACAGCACTATACAAGTAGGACACTTGAAGCTGTTGGTATATTATGCAGTGCTCTACCTTGTTTATTCTGGAACTGAAAAGCTTACAGAAGCTTTTTTAGTGCTGGGAACCAAAATGCTTCATTTCTTCACAGAAATTCACAGCATAGGATCACTCCTACACTTTCCCAAATCTCTGCCTGAGGAAAGTCCTTCCCTGGAGGGACGGCGAGCTCCTGTTTGCTAACTGAGCTCCAGGGGTCTTCTAAAGATGCTGAATTAATTACATGGAGCCTAATATTTAGCTGGTGCAAAACAGCAGCTCCACTAATTTCAAGAGAGTGCCAGCACAGTGCACAAAATGAGGACCAGGTTTGCTCAGTGCCTTAGAGTGAAAGACAGAATGGAAGATGTTGTCAAACAAGGTGAAGAAAGGACAATCCAACTCCTACCATTGCATACACACCATCACCTGCCACAGGGAATTCTGCTCTTCAGTCCTCCTGGAGCGATATACCTCCCTCACCACATACATCCACCTTCCTCCATGGCTGCTGTCAAGCAGACAACATGCTGAGGCCACCACTCCTCAAACTGTCTCCATCACTTTGGCACCAAACTCAATAGGGAAAAAAAATACCAAAAGTAAATGGTCAGAAACCTCACCTCTGGAATCCATCTGTGAGGTGGGAAGAGTCTTCTGTCAGTTCTAATTCATCCATTAGATATGCCAGAGGTATCAATTACCTCAATAATGCACTCACTTAAGAGCACTAATTCAGAAAGGAGTCTGACAAATGTAATATGCACACCCCCAAGTCACAGGATACTCAGCAAGATGCCTCCACACCCCTGCTCATGCTTGCATGGGCAGATGGGAGAGAAAGAGGCCCTCCTCCAACACTCACTGATGGTTCTGTGTTTCTACAAACTGGGACAAAGGATAACTCAAAATGAAGTTGGAAGAAATCTCAAGAGACCAGCTAGTCCAGAGTAGACGGACAAAAGCCCTTCCAGAAAGACCTGTATCTAACATGTTCTCAAAGGAGGAAGTCTCCGAGACAGATACCAAGGCCCCTCTAGAAAATCCACTCCAGTGCTCACCTCAGCTCCTAGCTAAAAACTTCCTAAAATGAGACTGTAGTCACTCCTGTTGCATTTCTATTCCATCAAGTCAGTCCTCGGTGGACAGAGGGGATAGGAGTTGGCTGTACTTTGCAGCTGTGTTTAAAGGCTGCAGCAGATTAATGCAGCAGGATGCTGGAGAGGGACTCTTCATCAGGGACTGTAGCGATAGGACAAGGGGTGATGGGTTCAAACTGAAACAGGGGAGATTTAGGCTGGATATAAGGAAGAAGTTCTTCCCTATGAGGGTGGTGAGGTGCTGGCACAGGGTGCCCAGAGAAGCTGTGGCTGCCCCATCCCTGGCAGTGTTCAAGGCCAGGTTGGACACAGGGGCTTGGAGCAACCTGCTCTAGTGGAAGGTGTCCCTGCCTGTGGCAGGGGGTTGGGACTGGAGGAGCTTTAAGGTCCTTTCCAACACAAACCAGTCTGGGATTCCATGATTCTATGATAGTTGAATCCAGGACTCTCTGTGTAGGGGCTTGGCCTAATAGGGAAAATTAGCACTTAGAATAAATCATTAAATAAGTACATAATCTTATATTCATTGGTATCATTGAACAGGGATTTATTCAAATGGAGTTTACCAGAAATAATCAACTAAGCTATGCAGTCTAAGAGAGTATTTGCTGTTGGACTTACTGGGGTAAATAACGCCAGTATCAGTTTAAGATCCTTCTGTAGTTTTTAACCACTGTTGGTATTCTATCCTTGCTCTCAAAGATTTGCACCTCCTTTCAGCTTTTAGCATTTGCAGGTTTAATAAGTCAGACATGAAAGTACCGACTGGTATTAAACTCTGGATGAACTCCAATAAATCTCTTCATGCCCATTTCTATTCTGACAGTGACGCCTCACACTCCTGAGTAGACTTTTCCTAACACTTGAGAAAATGTCCTCAGTTTGCTCTGGGAGTGCCATAAGTACAGCGTCAAGAGCCTAAGTGAAGTCAAGATACAGGAGAGAGCTCTCATTTCTCCCTGACCCAAAGCCTGATACCCTGTGATTGATGGAAATTGGGTTGCATGACATGATTTGCTCTTGATAAATCCATGCTGGCTCCTGGCTATTACCCTGCTATCTCCCAGGAAGTGGTTGCGAATAGATTACTTGCTTATTCGTTCCAGTCTTTTTCTGAGAATTGAAATTATTCTGTCTAATCTGCAATTCCTTGAATTTCATTAGGCCCAGCTGCCTTGAAAACATGGAACTCATCTAAGAAGTCTCATTTCTGTTCATGTTCTTACTCTAGCCTGCATTCCCATCCCATCATGCTCATGTTACCCCACTGATCACAGTTAACCTTTCCAATAGACTGAAAAAAAAATCATTAAACATCTAAGGGAGACTTCTTAAATGTGTGTGAGGATTCTGCATAGTGTCATCTGTTATTAACTTTCCCTGAACAAGGAACAAATTCTTTCCTTCATTCTCCTTTCTCCTCCTCTGTGTACTTACGATGTCTCCTTAGTGCCCTTTATGTTCTTTGAGAAGAACATCTCTTTTTGTGCCTTGGCCTTCCAGTTTTGTTCCTACATACATTTATTTCCTATTTGCCCTTTATAACTTGACCTAGTTTCCACCCTTCTGAGCAATCCTCCTGCAGTTTAAGCTCATTAGAGAGCTCCTGATCTAACCAAGTTGGTCTCTTATTACACAGTTTCTCTCTTCTCTGGATTGTGGACCTATCTCCTACTACATTTGAACCTCAAAGCACATTCAGGACACCATAAACCAGAAGGCAATACCTCCTTCCTCTTTTCTTTTACCTGCTCTTCCTGAGTAAGTTTTTCCTTTCTAAACCAGCATTCTGCTCATAGATTCTGGTGTGCCATTTAAATTGCAGGTTTGATTTTACATTAGTAGTTGCATTATAGTAAAATGTATTCCCATTTAGTCCCTGTGTTTTAATCCTCTGTACACAAAAAGCTATATATTCATCAGACAACTACTTTATGTCCCTCCTAAAATCCAAGTAGTGCCATCTCTATTTTACAACTTACCACTCAGATTTTAGACTCCTGTAGGGTTTTTATGAACCAGGAACAAAAACTTCCCACAAGCTAGCAGGACTTTAAACACAGTAACTCTGTCACTATCTTTCATTTCATTTTCCCAGAGGTCATCATGAATCTGCCTCTCCTCACACAGCAGTCACTTAGGAGCACACAGTCTCCAGATGCCATTATCGATAGCCATTTAAATACACCTACCTACAAGGATCAGGAACTTGTTCCTCCTTGCTGAAGGACTTGCTTTAGGGACATTCTCCTGTTTACTATGTCCCAGTTTGTGTTCAAATGCTGGTTTATAAACCCTTTTAGCCTAAACCCTTGTTTAGTCTTGCTCCCTGTTGTGTCTCATTCACTTCACCTCCCATGAGCAGCAAGCTAGTGCTGCCCCACTCTCTCCCACTCAGGCTTCCTGTTAACTTAACTACAAGCCAGATTTGCTCACCCACGAGAATGACACACTTGCTAAAACAACTCTCTCCATGAATTCTCCTCTTTGCTTCCCTGTACAACAGCTGAACACATCCCAGGCCCTGTCAGCTACCGTGGGAGCTTTCACAGGTCCTTGTTACCGTGACAGGCAGCCAGCTGGTTATTTGAACAGTGACACTATGCCAGTTAAGGACACGACTGTCCTTATTTTTCTTGAAGTTACTATTGCCTTAGAACAGTGTTATCCAAGCCCAGTCCTGACTGTCCACTGAATTCCTTACAGATCCCACTCTTAGCCCCATTTAAGTACATATTGCCTCAACCTGGGCCTCCCCAGAGAGCAGGAAAGCCCAAGGGACGGGAAAGAGTAGGCTTTCTCTCTTACCTTCATAGGCTGGAGTTGCATCCTCGTGATCCTTGAGGGGTCTACCACTGGCTTGGGGCGCCTCAGCGTGTCGAGAATGTTCTGCCATTGAGGTGGCAGACCCACAAATTTGCCCTCCTTTGGGTCAAAGGAAGTGTGGACACGGTGCTCAAAGTTCTGTGGAGCAGAGATCTCCGGGCGTTTCTTCTTCTTCTTGCGGAACATGATGCCTGAATCAGAGAAGGCAATGCCATCAGTGCATGTCCAGGTTCAACATGGCCCATCAGTAATATCACATATCAATTATAATAGTTAATTACATTATTAAGAACATTTTCTAGTCACAAGCACTTTAACAACAGAGTTATCATTTTCTTGTACAGATGAGGAAATGGAGGCAACAAGAGAGCTCAAGAGCTGGGACTTTGAGTGACCTTTCTCATGCTCTGCCCACTGTGAAGCAGTGCTCCTATTTCAGAAAAGGAACAGAGACCTGTTATATCTGTGGCTGAACTCCTACACTTGGCTTCCTTTATTTCTGCAAATTCACATTGCATGATATAAATGTTTTAAATATCTATAGGAGATACATTCTTGTCCCTGCCCATTGCAGGAGGGTTGGAACTAGATGATCTTTTAGGTCCCTTTCAACCCAAACCCTCCTATGATGCTATGATATGTACCTTGGTTAAATCACTTTGGAAGCCAGCCAGTTAGTGTTAATTCCACTACAAGCTTGGAATGAAGGGTGGTTATGAACAGGTTTCAGGCTGTCTTCTCACTGGTTACTCCAGGTAAGTAATATACGTTGGATTCCCATTTAAAAACGACAGAGTTGGGCTGCTCTTCCTTTGGCAATAAGAGTGATTTTTTGCTCTCAGTTTTTCTAGCTTAGGCAGAGGGTCTGGGAGAGAGGGAGGAGGTGGTAGGTGGAAATCAAACCTGTCAGCAGGTAGCTGAAGAAGCTAAAATTAAAACCTAAGACTCCTTTCCCTTGGGGGCTGAAAGAGACAGTTTGTGTGAAGAGCCATTACAACTGCAACAAGCCAAAAGCGGCTACACTTAAATATACCTGAACACAAGAGACTATAAAAACCTGCATTTAGACTTTATAGCCAAAAAAAGAGATGTAGATAGATAGAAAACCGAAAGGTTTAGACCTTCTTGAGATTGGGAAGATATAAAGGGAAAGGAAGAACTGGAGCTCTGCAGGCAGTCACAGAGGTGGGAAAGCTGGAGTAACTGGAGGGCTGCGATGGATAGACACAACTCCTTCACAAAAGACAGACAGGGAAGATGGGGTGAGGGGGAAGTTACTCTTTCCATGAAGAGCCAGCTCAGAGGCAGGGAGATTTTCTATGGAGGGTCAGGCTTTTCAGTGGGAGAGCGGTGGGAGTCAGAGATGATAAAAGGAGAGGCGTAACAAGAGAGGTCCCAACTGGACAGAAGGGAAAACTTTTATGTGACTAGGAGAGTCCATCATTGAGCAGGACAGGCTGTACAGTCTCCATCCTCAGAGGTTTTCAAGAGCATGTTTACTCTTGCAGACAAAGCCCTGAGCAGCCTGGTCTGACCTCCCAAGAAGACCCTGTTTTGAGCAGCAGGTTGGACTCCAGGTGTCTTCATGTCCCTTTCCCCTGAATTGTTCTCTGAGTCTATCGATTAGTTTGGTAGCTTCAAAGTTACAAGTATTCCAAGTTACATTTTCCTATTTGCTGTTGAAGAACATATTTAATGGGTAGATTACTGTATGTAATGTTCTGTAGATGCAATGGAAGTGGTGTGCCCCAGAGCTCCTCTTCAAGGTGCTTTCTGTTAATGCACAGGATGAACTGCACAATGAGAGCCATCAGAGAGATGGGACAAAACAGACTCAGTGACCAAATATTTTAGGTATTGCAGTGCTAAAGCTCTCTGGGAAAAAGCTGTACAGGTTTCTTTAAGGCACTTTTTCCCCAATAGGGGAAAAAAGTTTATGTGCTCTTCCCTTTCCACTGACAACTTTAATATTAGCACTTGCGTCTCACTAATACTCCTAAAGTCATGAATGCTGCCTCTTGCTTGACATCAGGTAGATGATTTTTGTCACAATCTTCAACTCTATCTCTTGTGATTACTCTTCCCCTGTACAGGACCTCAGCTTCCCGCTATTTGTGCTGAATAAATATTTACACGGTCAGAGACCAGAACATGTACAGAGATAATGTGTTGTGTGGATATGGACAGGCTTCTAGAGGACACTGGTCTCAAAACTCAGCAAACCTCGTGCTTTTTTCCCCCCCACAGTGAAATCCAGGTTGTTCCACTTCAAACTTGTTTGAGGAGCAAAGTGCAGGCACCAGGTCAATGCCAACATTGTTTCCGAGTGCTAGACTGAGATCCTGAAACATGTACACTCTGGCTTAACATTTGGTTACCACGATCCTGCAGTCACTGGGATGGGAAGGGTTTGTATGTTGCAGAAGGATCTTTACACCATCTAAACCCCCTTGGTAAAGTACAGACTTCACACACTGACAATGTCCATTGCAGTACTACATCCAGAAGCCTACTAAAGATACCTTAGAGTTGAAAAAGAAAGCAAAAGGTTAGACAAGTAAAAAAGCACTTACAGAAGAGGCTGGAAGCAACTGCTCTGCCCAGAAGAGCTTTCACAGCCAGGATAATCTTTGCTTAGAATATGTTCCAATGAAAACCCAAATACATCTTAATGGAGAGATTATAGGAATACCGTCCGTGCTCCAGGTCTGGATTGCAACTACTCAAACACACTGATTCATAGAATCGTAGAGTCACAGACTGGGTTGGGTTGGAAGGGACCTTAAAGCTCCTCCAGTTCCAACCCTCTGCCATGGGCAGGGACACCTTCCACTAGAGCAGGTTGCTCCAAGCCCCTGTGTCCAACCTGGCCTTGAACACACGTAGGGCAATTCCTTAAGGAAAAAAACACATGCAGACAATTCTGGAAGGATATTCTAATAGCTCATGGCGTTAGTACTATTCAAACCAACAGCTGGTGCTACTGAGGAGCTCTCACAGCCTCCAAGGAAAGCAGGAAGTATTTCTGTAGTATTATATCAAGTGCTTCAGTTCTGAATCAGTGACTACATGTCACTCCTGACAGCTACTTGATCCACCAGAACAGGGGTATTTCCAGACTAAGAAATGGTACCATTTTGGCCAGTACCTTCCCTTCTCTTGCTTCTCTCACAGCTTCATTTCTCATCTCATCTCCATACAGAGAAGGTATTCAGGGCACAGCACACAGTGTCTTACAAGTTTGCTCTTTATCTGCTTCAGGTGGCCAGTAAAATGTGGTGTTACAACAATTAGCACTTGTAGTATCAATTGTTTTCTGAACATTTCAGACATTTCCCCTTAAGGAGAATGATTCCAGCTCAACTAACCCAAAATGCAAATCTGTAAAGCCCAGGTGGTATTTTGGCCTCAAACAGAGCAGTGGCTCTATGCCAGCACATCAGTTTGCATAAGCACAAACACTTACTACATTCGTATACTTACATTCAGTCAACACCTGGACTCCACCTAGATCCTCTATACAAAGCATGCTTCCTAAAGCCAGCAAGAAGCATCTGCTAAGGTCATGGCCAATCTGAGGGTGAGTAGCTGACACAGCCTGACTCTACCTTATGCTTATAACAGACATCTTAAAAACAGCAAAATGTAATCAACTCCAAAACCAACATACCCCTGGGTATCCACTGACATTTGTTTTATAGAGTCAGCATCAATCTTTGCTTATACAGACATTGCCATATCAGACAGGTGGTTTAAAGGTACCACTGCATTAAGAGCAAATGAAATGAATACACTAAAAACAGTTATTTGAAACCCAATGGACTGCAATAATCTGTGTAGGTTTTGCATTTCATGGAGAAGGTCTGGATTTAAGCAGTCTCCTTTCACTTTGTGGTTGTCATGCACAAGCTATTTACTTGTATTTCCAATACCCACCTAAAGCATGTTGAAATACAATACATAAAACAGGCCTTTTCTAATTCAGTAAGAAATGCAGAACAATATTTTATGCAGAGAAGATTTTGTAAATCAAGCCAAACCTGTATTTTAACGCAGACAGCATCCCTTTAATACAACAGCACAAATCCTGTGACACTGATTTTATAATCATCTCCTAGACTTTACTCTTTCATTCACTGCTGACAACTGCACTGTACGAAATGTCACAAACATAAATAAGAAAAGTCACTACCACAAGACAAAAGCAGTCGGAGATTGGTATTCTCTCAGCGATCCATTCCTGCTGCCTGGGAAACCACGTTAGGTTTTTCAACTCCACATATAGCTGTTCCTAGATGATACAGTTCCAAAAGCTGTCACATCTGCCAGGGAGCATGAGAAAAAATCCCACAGCCAGCAGATCCAGAGCAGGGGGAGGGATCGGCTGGGAAGGAGGGGCAAGTAGAGCGAAGGGTCAGGCTCAGAGGAGAGGAAGGGGTGGGAAGACTAAGGATGGAAGAGGGAAAGGGGAATGAGAGTTAGGAAAGGAAAGACGAATGGCTGGGAGACAGGCAACCCGAGGAGCAGGGCACAGGAAAGAGCCAACCCCACTGCAAAACAGAAGTAGATAAATGTTATCAGGAATTGCTCAGTATGACACCCGAGTTCAAACACACAAAGCAGCATGCACTGTCATTGCATCTGACTTGCCTCCACCCCATACACACACAGTCACATACTCCATTAGTATAGATGCACTGTACTTATCCATGTCCATGTTCACTCACACGTACACTTGATGATAGCAAGACAGCAGAGAGCTACTTCAGTCTCACTTGTGTAGTTTCCAGTTAAAAATAAGCTTTCCCTCCCCCTGCTCACTGCAGCAACCGAACGCGCTCCTCAGTGCCTATGGCTCTGCTATCGCAGATCTGGATGCTGCTCTCTACATTCCTCCCTCCCCACACAGCAGATAACGTTGGTCCCTGGGCTGGAGAAAGCCATTCCCCTGATTTCTGAGTACTCCCTCAGCTGATATGTCAAACCACTCTGGGCAGCTACAAGAGGAGGGGGAGAGCTCTTCCTACAGGACCTGGGGACCTGCAAAATGCAGATTGAGGTTGGAGTAGGAAGATGAAGAAGATCCCAAAGAACCCACCAATTAAAAGGAAAACCATTTCCATACTCTGCCACAGGTCACTGTCATGTAATGCATTTCAAATGCAGCACAAGTTAAATAGGCCACTATCGATGCATGTTGTATGCATATGCTCACTCATATGTATGTGTGAACATGCACACAGGGTACTTCATTGCCTTCCATACCTCCTAAACCCTAATATTTACCCTCCTGAAGTTTCTGACATGATTGTTGTTTATAACAAGCCATAAACGTTCAGAGCAGTTTGCAGACAAAGAAAAATGACAGGTTACTTCCCTGGGGAGTTACAAATCTAAATGTGACTTCACACAGTGAGAAATGACAACAAAGGGTGAGCAAAAGGGAGAAAGCAAATGGGCTGAAATCTGAAATGGGATCTAAGAGCACAGAGGCACGATGACACCTTCCACATTGGTCTGCAATTGGAGTTTTAGAAATCCTGGGTTAGGTACTTGTATTTCTCCCAAAGGCAGAGTGGATATTTGCTTGCTGTGCTGTCACTTCCCCAATTTCAAGTCCTTCCCTTCCACTCCTCTCTCAGCCCCCATCAGCAAAGCTACGTGTTGGAGCAAACCAGCAGCACAACAAACTGATGTAACGCTCTAAATCCTGCCCAAACACACACATGAGTGCACAGATTAATATTACACTAGAAATGAGCTTAGGGACAGACATATTTGTTATATTGGTGGGTTTCTGTTTGCCAAATGAGAAAGAGAACACAACTGCTGGATGGCTTTTGCTGTGCCTCCTCTGAACAGGGTCTGAAGGCCACGGTGCTGCCTCTTTTTCTCCTGCTCCATTTCCTTGCTCATAAATTAGGAGTAAAGCCTGAAATGCAGTGAACGCCTATTTGCAAAGCTTGTTTTGGACGCTGCTCAGTGACATACTTTTAGGTGTGTTTTTAGACCAAATCCATTCTGGGACATATAAAAGCACATGCAAAGACCTCTTGAACTTTCACAAACCAGTACAGGCACGTCCCAAATGCTAATGGGCTTTTTCCCTTGACAAGTACTAGTTTTTCCATTCTTTCCAGTCCCTTAGAAATCCCAGCTCAAGTCACTGTCCCACTGTGCCAGTCTCTGAAGCTGGGCCCCACCCTGCAGAGGTTTCATCTGACCAGACAAAAGGTAAGGAAAAGGAATTATTATCCTCATTTGCAGACGAGACAGGACAAAAATTACTAGCTTGGTTTCTTCTCAGCTATGTGTAGATTAGCAAAGCTAAAAGAGCTTCCAGGGACGTCTCCTGGCTGCTTTTTAACTTCATATCAAGGTCAGATCCAGGCCCAACACACCCTGGCTTGCATGGAGAGAAAAATGGGTGCACAGCACCAGTGAGAGCCAAGACGTGCTCTGACCACACGTTTGATCTTGGCACCAGCACGTAGGTCTAGACACCATGACAGAAACCAGCAGCACAGAGAGAAATCACACCCAAACCTCAAGTGCAATCCAATGCCTTCATTATTAGATCAGCCTTTTCCATCTGTGTTTGGTTTGTTAGAGGGTTACAGCTAGCAAATACCACTGCAGGACCCAGAGAAGGCTGCAACTCATCACAGCCTCCTCACCCACAGCCAGCAAGATGAGTGCTGCAGCTCATAAGGCTGAGGCATAAGCCACTTAACAACAATGACCCTTTTTCCCCACCTTTTAAATACCATTAAATGGGGCTGTGACCTGTTCTGGATAGACAAAACCATGCAGCACGGCACCTCTTTGACACGTGCCTTACCCATGCACACTTTACTGTTCCATGTCCAAGATGTAACTGCATTGTTTCAAATGGGTTTACTGACATTATTTCCAATGGGTTTACTGACATCATTTTGCCATGAAGGATGCATTAGGGTTAAAAACAAGTGGCTGTATTTTGGTGTTAATCCAAAATATCAAAAAGCTTCAAGACAGGGATTAAAGGCTGTGGGGCTTCACTCTCCACTGTCTTGTGTGACAGATCCATTCAAAATGAGCATTAAAATACTACCAAGATTAGAATAAGAACATTTAAGGTTCTGTCTCTAAAAAATCACATGAACAGCAACATCTTACAGATCAGATAGGAGGTCACGTTGGGACATGTGCAAGGGGCCACATCTGGTGTGCTGGGTCATATGACACACGGAGAAGCCAAGGCACTGGGCTGCATCTGCGAAACATGTTCCTTCCAACAAAGCACTTTGGAACACCGGGTGCCACATCCTGCAGCTCTGCCTGAGCCCTGTAACCTCGCTGTGTTCCTCCATGCCACGTCCTGGATCACAGATCCAGCTGCCTCTGGAACACTGGGTTATTAGAGGGAAGATGCAAATGTACATGGCACAGACTTAACTTGTGGGAAGCACCAGGCAGGATCCAAGCAAGAGTGGCACACTCAGTGAGCATGGCCAGTGACTTGCACCCAGACCTGTCCCAGCAGAGGCACTGGTGGTCATACACATCCTGGATCACCACTGTCACTCCAGCAGCATGGCAAAGGGCTGGAAGAGACACTTCAGTGATTCCCCAGAGTACCCAAGTATAGAGATGCAAGAGTTAAACTTCCTTCCTGTGTAAACAACACTAAGCAATCTGAGTCCTTATTTATGATCATCATGTTCTCCCGAAGTGAGATACAGATATATTTAATTGCTGTCAACAGCCTGCAAGGCAGTTCACTTGTGTTATTCCCACAGGATAATTGATGGGAAAACTGCAGCCCAGGCAGTGTGCCCCAAAACACGGAGGAGACAGACGAGCTCAGACCCCACAACCTGGCTGACTCTCAGTGCCTTCCTACTCACTGCTGCCAACCCCGAGAGGGAAATCCAAATCAGAACAGACAAGTCTTCTCCTTGGGAGTATCAGTTATTCTGCTCTGCTTGGAAAGGAAAAACACTGCCATGAGTATGAATGTTCACATAGCACTTCATACATTAAAACCTGAAGTGCCCTTATAACACAAGTGAAGATAAATAACTGTTGTTTGCAGCTATGTTATTCATCAATTAATTACAAAGTAATCTCATTACTAACACTATAAGTTAAAATGGCTCAGCCCTAAGGGATATGTAATTTCCTGAGATTTTCTAAGGGACTTTTTGAACTAAAAGTTCAACTCTATTTCAGCACCCTACATTCACATTGCTCTCTTATGCCAGACAAATGGAAGATCAGTCTCAAACCATCATCATCACTAATGACCAAATGTCAGTGCATTAGTCCTCAAACCATACTGAGAAAATCCTTTAAACCAGACCTGTATCAGCCAAGTCCCAGTTCTATACACCACTGTGCTGTGCCCATTATAACTTCAAAGCCAGTGAGACTGGTGCAGGAGCAGGGTTAGTACAACAGACAAGAAAGCTGGTCCCCTACTCCAGAACCTCCCTGGGAGCTTGCTGTCCTCTCTCCAGCTATCAGTGCTGTGCAGCAAAACGTGCTGGTCAGCCTTCAGCTGCTCTTGGTGACTTCAGAGCTGATGTCCTGTCCATGTACTGATGCACAACTCTGAATGTGATCAGACTTCAGCATCTCTATTGGTACCCTCAAGAAACCATGGCGTGCAATGCAGATCTCAGAACCTGGCTGGGTTTTTGCTTGTAGTTGGTGTAGACTAGTCCAAGCTGTTTTAAGCAATTTGCACTAAATATTTAGCTCCTTCCTCTGCTTGTGAATTTCCCTAAGCACATTAGAGAAGTAGGTTAGAAAGTGCTCTTCTTCTGATTGGAGGCAGGACAGCAAACTTCTATAGTGCTTCTCCCTGGCAACCAAAACCATTTTGTGACCAAGCAAGAGTTATGTTTCTCACTTCTGCAAGCCTATGCAGGAGGACCCAGGTACATACATACCCCTGTACAGGGAGCAGACTGGAAGCCCAGTTACTAATCCAGCAAACTATTTGCTGATAGACCTTTCCACTATTTGATCAGCTTTGCTACTAGATACATAAACCATTGCTCACACTTAGCACACAGGATGTACATACCAAGGCAGTGTATTCAAATCAATACCCAGCTTCATCACACTGTCAAGAATGAGACTTTTCAGTGGAAAGGGGTTCAGAGAGCCATACAGCAGAGGTCCTTCCCCCAGAGTAGTGGCTGACTCAGGTTTTACCCAAGAACTCAGAAAAGCAGAGGAAGCCTCAGCAAGTATCTCTTACTCTATGTACAACCCCCCCTCCACCTCACCCAAGAACTCACACTCACCAGCCACAAACTTCTCTTCTGGTTTGTCAGTACTCTGTCCCCAAATACATTAAAGCATTAATGTCCTGGCAAAGAAAAAAGCAAAGGCATCAGCGAACCTCTTTTCTGCAGCTGTAAATACCTGGCTCTTTATGTTGGTTACTACCTGGCAAAAATAATTAAGCACAAATGCCCAGTGTAGCTTCACCAGAAGGAGATGAGCCAGCTCTCAGGTAGCCAAAATCCACTCATGCACTCATACACACACGAGTACTACGGGTCAGTTTCAGTGGGTGTGCTGAAAGGCTCTTGGCTGGCACAGCAGCAAGAGGTCAGGAGTACAGACATGCAGGGTTTAACCAGGGAATCAATTAGACCTCACAAGACATGGTGAGGGTCCTTCAGATACAAGAGACCTCAGAGGAGATACTGCTATGTCTCCTGTAAAGGCAACGAGCATGCATGTTCCTGACATGCTGTCTGCTCTCCCAAGCATCATCCACAGTAATTTTTAACCCCTTCTTCATCCCAGTGTTTTAAGAACATCACCCTGCAAGATTCAACAATGCATTTTCCTCTCCATATTCCCCATCATCCTGAGGGTCAATAGGCTAAAGCTCTAGACCCCAGGCTCCACAGACCCAAATGTTGGTCCACCTAAAAGACACTGGAAAGCAAAAAACACAAGATCTTACTGGCAGTCCTGCTGCAACAATGCCGGTAGAGGACAATTCCGAGTGAGAGGAGAAAGAAGGGTCTGGAGGGAAACTCTCCCACTGTCATGCAGCAAAGCCGATTGGAGGACGGTGTTGCTGGGCTATAGGAGTAAAGATGAAGTAAAGTCCTTCCCAAAGGAATCCACCTCCTGGTTTTTCTTCCCTTCCAGGACCATCCCTTGAGAGAAAAAATTGTATGACCCCCTGAAACCATTCCCCTCTCACTCTACCTTAGGCTGGCACTGCCAACACAGGCTAATTCTTGGCAGTGGCAAGGCTTAGCTCCGGAGGGAAGGGGTTAAGCTGTAGCTGCACAGCCACCGGGGAGTGAAGACGTTAGTTCAAACTGACAAACCTAGTCCTCTGTAAACAGAGGAACAGCAGCCATTAGGACATGGTTGTTACTGCTTTAAAGCAAGCAAGCAAGCCAATACTGAGCCCCAAATCTGCAGGAAGGAGCTTACCCCTGACTCCTCATTGCTCCGTAAGCAGAGGTGAGGTGCGAGTGCTCTGCCACCGGGATCCGCTGACACGCCGATAAACTTGAGAGGGAAAGACGGCGGGAGCAAGCGGGAGAAGGAAAAGGGGTGGAGGCAAGTCTGACATGTTTGTACAGTGCCTGCTTCACCTAAGCTGCCGAGTTTGATTTCAGGGCGTGGTAGCAGATGGGACACAGAAGCTCTTAGCGCGGAGAAGCCTCAGGTTCCTCTTCCAAGGCAAACGACGGACGCCGATAGCGGAGCCTCTTGGGACCATCTTGCCTTCTCCTCATCGTCTTCTCCTTCTTTGGTCCCTAGAGGGGATGAGAAAGAGCTCAGAGTCACACCTGGGCACTGAAGTCTGCTGGGTCTCAGGCAAGAGCCTTTGGGGAGATCATCTCCTGTTCCCCTCCATCCTTTTTTTACATCCCCACTTCACTGCTGACTTATTAAAGCTCGTCAGCTCTTCTCTCTCTGCTCCACAGCCTCAGGGCCTAGAGCTGCTGCAGCTTCTAACGAATCCAACATCTCCGCCAGTGTTGCCTGGCTGCAGATTTCAGGACCTGCCCCGATCCCCTTGTCATTCCTGGCAGGAAAGCTTTGATTTCTTGCTCTATGGCTGGGTTATAGAAGAATTCACCCATGTATTTGCATTGCAGATGAGCAGCACATGACCTGGTGCTTTTACTTTTCCCCTGTCGCTGCCCGGCGTGAGTCAGTGCTGCGAGGGCTGAAGTCTTGTATCACCCTGTAATCCTGACGCCGCGCCTCGGGGCTCACCAGCTCCTGGAAATAGCCGGTTCCACAAGCAACTCGTGTTCAGTGGGACACCAGCTCCACCACCAGCACTGGCGGATGGGCAGGGGTGGAAGGGGGCATCCTTAGAGGACACTTATGGGATTACAAGCCTGGAAGAGGTCAGAGTTCATGTCAGCAAACCCATCAGTTCCTCTTGCTCCACTGCAAATAAAGAGGATTCTTGGCCTCTGCAGACAACTAACAATGCTGGCTTAACCTTAGGATACTTTTAGGTCCAAAGAGCAGAGATAAAAGCCTTAAAAATCCACCTTTTGAACTGCCCTTAAAGTAAATAAAGGGCATGCTACAAATAATCATTAGGCTGTCATCACTTCTGCTGGGAGAGGCTTGTCCATCAGAGGTGGACCAGCCCAGTAGCGTTTTAGCCATGTTCCCTCATTCCCATTTTCCCTCCTACCTGTTCATCCTGCCCAACTAGGCTGCAGTATCTTTGTACAACAACCAGAGTCACAGATCTATTGGGAATGCAGCTCTACAGCAAGATAATGAAGAAGGAACAGAACTGGGGTTCATATAGGGAGCATAGAGGGAACCCTGGCATTGTAGCTGGTGGTCTGAGGTTCCTAATCCTCATTTCCAGACCTGCTAGCTAAGTTGTGGAAAGCTCCTTCCTGAAAGTGCAGTCACCACATCTACATTACACTGCAGGTCCCTGCCTGCCAGAGCCTGCCAAAGAGACCAAGGTTTCCTGCCTGTTACCTCACAGCAGCATCCCTAGGGTACAGGAAATAAAGGTAGCCAGGTTCCTTTCTGTCTGGGGATGAGCTTGTCTCCTACAGGGCAGGCCCTGTACACAGATGTAATCAGAAGAAGAAAAGTCCATGTTAATAGTAGTAAATAAACTACAATCAAGAGAGGGGGACACATTCTTTCTCTAGAAGACTGGAACTTGCAAGGCAGAAGCAGCCTGGTGGAGGATCAGAGATGAGGAAACAGAGCATAATCCTGCTAGGTGTGGAGGAAACAGGACAGCGAGGGCAAAGTCGCTGTCATCTGCTGCATCTCTGCTTTGCTGATGTGCCAGTCAGTGAGGAGTCGTCTACACCACCATAGCTTTGGGAGCATCACAAAGCAATGTCATTTGTGTTCTACAAGGAGTCACCCAGGCTTGGAACTGGCTTCAGATTTGCATAAGGATTATATTTCATGGGCTTACATGCTAAGATAGTCTTCTAGAACAAGACACGAGTTCTTTATAAATGGAAGAGCCTGATTTTACTTGTCAAGACACAAGTTTAGATGAAACCAAGGCATCTTTGAGTTGGTGTGAACCTCTGCTGCCTACAGTCTTAATGAAAAATGAGGACACTTCCCAGTGTTTCTATTCACAAGTTTGGTCCCACAGTCCCACACTCCTTGAAGAAAAATTTCCCAAAGTGATGCATTTCTAATTTCCCCCTTTAGCAACTGTCCAATATTAAACATTTCTCTGCTCCTTCCCCTGCCCACTGCTCCCTTCTTACCTAGGGAGTTGCACAAGATAATGTAACTAATGATACTCACACATCTCTATAAACACATACATACACACCCCACTCCTCCTACAGCTGCTCTACTCCATGCTGCTCATTCAGGTCCTGTCTGCCTTGGCTGTGGCAGCCAGAACTGGCAAGCAAGAAGTGCTGCAGGGTACATTGACTAACTGCTTGCATTGCAGACTGCCTGATGTATCTACACACACAGCAAAGGCCATTCCATGCTCCATGTCCCCTCCCCAGACACAAAGCATAGCAAATTGCAGATGAGAACTGCAGATCTCACCTCTTTCCTCACCCTGCCCGTCCACATCACTGCATCAGGAAGGCACCAGGACTTCACGCCCTGTGCTGTTGCTGCAATAGATTCCATTTAAGCCCATTTCACCTCTATTGGAACAGAATTTTGTGAGAGAAAAAAAACCCTTTTCAACATTTTACAATGCCAACAGGCAAGACTGGGCACTTCCAATCTTCAGATGGCCAAATCTACAAAGCCTTTCTCCTGCCTCAGCCAGGAGAAACATATTTGGGCACCTCTTTGGAGTTTGTGGGACCTGGGAAAGCTGTTAGGAAAAATTTATCCTGCTTCAACAAAGCTTCCAGAGAAGCCTAATACCAAGGCACAGTAAATCTGATGCATTCAGGAAGTCCCAGTAAGATCTAAGGCAATTCCACCCATGGAGATAGGTTGTGGTTCAGAGCCAGACCTTCGAGCTGGGCTCCTCTGAGCACTGGGGTTTGCTAGGAGGCACAAATGCACTTCCACCAAAGACATGCGGTCCCTCTTCTCTTTCATGGCTCCTGAAGTCCAGAGTAAGTTGGACAGGGAAGAGAAAAAATACACCAACAGTTGGGACAAAGGGGTTACGAGGAGAAAGGCTGTGTTGCAAATTCACCAAACATCAGCATCAACTGGTGGGAAGAAGCATGAGATAGGAATCAAGTCTGCAAGTCTCTTAATCAACACATGACATTAGCCAGGACTGGAGATAAGGAGGGAGCAATGCAGAGGCAGTTTCGTTTTAAATAAGTGCTTACAGCTCAGCTACTTTCTCCAAGGCTGCTGTATCCAGAGGTGGGCAGAGCATTTCAAGAGAGCACTATTTGGATTGCTAGCTCTAATGTTCAGGTTATCCTCCTGCTACTGTGTATTGCTGACATTATAGAGGCAGTGTCCTGGAGATCCCAGCAGGATCCACTAGGTCCTGGTTGATAAGAAGCTTCCCATGACCCAGCTTCAGCGTGTGCTTAAGCCCAGA
The DNA here is from genome assembly GCF_004027225.2 of Strigops habroptila. NCBI lineage: Eukaryota > Metazoa > Chordata > Aves > Psittaciformes > Psittacidae > Strigops > Strigops habroptila. The sequence goes on from NC_046358.1 coordinate 982,067, forward strand.
ACACCACCCATGCTCTGGGCTGACCCCCAGAGTCTGAGCAGCAGGTCAAGGGAGCGGATTCTCCCCCTCTGCTGCATGAAGGGGAGACCTTAGAGCAGCTCCAGTGCCTAAAGGGGCTCCAGGAAACCTGGAGCGGGGCTTTGGACAAGGGCCTGTAGGGACAGGCCAAGGGGAATGGCTTTAACCTGCCAGAGGGGAGGCTGAGATGAGCTCTGAGGCAGAAGCTCTTCCCTGTGAGGGTGCTGAGGCGCTGGCACAGGGTGCCCAGAGAAGCTGTGGCTGCCCCATCCCTGGCAGTGTTCAAGGCCAGGTTGGACACAGGGGCTTGGAGCAACCTGCTCTAGTGGAAGGTGTCCCTGCCCATGGCAGGAGGTTGGGACTGGAGGAGCTTTAAGGTCCCTTCCAACACAAACCACTCTGGGATTCTATATCATTCTATGACAAAGCTGCACCTACACTCCCACTGTGTGAGCTCCTTCAGTGTGCTGGGAAGTGGCCCCAAGGTTTACAGTCTGATCCAGTTTCCATTTTTTTTGGCGCAATTCAGAACAAAACCCAAATGCACCAAAGATGAAGACCTGGAAGTTGCTTAAGCAACTCCAGCACCTCTACCAGAGCACTGCAGGCTCTTCTAGATCAGGACACATCCCCGTGGCAGGGCAGCATGGTGCTCAGAGTCCCTATTCACCATATGCACATCACCACATACAACCCACACCGGGTCACATGAAAGAATAAAGTTTGTGCCGCTTCAGGCTCTTGTGGGCACTAAGGAAGAATCGCAGCCAGGCTCTGCTGGACCATGCAACTCCAATGGTGGAGCAAAGCAGAACCAACACAGGGGCCTGCAGATTCTGCCAGGATGAGGACACTGGGCTATGCAGAGAGCTGAGAACACAGGCAAGAAATCAGATTAAGCTTAAAGAGAGCAAGAAAACAGCAGATTCTCTGAAAATTTCCACTCCCACTGTGATGAGGAGTTGAAACTAATGCTCCAGAGGATCACCTGAACACAGCACACGCTATTTTGCTACTGGTTGAATTCCTGTGGCTTGGTAGACATTCCCTGCAGATAATATCAATACAGCTTGGCTCACAGCCACCTCCTGCTCCTTCCAGATCTTTTACTTGCAAAAATTCACAGACATATTAAGTTATAATGGAAGTAACGTCATGCTCCACCAGACAAGTCTGTGCCACCCTCCACAAGAGGTATATCTGCTGCTTCCCATAAAGTCAGGACTATCAGTCCGTCAATGGCAATACCACAGCAGGAATTCAGTGTATCCTACCTTTTCCAGTCGCCAGGTCACCTTGGGAAAGGCATTCTGCACACTGGTAAGATGACTGTGACAACACTTAACTCCCACAGAACAGAGGCGGCTTAATCTGTTGGTTTTTCAGGCATGCTGCAATCCTTAAAGATGCTATAGAAATGCAGATTGAAGTCCCTGGCTGACATAAGAGGAATAGAGACTCCAGCTTTTGTTCTGAAGAACTAGGTCAGTCAGCTATTGCAAAAGTATTAACCAGAATTCAGAGTATTTCTAGTGGCTAAAATAATGGTAGCAAAAGTCTAATGCCATTTACTGTTATTAGTCACTCTCTACATCTGAGAACATTCAAACCCAACTCTCAAGAGCCTAGAATAATTTGAGGGCTGAAGCTTATGCTTGTCAAACCTCAGGCACGTGGCTCTGTACAGCACAAGAGCTCCCATCCCACTTGCTGGAGGCAGGAAACAACTGCCCTCATAGATGACACAGCTTTAAGCAGCTGAGTACATGGAGCTCATGTTTGAGAGCTTCACTGTTAGTCTTGTGCCAGGGAATGGGTGGTACAGTCACCCTCCCAGCAGCAGCCACCCTACAGCAAGTGCAGGAGGGTGCTTTGTACTGTGGTGGTGTACGGGAAGGTTATTTTGGGGGAAGGATGATGGAGGCAGAGAGCAGCTGTTTGAATGGAAGGTGACGAATAGAAAAGGGGAAGGGTCGACCATTGCAATGGGGATGAGGATCCAAAGTTTATCTCAACCCCCTCCCCTAAGAGTAATTTCTGCTCTTTCCTTCTAGGAGTCAGAGAAGCGTTTTACTTCCTTTATCCTCAGCTCTCTCCCCCAGTCTTTGTTCAGGCTGCAAGCTAAAATAGTCTAAATACCAGCACAAGACAGAACACACTGTTTCAGCAGAACACAGGCACATGATAAACCTTCCAACCACCATTTTCTCCCTTAAAAAAAACTTGTGAACTACCCAGAACATTTGTGCAACTATTATAGAACCATAGAATCACACAGTGGTTTGGGTTGGAAGGGATCTTAAAGCTCCTCCAGTTCCAACCCCCTGCCACGGGCAGGGACACCTTCCACTAGAGCAGGTTGCTCCAAGCCACTGTGTCCAACCTGGCCTTGAACACTGCCAGGGATGGGGCAGCCACAGCTTCTTTGGGCACCCTGTGCCAGCGCCTCAGCACCCTCACAGGGAAGAGCTTCTGCCTCAGAGCTCATCTCAATCTCCCCTCTGGCAGGTTGAAGCCATTCCCCTTGGCCTGTCCCTACAGGCCCTTGTAAAAAAGGTCCCTGTCCAGATGCTGTCAGAGTCCACAATAAGAAACTGTGACATGCCCACAGTCAGACAATGCACATTACAAAGGACTGAAACATGCCGCTGTTTCTGGTATTGCAAGAACACTTTTATACCAAAACCCTACTGCATGATTAATGGAGTCCAAGCTGAATACAGTCATACAGCCTACCTGACCACATGGACCTGCTGGCATTTGGCTGCAGTCAGAACAAATGCCCTTCCTCTGGAGCAAGTCTAGGTCCTGCTGGCTACTGTGTGGCTGAAAGCATAGAGGAACAACTGAACTGGAATCCTCTTCAAGGTAATCCAGAAAATAATCCACTTTATATCATAGAATCCCAGACTAGTTTGGGTTGGAAGGAACGTTAAAGCTCTTCCAGTTCCAACCCCATGCCACAGGCAGGGACACCTTCCACTAGAGCAGGTTGCTCCAAGCCCCTGTGTCCAACCTGGCCTTGAACACTGCCAGGGATGGGGCAGCCACAGCTTCTCTGGGCACTCTGTGCCAGCGCCTCAGCACCCTCACAGGGAAGAGCTTCTGCCTAAAAGCTCATCTCAATCTCCCTCTGGCAGGTTAAAGCTATTCCCCCTTGTCTTGTCAATACATCTATATATATATGAGTAATTAGTTAAAGGAAATATTCAGATTCTGAATAATAATAATTAAATAACTTAAGAAAGGAGCAACATAAGACACAGCCATTCAAGCTGTAAATAAAATTTTATGTCTCCTATTCTGCAGATCTAGAGATGCTGAAGCTGGCATCATAAAAATAAGTGAAAAATATCACTTAACCTTCTACTTAATCATCATTCATCAAACTACTAATTCAAAAACACATTTCTTGCTCATCTGCTCTCTGCAGTGCCAAAGAAAGTCTATAAATAAATGAATTCAGAGAAATGTGTTCAAATCAAAGAAGTATTAACTTAGTTCATTTCCATCTGTGACCTTTAAAAACAAATTCAAGTCTTGTTAAGACTCAGAATGAGCATTTGCTTGCTTTGTTCTTCAGAACGTTGATGCACACTGGAAGCCTGGTTAGCAGTTGTGCTCAAGCAAAGGTTTCCTACAGAAAGACTCGGGTAGTTATCTGGAATATTCTTCCATATCCTTCTTTCAACAAAGAGCAATCTCAGCCCAAGAACAGCCACCACCCATTATGAAGGTGACCACAAATGAGAAGTAGCCAGATGATTTAAGTGACCCTGAGTTCTAAGGGAGAGTTTAAACCCATGCTTTTAAATGACACAGAAATAAATGACAGTGTTCTTTAAATAAGTTCCTGGCTCAGCTTTACGTCACTCCGGCTGCTATTTTGCAGACGCTTCAGGAGAACATATTTAGAACTTGGAAGAGAACACAAAAGACCCAAGAGCTTTGCAAATTCCTGATTTGGGAGTAAGCAGCAGAATTAGTATTTTCTTCCTGTTAACACCCAACAGGGCATATTTTATAACAGTGTCAGAAATCAGGACGCTTCCTCAGTAGCAGTCACAAACAGGAGTGTCTTGTCTACTAACATCATCTGTGGTTGATGAGGTGGTCCAAGATCTAAACTACTTGTGACATTGCTTTATCCATTTCGGTTTCTAATGAAATAAACACAGCATGCATTTTCATTTTATGGCCCAAATAGTCTCTAACAGCATGTAGGTTTGCAATCTGATTTTCCATTACCTTTCACTACACACCCAGGAGCTCCGATTTCCACAAGTGAATTATGTGCGTACCCAAACTGGACAGCTCACTGTAGCATGAACAGCTCAAAGGTGACTTGCCCAGAGAGATTTCTTTCCTGTAATGTCTGTTCTTCAAATCCAATCCAAAGTCCCTTGAAACCAGAGGTTTCTCATTGACTTCCACAAGTACTAGAAAGATTCTTATTCCAAGCTGTATGCTACAGGAAAGGAGTTAATTTCCAACATTATTGTATGCATTTTTGTACTTTCTTTGGACAAGACCCAAAGTACTCATTATGGAGTGTAACACCCTGCTTAATTCTTCCAGAAACCAATCATAAGGCTACTATGAATGTTAATGAGCACTGAATCAAGACCCAGATGGTTTTTAAAGCAAAATTATCCCCATCTTGGTTATTTTAAGCTCTGAATAGTGCCTTCTGGCCACTACACATATTAACCCATCTGTTCCTGGGCCAGGTTAAGGCAAGACCTTCATACCAGTTCTCCCTATCCAAACACTGCTCTTCAGCTCCTGCAATGACTTGAAAAGTCACATCTTTGAAAGAAGACTCAATGGTTGATATGGGTGAGAATAAAACATACCCACAGCACAGCAGAGAGGGCAGTGGCCTGATCCATACTCTTTCAGTAACACAACTGAAGCTCTGCAGCCTATTTAGTGCTGTCTTCTGGACACAGTAACATGAATATCACCAGAGATCAGTAAGTGAGATCTATGAAAGTTTTCATCAGAGTATAAGAAAACCAAAATATAGTTGTTTATAAGGCATTGGGCATAGGGAGGAAAGTAGGAAAACTAGATGGCCATCAGGAAGATGACACTGCCACTACAGACTGTTCAACTGAACCAGATTCACAGGGGAAAAACAATTGAGCTCAGAGCCATCACTTGTCCCTGCTGAACTGCTGAGTGTGTTTGCCTTCCAGTTTGAAACAGCATGTTTCATTTTAAGGACTAAAGCACCTTTTTTAGACAGTGGTGTGTCAGGTATCTCCACATGGTATCGGCAGGGTACCTGCCCCTGGCCAGTGGATGCTGACTGCAGTGCCTCAGCTGAGTAGAAATGGCACTGCTCAGAGGTGTAGTTTGGCTACACTCTGATTCTTCAGAGCAAACTACAAGCTACCTTCCATATTTACCACAAACAACTATTACCTTACTCTTTCCTTTGACTAAACTTGGGGGTTTTGGGGCTGTCCTTGTTCCCTGCAGAGCACTGCTGTTGCAAATGGTAGCCTGTGTGTGTCAGATATTCTCCAGGTCTTCCTACTTCCCCTCAACAACCTGCAGGGGAAAAAAAATACATCCCTCAACTGTTTCCACAGTGCTCTTTGGTTGAAGCAGCACTATTCCTTGCTAGACTTTAAGCAAGTCCAGAGGAACATGAATTCTTGGTTAATGCTTCTTTCTTAGCAGATCTTGTCACCAAGAACTGACTACGGCAACACGTGCCAGCCTTTGTAAACCAGACAGCTTTCAGACAGCCACAATGCCAGCTGTGGTGGTTTGCTTGGGGTTTTGGATTGGCTTTTGGGAGGTAGGGGTGATTGCTTGGTTGGTTGGGTTCTTTTTCCAGTTTGGGGTAAGGGGGAAAGAAAAGAGAAAGAAAATAAAAAGAAACAGGTTCTACTACCTGCTTTTCTGGTCCCCAAGCAGCAGGTTCTTCCCTCACTTTCCTACCTTGGACAACAGCAGTTCTCATTCCAGCGCCCTGGCACCTCTGTTCTCTGTTAAATCGCTTTACAGTCACTTGTGTGGGTTTTTCTTTTTGTATTCTGGGAGGTTTTTTCCCATTTTTTCCTAAACCTTGTCTGGTAAACAGATGGACATCATGGAAATGAAAAGGATGAAGTGGAAAGAGTAACAAAAATCAAAGTGTATCATTATGCAAGTCAGTGATGGAAAAAAATCATGTCACTGTATATTACTCAGTTGAGAATGGTTAATGACTTGATGCTATTTAAGAACCTTACCAGAATGGGCATCACAGCTTGAGGAATGCAGACGGAGCTCTGAAATGATTTCACAATTCGAAATGAGGAGTGGGAGGGAAATGAGGAAGCAAAAGATGGTTAAATGTCCTTTCTTGCCTCCAGATGCATGACACATGGCTCACTTATCCTAAGTCTGGGCCTGAAATACTCATTTTTAATTCACTGAAAGCACATTGACTGAGCAGCAGGAGTGTGACACACTTAACTTGCTGTCATTTGTTAGAGCAGAGAAGGAGCTCAACCTCCTGGCTCTGCTGGGATTGCCAAGGAAAGCATCAGCCCCGGGTTCAGTAACTCAGACAACTCAGCCTCCTGAAATGGCCTGAGAGCCCCGAGGAGCTTTAACAGGTTTCAGTCCCTTTTGACTTGAACCACATTTGAACTTCTTAGCAGTGCAAAATCATTCTATCCTGTTACTATTCCTCTGAGCAATTGCATCCAGGCCCCTTTTATTATTACATTAGTGTAATTTTGTCTCCGACATTCCCCCAAGAGAAATTATTCATGTCCTGCTATTATTTATTTTACTACTAAGAGCCTGGGTTTTAGCTGTAGTTTTAATTAAATACCAATCCTCCTTCTCCTCAATTAGGATCACCTTTAGCTAGCTTGCTGTGCTTTGTGTTCTCCAGCAGTACCATTTGCTTCCTCCTATGCATCCGTCCCTCCACGGTTCTCTCAGGAAGGGCAAAAAGTCCCTCTCCCACCAAATCCCAGCAGCAAGAAGAAATACAAGAACCATCACATGCAAGATAATATGGTCCTTATGACTAGTTATGCAAAATTCCAGTTTAAATTGATGTCAAGTGATACTGACAAAAGCAGCAGCACCTTCCGTACCCCCCCAAAGCCATACTTCTGGCTGTGCACCAGCCCACAGCACACTGCTACTACTGTCCCTCTTTGGTTTCCCTGCTCCTCTGTAGCCTTGCTTGCACATCCCTTGCTCTCCTACCCTTTGATGCTGGTGTCTATCCTCTCCAAATGTCCTACTGAAAGTTGTCAGGGCAGGTTTTCTTTGGGAGTTTGAAGTTCAATGTGTCCACGCGCTGGGTAAACACCTCTTCAAAGTCTTTGCTGTCCCTGGATAATGATTCAGAGCACAACGTATTCCAGACTTCAGTACAGAGGATTCTTGGAAGCTGCCCTAGATTAGTGTTTTGAGAGTTATTCATTCATGCTCCCCAAGTGTCAGAGGCAGAACTGATGACTCCTGACGGCGAAGCTGGCAGGAATATCCGCATCTCAACTATTTCTACAAAGTGGAATCAAACTGCAGCAACAGCATCCAAGTGCATTAACTGCTCCAGTGCCTGGCAAAGCCGGCTGTGGAGGCAGCAGAGCTATGCACTGACTGCTGGCACCAAGCACCCTCCTGGCCACCATTCCCTGCCTGAGCACCACGCGTAAGTACCTTTCCCTGGGTGATCTCACCCAACCACTCTGCAACCTTCCCAGAGCAGAGCTTTCCCTCTAGGCACCACTCCATTCCTTACCTTGCACAGGGAAGGGGAGGCAACAAGTCAGAGATCATCCTGATTTCAGTTCTCAGACTCAACAAGCTTTTACCCCCTTCTCAGCTCTAGGTGCAGAAGTTTTCCAACTACACTTTACTTCCTTAAATAGAACATGTTTCTGCTTTTATGAGCACATTTTATTCCTTTTCCAAGAGCAAAACGGAACTGAATACAAGTACTAGATCAACCAGTGTGCAAAGAGAAAGCGAAGACTCATGCCTACACCCTGCGCTGTACTTCCAGGCTCAGCAAGTGCTTTCCTTCCTGGTTCCAGCACCTTTGCAAAACCCCTGCTCTGCTGGACTTGCATCAGGGACTATAATTTATACACCACAACCTAAGCATGCAGTTCTCAGCTGGGTTCCCAACTAGGAGGAGTTTCAGGTTTATTCTGGGGAGGAGGGAACATTGATCATAAAAGATTTTTTAGATGTTACCGGTTTTTTCCAGAGCTGTCTCTGGACATTTAAGGTACTTTTTCCTACCTTAAATGAGGCTTTTCAAACAAGTTGCCTACAGCTGGGACAAGGAGCTCTCTATGACTTTCTGGCCTCTCCACAAATGGTTTTTAACAGTGATAAACTGGTTGTTCAGCTGTAATTCAAACAGATGCTTTAAATATATCCTATCATCCTCCTTCCTTGTTTCAATAGCATTTCTTGAAACCAAACATATTAAAAACCTTTGAGTTCAAGTTCTGAAGGCATGAACCATCTCCCTTTTGCCTCCTACAGAACAGCAAATACTCTATCAATGTTTAAAAGCACTAAATGAAATTAATAAACCACAAGCTCATGTCCATTTACTCAATTTGCCTTTCATTCATCCTCCGTTCTTACACCACCCATCATTCTACTATTAAAGTACACGATTTAGAAGCACAGGCAATGGCATTTATTCACCACTAGACCACAGGCAGGCAAAAGGCAGAGCCAAAAGCATTCCCCCTCACCCCTTTTTTACAGCTTCAGACCTCAGAAAATTAGTTCTTATTGGCTGATTTAAATGTGTAGCCTAAAGAGGGAGTAGCAGGAACATCAGATTTATCTCAGTGTTACAGCTTAGGAAGGTAAAAAGACATTGTAGAAGTCATCTCAGTTTTAAAACTCACGATGCTGGACCCTTTGCCCCATCCACCTCCCACAGTAAAGGTCTTACCTTGAAAAAAAGGTCTCCGAGAAATACTTGTGGAGTGAATTGAGTCTCTTCTTCCTTGTGAGCGCAGGTTGCTGCTTGTCTTAAACACGGGAAACATCCCTTGCTTCAGGCAAAAATTCTCAGCAATTTCATCTTCAAGCTTCTTCTGAAAGCTCCTGGTTCAGTCTCACACACATGCAAACATATCAAGCTCAGCTGCTTACTCACCAGCACTACCCAGTGCCAGCTGCCGTGGAGGAGTGTACCAGTGCCACACACTCCTCCTTCTGCCACTCGGCAGAGTGCTAGAATTCACTGAGGTAACATGTCCTCACACTTGGAGGACAGAGGGAAGCACAGTGTTAAATTCCATTCAAACCTTGCACTTAACTGCTGAGATCTCAGTGTAGCCACACACTGTACTGCAGTGAATCAATGTTTTCTGGGATCTTTATTATCGTGGGCTGTGAGCTCAGCAAAGAGGATGGGACTGTGTGTGGAGTGACATTTTGCACAAAAGGCAAGAGCAAGATGCTAATCAAGATCCTGCTGTATAAAGATGATACACACATTTCCCCTCAAATGAGCCTTGAAATCACAGGAGGGCTGACTTAGGCTACACTCTGGGGCAGGGAGGGACTTCACAGACATAACAAAGCTCACACTTTGTGAATCAAAGGCTCCTTTGCCCTACAGAGCTATAAACTGCAGAGCAAGAGTGGCAAATACAGCATTGCTCAGGCAAACCAAAGTGTTACTTATCAACCTGGGCTGCAGTGCCATGGCCCTTTCTGGCTGTCAGAACTCTGTAGGTGTTGTGCTGATCTTGCATAACTTGCCTGAGCCCATGGCACACAATACCAATCATACACAATATAATATCAAGTTGACACTTCTGCAGGCTGAATTTCAACAACAGATCCCTGCAGAAGGAGGGAGGAAACCTGTTCTAAGGCTTTAGACTTCATAGGGATGTAAATTAGGACAGATTTATTAAGCTGATTGAAGCAGTGACAGTTCAGGCTGACTGAAACTCTGCAGATGTATCCATTATGTTCCTGCTACTTGAGTCCCAAATGGAACCCAGCAGAATCCAATCCTGTAATCAAGACAGCAAGTGGAATAGCTTCCCCCCACTGCAGTCGGTTGAGAAATCAAGTCAAACCCAGCAGGGCTGCCAGTGAGGCAATTAGGTATTTTCCATAGGTAGTCTGATAAAGCAGCCAGTTATTTACAGCTTCCTGGCATGGCAGTCACTTTAGTATTTCCTGGACAACATTCAGAAAGGAGAAGCACTTTTTCCTTTTCCTTTTTTTGAAGATAAAGGTGTTGTATCCAAGAGACAATTCATTTCTCTTGCTTTTAGACTTGGCTTTCATTTCCTCCCCTGGATAACCACAAGCACGGTTTTGTGAGCATTAGGTAACAAGAAAACCTGCTGCTAATTCTTTCTCAGCAGGGCCTGGGGAAAAATACAAGCTGTTGGGTGAAAGCTCAAAAACAAACAGAAAAGCTGGAAGGGGGGAGAGAAGGGGAGGGAGAAAATAACTCAGGAGTGAGTCAGTCCTGCTCCTCCTGCTTAGTCACCTGTAGTGCTTCTCTCCAGACACACCGGAGATGGAGAATAAGATGCCTTCCTCCCACCCACCTCCTCCTCCTCCTCCTGACAGGGGCTTATAGAGAGAGATGGGGCAGAGTTTCAGAAGCAGTCATTGCAGATGCAAGCTTTCCAGAGAAGCAGAGGTGACAGGATCCTGTTTGCTCACGCTTCCCACTCCCTCTGATCACCCTCTGCACTATTTCTCAATTAAATCATCTTGAATCAACCTGTTCATCTGCTGGTTTAAGTTTCTGTGCTGGTGCCTTGCAGTTTTGACATCGTAGGGAGTTGCCATGGAGAAGAGGGTGATGTCATTGACACAAAAAGCACTGAATTTACAAATAGGACAGGAACAGAGCTATTTATAAAGAGCTGCTTTTCTCCCCCCACTCTTTGCTGGGGTGGGTGGAGGCAAAGGCAGCAGTTCCGCTCTTGATGTTTCTGTCAACAAGTCTCAGGAATGAATTTTCTTGGTAGAAAAGCTCCTGAGCCTGTGAAATTGCTGAATACTGTCAGCTTTCGGACTTCATTCATTAGAGCTGGAGTTTGCTTTCCAGCTCATAGCTATTTTTGAGGTCATATAACACTCGTGTTTGTGTAGGAACTTGTAGGCTGAAAAATCTCTGCAGCATCACCAAAATACAGCCACTTCTGAAAGGAAAGACAGTAGCATGTCCCCAAAAGAGAGGGGACAGACGCCCTGCTTTATGTAAAGGCTTCACCCTGCTTATAATCACTTTGAATAATAACTGTGAGTGTTGGCTTTGCCTTGACTTTGTGGAGTGCCACTGCACATTAATGCAACCTTCATATAATGAACCATGTAGTGCACATAAAAACTGCAAAACACAGAAGAGAAAGAAAAGAGAAGATGATACATTTAAACATGAACAAAACCCACCATTTTAGAATGCGTTGGGAATAAATTGGGAGGAATAAAGGGTGATTTAAGGACGTGACAGGGAAGCTATCAGAGATGTCAAGAGAGCGTTCTGGGTATGGCACCTAAACTAAACATGCAACATCTATCACACTGAAATCTGACAGGACCAGGACATTCCTAAAAGCTGGATGCTAAAAAGAATTAGTTCAAGATACAGATCAAGCTCCAAAATTCAAAGTTTTGAGTTTAAAAAATAGCTTAGTTTTCAAAGACAACAGCTTGGATCATAACAGCCGGCAGAGCTACTACACCCCAGCTCAAACAACAGAGGATGGATGTCCTCTTTTACTCTCTGGATACTAATACCAAACACAAAACCTGTTTTGGTGAAACATTACTGGTTGAACTGTACCTTACAACTGCCCAGAAGCACTAGGGATAGGGACCAACAGAAATTGCTAATCCCGATGCAGGTGAGGGAACCAACAACTACATGTATCAAAGTGTTACCTTGGTTTTATGAACCATTTCTCCTCCACAGAAGTGAAATATAAATATGTATATTTAGATATGAAAATATACATAAAGGTATAATACCTGTTTTATAAACAGGAAAACTCCAGGAATTAAATGATTTGCCCAGAATCCCATGCAATGCCAGCTCTTCAGTCTGGAACCCTTCTTGTCTCAGTAAGAAGAGTTTAACAAAACTGCACATGCCAGAAGCATTCACAGGCCTTTGCCAAAACATCCACAGCTTCTGCAGCACAAGACCCAGCAGCCTGGCTTTTACCACAATGAAATAGCAAGAAGATTCAGGAGAAGCAGTTTTCTTACCTCTCCTTTACAAATCCAATTACTCAAACACCATTCCCGAATTTGCTGTCTCCCATTTTAAGAAGGACCAGTGTGGATTTCCTAAGAAAGCAAGGAAAACTGGAGCTCTTTTTGTTATCCAATGCAAGAGCGTGTTCCTAATCACATGGCAGTTGTTCTGCCTTTTCCCTCTATCCAGATTGCTACACATCCATTTCTGGAAAGGATATAAGGAAAGATGACTGTGGAAACCACAATGAAGTTTAAGAAAGTGAAGAATACATCATATAGTGAAAGGCCACAGAAACTTAAGCTTGTAATTGAGAAAGTCAGGAAGCGATTTGTGGGCAGCCTAAAAGTAGATAGATATATTGCTCATGTAGATAAAAATGTCCACAGTTTAGCTGATAGGAAGCAAACCCACATTTTGATCTTGGTGCATGGAGCATGTGTAGCAGAAATGAATGCTTATGAACAAGAAGTGATAAAGATGGATCCAGTGTTCAGCTGTGTGAGAATTATCTGTTGAAAGAACTGAGAAGAGGATCCCGGTGAGTTTTCCAGTGTTGTCTGTCTCTTCAGCTGAAAAATACTCTTTCCCAGGAGATAAGGAGGAATAATAACTTTTATAATTGCATCAAAATGGCCTGTTCCTGTTACACATTCCCCATGTGTGAAGCAAATGAGAGCCTATCTTTCCAGCTGCCCACACCAGTTGCCAGTAATGTTTTCTGTTTCAGGCTAAGCAAGACTTTCAGCTGACACTTAGGTTTTACATCTTGATATAAAAACTGCTGCTTTTAGCTGCACGGGAGCTAAGTGATAATTTCCATGATATAATAATATGGCACTCTGCACTAAAGCTACATGGAGGAAAGTCTTCCATGGATCCCTTACAAACATAGCAGGAGCAGGCGACATGCCACTAAGACAATAGGTGCCTTCTTACAGTTGGGTTTAATCCCTGACATCCTTATCTCTTCAACGGGGATATCAGCAGATCTGGACTGTGGAGCCATGGGAACAGACAAATGAAAGGACAAGTTGTAGCCAGTTCAGTTCACAGGTGAAGTACTCATCCAGGCTGGCTCCTTAGGGGTAAATGCAGAGCTCAAGGTGTGGCAGAATGGCGCAAACTGCCTTTTTACTGGATCTATTCTGACTGGATATCGAGGAACAAGCCATATCCACTGAATTTTGCAATACTTCAACACTTCCCTACGAAATGATTCCTGAGTGAATGATTATTTCAAGTGTTACCCTAAATGAAAACACATTAGTAGCTCAGCTTCAAGAAAGGAACTATGCAATTCAAGAGACACTGAAGAGCTGTGCGTCAAGAGAATCCAAAGCACTGGAAAAACAAACATAAGCTCAGGCACAGACACTGAACTGAAGAGTGATGTTTGTCTTTCATCAGCATGGTGTCACTTAGCTGCTGATCCTGCTCTCTAAATCACACTTCCACACCAGCTGGAGCCACGGGATCAATAATTAAACAGCTTGGGATGCTACTTATTATAAGAGGAGAGATGGGAACACGGATTTCTAGACAGCAACAGAAAGGACCAGGTTCCTCCCTGCTCTGACTGACCTCAATGTTCACTTGCTTGTTCAATAATTTAAAACATTCTAGCAGATAAAGAACAAATGGAAATGAAACCTCCTTGTTTTGAAGTTTCTAATGGCATTCTGCTAGCTTAACCAAGCAGAGGGGCAGTGAGTGTAACATAGTAAGAACTGAGAGAATGGAACTGCTAAAGGAGCTTCAGTCTTCCTTCAGCAAGCTTTAAGGACAATCTAGTTAAGCTCAGGCACATTAACAGCAGTGCCCATAGCCCAAGGCTGAACCAGAGTTTCTAACCACCGGTTCTCAAGACCACAGTCAAATAGCTCACTTAGAATAAGAACACTGAGCTTTTGTACACTGAAGCATCCCTGGGGAAATCACTAGTGCAGAGCAGAAGCACAACATCTCAGAAGTTCCAGTTTAGCCCAAAGCCATTTTGGAATATTTATTATTTGGGAAATCAGCAGCAGAGCAGAGGAAAGGTTTAGAATTATTTGCTGATGCACATGCAGGAGGTGTAATTTGTCTGCTTAGAATCATAGAATTGTTTAGGTTGGAAAAGAACTTTAAGATCATCGTATTGAACCATAAACCCAGCACTGCCAAGGACACCACTAACCCATGTCTCCAAGAGCTACATCCACACATCTTTTAATCCCCCCGCAAGGACGGTGGCTCCAGCCCTGCCCTGGGCAGCCTGTTCCAATGCCTGAGCACCCTCTGGGGAAGGAATTGTTCCTCATCTCCATCTAAACCTGCCCTGGTGCAGCTTGAGGCCGTTTCCTCTTGTCCCATCCCTTGTTCCTTGGGAGCAGAGACCAGCCCCCTCCTGGCTCCATCCTCCTGTCAGGCAGTTACAGAGAGCGAGAAGGTCCCCCCTGAGCCTTCTCTTCTCCAGACTAAACCCCCCCAGGTCCCTCAGCCGTTCCTCATCACACTTGTGCTCCAGGCCCTGCACCAGCCCCAGTGCCCTTCTCTGGCCCCGCTCCGGCCCCTCAATGTCTCTCTTGCAGTGAGGGGCCCAGAACTGACCCAGGATTCGAGGTGCAGCCCCACCAGTGCCCAGTACAGGGGGACAGTCACTGCCCTGGCCCTGCTGCCACACTAGTGCTGATACAGGCCAGGATGCTGTTGTCATGAAGGAGATCAGGTCAGTCAAGCAGGATGTGCCTTTCACAAACACAGGCTGACTGAGCCTGATCATCTGGTTGTCCCATATGTGCTGTGTGATGGCACTCAAGATGATCTGGCTCCATGACCTTCCCTGAGACTGAGGTCGGGCTGACAAGCCTGTAGTTCCCTGCTGCTAAATGATGGGAAGTGGCTTGGTGAGCACTTCCACCAGCTCCCTCAGGACCCATGGGTGGATCCCATCTGGCCCCATAGACTTGTGTGTGTCTAAGTGGTGTAGCAGGTTGCTGGCCATTCCCCTTGGATTATGGGGGCTCTGTTCTGCTTCCCATCCCTGTCTTCTAGCTCAGGACACTGGGTACCCTGAGAACATCTGGTCTTATTATTAAAGATAATATAGATATATATTAATATAAATATATAAATACAAAGATATTATCAAAGACCGGGGCAAAGAAGGCATTAAGTACCTCAGCCTTATCCTCATCCTTTGTCATTATGGTTTGCTCTAGCCCTCTTTTTGTTGCCAACATATTTATAGAAGCCTTTTTCATTACCTTTTACAGCAGTAGCAAGGTTTAAGCTCTAGTTGGGCTTTGGCCCTTCAGATTTTCTCACTGCAGAACCTCACAACACCCTTGTTGTCCTCCTGAGTTGCTGCCTCTTCTAGCTCATTCTGGGAATCTTCTGGTAAGTAACAGCACCTGCTTGCACAAGCCCAAGCTTCCACCTCTGATCATGTATCAGTCAGAGCTGCATACTTCTGCTTTATGGGTTTCATAATCTATTTAATACAGTCCCCAGGCAAGGAGAAGTCTCAGATACAAAAGCATTTGGAATACGTCTATCTGAGCTGATAAATACTTTTACCAGTTATCTTAGTTTTAGGAGTTTGTAGCTCCTATAAATATCTTTTGAGGGCAGCAGGGGATGGTACAACGAGCTGACACATTGCCTTAAAATGATCTCTTAAGATGTGATATTAGCAAGTTACTTTCAGAGTTTGCAACACTTTTTGTATGTATCTGTAGATATACTTTAAAAAGTTCTGATTTAGCATTATTGTTTTAGAAATCTGAGTCTTTTTTTTTTTGCTTCTGCAGCTTCTTTTAAGAACTTTCCAGTTCTTCACTATTAAGAGCTGCTTTTTCTTATCATTTGCACTGATATAGTCAAGCATCACAGAATCCCAGATTGTGTTGGAAGGGACCTTAAAGCTCCTCCAGTTCCAGCCCCCTGCCACGAGCAGGGACACCTTCCACTAGAGCAGGTTGCTCCAAGCCCCTGTGTCCAACCTGGCCTTGAACACTGCCAGGGATGGGGCAGCCACAGCTTCTCTGGGAAAAGTCTGTGCCAGCGCCTCAGCACCCTCACTGTAAAGAATTCCTTCCTTGTATCTAACCTAAGTCTCCCTGTTTTAAATTTGAACCCAAGTAGAAGTAATAAGGTTGCACAACACTGTTGGTCATTACAATATATAAGTACTAATGAGATAACCTGTGTCACCTGTGTTTCACAGGTGTAGACACTGATCCTGATGAGCCCCAGAACCAGTAGAAGCAGCTCCTTCTAACCCAGACAGAGCCATCAGAGCTTAATAAGCTGAAAATGGCTCATGACCTGGGGTTCACCTCTGGCTGAAACCCACTCATGACCTGTGGGGTTCACCCCACTCACAGCCTATGTACATCTCATGCACATTAGATCAACCTAGATTTTTTATCTGCAGCATTTGTTGGGGCTCAGTGACTTCCTACCATTATTTCTAGATCCTTTTCCATTTAATATAGAATTACAGAATGGGGAAGAAAGATTCTTAAGACCATCTAGTTCCAACCTCCTGCCCCGGGCAGGGACACCTTCCACTAGAGCAGGTTGCTCCAAGCCCCTGTGTCCAACCTGGCCTTGAACACCGCCCCGGATGGGGCAGCCACAGCTTCTCTGGGCACCCTGTGCCAGCGCCTCAGCACCCTCACAGGAAGAACTTCTGCCTTCTATCTAACCTGAACTTCCCCTGTTTAAGTTTAAACCCATCACCCCTTGTCCTGTCACTACAGCCCCTGATGAAGAGTCCCTCTCCAGCATCCTTGTAGGCCCCATATAAGAGTGGACAACATTATGCACTTAACTCTTACTTTTCTGAAGCAAAGCAGACAGTTTATATGAACACAGAGGCAAAGGGGTGTCCTATGAATACCAGCAAATTGTTTCAAAGAACAACCATTCCACAGCTTCAGCAGCAGCCAAGTGCTCCATGGTCTCATGTGAAAGTATCAGGGGGTTTGGGTGGGTTACTGCATGCAGGGCTGCTCTGTGAGGTGCAGTTCAAGGCCTTTAGAGCATCAGCTAAGTTGCTCTTAATTCCTCAAAGAGTTAGAAGCTCAGCTCTTCTGTACCATTACCCTTTCCTGTAGCCTTTGAAGAACCCTTATCTATAGCATGATCCTAGCAAGGAATAAAAAAGAACTAGGGGCAGGCTCTTCCCAGTCAGAACTCTGGGGACAGATCTAAAGCTGACAGCTGCTGCTGGCACATGGATCATAAGAAAAGTGGCAAACCCCCAAATTCTCAGGCTTTAGAAGCAGGATCCGGCAGTGTCCAACATTACAAATCACCTCCATTCTTCTGACCTTCCTTGTCAAACAGCTGTGATGCTACTGCAGCATTTCAGAAGCAGGGAAATAAGCTGTGCATAAAACAAACCCCCACTTTCCCCCTGCAGGTTACCAAGGTAGGAGAAAAAGCACCATCTGGACAATAATATAATTCCAAGTGGAGTATCATGCATATTATTAGACTGTACCTGAGTTGCATCAAATTAATAATTCCAGTGGAGAAACTTCACTACTGCCACAGCAGCCAAAGAACAGGATATTGTTGCTGTATCTCCAGGTAATATAGATGCAAACCCATCTTTGTGTTCAAATGGAAAGCAGGCTGAGGAAGAACGGCAACATCTCAGGCATCACAGATTTTTTTTTTCCTTCTTTCAGCTATGTGAATATATTCCATTTTCCAATTTAAAAAATTAGAAAGTCCCTTTTATAAGAATAATTGATTTTCTAGCACACTGAAATAGTGCATCTGCTGGAATCCTGCCTGTCATCTCCTACATTCACAATAGAGCTCTTCCAACTCTGAAATTTAACCAGAGAGTTGCCGGATTCAGTAGGCACTTTGTTTGACTAACATTCATATTGATAAACATCACACAACTTGTGTTGTATCCACCAAATGTATGATGAAGGAAACATCCTTCTGTTGAAAGCTTTTAAAGCCATTTCCTTAGGCAAGGAAACTTTTAATAAGAGTTTGATGTTTTCTCCTCAGATACCAAAGCACCAAAGACAAGCAGAAGGGATGTGTGAGATTACAAGCATGTGGCATTTGCCCCAGGAAACATTAGTCAAGTTTGCACCTTGCTCTCCAGATGCCAATGATATTAGTTTCTGGTAACTGAACATGATCAAACTTATTTAGCCTCTAATATTAAGCACATATTTGCAGGCATGAAGCCTTATTATGGGTTTCTTTAACCTTTTAAAGTAAGTGTCTGCCTCCAACCTTAGACAAGTTTTTCCTAAGCATCACTTTTTGAATCATTGTGTAAAAGACACTTGTGCCCCAAGATCTGAGGCCAGCATTGTAATAGACCAGTCATGAAATAAAACTGGTTTTATTTCTTGTGGCTTTGCCCACAAGAAGCTTGGGAGATCAAAATCCTCCTAACTTCTTCAGAGGAAGAGGCAGCTGTAGGTGCTGAGATGACAAGGACCACCACACGTGGTAGAGGGTAGGGTGAAATGATGTCTGATGGCCAAGCCTAGAAGTCCTGGTGAGGTTATCACTAAAATATATGGTGATTGAATCTGAGCTATTACTGTTTATTACATGAATAAGAGTGTAAGCCCAAGGAATTTAATAGATCACAGTTGTACCCAGTTGTGTGGAAAACAAAACTTCCACAGAGATACAGACGTCCCTGACCTTTTTTCACATATTGGTGCAACCAGCTCATAGGATAGGGTAGGTAGAGACTAACCCGTGTGGAAGAGATGTGGAGTTACATTAGAGTCGAACAAGCAGCACAAGAGATGCTGCTCTTTGTTTTTATAGCTGCTAGTTGCTCTTCTTTATTTGTGTGTGTTTGGTTCTATAGAAAAGGTTGTAGTGCCATTGCTAAGTGTTTGTTATTTCAGTCTTGGGGAGGAGTAGCACACATTTTGCTCAGTAAGAACACAGATGCCAAGTCAACATAAGAGTAATAATCAAGCATTTCAGCTTTAAAGTAGACTTCATTAAAGACAAACAGATTCACTTACTGATATTTAAGACCTGAAGAACAAATTTCCTTTACTGAACTTCTGCTGAGAGTCTCATCTGTGTGTTCAGACTGTTCTCAAAAGCTTTCTGTCAGAATTGGGTTTATGAAACAGGTGAAGAGGTAGTGAAGTAGTTCTGTGTTGGCTGGAAACATGTCTTGCCTGAGAAGTCCTTGGGATGACCAATACTTTGTTATGAGCATCCTCTTCCTAAGCTACCTGGTTTCCATATCAGTGTTGCAGGATATAAACTGAAGCAGCTGAAAGCGAGAGGACAGTAAATGAGAACCCCCAGACTTTGCCTAAAGGGAGTTAGAAGATCAGCAAAAGAAAACAGATTTCAGCTAAAGGAAAGCACTAAGAAACACCCAAGTCCTTTTAGAGCTAAAGAAGCTGTAATCTACCAGTGATCTTTGCTTTCCACTCTGGCTAGAGATAGATCATTATTTCATCTGCTTGCTCAACAGATGACTAATGACTTGTACTACAGGAAGCATTATTTGAGGTATTAACGGACAAAACTTCTTGAGCAGCAGTTTACGTAAGCAAGCTTTAATATCTAATCAGTGCATTCAGGTCTTACTCCTGAATGACAAGAGTATATAACCTTCATGAAGGGAGTATAAAGGCAGCACTGGATATCTGGAAAAGGAAAAAGAACACAGGTCAAAACGAGAGGAGTAGTGAGACATACGCAGAAAGAACAGGAAAGAAGATGGGTTGTAGCAACTCAGAAAATACAGAATGAAGTTGAAAAGCAGAATTTAGACAAACAGAACTGTAGCTGGAGAACTTGACCAAATGAAAACACACTTACAGCCAATTTAGTTTTAAAGGAAGAAGTTACTAGTGATGAACTCTTCTACTCTCACTTTGATGCATGGGAGAAGCTATGAGGAAGTAAATCCTAGGTCTGAGAAGTTCCTCTGTACTTGAGGTATGTAGCATCTTTGGTTTGGATCCTGTAAATTCTGTTCTCTTGAATAAAATGAAGCTGTTGTATTGATTTCAGTAATACAGTGCTTAAAAGGTTAACACAAAGATCTATCCACAAAACCTCCCATAAAACCTGCAAACAGATTTAGACTTGAGTGAGATCTCTGAGAGATGCTCGATCCAGTCAGGAAGTGCAGCCCTTGCAAAAGTAAACAGAACACTTGCATTGAGAAGCAAAAATTGAAGCATGTATCTTTTTCACTCATGACAATCTACTTTTTATCATCCATGAGAGCATAGTCCAAGTAGAATCACTCAAGTTGTCTTCAAGTGTCCAGGAAGTCCCGTGTGGTTTGGAAAACAGCCACCAAATGAGGGGGTTTTGTATCCAGCAGCCACAACCAATTCCCAGTAAGGCAGAAGCACTCCAGCACAGACACTAAATCAAGTCTTTTGAAACCAGCTGACAGGAACGTTTAATATGACAGAGTTGCTACTAAAATACAACTTTATTAATGAAACACCAATTAAAAGACCAACTAAATGTAGGTCAAAGACGTTTCAGAGACTGTGGTGTGAACTAGGTATTAAACACATTCTTAAACTATACAGAAAGGGGAGGAGGCAGTTGTGACAACCAATTTCCTCTGGCAAACTGGTCAGACACGGACCAGTTCATGTAGCAGGCTTAGGAGGTTACCTATGCAGTAATGCAACATCAACAGTCTTTAGCAAGTCCCATGGGGAAGCATTGCAGATCCAGCTACAATCACTGTTCACGCTTGGAAGAAAATAAATAAGTTAACAACAAATTCCTCTCTCAAAATGCATTTGTCCTCTAGGAAATCCCAGGAAGTTCTCCAAGAGTTTCTCCCAGTTCAGCTAAGGATTCACAAAGTCGTCCTTGGAAGCTGCTGTCAAACATGTCACTTATTTCCTCTCTTAACTCCCTCAGCAGAGGCACTGTGGACTTACCATCTGCATTCACAATTCTTCCCAAAAGTTTACTCCAGAAATCACTGTCAAAAGTCCTGAAACAAACAGAGCAGTGAAACAGGATGACACATGTCAAGGTTTCCATTTGTATTCAGCACTAAACATCCTTGGAGAAGGAAGGCTGAAATAATAATTTCACTCATATGAGTAAATGTAAAGGAAAACGAGGAATGTGTTGTTAAGTTTATACATGTGAGCCCCTTTTCTCTTTCTCCAGTAGGATTCTGGATAGTAACTAGACAGGCTGTGCCACAGGGGTATCAGAACCAGTGGTTTTGGTTACCTCTTCTAGTATATCTGACCACTATCACCTACACACTTTTAATTTAAAGGAGTTAATCAAGAGCGCTCTTTAAACCAACAAAGTTGGCAGACTCCTTTCATGAATAAGGGATAGAGATAATAAGGGGTAGAGGTACCCCATTTGGAAGCTAAGTTCATAGGTCAATATTAAAAGGAAAGCTGCAAGAGAAAACAAGAAAGTAAAGGGGTTTACAGCCTGTTTTACTGTCTTTATTCCCTGCCTTCCATCTGCCAGAGCTCTCATAGAGATAACATTTCAAAGGCAATTAACAGTAATAAATCCCCTCTCCCATATACCCACACAACTGCAATAGAAAGGTTAAGTGACTCATTACAGTATGAAAAGTATCAGAAAAGTGATATCAGAGCTAACCCTTTGTTCTTCAGTCTCACACTGAAGTCCATAGACCACACTGCTGCTGACTGCTGAAGCGCTTTCCTCCCTCAAGCTAGGAGTCACAGTGGCTTTTGAAGCAGTTATCTGCCTCTGCTGTATGTGACTCACAGACACAGCAGCAGCCACAGTCTCAGAAGGAATCTGGCCTGAACTATTAACTCTTCTATTTTCTAAAATAATGAAGTCATATAGAATCTAACCAAGAAACTAAAACATGCGGAACTTGAGGCCGTTTTCGTCATGGATTTAGACAAGTAAGAGGCATAGCAGAGGAGGTTAAAGATTGGTAAAGATGTTGCAGGAGTTACGAGTGGCAAAAGCCCTAAAAATTCAAACACAGCTTCTACATAGTACCTCACATAAGCCTCCACAGATGAAGTTTCCTAAAATAATATAGTGAAAATACAAACACTTCTGGAACTGAAAAACCCCCAAATCCATTATTTAGCAATGGCAAGATGCTAAAACCTCCTCCCTTGAAAAACAGTTTGTCAGTCTTACAGCAGTACTTAAAGATGAAAAGAGAAACTTCATCATAATTCACATTCTACCTTTCCAGAAGTCCTTACTACAGTGTTTAAGTGCTTGCATTCATTCCATCAGTGGGTTCTGCTTTACTGAGTGCTTTTAGAAGAACTATTTTGTGCTTTGCCTTGCAATTCCCCACTGCTTTGGTATTTTGTTGAACTGGTGGTAAAATTAATGGCTCTACCAGTCATTCTTCTATCTTTAAATGTGTTCAATACTTAAAAATAATTAAGTCTCTTTTGAAAAGCTTTCCCAAGATAAGATGGTCATGGCTGTTGCATTTAACACCAGTCAGCCTTCTAGTAAAAAGCCTTCTTTCTACGTGTCACTGCCTAAATTCTCATACCATTCTTCTAAGAGAGTTATCCTGTCAATATAACCTTCAAAAAATCCCCCAACAAACCTAAACCAACCCCTAAAGAAACAAAAGAAAAGTCCAAACCACTTTCCAAGTCACTTCTAGAACTTTAGCAGAAGGGATATTAGTAACATGATCTTTACAAAAGGAAAGTATAATTACTAAAAGCAACAGGAAAATGAATCCTGTGTCTCTATGGGCGTTGCAAGTGTCACTGTATAGAAAGGATAAAGCACAAGAGTATTATCCATCAGCTGACTCTTCTCACAGGGAAGTGCTTCATTGTGCAGCCCCTTCTGGGGGAGGAAGATTCCTGCAGCAGGGAACTTGCTTGTCAGAGATTGAGAGTTTATTGAAAGCTTCAAACTGACTGGAGAAAATGTCATTTAATAAGAACCAGACACACTGAAAGATCTGTGTGTGGAGGGGAAAAAAAAGATTCAGTGCAGATGCCTTATTCTCACATAAAGAAATGCCTCATTTACACTGATACGAGACTTCAGTACAACATGTAGCTAAAGCACCTGTACAAACAGGTCTTGGATTTCTTGATATTGAAAAAGAACTAAAGAAGATGAATATTAAGCCTATCACACTTTCAGAAGTGAAGTGGAAGACAGGATGGAAAATGGAAATTCCTTATTTGTACTCTCAACTCCAAAGCAAAGTCACAGAGTGACATACTGGAGGGAGCAATGAGCCATTAGAACCTCGTTCCAGCCACATAGAACTCATGCCCAGGCTCTGCCTTCTTCCTCCTTTGGCTCCTCTAGTCCTTCTCCGGTCTTACTCCCCTTCTACCCAAGTCTCCCTCCAAGTTCTACCTTTTCCCAGGATCCTTCTCCTTTCAATACAGTGTCCCCACCTTGGACTGGAATTCCTTTCCAACTGACACCTCCCCTATCCTTCCAAACTCAGACTTACTATACATGCTACTCAGCTCCTCCTGCTCCAGTTATCCAGGCTATTTTTCCCATACCCACATCCTGATCAGGTCCCCAACACCCTGTTCCTACCTTCTCAACTCAGGCCTTGTGTGGCTACATCTGCAGTAGCTCAATGTAATCACTTGTAGAATTAAATAAATAATATTTAAAGTTAAAGGCAACTCCAACCAGAGTTAGTTTGGGCCCTCTGTCCCAAATATCATCAACACCTGATCATGTTCTGATGGAAATTAATACACAGGAGCCCTATTTTCAGTGCAGGTCAGATTTACATAGCTCAGAGATACGGAATGTTAGTTTATCTGTCAACAGAGAACAAAAGCCTTCCAAAGTACCTTTCAAAGAGTCACCTACTATTATGACCCATTAGTCTCCATCAATGATTTAGTTGCCTTTTCTTTAGTATTTCCAAAACAAAGGTGGTATAAGATACATATTTACTGCCAATCTATAAATCATTGATATTCATCTCTCCAGAGAACAACCACCCTTGGTGATTTTGTTCTTCACAGTTTAGTCCTGTAAGTTGATCTGAATCAAAACCAAAAGCTACCAGGTAAAGTACAGCACGTGTAGTAAGTGTGCAACAGAAACCTATTAGAGCCTTTTAACTACTCGTAGTAGTAGAAAAATACATGGCCAGTAAAGAAAAAAGCATTTTTCCCCTGTGCACAGCTGAAGATGAGATGTTTCTTCAAAGACTGAATACAACAAACTAGGAGGTGGAAGCAGTGCAGGTTGGTGGGGAACTGGACAACTCCCTGACTGGCAGTAGGTTTTCTTCAAGCAATGGTTATAAGAAGCACATCCACATAGTGAGTGTAGCTGATATGCCATGATCCTGAATGCAGAAATGCATCAAGTAGCTTCTGGAATGAGAAGAGAGTGTTCTGGAAAATCCTTATGAAATGCTAAGGCAGAAAATGCTGCAGGATGTGACTAACAAAATGAACAAGCATTTAGTCTAAGAACAAACAAAGGTGAGATGAAGGCAGAGTAGCCTTACAGCCAAAACATGTGACTAAAGAAGAGCAGCAGAAATTAATACCCGAGGACAAAGAGCAGCTTCCAAAAAGAAATTTCTTGCATATGCATCTTAAATTATAAACTAAGTATTTAAATTATTTTCCTTCTTGTGCATTTATGCTGTTTCTGCAACTGTTACAGACTGAACCCTGGCATCAGTGTCTTTGTAGCCCTTCAATATAGCCTAAAGTGAAAAAAGCAGAAACACAAAATAATCTCCATTTCTAAAGCAACATGCTCATGTAATTTTTTCCTCCTTACCACCCAGCCACTTATAAACTTCTCCAAGCTTGGTCTAACAAGTGAAACCAGACTAAAGCAGGCTGGTCTGAAAGGATAGAAAAAAACAAAGTAGTATTACCTGGACTGTTAGGCCCAGAGTCAGCTTAAAATTGTCTCCTACACAGCGCTAAGGCTGCTATACAATGAACACATCTAATAGCTTCAAATTTTAAGCCCCCACAAAACTAATGCTTTTGGCAACAGCACTAAGTTCAGTGTTCTGAGCTTTGTAAAGCGAAGGAAGTCAGAAGTCTGTTCTTTCCCAGCAGCCTCCTCTGCAAAAGGACTTACTTTGATACATTTTGGCTGATTTTCCAGATGGAATTCTCGTGATAGACCTGGATATGATCCCCAAACAGCATCAAATGGACTATATCTGCAATGGCAACCAAGTCCACCTGCAATTACAACAAACGTCAGGGTTTCTCTTTATTCAGTATTTATTGATCAGAGTTTTTCTGTAAAGGAAACATAGAAACTAAGATGTGCTGCTAAATACACACTCACCTGGTATGGAAGAGCACTTTTTGCCAGAAGCTGTTGTCCATGAGGGGTCTGGGATATGGGAAAGCTGTTGGACAAGCTTACTCGAGACTGCAATCTCAAATCCAGACTGTGAGAGAAATCCACTATCTTCAGAGCTCTCATCATCTCTTCATTAGCAAATGGATCACAGATCCTGAGCAGAGGGAGCAAATGAAGCATAAGACAACCCAACCAAGTTTATGAAATTCAATGTAAGAGTGTAGCGCAGGCGAGGCTTAGCCATGTCAATGCTCCCCTCTGATGGTTAGCTTAAGAACTACGGCTGAAGGGACTAACCCAAGATGGGGAACCAGGTGGCAGCCTGAAGCTTAGAGATGATGATGGTGTCTCCAAAGCAAGCAATGAGAAACACTAAAGGATTAAGGATGCTGCTGCTTGGACATCTGTCACAGTTATCCAAAACATAGTTGGTGGAATGGAACAGCATAATGTTTAGCACCTCTCCCTCTCCTTCAAGATCTCCAAACGCTTTATGCAAGAAAGAATTAAGCTTCATAATACTTTCATAGACCTTCCCTAGTCCCCACGCTAGGGAGGACAACAGGAAGGGCAGTGAGGAGTACCTGTATAGATGACAGTGCACTGCACTTACACTGTGCGCTTGTCCCAGGATAGGTTATGCATTATCCTAACTTTTTGCCAGTTTAGTTTGGTTTGTATTCACCACAGAGAAATCCAGCAGGAGATATTCAAGACCATCAGCCACTGTTAGATCAGTGACTTCCAAAAGAAGACCCTGAGGGATGTGCAAGACAGTCCATTGGGGTGTGGGAAGAAAGTATTAGAAGTTCAGTAGTACATGTGTGTAATTTATAAATTAATTATATATATGTATTTTATATATATAATGAATTATATAAATAAAATATACTATAAGTAAAATATATTGGTATGCATGTTAGATGACTGTAATTTCAAGTTACTAGCTATTTTTAATCTATCAGTGAAGACTAAGAACAATGAATTTCTTCTAATGGAATTCTATCTGAATCATTAGACATTAAAAGTTCCTGTCTTCCCACGCTTAGTTCACAGATCACATTCCAAGGGATATGTGACTTTGATAACATACTATGGGAAATTGCTTGGAGAAGAAAATTAGATCTAGCTTGTAACTAGGTGTTACAAGCTGGACTGTAGTGGAACGTAAGCAATCTGCTGAGGAGAGTGTCTGGATATTCCAGTCCCACCTGCCCTTTGTCTTCTAATTTCCTGGGTTTCAGCTGCATAAAACCAGAAGGGAAGTTATTTACCAACATCCAGTACGTTGCTAAAGTAGAAACTTGAGAACACAGGCAATAGCAAAAGCATTTTCTCAGTGTTTTTACAACATGGTTTATAATACTTCTACAGATACACACATGAAAAAAGGTTTATTCCTAAGCAAAGTGTTTTCACTGTTTTCAGAACACACTGAGCCTAAAAACCTGACTGCAATAGCAGTACCCCAACGAAAGAGAAGTTACAACAGCACAAGAGCAGTAGCAAAAGCGAGTATTAGATCTCCTCCCATATTCATCCAAAGAGACAAACCTGTCTCCCAGAAAGAACACATCTGGACTGAGATCTCCATGGACAATCTCTGCTTTGTGGAGCTTCTCTACCACACCCAGAAGATTATAAACAACCAGAAGGATAAATTCCTCTGTGATGGTCTTACAGCCACGGATAACATCCTGAAAGGAAGGAATAAACATGTATCTATTATGCCTTAGTTTAAGTGAAATATTTATAGCTCACCTTTTTTTCCTTACTCATCTGTACAGAGATAACAGTCCTACCCTGAATTCAGTATAATCAGATTTTGCCTATGATCAGCCCAGCCAGAATTAGAAACAGAATGAGCTCTTAGGAAACATGATTATTCAGAAGTGGACAAAAGATCAGGAGGGGACTGAAATCACTATCTAATTTGTATCCTACTTATATGCAGCAATTCAAAAGAGACTTGCTTTATTTAAAATGTAAATCCTTCAGCAAGACACTAAATGCTACAACCTTACTATAGCAGACTGGAAGTCACGGATAAATGTCAAGTTAAACAAGAGTTTTAGGTGCAACCCTTGTTGTGGAATAACATGTGGTTCTTGGCTCAGGTTGTTTATCACTCATGAATAAAGAAAATGTGAAAAATTGGTTCAAGTTTGTCTCTGAAGCACAGGATCCATGAATGAGAAACCAGCTCCAACTAAGGCTGTAATGGACACTCCTAAATTGTATATAGATAAAGCACAAACCAGAGGCTCTAGATTGCAGGATTAGAGCTATCTTCAGCAACGAGCATAATGACAAACACAATTCACTAATGGTACCTATGCAAGAGTTCACATCATCTACAACTGCACTTTGTTTGGCTGTACCGACCCCAAGCGTGAAGCGATTGATATCCCTGTGCAAAACAGCACAGCCATCCTGGAACAGGTAACAGCAGCAGTTCTCACTGAAGTTCTGGTCAAAGTCAGCATTCAAACGCTCTTGTAACTGAAGGGTGATATAAAAATCCCAAGGTATGGGCTGAGAATACACCTAGAAGAAGGTACAGAAGAAGAACATTTATTTTGGGGATAGAGTGAAAATTGCTCGTCTTCATATTCTTCTTTTTTCCTCCTCACTTTGTCAAAGATGACATTTTCCACAGTCAGAAACATTTAATCTATATAAACAATGAGAAAGAGGACTTGAAGTAGCAAACTTCGTGCATGGAATTCAGAAATTAAGACCAAACTTACTACATTTTACTTTATATTGGCTGAGATTTTAACATTTCACACTTCTTGTATAACAACCATCATGTGTTACCTTTATTGCAAATCCCTTTGCATCCAACTGTGGAATGTTAGCTGGAATGGCAAAAAACATCTTGTATTCTTCCTTGGTCCAATATTCCCATTTGATGCAGTATGTGTCATTCCCTATTATGAAAGTTTACATTCATGAGCTGTCATAGCAGACACACATACCCAGGATGCTCAAGTTATTCCCCAGCTACACCACATAAAACAAGTGAGGGTGAATGTGAAGCATATTTCAAACCAAGCAGAACACAAATAGATCCCCTGCACTGTGGTTCTGCCATACCCACCTAGCTCAACATCTTTCTCAAGCTCCATGACAGGCAGAGGGCCAGTTTCCAGGTGGAAATAGGGAGAAGCAGTCAATGATTCTGGCACAGGATCTAAAAGCTTCTTACACTGTTCAGTGTTCCACAGGATCTGAGTTGCATCGTCACCTACTAAAGACAATTAATAGAAAGAGATGAGCTGAAACCAGGTGTTGAGGCTCTGTGGTGATTATATCTGTCAAGAAAAAGTAACTCGAGTATTGGAACCTTTCTATCTGCATACTGATTTACTGCATCACCTTCCAGCAAGTCAATTCATCTCTTTCCAATAGCTTCTTGTTCTGTGAAGTGAGCATAATGCTCATCTCTGAAACTACGTTACTATCTCCTCATGAGGTCTCAAGGATTCTACTCTGGTGTCATGCAAAATGTGTGTTTCACAAGAGGAAGCTCTGATTTCTATTAGGTAAGTCTGCTCAGCCATAGCAGAATTCAAACCCATCTGGCAAATGAACACTCCTTTTGTAGAGTCTTTGTCCAGAGCAAGTGATCAGTTTGTGATTTTTAAATGAAGAGATTTATTAAAACTCACTCCTTTGAATACAGCAGGGATTTATATTAGAAAAGGAAAACAAAGTAGGACTCCAACTTTGCTGCTTACTGAAATAATAAGAATCTATTGGCTTTTACCTCATGGAAGGCACATAAAATAATTGTATGTACATCTGGGTTTATTTTTCTACATAATAGACAGGACAGATAAAATCCTTCAATAGATGAGTTCATCTGTACAAGGTGGCCTGAAAAAAGTGTTTCTCTCAAATAATGAGGCAGAGAGAACCACAGCAGAACTAGATGGCTTCTGCCTTCCTCTCCTAAAAACTATGACCAGTAATGGCTGACGGCATTTCAAGCTCTCACAGTACAAAGGTGAGAATCAGAGTGTCATTACCTACTCCTCTATTTCTTTGAAAATCACTGCAGTAAGATATTGCTCAGGAGGTAATTCCATGAAAGTAGATCCAGAAAACACTGTAGGTTGAAGGCTAAATAGGTGTTCCAATATTTTATCATCCCAAATCTTTGAAATTACTGGCATATTTTACAGGAATAAGTTGACAGACATCTGAAGTCGTTTTTCTGCTCTACGGAGCATTAAGGAGTCCTCAGTAGAATCACTACATCCAGACTGACAACTGGATGTTGTGCAGAAAGCAAGTTCAAAAAGCAACAGAATGATCAAAAGTTTAGGAAAAGACCATTAAAACATCTGAAAAAATGCTTTTTTCCAAAAAGAATCTGTAAAGATTCTTCATTTTGCTCTAAAGATCAGAGCATATGATAAAGAAAATGAGTGTAAGATCTATCCAAAGTACTTCAGCTGTATCAGTGACAAGACTATTCTCCTAATCATATTTTCATTCCAGGTCTCAAGCACGCTTCATCAGATGCACAATTCTAATCAAAATATCATAAACCAAAATCAAAGGAGTTAAAGCAGGTGAAACACCTTGAAAACCATCATTCAATGCAAACCTAATTCTACAGGCCAGGTTTTGAAAGCTTTCTGTGACCATTCCTGTTCTAACTGTAATATAAAGATTTATAAGAGAGAAAAACAAAGGTCTTGGGCTAGAAAAAGGAAAAAAAAAAAAAGACATTAACTATTTAAATACCAGTATTGTTTTCCTTCAATAGGAAAAAGAAACATGCTGCAAAGCAGCGCAATGGTTTACAGCAAAGTTGAGAATGTAAATTTAAAGCCAAGCACTTTCACTAGAACTTAAATTCATATTCACCTTTTTTAACGTGGCACTTACCAGGAGAACACAGTGTGATTACAGAGAAAACAATCGAGACAAAACAAAGCTGTCCTAGAAGTTCTCACTAACGTCCAGTCACAGAATCATAGAATTGTTTAGGTTCAAAAAGACCTTTGAGATAGTCATGTTCAACCATAAACCAGCTGTGTCAAGGACACCAATAACCCATGTCCCCAAGAGCCACATCCACATGTCTTTTAATCCACCCCCCCAGGGACGGTGACTCCAGCACTGCCCTGGGCAGCCTGTTCCAGTGCTTGACAACACTTTCGGGGAAGGAATTATTCCTAATCTCCAGTCTAAACCCACCCTGGTGCAGCTTGAGGCTGTTTTCTCTTGTGCCATCCCTTGTTCCTTGGGTGAAGAGACCAACCCCACCTTACTACAACCTCCTGTCAGGCAGTTGTAGAGAGCGATAAGGTCCCCCCTGAACCTTGTCTTCTCCAGTCCAAATTTTTCACTTCAGAATTTGACCTCATTACTCCTACACACCTCCAACTTTAATACCTTAAATAACTTCATCACCTAAATATTTATCATCTTTTGGACGTAACTTTTTTTTATACATAACTTTTGCTCAGTGTACACCTCACTACTAGACAAGGGACAGTGTACACCTCCCTCTGACAAGGGACACAAGTTCAGTTACAAGTCAAACACACAGCGAAATACACAGAAAGCAGAGCAGAATATACTAAGTACAGAAAAAGCACCATAGTTTAGTGACAGTTGCAAGTTCTTTGTTGTGAGTGCAACTCAGTTTAGTACTAACCAGTCGTGTTTTCACTGATCCCTCCAGAATCAGCAGTCGTTTCAGCAGGCAAGCTCTGGGCAAGTTCCAGTTTCTGAGGGATATGCAGGTATTTCATAGTAGATATTTGTGTAACAGAGGAAAGAGATGATCCTGAGGAGACAGAACCACCTGACGAGTGAGTATCCTCCAGGCTTGCTTCCATGATTGGGCTGTAAACGAAGGCATCAGTTAATCAGATTTGCAGAAGATACAGTGTCCAGACAACACCAACCTCATGATCCTGAAAGGATACAGTGCAGCCCATGACTCCTTTCTAGCACAAAGAAGTCCTTTCCCATTCTAGTCCTTTCCCATTCTGGAAAACCAATAGTTATGTCAGAGCTTCATTTTAGCTGATTGTTTACACTCAGAATCTTAGTCTACAGATGAATTTTATCTTCTCTTCCATTAAATATGACTGCTACAACAGGAGAAATACTGTTTCTTACTCCACTACCAAAATTCAGACCTACAGTGCTTTTAAAGCAGTGGAGAGTTGGGTGGGAAATAACTCCTGCTCTTTTTTTCTAATTATAATCAGGGAACCTGCCAAGTAAGCAAACACCTTCAGCATGGTCTATGTGTGTACATACCAAGAGCTAGCAAATCAAACTGTTCTAAATTGAGAAAACCCCACACAATGGATGCTTTTTTCTTTACAGTAAGAAGCAGGAAGTTGTTTGACAGGTTTTTTCCTTCTCTCCAGCTTTTCTCCTCTGTAGAAGTTAAGCCATGATCACCAGATGCATTTTATACACCAAAATAACTACAGAAGCATACAACCAGAAAAGGAACTGATGAGTCTACTTTTAATCTCTGGTTCCAAAGACAGAATGTGTTTATTAATTTCTTTGCAATTTCTTTGGTAGGAAAACCATGGAGTTAAGTCCTGCAGCAGTAATGCTAGAAAGCCAAGTACGTTTGCTATTGCCTCTTAAATCTGCTTGAGGCAAAATGGACCATGAGCTAGAGAAATGACTGTCCTCACCATATCCTGATCTCTTCAGAAAATTGTTTCCTCAACAACAGAATAGTAAAAGCACAACCAAAGACAGGAAAAGGGGCTTAAGATACTTTACTGTTACTTACCTCAGTTTATTTACACATAGAGCTTCACTGTACACTCCCTCGCACACCAGCATTTCTTGATTTGGGGGTGTGCTCTTAGCTTCTGGGCAGTTTTCCTTCAGGACACTCTGGGAGAAACCAGGATCTGGGATTCTCTGAGCTACCACCCCATGAAAGGGTGTTGAAGCCAGATGGGCAGCCCTAACAAAGTCACACGTGTCTTCTGGGTTGGCACAAATGGTTTGGTTCTTGTAGGAGCCTGTCACAATTGCATCTTCAGCCAAAGGTTCAATTCCATTCAGCTCATCCTGAAAAAAGTAGGAAGAGACAGTGAAAAGCCTGTAGACTTTATGTCAAATTTTCTTTTCATTTAAAAGCTGAACATTTCTCTCCCCTTTCTTCCACCCCACCACCTTTCAACACGAATCTGACACTCAAACTAATTACACCCTGACTGTAATTGCACATTTTTTCTCCAAATAGAAAGAGTAGCTTTGTTACCCTCGAGAGCACTGCAGAGCTGCTATGAACTGCTAAAGGCTACTTAGTATCTACTACTGCAGAAGTGTATTTCAGTTCAATTACAAGCTCATTATTAGAATCATAGAATCAGCTAGGTTGGAAAAGACCTTTAAGATCAAGTCCAACCATTAAAATATTTACTAAAATGTTGGGCATCAAAGACACACAGAACTTGTAAAGCAGAATCATACAGTTATCCGGACTGACTCTAGAACTAACACGATTGGTGTATTGGCCACCTTAAATCCTAATAAAACCAGGAAGCTTCCAACATAATCTTAACATCACCCAATTCAAGTATTGCCATGCCAGACAGAAGCTGCACATCCTTGCTTGTGGCACATCATGTCAGCCCAGCCAATCTCATTCAGTTCAACAGTAGAACATTCTATGTTGGATTCTCTGTGCCAGGAAATCTGCTATAGGGGAAACTGTTTCCTTACACTGGCTTCTGGTGACACGTTTTCATTGGCAGTTAGAGAATCTGAAGGTTTACGAACAGCAAGAGGGCGCCGGGCACTTTTCTGTGCATGATCTGCAGAACAACTAAGATAAAGTTACATTCCATTAAATATTTATCAGAGCAGCTTCTGATCTTCAACAGAGATTCTCAAGAGTTTAAGTCTACCAACAATTTCAATCTATCGCTTTTTACTACAGAAATATCAGTAATGTGTAATAAGTAAAGCTTTCCAGAATGAAGAGAGTTTACATAGCAGCTTAAATAGTTATAGACTGAAAAGGAACAACAGGAGAGTATTTCCTCATCATGGACTTCCCAAGCAGAGTCATGAAATGAAACAACATAAACAAAAAAGCCACCCCACATCCACATAAGAAACTGTACAGTATTTCAGCTGCCACACAAAGTGGTTTGATACTTCAGCTTCCCTCCCTTTGAAATCTAAATTTTGAATAACTCTACCTTATATTCTGATTTGTCAAAGTAGAGGATTCATCAAATATGGTGAAAAATGTAGAAGGATCTTGTGGGGGAAGAAGACCTACATCTGTAAAGGAAAACCAGGAGGTTCTATTAAATCACAGGATCATAAAATCATAGAATCATGGAATGGTTTGGGTTGGAAAGGACTTTAAGATCATCCAGTTCCAACCCCCTGCCAGGGGCAGGAACACCCTCACACTAGACCAAATCAACAGGGTTTCCACAACCATGTATCCAATGCTACTAAAAACATTTAATACACAGTCCTAAAAATACCAGTCCTAGCAGGATGTTACAGAACTGACATTAAAAAAAGCCCTATTTAAAAAGGCTGGGTTTTGTCATGTTAATGAACCCCACTTTCACCACCATGTTGTGTTAGCTAGCTTGCTATTTTGACAACATGCTTCAGAATTTGTACCTTTCTTCCCAAGGTTGGCTTTATCCTTTTGCAGCTCCTGTTCATCCTCAGAGTCTAAAAGCACCCTTTCCCTTTGTGTGTCCGGGCATACATCAGGAGGCTGGATAACCTCTGTCAACAGTAACAGTAGTCAAGTTGGGTCAAAAGCAAAACTTCTTCAGCACACACCCTCCCCAACAAAACTGAACGTGTAATTTCTGATTTTAATCCTCTACCAAATCTTCTGAGGTAAAAGGAGGACTTAAGATAATATCAAGCTTAATGTTAATGTTAAACTCTTCTACAGATTTTAGTGAGGCTGCATATGTCAAAGTGCGAAGAAAGCTCCTCAGCTATTCAAAGAAAAAAGCTCTTCTGCTTGAAAGTCCTTCCAAAGAGTGACCTCAGATGCTCAGTCTTCTGCCAAATACAATTAAAGGTACCACTAGAACATTCTCGTTTTCATTCTTCTAATCCACCTAAACTTTTGGTTTTAGTTTGTTCCAATCTTGCTATTCATACAGAAGAGCAATCCCTTTAACATGGCCTTCTCCTTAATGGTAAAAAATGTAAATACTTACCCTCAGAACAAGATGGTTTACGGAGTTGAGTATCTTCAGAAACCTGGAATTCACTGTGAAAGAGGCACAAAGTTGTTTCTTACATTTTACACGCCTTCACAAAACAGAAGTGAACTTTGTAAAAGGCAAGGCAAGCTCACACTGCTACTTGTGAGTTAAGATCCCTCAGATAAATAATAGAAAAATACATAAAGACAGATTACAGATCCTGGTTACAGGCTGATGCCCAGGGTGATATTGCATTCTGCCTGCAGAAACAGGCTGTTAGGGATCCATGTTACTCATAATCACAAATTTTCTCATTGCTGGCAAAAAAAATCCTGTATTACCTTTGCAACTGAGGCTGTTTCTCCCCAACTTCTGTTGCACTGGAAGAAGTAAATCCTTGCAGTCCCAAAGGTGGGGAAGGTTCAGTTAACTCTGTTAGCTATAGAAATAAAAGGATATTTTGGTTCCAGAGTGATGGAACTGCCATGTAACAAGGTTCCAAGAACATTGTGCTAACTCTGTGTAGGCTGTTAAAGCCCTGGTGATCTTCAGCAATTTTTATTTGTACTTAATTTACTTGCACGAAAAAAAAAAAGTCAATTCTTCTGCTTAGTGTAGTTAAAATGCATATTTTTACTCTTTGCCATTTAAAACTTTCATGGGAGACTTTAGTTATACTGCAACTAAGACATATGTAAGCAGTTACACAGCTTATATTAAATTCATGCTTTGTATTTCATGGTTTAAAATGTTTTCTACTAAGGCATTGTTTTGGAAATGAGAGAAGAGAGAGAGAAAGAGAACATGACTTATTAGCCCAACTGATGAAGTTGGGAAAAGAAAAAGCTTTAAATGATTAACTTTTACTTGTTATTTGCAAGCTATAAGAAAACTGGGGTTTAAACACTACCTAGCAATGACAAACTGAAGTATACTTGCTTGAAAGATATTCTGCTCAAGACTGGGTGGCACAGAGAAGGGAAAAAAAATAAGCCAACACATAACAAGGCATATGGCCACGAAGGTGCTGCGAGGGCTGGAGCAGCTCTGCTCTGGAGCCAGGCTGAGAGAGCTGGGCTGGGGCAGCCTGGAGAGGAGAAGGCTCCTGAAGGGGAGACCTTAGAGCAGCTCCAGTGCCTAAAGGGGCTCCAGGAAACCTGGAGAGGGGCTTTGGACAAGGGCCTGTAGGGACAGGCCAAGGGGAATGGCTTTAACCTGCCAGAGGAGAGATTGAGATGAGCTCTTAGGCAGAAGTTCTTCCCTGTGAGGGTGCTGAGGCGCTGGCACAGGGTGCCCAGAGAAGCTATGGCTGCCCCATCCCTGGCAGTGTTCAAGGCCAGGCTGGACACAGGGGCTTGGAGGAACCTGCTCTAGTGGAAGGTGTCCCTGCCCGTGGCAGGGGGTTGGAGCTGGAGGAGCTTTAAGGTCCCTTCAACACAAACCATTCTATAATTCTATGATACTACTGTGTATAAAGCTTGGAGATGAATCAGACATGGCTTTGTGTACTGGTCTTGACTAGGGCAGTTAAATTTTCTTCATAGTAGCTGTTATGGTGCTATGGTTTGACCAAAGCAAATGTTGATGACACACTGGTGTTTCAGCTGTTGCTGAGCAGTGCTTATGGAGCATCAAGGTCTTCTCCCATCGAGGAGGCTGGGAGTGCACAACAAGCTGGGAGGGTCCACAGCTTGGACAGCTGAGCCCAAGTGACCAAAGGGATATTCCATACTGTATCACATCATGGTCAGCAATAAAATCCAGAGGAAGGCGGGGATGTTCAGAATTATGGCATTTGGCTTCCCAAGTAACCATTACCCATGATGAAACCCTGCTTTTTTTCCCTGGACATGATTGAACATATGGCTGCAGTGGGAAGCAGTGAATGAACTTCTTATTCTGCTTTGCTTGCATGCACAGTTTTCAGCTTACTTCTTGAACTGTCCTCATCTCAATCAATGAGTTTTCTCACTTTTACCTTTCCAATTTTCTCCCCCATCCCACTGAGGGGGAGTGAGCAAGTGGCTGGGTGATGCTTAGTTACCTGCTGGGATTACCCACACCACTTTGCAACCCTTCACTTCTTTCCCTAGTTCCAGCTTCTCTCCAGGCTTCTCTTGCACTACAAATTCCCTATGTAGAAGGAGGCAACCCATGAAGAGAGTTTAAGAAAGAGCAACTTGCTCTTAAGCACTTAGCATACCTTTACTTACCAAAATTCAGAACTTTATATCTTAGCATAAGGTACCTTATCCAGTTGTTAAATAACTTAATAATACTTGTAACAGTGCAAAACTCAAAGTCTTTGATTTACATTCCTATAGTGAAAGGATAGGGCTTGGGGACAAGTGGGGGAGGAGAAAGTAATTACTTCTGAGCATTTATTTTCTAGGTGATGTATGTGTACACCACACTGAAGCACCCTTTCAAGAGTTTAAGAAGTGTGAGCCAAAGAGAAATATCAGATATTGTTCCTCCTTTGGTACTTTTACTTAAGAGTAGCTATTTAGAAAAGAACAGTTAAATGAGGGCAATACCTGTTCACATGGTTGCTGCTGCTCGTCACCTTCTTTCTTCTTTAACTTCTTCTCCAGCTCCTCAATTTTCCTTTGTATTTCATCCATCTCCTGTGTTATGGCCTGCATCTCCTCTGTGGAAGAAAAGCTTATATGGCACAACACATTTCACATGCCATCTGTGGCTAAAGCCTAAATTACATTTAAAGGTGCTAAACATTCTGGTTTCTTTCCCTGTTTCACATTTATATGTAAAGCTGTCAGACATGTTACTTCCTCTACACCTCAGAGAGTTAAGTAACTGTCCCAGTAGAGAAGGAAAAGCAGCTACAGTAAGAGACTGTTACCATAAAAGTCAGTCATAGAAACTCTCTAAGACTCAACGTGGAGGTTTAGAAAGCAGCATTCTTTATTGCAGTGCCGGGCGCACACACAAATCGTTTCGCAAAGGTGAGCCCACCCAACTGCAGCTGTATATTCAGCATACTCGTGCATATTCATAGCTTTTCCAGGAACTAATTATAATAATTGCATTCTAATTACACATGCACTTTCTTGCTGAGTGAGGGTCTCTGGTGGTCACCATCAGTCTTCCTCAGTGTGTTTACTGCATGGCCTCAGTGCTTGCACACGCTCACAAGGTCCTAGCACCGAGTTAGCAGCTGGTATGTCCTTGCTTCTGTTCTGTTCCAGTCTCGCTCCATGTTGGGCATCACTCTGCTATCTTGAAGGCTGACATCCTTGGTCTTATTTAGTATCTCTTTAGTTATCAGTCCCATGATGTTCCTTCCCCATCAGGTGAACATTCCTTTCCCTCTACGTGTTAGCAAGTTGGAACAGTTTGCTGTATTCTACTGTGTTAGTTTAAAGACACACACACTATTGCTAGTTTAAACCTACAATTTATCAGCTTTATGCTGATAGCAGTGAGTCCAACTTTACAATTTCACCCCAGAATGTTTTATGTCATCCCATTTGAAGCATACCTTCAGCTTTCTTTTTTGCTTTCTTTCTGTAGATTTCAGCTCGGATCTCCTCCAAAGAAAACTCTTCAACTCCAGCATAAACTTTATCTTTACAGTACATCATCATCTCTTTCTTCTCTTGAGTATCCTGCTGATGATTCTGCACTCGCTGCAGAGGGTCCTCCTCTTTCTCAGGTTTGCGAGCACTTAACACCCGGTTTATGCTGGGTTCAATTTTGCAGGGAGTCCTGAAAACACACACTTATTACTTTATGTACCTCAGTGTAAGACAGAAAAGCAAGCATAGGAGA
Source organism: Strigops habroptila (assembly GCF_004027225.2). Lineage (NCBI taxonomy): Eukaryota > Metazoa > Chordata > Aves > Psittaciformes > Psittacidae > Strigops > Strigops habroptila. Next base: position 1,020,623 of record NC_046358.1, read on the forward strand.
GATGAAAACAGCTGACTTCAGAAGCTAGCTGTAGGATAGTGTGAAGACATTCTTTACTGTTGATAGAAAAAGCAAACAAGAAAAATGGAATGATGGCACTTAAAAGACCAACTCAGAATTGTGTCATAAAAACAAACCCATAAATAAAAATCAAACCCAAACCAAAGCGTTAGTAAGGCCCAGTCAAGAACAAGCAAAGTTCTTCTGATCCTCCTAATTGCTGCGCACTCTGGAGCGGGAGCTATGTTTACTTTAGCTCCACTGATTTGTGTGACTACCCACGCAACACATCCCTGATCATCCCACAAAACAGTAGTGGGGTGAGGGGAAGAAACAGCGGGAGAGGCTGAGAGAGCTGGGCTGGGGCAGCCTGGAGAAGAGAAGCCTCCTGAAGGGGAGACCTTAGAGCAGCTCCAGTGCCTAAAGGGGCTCCAGGAAACCTGGAGAGGGGCTTTGGACAAGGGCCTGTAGGGACAGGCCAAGGGGAATGGCTTTAACCTGCCAGAGGGGAGATTGAGATGAGCTCTGAGGCAGAAGCTCTTCCCTGTGAGGGTGCTGAGGTGCTGGCACAGGGTGCCCAGAGAAGCTGTGGCTGCCCCATCCCTGGCAGTGTTCAAGGCCAGGTTGGACACAGGGGCTTGGAGCAACCTGCTCTAGTGGAAGGTGTCCCTGCCTGGGGCAGGGGGTTGGAACTGGGTGAGCTTTAAGATCCCTTCCAACACAACCCAGTCTGGGATTCTATCATTCCATGACTTAAAAATTGAAGATCTTAGACTAGTCTAAGCCTGGCATTTCACATTAAGAAAAAAAGAGAAGATTTAAGATGCAATATGGGGGGGAATATTTGCATGCTGAGCCACAGAAATTAAGTGCCTCGTTACAAAAACGCAAACACACACTAAAAGCCCATCACTGTACAGTGGAAGGAATCATTAGCAGTCAACGCCTTAGCTTGAAAGTGCTTTCCAAAAGTGCTACAGCAAATTTCAGGAGACAGGAACCGGAATTTGTAGTTTTATAGATACCAGTAATCCAGATGGCTCCAACAGTTATCTGTACCTCGATAAAAGATGATCTAAATAGCTGACCTTAAAAATGTGTTAAATGTGGTTTGGGTAAATACTTAGAAGAAAACACAGTGCACAGTTCCAAGACACCTGGTTTTGTGTGTGAAGGGACTCACAACTCTAAACTACTGGTGAGATTATGAGGCAAGTGGGTGCTCCTAATGGCTGGGTGTTTTAAAGCTTTTCTTGTGTGAGTGAGGGTTTATTACCAAGATCATCCCAGGCTCCTTTTAACCAATCTCCGATGACAACTGATGGCATGATTTGCATCATGTTTACAGCTTCAATTCAACACTTTCAGATTTGATTTGGTGACCACGGGGCATCATGAGTAAATGCATTCAAAGGCAGAAAAATAAGCTGCTTTTAAACTTTCAGCTACATGGATAAGCTAGATGCAAACTCTCTGCTCAAGTTTCTTCCAGCTAATTTAGCATCATGCTCACAGTTCCCACCCACTCCTTCCTTTTCCCTGGTATAAAGGTGCTGCCTTCTGTAAGTAGTAATTCTTCATCTGAGACCAGCTTGTCAAGAGATTCAAGTCTATGGCATCACTGACTTTCAGGAGTAAGAAAGTGTTTTAGCTTAGACAGAAACTTATTTTACATATTCTTAAACTGTAATATGGCATGTTCTTGGCCAGAGCTATTCTGCAGTCCACATGCAGCATACAACACCCACACAGAAAATCCATGCTGTTAGCCACCTTGCACTGTTCTTTGATTATATACAATGCAGAGGCATGAAAGCTGGCTGTAATAGCAAACATTCTTTTCCATTTCTGCCTTAGGAAGAGCCTGTGTGTTCTATAGCCATCACCAGCCACAGAAAAAGGTGAGCAGATTTGAAAATAAGCTGTTTCCTCTGCTCTAACACAGAGCAACCCCATCTCCTGGGATTTATCAGCATTTCAGTGAGCACTGCACAAGCAGGAAGGGAATTTCAGGCAAACCAGCACACTCGTCCATGACCTAAGCAATACTGTTGTCATGGAAACTTGGAGAGCTTGTTTCAGAATAAAACTCTGGATAGATGTGAGTGGAAAGTACAGGAAAACGGCAATAAGCCTCTCTCACTTTGGGGCTGCTTTCATAGCAAACAGCATCCTAAGAGAGGTAACAGTGTTTTCATGTAAACACACCAAGTTAAGCTATTAAACTAATCAGCATATATAAATATGATCTAGGTTCCCACATAATGAGCAGCAATAGTCAAATCATAGAATCCCAGACTGGTTTGTGTTGGAAAGAATCTTAAAGCTCATCCAGTTCCAACCCCCTGCCACAGGCAGGGACGCCTTCCACTAGAGCAGCTTCCTCCAAGCCCCTGTGTCCAACCTGGCCTTGAACACTGCCAGGGATGGGGCAGCCACAGCTTCTCTGGGCACCCTGTGCCAGCGCCTCAGCACCCTCACAGGGAAGAGCTTCTGCCTCAGAGCTCATCTCAATCTCCCCTCTGGCAGGTTAAAGCCATTCCCCTTGGCCTGTCCCTACAGGCCCTTGTCCAAAGCCCCTCTCCAGGTTTCCTGGAGCCCCTTTAGGCACTGGAGCTGCTCTAAGGTCTCCCCTTCAGGAGCCTTCTCTTCTCCAGGCTGCCCCAGCCCAGCTCTCTCAGCCTGGCTCCAGAGCAGAGCTGCTCCAGCCCTTGCAGCATCTCTGTGTCCTCCTCTGGCCTCGCTCCAGCAGCTCCACGTCCCTCTTGTGCTGTTGCCCCAGAGCTGGATCAGGACTGCAGGGGGGATCTTCCCAGAGCACAGTAGAGGGGCAGGATCCCCTCCCTGACCTGCTGCTCATACTCTGGGGGTGCAGCCCAGCACATAGGGGGGTTCTGGGCTGTAAGCACCCACTGCCAGGGCATGGGGAGCTTCCCATGTTCTTATGCATCCTCTACTGAAGCCTCTGCCATGAGGCTAAAGCACAAAGCTTCCAGGTTGAAAGATTTTTAAACTCTTGTACATCTAGAGGCTTGACTACTTGGCAAAACAAGTCAGAAGTTTTCAAAGCAGCTTTGATAATCTCAAATGCAATCCCCATTGCAAACTGAAGCAAAGACTCACATGACTTGTAGCTGAGCTGACTCTTCCACATACGGGGTGAAACTGGGCAGTGGGTAGGACACTTCTGGACCAGAATTCACACTGCTGCGGGGACGCTGGGAAAGGAAAAGTCGATGTTAACAGCTGAAAGATTCATCTTTAGACTTGACATTCTTCTATACTCTGAATCTCCCTTTCCCCAGGGTTTGGCTCTTTTGTAGGTTTTGTTATTTGAGAAAAATTAAACCTGATAGACTTTTCCAAGGTTAATTCTCCTCAGATACAGACCATCAGCTGAATACTAGCACCTAAAGAAGCAAGACACAAGCCTCCTGCATGTCCTCATCAGTACCTAGTTTGTGTTTCTGAAGGAATGCTGGTCAAGCTGAGTATTCTGGTTGTTCCTCTTGTCTTGTTTTCCAGAAATGCTATAGTCCTCATTTTTCAGCCACGACTGCCCCAATTCTGTGACACTATTCCTTCTGCTGGCCACCAAGAACCTCCAGACTTCTCAGTTTTCCTCTCAGAGGCCATTCCAACACCACAAAACCCCCTTAACTTCTGAGGTCCATTATTTGAGAGAAGAATGATAGAATTTAGTGTGCCAACATGCTGCTCTCATCTGCCTGTTTGAAATTCCCCTAGGCCCTTAAGCAGAAGTTACATGCTGGGATATTTCACAAACTGACTTTTCTCCACCAGTTTTCAAACTATTCACTTGGCCATCTTCACACTGGCAGTAAAAGAGAAGCCTCTTTCCTCTGTGCAGCTTTCAGTATCTCAAAGCGTTCACAAAAGGTTATTCTTTCACTGTAACAGAAGCCAGAATGAGCACCACGCTTCAGTGAAGAGGCATTAAGCAGCCTCAACTATCTGCTAGTTAGAGATCTATTTTATTTTTAATTAAATCTAACAAATTTCATTAAAGGGGGAATGGAGACAACTCTAAGGACAGACATTAAAAGAATATGGAAGAATTTGGGGACCAGAATGAATGTGTTCAGCAGCCCAACAAAAGGCAACTGATTAATAATTCCTCCACCTCATTCTTAGCTAAACTAGACCTGTCACTTACTGAACTTTCTCATTCACTTCATCAAATTGCTTTGTATCTGGTAGTAATTATTCCCAGAGTTTCCACGAATTTCAACCTATCTGCCTCCCTCTCCTCATCCTCTTTTTTGTTTCTAAGCTTCACTTATAACAACTTCTATACTGAGAAGTCTTAAAACATTTTTCATCATCTGACTACTTTCTGTTCTTCTCTAATCTACAAAGAGCAGGGGAACACTGGGGGTTGCCTAAGAGCCTATGCAGCAAGTGATTTTATAGGATTCATTTCTTTCAGATAACATCTTGGATCGCTTCTCTAGAACAGCTTAAACACTTCTAGCACAGCTGTTTCTTTTCATGTCTCCAGCACCATCTTAAACCATTGAAACCTACTTTTGCCATCCTGCTAGCAGGATAAATATTCCATTGATACAGTAGTTCCTCAATTCCTTTGATCTCCACTCTTCTGTTTTCCTTGCATGCACTTCAAAACGGACGTGCAGAATGCTGTACATGCCTTATTTTCATACGAAGAGGCAACAAGTTCTTCCTTCAGGTTGTATTTTAGATAGCAATTTAACTCTCGCTCTTCCTTGTTCCAGAATTCACTAGTGCCTGGCTTCTCTCCCTTTCTTTGGCTAGTGTTTTCCCTCTTACATTTATTCCTTTTCTTCCCTCCAAACAGTTTGGCAGACCATCCCTACCAATTACCTTTTGTTAGCAAGGATTATAATTTCTTGAATTAATAACTCTAGAGAGGTTTTTAAACTTATTCTAGCAAGATCAGCTTGCTAAGCTTGAATAGGTTACACATAGCCAGAGACTCTTTAGAAGGAAGCTAGGAGGATCTGCAGTTACAAACAGACACAAACCCCAAGCAAGGAAGAAGATGACTTTTGTCTCAGGGATCAGAAGTCATCAGCTTACACACACATTCCTCCTTTTTGCCACTTTGAGACTCCTTACCCTGCCAGAGTTCCAAGGGCCTGCACTCAATTCATTCTCCTTGGCCCTTGGTGCTGGAGGTGCTGTCCATGGCTGTGGTGTAAGAACAGGAATCTCAGGTCCAGAAGCTGAATTTTCATCAAACACAGCAAATCCTGGATTATTGGAAAGCTGCTGAGAAGCTGGAGTCTGGAAGCTTCTGGTTTGGTTTGTGGCTATAAGCAAAAAGATATATGCAAATTAACTTTTAACTATCACACTCAAGTGCAAGTCCCACAACAGAGACATGTAACTCTCCCAATAATATGTTGCTTCAGCAACTGAGTATACCTCTAAGTGCATCTCCTACACGGCTGATTGGGGCTCTCACTTTTTTCTTCCCCCTGCCTTTTAGATCTGCCAGTGAGGTTCTCTGAGGTTCTGCAGTTCCCAGCAGACCTGTCTCTTTTTCATCAGAAGTCTCCTCAAGCCCCAGTAATGTCTGCCGAGAAACACGGGTCTGAAACTGCCTGAGAGAGATATTGGAAGAGTCAGCATTAACTTCACTGTACCAGGGATCCATGGAAGCACATAAAACTTCTTCCTTTTAGCTAGAAGCTTACCTGTGATGGGACTGGAGTCTGTCCAAAGGCTCAGCCTTGCGCTGAAGGCCCTCCTGGAATATCAGATCTGCTTTCTTAAAGCTTCCTCTAGCCTCCAGTACTTCTGCCCATGTGATGTAGAGCAGTGCCAGTGTTGTGCCAATTTCCTGGCTGTGGAGGTAACTGTACAAATCCAAGGGCTCATTACAGTAATTTCCCTGAAACAAGTGAAGTATTTCAGTAATTGGACCTCAAGAGATTCCAATTTCAATACAAGTCTTACAGGAGCAGCTGTAAGGTCAGGACACACACAGCGCGCAGGGCTAAGGAAAGGGATTCAATAGGAGAACAGTAGCAAGAAAAACCTCTGACTGTCTGTATGTCTTTGTCAATGTTATTACTAACCCCTTAATTTTAGCCTACATAGTTGAAGTCAGTCATTTCTTAGATCAATTTTTATCTGATATAATTCAATGATTGAACTACATCATCTTAGGATTCCTAATAGTTATTTTAGCTTTAGATAAAGTACAACATATTATTTCTTAGCAGTTTTGGAACTGGTAAATCAGCCCAGGAAGCTAAGCCTGGAGAAAGGCTGCTTGAAGACAAGAACAACAAAAACTAAAGCAATGGAGAGACAGGGCAAGACTAGAACACACTCAGCTTGGTTTTGCTTAAACACAGGATGTGGATACGAGACAGAAGTTAAAATAACTCATAGGACAGATATAGCATCTAAAATGGATCTTTAAATCACTTTTCTCCTTTAATAACCAAGCTCTACCCATTCACACCAGCTTTCCAAAACAAAATTTGTGGAGTTTCTAGCTGTCCAAACTGAATGACCCTAAAAAGGACTGAAGATCCCATTGAAAATGAGAAGTGGAATTCAGGAGCAGGTAATGCTTGCAGATACTTCTGATACTTAACTAGTTGTACAACATACACTTTGACTCTGCTGTTACAAAAAACAGCTTAACTGCGTACAAATGACATAATACCAAGAAAAAGCAGCACCCAAGATATTAACAAAACACTTACAAACTTGAGCCAGAGGTTAAGATAACGGGGATCTTTGTAGTATCGCTTCTGTTCATTGAGAGCTTTCACTGCCCTTTCCAGTATTGCTGCCAGATTACTCTCCTTTCCACCCTGGGGGAAGGTTTGCTCTGTCCACTTTATGTACCTACAGATGGGACATATAAACGGGAAGTCAGTTCTGAATAAGATACAAGGCTTCTCTTTCTGTGCAACACATGGAGATTTAGAAAAACAATCAGGCATAGTAGTGAAACACAACATAAAAAGCCTGTTATAAAATCTTATTAAACTAGAATATTTTTCCCAAACTTTTACAAGGATATCTGACCTTTCTATTCATTCTTCTGAAATAAAAGGCAACTCACCGGTCCCAGACATCCAGTGGATCATCTCCAGAGTAAAACCGGATTTCTGATTCAAACTCCCTAGAGAAATAAACATGAATACAATAAATACAGGTGTATGGCTGCAGAGACGTTTTCTACTCTGTAAACTAAGACCCTCACTCTCACTTATACCCCTTTCTAGGTCTATTAATAAAGAAGAGTTAGCTTGGCTTATTTAGGCTTGAGCTTTCCCTGAGACCAAAAGAATCAAAAAAATAAGCTTTTGCACCCTTCTTCAAAACAAAAGTGCTGGGAAATGTATCATTATTTAACAAGAGCAGATATGTATCTTTCCAAAGGTTATTTCCAAGAATTTCTACTACCCCAAAGCTTATATGGTCTCCCTTGACAAAATGTTTGCTCTGTTATGAAGTGTTATTAGTAGACATATATTGTGAAGTTTAATTTTTGCAAGAAACATGTAAGTATAAAAGGAGGTTGGAACACACACACAGATGGATGGAAAAGCCTGATGATAGACAACTACAGAACTATAACAGAGAGCACTACTAAGACACATCTAAGTGGGCACACTGGCAGTCACCATCTGGTCTCATTCTTCAACTCCAGCGTATCATTCCATCCCTACAACATGATGACTTCTCCCTCAGGAAGCACATCAAGACAGAAACCACCTTGCAGTTTGAGTTAGACAAGAACAGTAGCTTTCCTTTAGCACAGGCTTTGAATTGATTCAGGCAGTTCCTTCTTACTGGAAGGCTCTGCTCAATCATCTCATCTCACAAACCTGAATCAAGTTGGACAAACCTTCTTGCAGATCCCAGTAAACTAACAATTCCATGGCTTTCTTTGAAAAATACATCCAATTGCAGCTGACAAGTGTTCACAAATCCTGCTGACTGCACAGGAAATCACCTAGATGGTTCAGTATGACAAGCACCAGTGCTTCCAATTCTGACGACACAGTACAGACTCAACTATAGACTCTTCAAAGTCAACTTGGCCTTGCAGGACATGCAAATTTGAGGATCAGCCAATACAAACGTAACTGAATAGGTTTGGGATATAGGACACCCTCTGAACTCATACAGTTGTATCCATGGAATACTGTGCAAGGCAGACCAGACCCAAGCTGACTTTGCCCATTCAGGTATCTTTGCAATCCAGAGAAAACATACAGAGATACCTGCATTTTGCCTGTGTTCTGATAGTAGGAACTATTTATGTCCTGAGAAATACTCTGCTAGAATACATTATTGTAAGAAACACAAAAACATAATCTCCTCCTTGTAACCCTTAAGCATTTTAACTAATAAGTACACTTAAAAGTACACAGCTGGAATTCCCTAGTGTTTGCTGTTTGAATGCTCTGTTACAAACCTTCTAATAGTAGTCTGTACTGTATAACATCCACAGCAAGTAGCCCTGGAGTGTGATAGTAGCACAGACATCAGTTACTAAACTTCAGGTTTTATGCTTTTTTTAATGCCTATGAGATTAGTAGAGTTAAATAAGACATTTAAAACACGAGGAGGAAGCAGGAAGATAAGGGGAAAGGTGTCAAAACCCGGCTCACTGTTTTTTGAGCTGAACAGCAGTGTGGATGGAGGTCTCCTGCTGAGCCAGGGCTTCCTGCAAGGTGGACATGACACGGCCCTGCCGAAGGGGCTGCACATTCTCCTTGCTGAGCTCCCACTCATCGCTGCAGTCCTGTGACATGACAACCTCTGCTTTGAACTCTGCGTTAAGGACAAAAACAATACGGGATTGAGTCATTAGGTAGGATACCAACCCGAAATCCGTTAGATCTGGCCTTCATTAGCCGATCCACCACACTCTTTCTGTGTAGCCATCAGCGCACCATTCAGGTTCCCAACTTTTAGAGGAAATTGGGCGCTTAATTCCCCTCCATGGGAACTACATGGAACAAGACTAAGCACTTCTTCGCACCCAAGAATCTCAGGCAGGTGATGTTAGCAGCAAAGGATACTAAGATTAAACAGTTTCCCTCCCCACTTGCTTGCTCCTTTCCCTCCCCGAGGCTTCCACCCCCTCTGAGGCTGGCGAGCGGCGCCCCGGCAGCACCGTAAACAGAGTCTGACCCTTCCCGCTCTTCACCTACGAGTAGTTGCAGCGGGCCAGTAGTACAGGCGAGTGTTGACCTTGCGGTGAGCCGATGCCCCGCGGGAATAAGGAGTGCGGCGGGGACTCTCCCCCACCGCGTGCAGGCTGCCCGTTAGCACAGAGCGTGAGGAGAAGCCGTTCGCTACGCGGCTCCAGATCAGCGGCTCGCCGCTGCGACTCACCCTCCGCTCCTCTGCCCTCAGCCCGCGCGCGAACCCCGCGCAGTAACGGCAAAACGGGCATCAGCCCCCTTCAAAATTCAAACTCCCAACCGCCGCCAGCCTCCTCCCCATTGGCCAACCCCTGCGCCACGCCCTGCCTGATTGGTTCCGCCCCGAGCCGGCCCAGCCGCACCGGGGCATCATGGGAAATCGAGTTTTCCTGAGGCGGCTCGCGCTGAGCGGTTCAGGCAGGGAGAAATGTATCATTAACTTTATCATTAATTAACTTATAATTAATCATCTGAAAGGCAGTTGTCACCACAAGGAGCATTCCTGCGTCCTCTTCTTCTTGTTCGCATGTGTTCCCAGGCTCAGCTCTGGTGCTCGTCTGGAAGTGGCTCCACTGATGATCGAAATCGCTGATTTCTCCAGGTTATTTCTCTGACAGAAAAAATACCTGTTATTTGCCCAGAGAAGCTGTGGCTGCTCCATTCCTGGCAGTGTTCAAGGCCAGGTTGGATACAGGGGCTTGGAGCAACCTGCTCTAGTGGAAGGTGTCCCTGCCTATGGCAGGGGGTTGGAACTGGAGGAGCTTTAAGGTCCTTTCCAACTCAAACCATTCCATGGTTCTGATTCTATTTTCTCTGAGGGGAGGATGACTTTCAGCATGTAACCAGCCATTAGCTCACCTTTGTTGTCACAGAAAACCTCACTTTCCAGGTATCCCTGCCAAATACAATGCAGCATTTGAGACCCCCAAAATAGCTCTAAGTAACCACTTTGCTTCGAAGAGAAGAGTGTGCATACAGAGGTACCAGCTCAGGCCCCAGAGGCAGCATTGCTGTGTTAATGTGATGCTCAGCCCGGTTAATTGCCTTCTCTCCTACAGCGTTGCCAGAGAGAACTACTTACACCACCAGGTTGCGGGAATATTGCTGTACTGCTTCCAGTGCCAGAGATGTGCAGTCAGACACCAAATGTTTCTGCTCTGCCCTTATTTACATGGTATACTCGTGTCCGCAAGAGTTACCAATCTAATAAGAAGGCTGAAATGTTTAACAACAGCTCAAACTAGTTCAAGCTGTTCTGCAGCATTGGCTTATGTTCCTGTAGGCTAATTGAAATGAGTTGGGACTAGTTGTTTACCTGGTTTTAAATGAAAGTTGAGATCTTAATAAAATCCAATATCTTCAGGGTCTTAAATGTACAGATATCTGACTCCCTTTGCATTCTGTATCTGCAGAAACTGAAATATGAGGCAGCTGACAAAAAAATTGCCTTAGACATGGAAAGAAATTTCCCATGAGTTATATAGATCAGCTGCTGCTATTATTGGAAAGGCAATCCATAAAAAAATATTTCTCATAAAGTAAATTGAATATTTAATGAGTAAAACATGATTTTTTCTTTACAACTGACACTAATAACTCACAGAGTCTGAAGGCGTTTGTGACACTTGTGAGTTATGAAACTTTCATACCAGAGATGAGATATAGTAATCACCCTACACTGCTTAGATATTCCAAAGCATTCACATGATACCAATCAAAGACTCAAGTCCTCTTGTGGGGGCAAGTATGCAAAGTAAACACAAAAGATATTTACAGCCTGATATTTGCTTTGTTGGTTTGTTTTTCTTCATGACACGGTCAAGAAATTCATGACATACCTAAAAGGGATGTATTGCTTTATAGCCCCCTAATAAATTTGTTACTTCTATACCTGAACAGTTAACATACTTATCCTACAATGAAAGGCACAATGTGTGCAGAAAGATATAAAAATCCAATCGTATAATCAAGTATAATATGGTCTCTTTCTTTTTCAGCTATTCCATTAAGATTTATCATACCTGTTTATCTCAACTTACACAAAGCCAAGGTGAAAACAGAACTGCAATCTCTACCACTCATTACAGCAACCTCCCCGTGCCTCATTTAACATAAATCAGATGTTGTGTGCTGTTGTAGGCACAATGAATGTCCTGCACATGAGTTATCACAGACCTGCTTGTGCTCTTATGACAATAGCACAAGGGAACTTTCAGGGTCTAAGGTCTTGCTCATGAATGAAAACTCAATTTGGAGGTGACCAGAGTAATGACAAAAGCCTCTTTCTCATTCTTTTTGGGCTCCTCCAAGAGCCTGTGGAGAAACAGATAGAGGATGACATATAATGTGATGTCCTGACCTTTCTGTTTCTAGAAACACACAGCATTTTAACATGATGCCTGATAGCATTAATCCATCTCCATTAATGTTCTACATACAAGGGGCAAAGTAGGAGCCTTCAGAAAGGTGGTACAATGCAGTAACTCAAGGACCCAGAGCGGAGCTGGCACTGCTGGGTGCAAAAGAGACCACCTAAGGTTTAGCCTAAGATGGGTGCTTCACGGGGTTCAGGAGCCAGGGAAACCCAGCTAGTGCTGAGATCTCTGTGAGAGTACAACCACTTTCTCTCTAACACATCTTTTGTTTGATGTGTTACAGGAGCTCTCCAAGGCTATGTTATAATAACCAGTTTCCAAGCCTGAGACCAGTTATCTAAGCTGTTTGAAGAGGAAACGATAAGGAACACAAGCAGAGGTTTTGAGCAGCTCTTGGGGACAAGGTACAACACATTAAGATATACTATGTTTAGACTGAACTATTTACAGTTTAGACTGTAAATCCCTGTTGTTTTAAGATCATTACTTAAAACTGGATTTCGATCTTTCCACCTACATTTTCATGCAGGACTTTCTTATGATGAGTATTGCCATTGTTGTTAAAACTTTTATATCAGGGTGTTGTGGGCAGCATGTATTTATAAAACAACGGAAGTGTGTGGTGAATTACCTTTTGTTGAATATTGCCCTGAATAAGTTTTCTGAGCACAGGTATCCTTTTTGAGAATTGGTTTTCATTCTGTTCTTGAATCATGGCTCAGATACAGAGCCATACATGTGTGCTGCAACATGTCCAGCTAACAGAGATGAGAGCAATAATCCAAAGCTAAACCTGGTAGCAAGTGCTTCCATTTTGTGAATATCCTTTCTGCAGCAGTGACTGTCTTGGAGGAGAGTCCTCTGAGTTTGAGTTGAATCAAAGTTTTCTTTTTTTAATGATATACACACACAAGTCTTAGAACACAGTATTTGTATGTGGTCAGATGGTGGTGAAGGAAATCTCGTGAAATCATGACTGCAAGTCAGTGAGTTTATGTGACTCTGATTTTATAATGTAAAATTCAACTTTATTGAGCCACAAACAGGGGAAAGAGGCATTGGGAGGAGGCTTTGGGAGGAAAACCTCTTGCATGTTTTTAGAGAGCAGGCGATTTCTATTGAGGAATGTGGATTTCCCACCCCCTCCAGATCTTTGTGCTTATTTTCACTCTGCTTCAGCCACTGTTACAGCCTTTGCTGCTGTAAACACCATCGAAATACTCTCTGAAATACAATTTCTATCATGTATTACTACTGGGTCACTGCTCCCACAAGTCATTTCTGCAGCTCAGTTTTTATTATAGTTTCAAATCTGTTCCTTTGAATCTATTTGGTGACTGCTTTGGTTTTATTGATTGGATAAAATATGTATTTATAGAAAGTAAAGGCCATAGTTTGCTTAACACCCACCTGATGGAGTTGATCTTACTTCTTTAAGTTTCCATTCACAGGTCTGTTGAGGTCAGCTTTACTTTTATGAGGGCTTAGTAGCCAAGTAATGAAAAAAAAAATCGTATAAAATTGAATTGACTTGTTTTGGAAGGAAAAAGAATTCCTTTTGGAGCTAAAGACACTGTATATCCAAAGCAAATCAGGTTAAAACAGGTCTTCTACAGTTGACTATTTATCATTTGGGTGGTGTTCTTTGAGATCAAGAACAATTTTATCAGCATTATGTGGTTGCAGAGATCAGGGTTCACTATTGATTCAGATAAATGCTAGATGGTTCTGCCCTCCTGCATTCAAAGAGGGTAGGTCTCCAGTCATCTTCCATCCCTTCAAAACTAAATCCACAAGTGTCTTCCGCACTTTCATTAGCCATGTGCCAAAGCCATTTTTCTCCTAGAAGCAAAAAAGGCAAAAGGATGCACTTGATGTCAGCTATGCAGTGAAGACTTGATGAGGTTCTTCAGTCCTAAATGGGGGCAGAACTTGGGCTAGCAGAAATGAATTTTCAGACACCCGGGAATTGTTTTGGTTTGTTTCTGTTACTTCCTGAGGGTAAAATGTGTGTATTTTACTTGATTTTTCAAATTCCCTGCTTGCAGCTGCTGGTTTCAGTTCAGCTTTACAGTTTGCCCTGGCAGCCAAAGGGACGTTGCTGCCTTTCCTATGTACACTAAGAATGAAAATGAAATGGTCACTTCTTCAGTGTGGGTTACCCCAGAAGAGGGTGCTCAAAGCTCAGAAAAGTCACGAGCATCACCTTAGCAGCCGTGTCATCTCTGCAATGCCTTTCAGTCTCCTTTCAGCTTCCACCAGCAATCTCAAAGCCAGATCTACCACTGCCACACTGAAACTACTTTTTCCCCCGCAGACAGTTGACAACTGGGAGCATATTCTCCTATCCTATTAGGTCAGAGTTATACTAATGATGGACCTTAGAATTCCTTAGAATTGTGCTGAGCATAGAATCATAGAAGGGTTTGGGTTCGAAAGGACCTTAAGATCATCCAGTTCCAACTACCTGCCATGGGCAGGGATGCCTCACACTAGACCATGTTGTCCAAGGCTCTGTCCAATCTGGCCATGACCACTGCCAGGGATGGAGCATTTACCACATCTCTGAGCAACCTGTGCCAGTGCCTCACCATCCTCACAGGGAAGAACTTCTTCCTTATATCTAACCTGAACTTCCCTTGCTTAAGTTTAAACCCATCACCCCTTGTCCTGTCACTACAGCCCCTGATGAAGAGTCCCTCTCCAGCATCCTTGTGGTCCCCCTTCAGATACTGGAAAGCTTCTATGAGGTCTTCACGCAGCTTCCCTTCTCCAGGCTGAACAGCCCCAAGTTTCTTAGCCTGTCTTTATAAGGGAGCTGCTCCAGCTTTCTCATCCCAGCTGTGCAGGATAAAAGACAGATGCTTTGGCTGTCCATGTGATGGCACTATTTGAACACATTTTTCTCCTTCTGAGTGCTGCGGTTTAACTTCTGCGTTGGCAAGCACCAGCTTCTGGGTAATTCCAGTAGGAATTTTTCAGGATAAAAGAACACAAAAGCTTGTGAGGGAACAGACTGAGCAGCTGGGGCTGCAGAGGAAGGAAGTGCCAGCAGGGAGCCTGGCAGGTGAGCAGCGCATTGATGGGATTTCAATCACACTCCAGTAGTGGGAAGCCAGAGCACCAACAGCCAAAGAATTGCAGACTGAGGCTGCCTCGATTCAACCAGCACTCAACATTCCAATTCAGTTCACGATTCACACAAACACAAAAGGCCAAAATCATGAGAAGCACAGCGGTGAGGGGAAGGTGAGCACCAACAGATGGTGACAAATTGCAAATAGAGGGAGCTCATAAATCAGTTGAACAATGCATGTGAGACCCAAAAAATACAGCAGCAGAGAGAAGACAGGCTGACAACAGTGTGCCAACAGACAGGAATAGATCACATAGGACACAGCAATGAGGGAAATGGAGCCCACACAAAACTACCTTCTGCTGGAAACCATTCAGTTCAGTCACCGGTCACAGCTATCATGAAACAGGCTTCCAGACAAGCAGAAAAAGATTTTTCCTTTCTCCAGTGCGTAGAAAGAAGAGTTAGAGAAGGACAGGCCACAGAGAACAGCCTCTAAATGTGAAAGTGAAAGGAAAGTTGTGCCTCAAGTAATCCCAAGGCTAGAAAAGATGCTGCTGGAAACGAGGAGGTATTTCTGCTCTCGCACACTTAGGGGGACAGCTGGTGTAGGGGTGTTGTGTGTGCCTATGCCTGTCCCTTCATCACAGTAACAGCTGGTGGGGCAAAATTCACCACCCTGCTGTAGACACGAGCCCAGCAGAACCTGACTGCAGATACCCAGCTGCACCAGGACCCAGTAGAGCCTGTCGCCTGTCCCTTGCTTTCAGTAAACAGGTCTGTCTGTGTCAGCATTTCTCTTAGGAATGTTTTTCCTGGTTCATGGAAGGCAGATGGGATCTGGCAATCAGCAGTTCTCCTTCCTAATGCCAGGCAGTCATTTTGCAGGTCATTATGCTTTAAAATAATCCAAAGCTCATTATTAATGCAGTGAGGCAGGAATTGCCAATCACAATCCATGTAACATAGCTGGGGATAGCAGTGACTGGTCCCAATTGCAGGAAACTGGGGCAGACATGCTGATAAACATCCAATTGCTTTTACCTGCACTTTGCTCCTTCCCTTACACCTCCTCTGTCCTTTCCAGGCTGTTGCCATGCCCACATAGGTTAGAGAGCACAGTGCTGTGTTCCCTTTGTCCACCTGATCGGGAACACTCACTGCTGCGTTAGTGGCAACATCTGCTTCTTAGTTCAGCTTTCTGCTTTGCTTCCACAGAGATCAGCCCTTGCTCTGCGGAAGCTGGGTTAAAGCCAGCCACTGGCCTGGGACACCATCCTGCATTGCCAAAACAACCCCACATCAACTGGGCTCTTAGCACCATGGAACCCTCATAAGCGCTTATTCTTGGTGCACAGCAAACCAGTGGCATGTTTTTGGACCGTTAGCCAGAGGTGAAAAAAGCAAATACCTGGAGGGGTCAGAGTAGAAACCCTCTAGCTTTGCCCCCCATCAGCAATCCTCCAATGAGTAGCATCAGCATGGAGGGCAGGTAGGCTCTACCCTCGCTCTTGAATGCATTACGCTGGCAGTTAGCAACTACTGGAGAGTTCTCACAGTCCCATGGGAACTGTTTGCTGCAGATAACCCTGAGCAACCCTGGAGCAACCATGCTTACACAGCAAACACAGGGCACACTCCCCACCCTCTGTTGTCAGACAAACCGCACTGGTAATTTCTGGTCAAACAGCTTTATTACAGTAAGGAAGAAAGCTTTCAAGCTTTCCGCATCTCAGGCTCCACCTTCAGCTCTTCGAGTCCACACAGCAAGGGCAGCACTCCTTGGAGAAAGGAGAGCAAACCGGAGCACTAGCAACCCTGGGACAGGGAGATGTTCAGGCCCTTCACCAGCTCCATTGCCCTTCTCTGGCCCCACTCCAGCACCTCTGTATCTCTCTTGTAGTGAGGTGCCCAGAGCACACAGTCATATTCTCGCAAGTGGAAATCAGCCCAGCATTTGGTTGACGGCTGGGGAAGAGATTGAATGATGGGAGGTATAAATCTAGCTCAGACCATCAAACAGTTTACTCCCCACTCTACCTGGAAATGGAAATGCTCACTTTGCTGAACTGAGGCTTTATGGCAGGACCGTTATTGAAGACAATACTGCTGAAGATGAGGGAAGATTGAGGGAGGCAGGGTCCAACATGCTCTGGGGCTGTCACCCCATGAAGTCAATCCAGAGGTCAGTAGGCTTTCTAGCTGAAGCCTGGCCTCATAAGCAGAGCTGATATGCTGTCGGTGAATCACCTCAGGTTACATCTTGTGTCTAGATAGTATTTTATCAGCAAAAGAGCCTGCTGAGCTCCTCCTGAATGGAGAAAAGTGGTATGCAAAGGGGTTGACATCTGAGCCAAGAGAGGAGCAGAGAAATGGTGGTGATATCTGGCACTTGAAGGCAATACTGACCTCCACCTTCAACAGCAACAACAAAAACAATACCTTGAGCCCTGCTGGACAAGGGAAAAAAGGGAAACAAAATGCTGACCCCCACATCCAGCACCACTGGAATGATACCCATAGTGCCAAAAGCCCAGGGAGCACGAAATATCCCTGGGATTCTGTAGGCAGGTCCTGGCAGGAGTTTTTCTTTTCCCTGACAGCTGAAGTACTGCACAATTACTGGTTTTATGACATAGAAAAATTGATGACAAAGTCCTTCAGTAAAGAACATGCGATCAACCTTTGTTTATCAGTGATAGAGGAAACAGCAGCTCTGCAGCATGTAAATTCCTGGCTGCTGGCAGGACAAGGACTATGGTGGCTCATACCAGCTGCTGGTGCTGGAGCAGAGTCTGGCATGGTGGAAAGCAGAGCCAAGCCCCAAAATGAGCTCTTGGATACGGTCTGAAGCAGGGTCAGGGTGACTTGTCGTGCCTTACACCCTGCAATTGACACCAAACTCTAACACCCTAAATTCAACAGCCAGAGTCAGTGCTGGCTTACTTACCCACCAAGAGGGGATGAGCACTGGGTTGTGTAACTCAATTGCTCCCATGAGACACGTGCCCACCCATCCCCCAGATCCTAAGTGATACTTCAAGCTCTCACAAAAGTGTTGAATTAGCTGTAATCTCTTTTGGCTTTAAGCACTGCATTCAGACAAGCAGGACAGGCAACCTCATCCTCCTGCATTCCAGCTTTCCCCCCTGAGCAGAAAGATAGGCTCCATGTCAGCAAAGCAGCTTAGACTCCCCCTTTTTTGGGGAGGATGGAGTGGGGAGGGTGGGTGCAGGCCTATTTCCATCCTAGGTCACTGTCATCTGTCACTTCATCTATATGAGACATGTTGACCATCGCTTCTGCAGCTGGGAGGGAGCTCTCAGTCTAAGGACGCTCCCAGCCCTCTGTAGTGATCATTCTTGTCATAATCTTCTTCCTCCTCCTCCTTCTTCTGCAGATCTTGGTCACTCTCATCATCACTATCTACTGCATTGTCCTCGATCACTTCAACTGTTTCTCCAGCTTCTGGATCCCCACTGGTCTTAAACCACACAGCTTTGTAGCCATAATCTGCCACATGCCTGTCTGTCTTGAGGATAGACTTCACCTCTTTCTTAGGCTCAGTGTCTTCCACTTCTTCCTTTTTCTCTTCCTGGTCAAAGGTGATGGTGGAAGCTACAGAAGCCTCTGGGGGGCTGTTAATTACTTCTGCATTGGAAGAGGGCAAGGGAAGTGCTGGTTGCTCCAGTACACGTGCCATTGACTGGACACTGCCGTTCTCTGACGCCTCATGCTGTTTGGTGCTCACATCTGGGAGTGAATCTTGATTGTAGCTCTGGCTCTGGAAACCACCAGAGATTTCCTTTGAGAACTATAGGAGGAGAGACACCTTGTGATTGTAGCGAGAGGAGAAGACACAGGGAGAAAAGGGGTGGCCAAAGTGACTGAGCTACTACTGCTTGCTTTGCAGTTAGACCTGTTTGAAGCCTGGGAGAGATACAGCTCCCTCGAACAGCTATTTTCTACTGACTCCATTTCTGGATTACTTTTCAGATAATCATGAGCATGTTTTCCAGGAGGGCTGAGCACCAGTGAAATGTACTGAGTTGTAACCATCCACTTCGGGTATTACCCTGGAGTGGGATTTACCTCGCTCAGGGTGAGGTATGAGGTATTCACCTGAGCTATGTGCTCCGGACTCATTTTGTAGCCAGTGGGGTCTAGGCTCCTGACAGTCCCATCCTAAGGCAGAGACCAACCAACATCTGGTCCTCAACTTCAAAGCAAGCAGTCTGCCACGGACTTGAGATCACCAAAAGGAAACAGCTCAGCTGCAGACAACTGTCTAAACCCAGGCTTTAGCATACGATATGAAGAGACCTTTATCTCCTTTGACCACAGAGGGAGGATGAACAGTGGTTTATACCATAGACGCAGGTTTTTCAGAGACTGCCTCTGACATGTGTCACGTTCATCCTAGATTTTGTGCTCGATGGAGCTGTGGTCCTTACCTTGCCATGTCTGCTTATCATCTACCACACAGCTCCAGCCTTGGGGGACAGAAAAGAACAACAGCAAACCCCACCTTTGCCAACAGTGTCTCAGGAGCAATTCATCACCTTCACACAGACATGGGCGGTATTTGGACAGCCCATTCCAGCCTTAAAACCTCCTCAGATTCTACTTTCTAACTCAAGTTCAGGTACCAACAAGGCACTTACCTTTTTCCTTATGAGGTATTTGACTCGTTTTCTGTACTGTTTATATATCATCACTCCAAGGAAGACTAAGGCAAGTAATAGCAGTGCTGCTAATATACCACCTAAGATAGCCATATCCTGAGCAGTGTATGCCTTATCAGAGGAGGTTACAGCTCCAGCTACAAGAAAAACAAACCAGTGTTACAAAGCCTGAAATTGGCACCTTTTTATGGAAGCTTTAACACAACATTCCATTGTGTGAGAAGCTCCAACCAGTTTTGGAAGGGCAAAGCAGCACCCTGTGCTGCTGAATGTGACAGGAATATATTTAATATCACAGAAAGCCGTTTGTTTGCTGTCCTAAAAGCAGAGAGTTTGTTTTTAAGGTGACCACCCACAGAATATTATAACTTCCAGTAAATTACATGAAGTGGAAATAGCATCCATTCACAGGACATGATTTCCACCCCACCCCACCCCGATTTAAGCAAGTTAATGTATACATGACAGTGTAAGGCCAGCAGACACTACATGAAGTAAGGCTACTTAGGTCTTTTACTTTCCCACCTCACCCATGTACACCAGAATGCAAAGTGAGGTTTATACACATGGGTGAAAAGGCAAAGCTTCCTTTAATCCGGAGCATCAGCTCAGATGCTGATGGGCACATTAAAATAAGAAATGAAAAAGCATAAAGAGGAGGAAAAGCATTAGAAGGTCCCCAGCACAGGAAACACTTCCCTGCCTTTTTGTAGCTGTACAATATAGAGCACCTTTCTCAGGAGCAGCTTGTGCTTTCAGCCACCAGGCAGTGTAAGCAGATATGTATAGAGATCAACATTACAGTGGAAAGACAGTAACCTCCTCAGGGTTAAGCAGCTTTGGTGGTGGTGGATTCTTCATATTTACATTTTCCAGCTTCACTTTAGAGTGTAAATGAGTCTCTGAAGTTTAATGATTAATGAATCACAGTTTTGTTCTCATGCTGATCTGTTTCTGACAGCGGACTTTGAGTATTCCCTTCACATCTGACTGCACCCTCAGTTTATCTTTAATATAGTTCGTGATGGTTTAGGACCTATGCTTCATCATACCTCCTGGGAAGCCACAGCCCATGGAGCTGACGTGGAGCTCCACCACCCTTAACTCCTCCTGTGCTGTGCAGCACACGGTGCTTCTGGGAGAGCTTGGGAATGGCCTCCCTCAAGATCCATGTGAGCTTTGCTCTGGCAAACCAGAGTCCAATGTACAGTTACCACTTCCCAGGAGGAGGGTATATTGAAAACAACTCTAGTTTCTCCCTGGATATTGGGATACTCAGTAAAGCACGCTCCAACCGTTCATAGAATCATAGAATGGTTTGGATTGGAAAGAACCTTAAGATCATCCAGTTCCAACCCCCTGCCATGGGCAGGGACACCTCACACTAGACCGTGTCGCCAAGGCCCTGTCCAACCTGGCCTTGAACACTGCCAGGGATGGAGCACTGTTGGATGCACATTCCTTAGCACCACCTCTTAGTGTCCAGGGTTAAATATCCTGCAGATTGGCCAGGAAAGCGGTGATCTCAGCTCAGCTTAGGCCATTCCTGGATGCTGGCTATAGTATAAAGCACAATTCCTCTCACAGGCTCTGAGCCATTCCGTGCAACTTCAATCTACTTTTTTGCATAGTTACCAGCATAATTTTGTGTGGTTTAAATAACAAGGGCAATACTTAAAAGTTGCATAGAAGTGTTGGTACATCTGTTGGGAACATCTGTATCTCCATGTACTGACAGCTGAACTAGCTTTCTGCTGAGCTGGACTGTGCCCTTAGACTGGGTTTAGGTGGTTTTAGCTGTGAAGTGAAAGATTCACACCCAGGCACTCACATTTTTATCCTTCAGAAATCCCCATGATGGTCATAAGAGGGTGATGTAATGGGAAAGCCTAACTGGGAACTTCAATCACACATCATCATGTATAAACCAATGGAGTCTGGGCATTATCTGCCTATCCTGATGTGAAAATGCATGATACTGGTTCATCTTTATGCAAAGCATAAGAAGTTCAAATCAAACTTAATTAATAGGTCTTAATTTATAAGACCTATTTAAGAACCACTTCTAAGTAGTAGGGAAGTGAGAGATTTTTACATCAACAAAGCCAAATGGTAGCTGGAGGGTTGTGCATGTAAGCCTCATGTCTCTCCTGTTTCTCATGGGTCATTCCTCCTGCTAAGATCTTAAAATCTTGGAGTATAAAACTTGACTTGACCTGAGCCTGGGCTCACGAGGAAGCCCGGCTTTGTGGGGGTGTGCCAGCTTCTGTGTGCTTTATATAGATGGGAAATAACATTGCAGCTTTCTCTGGATTTGGCTAAAAAGGAGCAATGATGCACTAAGGTGTCAGGGCAACCGTCCTGTGCCATGATAACACATCATGGGTTCTTTCTGACCCACAGAACAGCAGGAGGTAACCCCAGATTTAGCTTTGGAATAGCAAGAAAAAACACTACAATACACAGCACTACTTAAAGTCTCAAAAGGCTGTTTAAGGCATGTGGTAACCACATCATAAGGATGATATTTGACTATTTTCCTTCTTGTAGCCACTGTAGAACCTCCTGTAGGTATGGGGTTGGTCTCAGCCCAGGTCCACAGACTTCAGTGGGTGACCTGTCATTGTCAGTTTGCCCACAGAAGTAGAAAAGACTCTCCAGTCATCTCCACAAAGCAGAAAGCAAAGAGACACTCAGCCTACCTGTGGCACGCACGACCTCCACCATGATCACAGTGCTTGCCTCCTGCAGGCTCACTGTGTCTTTTCCAACAGCCTGTGTGAACGTGGGAAAGACAGAGCTTAGGGACTTCCTAGACCTCCAGCTCACTCCCAAGGTACATGGTGGGCCCTTCGTGGACAACATACCTTGTCCATGTCCTCACCACACTACCCCTCCCCTCCATGACCCCAGCAAAATATGAAGAAAGCTGCCCTACCTCAATGGTTACAGTTTCTGGGGATTGCAGCACCACATTTGTCAGGATGAATCCATCTCTGGTTGCAGTGAAATCAGTGCTGTTTTTTATGTAGTACTCAATATTTGGGTTGACTTTCTGAAAAGTCAGAAGAGTGAATGATTAAACCACAGTTTGTGCTTTGGGGGCACCTTCATAACAGCCTTTTGCAGGACTTGTCAAACACACCTGAAGTATTAAGAAGGGTATAGAGCAGTAAATAAATCTAGACTGAGGAGGTGAGAAAGGCTGAACTCAAACATGTTCACCCTTGAATTCTGCTCCTTAGAGTCCAAGAATGCATCCTAAAAGTATTGCTTCCAAAACAACCCCAAGTCTCATGCACCTTTTGCTGGTACCTTTAGCATTTACCCAACCAAAACACATCTATGCATGGGACCTTGCCAATCTGACCAGTTCTGCCTTTAAAACAGTGCCAAAGGGGGATGTACATGAAGAAAAATACCTGTGCTGAAGGATGCGCTGTTTCTTCCTTTGGGTCTAGATAAGCCCCAGTCATGTTATGGAAGCCTTTGCAGCTATAAAACCAGCACTTTTTTCTTTACTCAGTGGGGTGGGATGGGAATGGCTGATCAGGAAGCCTCTTCCCTTCCCTTCTCCCAGTGCATTGTTCAGGAATGGCTCTGTCCAAAGGAGTCTTTACAGGGAGAAGGTTACAATTCCCAGCCCAGGACTGCAGGTCCTTCCTAGTCTGCTGTCTTTGCGCTGGCTCCTCCTCCCAGACCAGTTCACAGGTAACTCTGCTTGTCCTGGCAGGGAGAACACCTCCTCCTGGGATCCTGCCAAACTCTTCTAGGAAACACTTCACCCAGCCCTCATTCAGACCTGGACCCGTTCCCAGTATTGGCTGACCCTGGGCTTACTCGGTGGGCTGTTTTGCAGTGGATCAGCTCACATACATAAATCTGGGGGTTTAGAACAGAGTGCTCCAGCAGGTCCTCCACATTACACCAGAAGCAGTTCTGATCCATGTGGAATTTCCAGGGAAATGTAATACAGAACACGAGAGGAAAAGGTGTGTTTTCCTCTCCCCACCTCCCCTTCTTCATGTTTTCTGATCTTAACCCTGAAGCAGCAAGAAAGAATGTGGTGCATTTTCAGTTTCTTACATCAGGGAAGTCATCATCCGCTGCTGTTATCATCAGGGGGCTTGAAGAATCACCAGCTTGGAAGACAAAGCTCCCTGGGGACAGTCCAACAAACGTTGTCCCACTGTAGATCTTGTTCTCAAAGTATGGTGGATGCTCACTTTTATTGACGACCTTAATCTCTACACTGGCTACAGAGTATTTCTGGATGTTGTTGACCTGGGTGGCCTGAAGAGAAAGAGAGAGATGCTGCCCATTTCCTAGTAGTGATGAGACATAAAAGATAGGCTTGGTCTGAAGTCCATTGCAACACATGGGGTTCTGCCACCATTTCCAGTGAGCTTTGAGCCAGGCCTGCCACAGGGGGCCTTAAGGAGTCCTTGTGGTTGGTATGTTGTGCATGGGGTGCTTTTCAGCTCACTCCTTTCCTCTTGAGCTGTAGCCAGAAGAGGAGCTTGTCTCTAGGGTTATGCTAACTACTGTAACAGAAGCTCCAGTCATGCCTAAAGAAAGCCTGCCAGTCGTGCTCCTCCATAGTTTCAGCTCAGCAGGATGCCCCTTGTTCAGTTAATTTGCTTTGATGTAGCAACCTACACATAGGGAAAGTGTCTCTTAACTTCTGCAAGAGCTTTGTAAGTTGATATAAGCCACCAAATACTAGGCCCTTCCAAAAGAGAGGATGTAACTGAGTTACTAATATAAGCAACTCCTGTGACACCAAACCTGCTGCCTCCTCAAAAGCCAGCTATTCTGGGCTCTTGGCTGCTGTGCCATCACACTTACCATCACCTGCAGGAGGAACCCATCTGGGGAAGTGGCTGCTTTGTTCATAGTCAGATTCCCTGTGTCTGCATCCACTAAGAATACATCATCTGTATTCCCTAAAGAAAATGGAAAGACTATTCAACCATCAGATACCTTCATGAAGTGACCTGGAGCTCCAGGGCTTTCATGTCTTAGTGACCATACTGCCAGGGCATCATGCAGCTTTCCTGGCCTGGCTGCTCCAAGGGCTGGCACTGCTGGTCAGGGATTCAGAGGGACTCAACAGACAAAAAGCACTAAGGAGATGCGTGTGAACCCAACTAGATGAGGCAGAACAGCAAAGCTTCGCCTTTCCAGTGCCTGGGCCCAGCTATAACCAGCTTAAATTGTGCTAACTGCCCAGAGCCTCTGGTACAATTTGAGGACTGAAGGTCTCCAGTTCCCTAACCTGAACCCAAACTGCATTTCAGGAGAGATAAGGGAAGAATTATTCCTATTTTAAAGGTGAGAAACCAAGCTACAGAGAATAGTTGGGTGGAGATTAGTCTCAAATAGCTCTAGGCATCTAAAGAGAAAACATCTCTACCTGAACTTGTTACATATATTGTGAAGAGAAAGCAGCATGGCGTATCCAACTTTCTGTGAACATTGGCCCAACGTGAGCTGCATTCCACTCTGGAAATGCTTATTTCTCTCCACAAATGGAGCCTAGACACAGAAACCTTCTTGGATTGTAAAGGGATGTAGGGGGTAGAAATCAGCATCCTACATCTCTAGTCTGCGTTTGAATCATAAATGCATTTATGTCACATATACGTTAAAATAAAAGCAACATTTTTAGTTCTCTTCCTCGCTCTGAGCCACTGCGGGCTGTATTTAGGCAGCCATGGCGGGGGTCTCCTCTGGGCAGGTAACGTAGGGGACACATAAGCAATGCAGTTTGTGGAAGGTGACAACTTCTACTCACCACCAACAATACTATACACGATTCTTTCATTTATAGTGTAGTCAGGATCAATAGCATAGATAGGCCCCGGCTCCAGGATGAGTGGTTCTGTCTGCAGCAACAAGGCAAAGCATTACATACCCCACTGCAGCACCACAGCAGCATTGCAGCACCCTCCCAGCTCAGCATGGCTCTGGTGGTTTTGTCTGGGCAGAATGGCATCTACTGCTGGGAGAGGGTTGTAACAGGGCAGAGGGGGACAGCCTAGAGCAAAGGGGTTTCCAGCACACTGCAAGGTGCTGCAGGACAGGGACAAGCAGTGCTGCTTAGGGTGGAGAACCTCCACTTCCCAGGATGATGAAGGCTCCCTGTCATGCTGCATTGATGACTGAAGATCAGGATGAACCCACTGGGAACAGCATCTGAATACTGTTTGAGAACAGCATTAAGGATCTTTCCTGCTTACCGACACCTCGGATATATTGACCCTCCCAGTGTAGGGGCTGCTGATGCAGATGTTGTTGTCCGTGTTAATGAAGGTACAGGGTAGGAACCAGGGAGGTTTGGTGTCAGACTGTTCAATAAGTATATTTATAGTCGCAGTAGCTGTGTTGGTGGTGTCGGAGCTGTCCACAGGCCTGTCCTGTATCCAAAGGCAAAGCAGACTCATGAGATGCCCAGAGAAGAACCCACCTGCAAAAGCAGGTGACCCAGGGGCTTTTACCTGTTGTAACTCCACTCTAAGGAGTAGCAATTTAGTGAGATTAGCTAAAACAGTGAATTACCATCTCATTCTGCTGATGAAGTGGACTGAATACAAGTGTGTAGTTATGGAGAGTGGAAAGTTACTCCAAATTCACCACCCCAGTATCCACCTTCTCCACTGCCATCCCAGAGATCTCCCATTCAGACTTATCCTTCAGTTAAGAGCCACTGGGGCAAACAAGGCACTTTGTTCCTCCTGAAGAACTTACCCGTGCATACAGCAGCAATGTTGTCAGTTTAAATTTGTCATAGTCCAATGCTCTTCTTAAATAAATTTCTGGGTTATTAACTCCTTTTATGGCAAAATAACCTTCTGTGTCCTGGTGGGGGGAAAGGAAAACCCTTACTAGCAGAGTGAGTCACAGACACGATCAAAATACTGCTCATTGCTGTGTTTGTCATCCCATTCAGACCTTTAATCCTGAGGACCAGGGTGAGTGGGCAAGGGCAGTGTGAGAATGCCAGATCCTGGCTTGTCATGGAATCACAGAAAGGTTTGGGTTGGAAAGGATCTTAAGATCATCCAGTTCCAACCCCCTGCCATGGGCAGGGACACCTTCCACTGGAGCAGGTTGCTCCAAGCCCCTGTGTCCAACCTGGCCTTGAACACTGCCAGGGATGGGGCAGCCACAGCTTCTCTGGGCACCCTGTGCCAGCACCTCAGCACCCTCACAGGGAAGAACTTCTGCCTTATCTCCAACCTGAACTTCCCCTGTTTCAGTCTGAACCCATCACCCTTGTGCTATCGCTCCAGTCCCTGATGAAGAGTCTCTCTCCAGCATCCTTGTAGCCTCCTTCAGACACTGGAAGCTGCTCTGAGGTCTCCACGCAGCTTCTCTTCTCCAGGCTGAACAGCCCCAGATTTCTCAGCCTGTCTTATCAGAAAGGTTTGTTCAAGCTCCTGTGAATTTTCTTCTCCAAGACGCCCTGCTTCGCCTGCCTACCTGCTCAGTAGGCAATGGATGACATCTTTTACCTCGTTTATTTCCTACACTCAACATGTTGCCTTTGGGTTTGGGTCCATGACAGCCAAGCAATCTCACATTCATGCACGAGACAGACCAAGGATGGCTCAGCCTCAGAGCTAAAATCACTTGCCTTAGCCTAGAGCTTTGAAAGCCACCGCAAAGCCAAACTGAAATAACATACATTGCATTTTACTTTAGAACCATCTGCACTTGATTTGGTTCTCCTTTAATCTTATGTCTTGACTAGAATTACCAAGCAAATCCCCAAAGAGCAAATTAATTCACTGAACTGGAACCTGGGAAAAGCAGAGTCTGCCTTTGGCTTTGCCAAAGACTTTTTGTGGGATTTTAGGCTGTTGTCTCCACTCTGCATGGACACTGTTGGCAAATAGGACAAAGACTCCTCCTTTCCCTATTCAACTCAGTACAACCCTCAACTCAGTAAGATACAAAGGTCTCTACCTGACATGTTTACAGAAAATCCCAACAACACTTTCCTTGATGATATGGCTCAGAACATCCCAGATAAAAGCTTATTCTGTGCAGTGGAATAAAAGTGAAAGCAGTAACAGATTTCAATGCTGAAATACTGAATGCTCACTAACTAATACTGCTAACCAAACCAACCTTTGGGTTTTGCAAGAGATGCACCTCTTCCAGAAGCTGTCAGAGAACTAAATGCAATATGGTGACCTGAGCCTCCAAAGTTGTGGTCTTCTGAATTAAACACAAAGACTTCTCCAGAGCTACTATTTTCCCCTGCAGATGCTCACCTGCACTACTGTTGTGAGTTCATAGAAGATGGTGTCCTGATCAGCATCACTGGCACTTAACTCCTCACGGGCTATAATGGTTGCATTCACTTTTGTATCCTGGAACAAAGTTGCTGTGGTTATTCTCTCTGTGAAATGGGCTGGAGACTTCTCCCTGCTAATACTTCCTTAGCCCCACAGCACTGAGTTCCCTCTTCACTTCCATAAAATGCCTACCTCAGGAACAACTTGGGTGATGTTGGTTTGCTTGAACACCGGGCTGTTGTCGTTCTCGTTGAGAATGATCACCAGAACGTCCAAGTAATTACTCTGCAGAAAGGTTAAAATGAGAGTCAAAGACAAAAATAAGACTGCTGGGGCTGATCCTGCTTTGCAGATTGACCAGAGGGGATGGATTGGGTAAGAAGCACATCTGGAGGGGGCAGAATGGGGCTGAGGTTTGTAGTCAGCCCACACTGTGTGTGGGTTTGTTCCCACCCTTTCCCCATTCACAGAATCCCAGACTGGTTTGGGTTGGAAAGGTCCTTAAGATCACCCACTTCCACCCCCGTGCCACGGGCAGGGACACCTTCCACTAGAGCAAGTTGCTCCAAGCCCCTGTGTCCAACCTGGCCTTGAACACTGCCAGGGATGGGGCAGCCACAGCTTCTCTGGGCACCCTGTGCCAGCGCCTCAGCACCCTCACAGGGAAGAGCTTCTCCCTTATACCTAACCTGAATTTCCCCTGCTTCAGTTTAAGCCCATCACCCCTTGCCCTATCACGGAGCTTTGGGTGCTCTCTTTGACTGAGAGGAGTGTGCCTGCAAAGAAAAGGACATCTCCTCATCCAGGTCTGTGGACAAGGAGGAGCAGAGGGAAGCGTGTGCTGCCCTGCAGTACCGCATAACAGGGCTGGGTAGAAGAGGTTTGGAAGAGCACTCACCATCACATCAGAGTTCCAACAAATCAGGGTCACCATCAGCACATTGTTTTCCTGTAAAACCAAAACCCAGTCAGTGTAGAAACAAACGAAAATGTACTAACTCCTTCTAAAGTAAATGAGACAAGTACATGCATTGCTGGATCAGAAATGCTGCTGGGCTTTCTTCTTGCTCTCAGGAAAATCTAACTTCCTCTTTCTTTCCTTTACAGCCATCCATCAGTACAGGGATCCTGTTTATGATGAAGTCAAAGCAAACCTATCTTCGAGCCTCTCTCCCTGCGATTCCTGTAGCATCAGAAGAGCTATTGGCCATTTTCTAGGACTTCAGGTAAATCCAGAGATTTCTTTTCCACTTGAACAAAATAGAAACGTCCCACTCGCACCACAGTGCTGCCTGCGGGCTGTTCACTCTCTGCTGTTCTCCACTCACATACACGTATGGGTTTGCATTAGGGGAAAGACAGCTTAAGGATGCTTATGGCTGTGAACAGAGCACTCCAGGAAGGTAAAATAATTTAGTAGCAACCTAAACTGAACACACTGACCTTTCAGGCTGCCTTTATGCTTCACACAAGAGCTCCTCACTGCTCAGAGCTATGTTTGCTACAGGCACACAGGGATCATTTTATAGGAGTCCTGGAGATTTCTGAATACTACAGTTGCCACATTTTTGGTTTTAAAACTTCCTCTTGCTTTAATTCAGACAGAGTCATTGAAGGAAGATGACAGCAGGCACACCATGCACTTCCTTCCTCCCTATTCTCTGCTAGTGGAAGGGTGACCTCCCAAGCAGTGAACTCAAACTCAACTGATCCTTTAAAAATGGGTTATGAATTATGGGAGATCCAAGCCCCCAGGTTGAAACTCATTGCATCCCAGAATTACCCATCTCATCCTTACAGCCTGCTAGCTAAAGGCTTACCTCATAGTCCACTGTTTCAGCCAGCTGCAGCTCAGACCCCTGTATTGTGAAAAATTTGGCATCTTGGGAAGAAGCATCAATGGACACAGTGAAGCCTGGATCCACGTGGATGGTGGTCAGCACATAGCCAGGAGGGTTATTTTCATAAACACTTACTTCACTGTCACTGACAGAACACCCTGGAAAAACACACAAATGAGAAAAAACTGCCTTTGTGACAGAGCTGGGTGAGACCTGAGGCCCCTCTGGTTCCTGTTGGGGAGAAGGTCATTGAACAAAGCTGTCTCAGAGTAGGAGTGTAAAAATCTCCCCCCTGCAATGGTGGAACCTGCTGCCATGGGGTTATTCCCTAGTGGTCATAGATCTTCTGTAAGAGCTTACCTTGCTGTGCTGAAACATGTGTTATGAAGAGCAGCAGAAGCAGCACAGAAGTGAGGAGCCAGTGAGAAACAGCCATGTTGAGAAAAGCCCCTCTCTCTGATGGAGCTGGTCTTCTCTCCCTGTTTCTCTCAGTGCCATCTGCTGCATTCACTAGTTCATGAAGGCAAAAAGCATTGCCTGGCTGGCGTGGTCTGCTGCAGTTCAACCTTTGCCTCTTTGCCTCATTGGATGACTTATAGAGAGCCATTTACCACTCATGGAACATGATGACGCATAGATTTCTATTTCTACTGTGTTCCTGGGTCTTACCTGCCCTAAACTCCCTGTAGCAACAGGATAT
The DNA here is from genome assembly GCF_004027225.2 of Strigops habroptila. Lineage (NCBI taxonomy): Eukaryota > Metazoa > Chordata > Aves > Psittaciformes > Psittacidae > Strigops > Strigops habroptila. The sequence continues at coordinate 1,050,794 of NC_046358.1, forward strand.
ATTTGAAGCATTCCAGAATTCAGAGCCAAGCCCCCTGAGATGAGCATGAGAAAGGACAAGGGCTGAGCTCTCAATAAGCTCCCTGTATACTCCAACCTGCTGCAGTGGGGAGGAAGTGGACAAACACCCTTGTTTTCAGCTTGCCCATGGTGTAGAAGGAGAAAAGGCACAGCTGATCTCACAGCTCCTTTTAACATCCCAATTGATTTCAGAAAGTTCTCACATGCTGCATTTTAGCCAGATGGTCATTAGTGGCTTAACAAAATACAGGCTGTCAACACTCCTTCTGAAAGGTCTCTTTCCTATGGATCAAAACAGATAAATGTCAAGGTCCTTGAGAAGAGCATTTCAGCATCACAGCAAGGGAATGGGTGCTTAGATGAACATTTGAGAGCAACTGGCTTCTTTGGTACTTCATAAATGGTGAAAACTGATGGTACAGGACAGATGAGCAGTTCTGCAATAGGCACACATGATTGCAACTGAAGATGCTTAATTTAAACCTGCTCTTCAAAATCATTGTGTCTCTGTTGTGTAGTTCTCAGTACAGAGAAACTGAACATGACCCAGCTTCAGTGTGTGCTTGAGGCCAGAAACCCCCCATGTGCTGGGCTGCACCCCCTGAGGGTGAGCAGATGGTTGAGGGAGGTGATCCTGCCCCTCTGTTCTGCTCTTGTGAGACCCCACTTGCAGCACTGTGTGCAGTGCTGGTGTCCTCAACATAAGAAGGACATGGAGCTGTTGCAGCAAGTCCAGAGGAGGCCTCGAGGATGCTCAGGGGCTGGAGCACCTCCCGTATGGAGCCAGGCTGAGAACATTGGGGCTGTTCAGCCTGGAGAAGAGAAGCTGCGTGGAGACCTCAGAGCAGCTTCCAGTGTCTGAAGGGGGCTACAAGGATGCAGAGAGGGACTCTTCATCAGGGACTGGAGTGATAGGACAAGGGGTGATGGGTTCAAACTGAAACAGGGGAAGTTCAAGTTAGATATAAGGCAGAAGCTCTTCCCTGTGAGGGTGCTGAGGCGCTGGCACAGGGTGCCCAGAGAAGCTGTGGCTGCCCCATCCCTGGCAGTGTTCAAGGCCAGGTTGGACACAGGGGCTTGGGTATGAGGCATCACTAGACCCCATGGCAGAGGGTTGGAACTGGATGATCTCAAGGTACTTTCCAACCCAAACCATTCCATGGTTTTATACATTTCTTTGCAGCAAACTCTAGCACCTGGATGAGTTTCTGCTAAATGGAGGCCCTGATACTGGCCTCTTTGTACAGTTGGGCTGTGGACAGTTCTGACTCCCAGCCATGGAAGGCATGGCCAGGGACTCCAGCTGATCCCAACGTGGTTTATGTGGGGAAAGCCTGGCAAAACACCTCTTCCCTCACATCCCACATTCCTAATGGTCCAACACCAAACCCTTATTCCAAAAGAGCAGCCAAAGCACAGGAGTAGCTGACAAATCTTTATTTGACTTCAGAAGCAGGCAGATGCTACCACAGAGTGGAAGTGATGTGCTTCATTCAGGCTCCATCTACTGACAGCACTTCACACTGACATCTATTGCACTCCTCATAATCAAAGAGGTTTTATTGGGATTTGGTGGCTTTCCAGATTATTTATTTCTTTATTTACTTGCTGATGTCCAGGGTTTTTCCTAAGCGAATCCAGTAGCTTCCCTGTTTATTTCAAGGCTATATACATGCAAAAATGTCTCCTTGGCTGTTTCTTCACCCTCAGTCAAAACTTTCTGTGTCTTCCTTCATGTCTGCAGCCAGATGCATAAGGATGGGACAAATGTACTGGCTGGTAACTGCAGCAGCTTCCCTGGCATCATCCTCTGGGTGGCTGTTGGAAGGGAACAGATGAGTGACAGTTTGTTATTCCTGGGGGCACAGACTGCAGGAGGTGTGACAAGGCCACCTTGTCACGTTCAAAGATTACTCCAAGCAGCAGATGTATGATAGAGGGACCCTGATTGTGACTTCCTGCAGCCAGACACCCCACAAATGCACAGGTTGGTGCTACCATCCCCATTTTTGTGGGCAACATGGACAAGAGGTACTAAGGGCCAGCTTATTCCTCCTGATTTTCATGATTTCACAGTGAGATGTCTCACTGAAAATGGTTGGTCACCACGAAGAGACAACGTCCAGGTGCTGGGACAGCCCATCCTGAGGTGTGTGTTTGAATCAATAACTGAAGGAAGACAGGGTAGAAAAGGCTTTCCATTTTAACTGCTAGATCAGGCCTCCTCATGGGATGAACTATTGTTTCAGTCCAGGATGATTAGAAAAGGATACTATTTAATTTCCCTGGGATTATTATTTTTAATAACTGGCTTTTACATGGCACTTCTCTGTAACTCTCAATGCCAGCTTTGCTTTAGGGAAGGCAAAACTGAGTGCCAGGTGTGCTTGGCACATAGAAATAGAGGTTACCATGAAAGTAGGCATGGAAACCAATTGAGATTACATACAGCCACGTCACCTTGCAGTTCAACTACAGCATTTGCTTTTCCAGCTCTGCAAACCACCCCTGGGAGTGTGGTTGTGGGCAGAGTGACAGGAGGGACCAAACTGTGTGATGGAGGCTGCAATTCAGCAATGACAGTTCCTCAGATGGTGCCTCACAAGCTGATGGGGAATGAGGCAGAAGTGATTTTAAGATATGGACAATTTAATAAATCTTCCACCCTTCCCCTTTTTAAAGATATTTTGGAGGATATTTTTGAAGATCTGTTTTAGTTGGAGCAAGTGCAGAGGAGGCCACGAGGATGATCAGGGGCTGGAGCACCTCCCGTATGGAGACAGGCTGAGAACATGGGGGCTGTTCAGCCTGGAGAAGAGAAGCTGCGTGGAGACCTCAGAGCAGCTTCCAGTGTCTGAAGGGGGTACAAGGGTGCTGGAGAGGGACTCTGCATCAGGGACTGGAGCAATAGGACAAGGGGTGATGGGTTCAAAATGAAACAGGGCAAGTTCAGGTTAGATCTAAGGCAGAAGCTCTTCCCTGTGAGGGTGCTGAGGCGCTGGCACAGGGTGCCCAGAGAAGCTGTGGCTGCCCCATCCCTGGCAGTGTTCAAGGCCAGGTTGGACACAGGGGCTTGGAGCAACCTGCTCTAGTGGAAGGTGTCCCTGCCCGTGGCAGGGGGTTGGAACTGAATGATCTTAAGGTCCTTTCCAACCCAAACCATTCTATGATTCTATGGTATCAGCTGAGCCCTTCAGATCATTAACATCAGACTTGTGTGCTTGGGGAAAAACCTGGGCATATACAAGTTACTAAAAGTCTTCTTTCAGCCTCAATACTGTGACGAGCAGGGCCATAGAGGTGACAAACCTGTCCCACCTACCTGGTGTTTAGAAAGCTTTGGTACAACCTCAGAAAGCAAAGTTCCTCATTGCTGTTTTCATCTTCTCTCTCCTGCACATACGTGTTGACTGGCCCTGGAGGGCTGGTTTAGATAAAGAAAATCATTAATCATAGAATCACAGACTGCTTTGGGTTGGAAAGGACCTTAAGATCATCCAGTTCCAACCCCCTGCCATGGGCAGGGACACCTCACACTAGACCATGTAGTGTAAGCAGCACAGCTGTAAAGCAGCACTGCTCTGGAAGGCAGGTTCACCCCACAGCACCCCAGTGATGGTCCCATCTCTATTAACGTGCTGTCACCAGTGCTGTGCAGGAAGAAGAAGAAGTGTCCTCTTCAAATTAGGCTCTATGCTTTCTTGCTGGCAAAGGGACAGGCTTTAATATGCACTTGCTCTCTGACTCATTACCCAGTTACTGGCATGTCCTTCCACTCACGGATGTATATACCTTTTCCAAGCATTTGGAAATGAAAACTCTCCTGCATCTGCCAGGGCTTTGTTAGTGGTGCGTGCCACAGAAAATATCAAAGCACACGGAACAGATGGGAAGGAATCAATGTGCTGTCTGTGCCTTGAAGGAAGGACCATGCTTGAAGGAAATCTCTGCAGGCAATATTGACCCTTCATAACATACCAGCATCAAGGGCAGCAGCAGCTGTGGGTTGTATCACAGTGCTTCACATATTGTAACTGCTGATGTGTTCATATATGTGGCTTCAGTGAGAGCAGTGGCCCCATATTTCAGCTGGATAAAAGGCCCCATATTTGCCATATATATAGGATTATGTCTAAAGTCTGCCCAGTTTGGCAGTCAGAGCCGGGGGGGGGACAACTGTGTCCAGTTCTGGGCCCCTCACTGCAAGAGAGACATTGAGGGGCTGGAGCGGGGCCAGAGAAGGGCCCTGGAGCTGGTGCAGGGCCTGGAGCACAAGTGTGATGAGGAACGGCTGAGGGACCTGGGGGGGTTTAGTCTGGAGAAGAGAAGGCTCAGGGGGGACCTTCTCGCTCTCTGCAACTGCCTGACAGGAGCATGGAGCTGGAAGGGGGCTGGTCTCTGCTCCCAAGGGATGGAAGAAGAGGAAATGGCCTCAAGCAGCACCAGGGGAGGTTTAGATGGAGATTAGGAACACGGCCCAAGCTCCTTCCCCTTCCCAGGAAGCAGAGCTCTTACCTGCGCTTGCGGCCAATCAGGTTTTGGATGAATTTCTGGACCTGAGCATTTCCTCTCATCTTGCTGTACTCACTGGTGAACAGTCCATCTGAGTGCCTCTGGGACCTGGGAACATGCAGTACAATGCCTGTTCCTCTCAGACATGTGATGTGGAGCTCATCATCACCAGACACAGGAACCTCTCTCTTCCCACCATCAAGGTGCCCTGTAGCCCTCCCCTTCTCCTCTCCTGTCTCATCTTGAGCATCTTTTGGATGAAGCCAGCGCTCAGGCTGGCTCTGGAGCTGGAGAAAGCTCAGCCTCATGGACACCACCCTCATTGCTGGGATCCTATCTTCCTCTGGAGACTTCCAGACCCCAGAAGGGTGGCTTTGGCTGGTCCTTACCTCTCCTTGAGGCCCACCAGGTGCTTGACCAGCTGCCGCACGAAGGCATTGCCATTCATCTTGCTGAGCTCGCTGTGGAAGAGCCCATCAGCATGTCTCTCAGTCCTGGGGGGTCCGGAGAGGAAGAATGGTGAAAAGGAATGGGTTTAGGACCAGAGAAAAATGGGATTTAAAACTGTTCCCTCAAGGAAAGAGGGTTCCAAGCAAAGATGGGCAAGAATTTGAGAAAGCTTCACACAAAAAAGGAGGCAAATCTTATAGGAACTCCTATCTTTGTTCATCATCACACAGAGAAACTACCTGCACCTGCTTCCTTCTGATATGATCATCAGGATATGGGAATGGGAGGTTAATGCTGATTTAGCACAAAAGAGCAGGACAAGAGTCTGGAGAAACAGTAAATTAAACACCCAACTACGTAAACCTTGAGGAACAGGCAGATAATGGTGGTGGTACCAAAGCCCAGCACCCACAGTGGCTGAGTCACAAGGCATTAAAAGCAGTGCTCAAAGCCCCTTGTTGTGGCTGCAGAGGAGCCCCAGCTCTGTCCTCTGACAGCCCAGCTCCTTTAGTCCTCTGTGCTTTAACTGCTCCTGCACAAGAGGGAGGAGGGACAACCCTGCCAAGGCCTTACACGCAGGATTGTGAACTGGTGAGCTGACAAGTTGACTGGTTTGGGTTATGTTTTCATGCGAATACGCTATTTGAAACAGAAACTTCCACCTCTATCAGCCTGCGTAAGTACGTAGCAGGAAAACAGGCTCAAAAGTGTCTTTTTTACTGGAGTTTGGTCTGTTTGGGGCCCTGATTTTCTCTCCCAAACAAATCAATATTTCTGTTCTTAAGCAAGACAAAATGTCCACAACATTTGCTCTCATTTAACTAAATCAATTTAGGGAAGAAAAAATCCAACAGCCAAGCAGATGCAAGTTGTGGAGGGAAGATAAAAGGCTGACTTTATAGCTAACAGGATCTTTGAGCAAGCCGTGCAGAAAAGGGAAGCAGAGGCACAGGGAATGTTTACCTTTGCCGGGATGGAAGAGATGCTGAGAAGTGTGAGAGCACAACCATGGGAATAACCAGTTGCCACAGACCAGTCATTAGGAAAACCATGTTCTCTCCTGAATTAAAGCACAAGCTTTTATGAGCAGCAGCAATGACCTTGCTCTTTGTCTAATATAGTCCACATGCCACTCAGAAGTCCTGGCTCTTCTAATAACACCATTATATGTAAGACAGGAATTCCTGCCAGCAAAGGTTGTATTATTTAAAATACAAAAGAGGAACAGTTCAAATCATTCATGTTGTCAGCTCATTGGAAGGTGGATGTAGTTGTTATCCCACCACTGTGCAGTCCTGGAGCACAGGGCTGAGGGTGACTGTGTGAAGTGATGGGTGTGCTGGAGTTTTGCTGTGAGTCAGTGTAATATACATTGAATGCACAGGGAGGTATGGCATGAGTTAATCCATCAGCAGCACAACACCATGGAATAAAGCCCATTCTCCTAGAAGTCTCTGAGAGCTGAGCCTTCAGGGAGAGGATTTAAAGCCCTCACATCCCACACAGTTATTAATATACGTGGAGGATGCTCAGAAAAAAGCTATTTGGGATTTTTCAGACCAAAACAAATGGCATGTACCAACTAAAAGTTCATGTCCACACAGGGGAAGGGAAGAGCTCTGTGTGTGCCTGTATCTGTCTATGCTCTAATCTTTCAAGAAAGAAAAGAGAAATAACCCACATTTACAGGAGCAGCAGAACCTCGTTTCGTTTTCTTACTGAAATGAAAAGAAAAGCACATTTTGTTCATCACAAGCCATTGCATTGTTTCCCCTTTTATTTCCAGGCTCTTTTTGCAGCCCTATGCCAGCAGAGATGGGGCTGTGCCTTTGTGGGTGCTCACATTTCCCCAAGGATTCCCCAGGAGCCACATCTGTAATGTATAATACTTCTGCCTTCGTCCTGCGCAGAAGCAAGCCTTGCTTGCTTTGTCCTGTCCTGGAAATTCTCACATAGCACTTGCTAACCCCAAAACTCCCACTTTGGCTTTATTTTAGTCTGAAACTAGACAGTAAAAAGAGTATTAAAGGGCTGTCAGAGTTCCTTGGACAGTTTCTAGCCACCCTTCTGGGCCTGCTTACTGCTCTTGAGATGAGAAGAGGCTTTATACAGAAATGTATTTGCTGTAAACCACAGCACAAATACTAATGGTGTCAAAGAGCAGATAGGTGAGAGGTTTTGTATGACTAAGGAGCCATAAGCTTCATCTCACTCACACTTGTGACGCTCTAGTGTTGTGTTTTCCTGCCTGGTTTGGCTTTGAGGGAGGTGGAATAAGTAAAACAAGAAGGAAACTTCAAAGTTTCTTATTGGAGTCCATATAAACAAGACTCCACAGTTCTGCTTCCCAGCTGAGGGATGGGAAAGAGCTGAAAACAGCCACTGAAACCAGAGAACACCATCCTTCAGGGGTGAAACCTGGATCCGGAGCCTTGCTCCCAGCCAGGATCTCACCACAGCACTTTGACTTTCCCTGTGCCAGCCCTGGGCTGGCATTTGTCTTGGAGCACCACGTTTACGAGCCCATTTTAAACCCCAGCCCTAGCTCCAGTTTCCTCTCTCTTCATAACCTTTCTAGCTGATCAAGTGGATCAACTTCCCTTTTCCCTTTCCCTAACTTTGTCTTTCCTGTGCAGATCAGACTTGCTTGCTGAACTTGCTAGAACAGAAATGGCTGCTGGGGAACTCCTGTGTGTCAATAATGATGTATTGCATTGGGTTTATGTCAATCAGACCCCAGGGAGAAGGCAGATCTTCAGTGTCCTCACAGTAGAGCCATTTACCTTTCTTAAGATACTTCTGAGCTTTTCATTGCCCTCCCCAGTGATGCTGGCTCTCAATAAATGCAAACTCCTTCGCTAGCTGGGACCTTTAGCTGGAAGAAGTGTGTACCAAGTCAGCCCAGGACCTGGGAGCATCTCAGATCTTTCCAGATCCATCCTGCTGAAATGTCAGATTGCACCCAAAGGCTTTGCTCAGTCAAGGCTTCCATCCCCCTGCAAAAGCACTAGTGCTAGGAGAGCTTCCAAACAGGCTGGTACAGAGCCATTTGAGCACCTTCGTGCTCCTGCCCATCTGCTCTACTCTACCTAAAACTAAAGACCATGCATTTCTGGAAGCCATCTGGTCCAGCTGCTCTCTGGGCTGTTCTTTCCACTGGTTGCTCCAGAGGAGGAAAACCCCCCATATTACCAGCACCGCAGTTCAGGACATGGACAGCCTCGTGGCAATGGCTCAGCAAAGCATCACAGGGGCCTGAAATCCCCCACCCAAAAACTGAGAGAAGGGAGAAGGCCATGGGGCCAGTCTGACCATGCCAGCACCATGGTACTCACCACCCCGTGGTCACCCCCGGCTCTCCGCCGTCTCACTGCGACGATGATCCACTGGCCCACTCCTCTCCATGGCCCCCCTATAAATGTGCAGCCCTTATCAGAAGCAATTATTTGGGTAAAGATATGAATATGAGTAATTGTGATTAACAGCAAATAATCCAGTTCTGCTGATGGGCAAGAATTCCTGCTTCTGTCTCTAGTGACAGTAATTCCTTGGGCAAACATCCCTGTATGGATTGATTCGTTATGATTGTCATCATTATCTCTCCTCCTGACTTTAATTACCTCTTGATAGCAGCTTAATCTGCCATTCCTTTTTAGTCCTGGCTTGCCTTTTGTTTGCAGCTGCCCGGAACTGTTGGTGGGTGCATGTGTGCACCTGGGATTTGCCTAAACACTGGACACATTTTAGGGCAAACATTGTCTGATCAGTAGGATGAGGGCTGATTTCTGCAGGAAGGGACAACACCTTCTCAAGCTGTGGTTTCACAGCCATGTCTGGGAAAGGGCTGTATCGCAGCCTCTGTCACAGCTTCAAGAAAAGAAGCATATTCATACATGCATAGAAAACATGTGGAGTAAATTCCCTGCTTTTCCTGGGGTTTGGAGCTGGTTGCTCTCAAAAACTAAAGGTGGCGTGGAAATGGAGGGAAAAAACAGGATTATGATCTTTCTCTTCTTCTTTATGTTGTATGAAGTAGCATGAAAGGTATAATGATTACAAATAAATCTTCTTTATCTTCCAACTGGAGAAATAGGAGCTATCTTACACTTCTTGTTGTCTACTTACCTTGTTTTCTTTGGAAAAGCAGAGGGAATCCCCATGACTGGAGAGCTGGGTGGAATCTGATCTTCCCTGTCATCTTTCCCTTGGAAGAATAACCCACAGCCTGCTGAGCACCAAGCCTCAGTACCAGTACCTGTGACTGCAGGCTGCAGCCAGCCCCCTGCAAATGCGAGGGGAAGAAACAGCAGGGACATTCCAGGTCCCGTTCCAGGACTGGAATATGGAGAGATGCCATGGCCACCGCTGGGACTGGGAAGCCCATTTCCTCTTTCAGACAGTGCAGGTCAGTCCAGACCCAACCATCTTCTGTGTACAGGGACTGCTTTCCTCAGCTGCCTTTGTGCTGCCATTCCTCTCTGGCGCCCAGGCCCTGCTTTGGGAGCCCCCAGTGACATTGGTGACATCTGAAATTCTTGTAGTTTTCTCATTTGCATTTAAATCTTATTTTCTGTATTTGTATTTTCTGTTTGCATCAGTGGTGGCAGCTTCAGCTTGGGCTCATGGTCTTGCCGAACATCTACAGGTAACAAAGACCATGTAGGAACAAGGCCAGGAGGAAACAAGGGAGCTAACATATAGGGAGCTACAAATGATTGATGTCGTTTCCTTCCCTTTGCAAAGAACATCAATGGGTCTGAAATTGGGAAAACTCAGTTTGCTGTGAGAATCTAACCTTGTCTAAGGCAGAGGCATCCAGAAGAGGTTGCAATGACGAGGTGGCCCCTTGATGGCAGCAGAGGGTGAGTAACAGCAGGGCAAAAGCTGCTGGGGACTGGAAGAACATGGACCAAGTAACCTGATGCAACAAAGCCCGAGGTTTGCCTGGCAGCAACCAGGCAGAGAGGGAAAAGGTGATGGGGTAGAAAACTGTGTGGCCATGGCCAGCACCGCTGCAACATAATGCAGGTGACAGACACAGCTTGAGCTTAACGGCAGCTCCTGAGGTCCCTGATGAGGAAATTAAGGACCACAAAAGGAAACCCAAAAGCTTTTGGAAGCTGAAATTTAAACCTGGGTAAATAGGAGCCCAAAGCAAATCCCCAGTCCTGAAACAACATCTGATTGTGCTTTAACTAGAATTGACATTAAACTCTCATCAGGAGACATTATGGAAGCAGGAGTGATAAACAGGACTGCTTAGCAGTATCAGCTGAATGGAGCCTGGTGAATTTGCAGCTTGCTTTTCCCCTTCTCCATTTGCGTGAGCATTCAAGGTGGGAGAGGAGATTTCCCCTGCCTGCATGCAGTGGGAATAAAGTGTGATTAAATCATCCATTAATCACTGGTATCTAACCCATCATCTCTGTGCAGCATCATTGCAGAGGAAAACTCCCCATCATTGACTCTAAGAACAAGGGAAAAGGATATCATTGCCCTCATCTGATCCCTGCTCCTTGCACAGTTGTCACACCCGAAGCTGCATGAAGTCAGTGTTGAACAGATCCCTGCCACCAGCTGCCGGTGACTTACCTGTTCAGGGGACATAACACCATTTCGCAGGGTGTATAGCAAAGTGCACCAAAGAGGTGACACTAAGGAGTACTGAGGCCGTGCACCAACACTCCTTGAAGAGGACAGGGGCACAGATCTGAGGGAGAAGGGGTCTGTGAGCCTTGGGGCCACCCCTGAGCAGGACATGAGCTGCCCTCAGGACATCGCCAGGTATAAAGCCACCAGGATCTTGGTGCAGTCACTTCTGCTTAGGCTTGACACCAACTGACACGCGCAACGTGGAGAGACCTGTGGTGAGCTGCATTAAGTAAATCCAGTCACTACAGGTCCAGGAGCTATTCCCAGCAGCCACACTGTTGGCTGGGGACACCCTTGTGTGTGGCAGTGAGCACAGTTACGAAACAGAGGGGCCATCCCTAATTTGACACCAAGACCCTGCATTAAAGGGTACCTACTGGCTAGTGCCCACAAGCTGACGCATCCCGAAGGCATCAAAGCTGAGAGTGGCAGAGAAGGTCTTTTTTCTCCTCTTTAGGGAGGGAGTCACCAAACCTGCAGTGTGAAATGCAGCATCTTACAACCATGTTAAATGTATTAGCCCCAAATGTGGCAATGTTTAAAAAGAGTACATGAGCCTGTGTTGGAGGAAAAGACACAAGGACCAAAGTTTGGAAAAAGAGAGGGTTTCATCATTAAGCTGTGAATCCTGACCCCACACTACCAGAAGGAGGCAGGCAAGGTCTCAAAACCAGCACACAGAGCTCAGGGGGATCATTCAGAAATCTGAAGGAGAAAAATTCCCCTTCACACTGCAAAAGAAGTTGATACAGGAGATCAGGAAAGACTCTGGCTGGAGGAGCAGAATGGATGCACTCAGACTCCACTTCCAAAGAGCTTTACGTGATAAATGCTGCTACAGTATCATGTGGACATCGTTGCTCCTGCCTGGACGAGGAAAGCCCATCCAGCCTTTGGGGATGCTGTTTATCCAGGGCAACCCATCCCAGGCAGCATCCCTTGCCAGCTTGTCCACAGTCCAGAGCCCAGCTGTGTTACTGCAGCAACTCAGGATCTGTTGGGGCTGCTCTTCTTCATGCACACACCTTGGTTGCCCAAAATGCATATCCCAAAATGCTCCTACAGCCTCTGCACTGCTCTCTTTGAGGTCCGTGGCCCCAAAGCCAAGTGCTCAGGGTCAAGACAGGCTGAGAAAGGTGGGAAAGGACCATCTCCTCCACCACACACGTCCAGCAATGGTGTCACAAAGCCCTGTTGAAGCTGTCTAGGTGCACTGAGCTTTGAGGAGCTCAGGCACAGGTTATGACCCCATCCAATGGTGGCCCCTGCTGATGACATGGGAGTTTATCGAGGTCACATGGTGCCAGGAACTGCATGGCTAAATCCTTCCTACGTAAAATACCCTTTAATCAGCTTAGGGGGTGTTCAGGAACTTCTACCTCCCCCATTCTTTTTTTAGCTTCCTTAACCTCTGTGTGTGTGAGTCCGTGTGTGTGGTGGGGATTTTCTCCTGTATGTTTGTAGGTGAGTCTTCCCCACGTCAAGGAGCTGATCATGATGCTGCTGTCTCCTCAGAGCACATTGGAGTCATTTTTAGCATCACTCCCAGGTCTGTAAGAGAAAGGATCCTAATTGGAATAAGGGGATTGGAGGATTTAGCCTTCTAAATGCTCCTTTCTTGCAAAGGATGGTTTCAGGAGTGGTTTTAATCTTTACCACCTGATTTGGTAATTCTGGCTGCAAAAGGGAAGAGTGGGATGATAGGAAGGGGTGAGTGGGACAGATGAAGGTGGCCCTGGGAGAGGAAGAGACAAGGAAATCACAGTCCTATATGGTTGTGGGAACATAGAAAAACCCCCAGCCCCCTCCCAAGCCCCAAGGTGGACTCAGTTATTATTCCCAAACCCTCAACAGGGTATGGAGCAATCCTTGTTATGGAATAAACCCAGTGTCACTGAAGCATGCCAGCCCCTCATGGCCCCTTTTGGAGGTCTGTGTTTGAAGCAATGCACAAACAGAGGGAAAAGCCACGTTTGCTCTGTTTTGTTGGCTTTCCAGTGCCTCTGTGTGTGTAAATGGGCTATTTCACTCTCCAGAAGGTTCCCTCTGTGACCAGGGAGTATGCACCTCCCTGTGACCAGTATGACAAGACACCTGGGTGTCATTCAAGTCCCAACCTGGATATGGGAGAGCCCTGTCTTTCATAGAATCATAGACTCATGGAATCAACCAGGTTGGAAAAGACCCTTAAGACCATCAAGTCCAACCATTCCCAGCACTGCCAAGGCCACCACTAACCCATGGCACTGAGGCCTCGGCTACACAGGGTGTGAACACTTGCAGGGACGGTGGCTCCAGCCCTGCCCTGGGCAGCCTGTTCCAATGCCTGAGCACCCTCTGGGGAAGGAATTGTTCCTCATCTCCATCTAAACCTGCCCTGGTGCAGCTTGAGGCCGTTTCCTCTTGTCCCATCCCTTGTTCCTTGGGAGCAGAGCCCAGCCCCCTCCTGGCTCCATCCTCCTGTCAGGCAGTTGCAGAGAGCGAGAAGGTCCCCCCTGAGCCTTCTCTTCTCCAGACTAAACCCCCCCAGGTCCCTCAGCCGTTCCTCATCACACTTGTGCTCCAGGCCCTGCACAAGCCCCAGTGCCCTTTGAGGCTACATGGCAGCATCTGATTCAGCAAGGGGCAAACTACTCTAAGCAGAGACGGTGTCTGGATCCAGGATGTGCGTGGCTCACTCTCAATCTGCCTGTGCAGCTCCTGAGCTGCTCTTGGGGTTGCTTAGATTGCCTCTGTCACTCCTTTGCTTTACTTGGCTGGGCAGCAGACTCCAACTAGGTTGTGCTTCACTGCAGCATATGGCAGCTTTCTGGATTTGCACAACTTTAAAAAGAAAGTTAAGATGTGGGAGCCAAAAACAAGATGTCACCTTCACTTGCTCTGGTGTCTGGAAGGAAGGTGCTGGACATGCCAGCTAGCTCCATGGTTGGCAGCACCACCCAGGGGCAAGGACAGCCAAACCTTTGTGTTAGGAGCTCTGGGCTGTGCTAGAGCAAACTTCAGCCAATCTGATCCAAGTTGGATCTGCTTCCAGCCAAATCCTCAGGTGAAATCTGCAGCAAACACCAGCTCTTTTCAAAGAAGAGATTAAGAAAAATATTTGATGTTTGGCTCCCACTGGAAAAATTAAAAGCTTAAAACATTTTGCTAAGAAATGGGAAAAGAAAAGGGAAAAGTGCCCCACTGGTGCATGAATGGTACCTTGGGGGCTGGCACAGTGCCTTGGCTCTCCATGGGATGGGAAGCAAGCCAGAACATCCCTCACCCCCTGCTCTGGATCAGGGAGGTGTGCTAGGCCAGAGGGGCCCTCAAGGGTGCTGAACTGCCTGTCTAGAGGTGCTCTGCCTGGGAATGCTGGGGCTGAGCCAGGCTCATCCTGCAGATGCTGCTCCCTGTGCAGACACACCTGCAGCAAGTAGAATAGAGCCTTGAATTTGGAAGGGTTGCTGTGAGGCACTTCCCTCCTGCGAGCAAATCCTCCTCCCTGCTGGGGAATGGACACTAGAGAGAAACAAGGGTTGGGTTTGCCATGGCTGGCACTGCAACTGGAAAAGGAAAAGCCAGCTTCAGGAACAGTCTGGTTTTCAGAGGAAGGGGGAACTCTGTTTTTCCAACCTATGTGTGTATTGTGGCTGTCTCTCTGCCACCAAGGAAGCCCAGAGAGCGTTAGAAAGACCTGCAAAGACAAACTGCCACCCTGATCAATCACTTGCTGGTTTTTTACACCCTATGGGCCTCCTTCCAAATCTCCTTTGAGGACTATGAGGGTGCTGAGGTGCTGGCACAGGGTGCCCAGAGAAGCTGTGGCTGCCCCATCCCTGGCAGTGTTCAAGGCCAGGTTGGACACAGGGGCTTGGAGCAACCTGCTCTAGTGGAAGGTGTCCCTGCCCATGGCAGGGGTTGGACCTGGATGAGCTTTAACATCCCTTCAACCCAAATCAGTCTGGGATTCTACGATATGATTTAATGACTGCTGAAGTGGGTGCACTCTGCCTGTCCCCAGGTGGACTCCACAGTGTGGAGATGGAACACGGGTGAAACAGATACCACTGCAGACACATGATGGAACAGGACTGGGGGGGCTTCCTCCCCAGGACTGCTCTGGCCACCCGTGCCCTCCTGGCCCAGCATTGCTTCTGCCCAGCCAGAAGCCACCTTGTACCTTGTCATGGAGGAGCTCCAAGTGCCGCCTGTCCCCAGCAGAGCTCTGTGCTGTTGCTCCCCATGCATGTGGCCTTATCACAGCTCTAATTGGCATCAGTGCCTGTAATCTCAGCCTCCAGCTGTTTGCTGGGTCTGGGGAAGAGGAGAAAGCACTTCAGAGGATTAGTTTTAATTATAAGAATGCTGGGGACTGTGGCCAGGCTCTGTGTGTCCAGGCTCTGTGTGTGTTCAGGCTCTGTGTCCATGTCCAGGCTCTGTGTTCAGGCTTTAATTGGCACCAGTGGCTGTGTCCAGGCTCCGTGTCCAGGCTCCGTGCCCAGGCTGACAGGCTCCCCCAGCTGTTCCAGGTGTGCAGTGCCAGCAATGAGACAGCAGCTCCTGACAGCTACACAGCTGCAGGTCTTCATTTTGGCTGCATCCCTGTTTGGACTTTATCAGGGACCTGAAAGAACATCCCTTCCAGGTGAGCAAGAACAGGCTTTGTGAAGATGGAGGTGGATGGAGATGCACTCATCAGTGCTTGCTGCTTGCAGGCATGCCCTTCCCTGCCCATGCTGCCTTCCCTTCTCCTCCTCCCCAGGAGGTTTCTCATAACAAGTGGCTCTAATAAGCTCACTGAGGTTTTAAAACCACTAGGAGCTCTTGAAGTATATTAATTTGATCTGCCCTATGACACAAACTCTTAGATTTCAGCAGGTTACCCCTGCATGAGATCAATTATGTGGCTTAGTCTGAAACCTCAAAAACATCTACTGTTGTCTTGAAGCTGAGACAGAAAATCCAGCCATTTTCTCTGTAGTTCCATCCCCACGGCTAATTACCATCCCAAATGCGTTAGTTTTTACATCTTACACGGATTTATCATAACTTGCCAGAATGTTAAATGTCAAAAGATCTATTCAGTGAGTACATAAATCCCTGCAGCTTCTTGGAGGGGGCTCAAGAGAGCCCGGAAAGCCAGGAGAGCCGTGCCGTCCTCTCCCTCTCCTGTAAAGGTTAACCTGAAAGGCAGGATGCTGCTCTGTCTCTTTTCTGGGAAGTGCATTTCAGAGTGTAAAGCAGGATGGCTTTGCTGCAGATGATACTTTCACAGAGAATTGCTCAGCTAAATATATCAAATAAAAGGAACACGATTGGCCTTAAAAGCTCTTGATTTTCCTCCCTTTGTTCTGAACCTCAAGATAGCCCCGGTGATCTGTTGCCCAGGTATCAGGGTACTATTCAACAGCTGACTTTAAGCTGAAACTCTGGCAGGTAATTTTGTTCTCTTTTTCTATTTAAAAATCCAGTGTTTCAAGTGGGAGAAACTACAGTGATAAAAGCTCCATATCTCTGACAGGTACCACAATTCCCAACCTTCCTAATCCTTTGAACTGGCTCACGACTGAATCCTCCACTAACTCGTCCTTGGGGGGGTCTGTGGAACTCCTGGCTCCTTGGCTGGATGCTGGGGACCAGCTCAGCTGAAAAGGCAGATCTCCCACTGTTGTGCTGGCTTGCAGAAGAAATGCGTGTTTTCCTGGTGCTGCCACGGGCTGGTCTCTGGCAGCTGAGTTTGGAGGTGGCTGGAGGGCAGTGACGGTGACATTGAGCTCACAAGCCAAGGCTTTGCATGCCAGAGGCACAGAAGGAAAGGCAGAGGTCCTAAGAGGAACTGGGTATGAGAGACTCATTCCCTGTATTTGACAAGCAGTGACATGGGTTTACACAGAGACTCCATCCCTGGTGTACGGACAAAGCTGTCTCTGGAGTGGCTGCAGGACCAGTCTGCCAGTTTATAAGAGGGAAACTGAGGCACCATCTTGCGTGAGGCCGGGGTGTCTGTGCTGGCAGGAGGTGCTGCTGTTCATATCTTCTGTCCTTCATAGCACCTCCTTAGGACAGAATAAAGCATTTTTTCCTGACAAAAGAGCAGCTATGGATGGCTTTCCCAGCCTGTCCCCCTGCTCTGAGCCAGCAGCATGTCACAGTGTGACAGGGGAACCAGGACGCTGCAAGCTGCACACCCAAGCAAAACAAGGCTGTTCAAAACCACTGACCACATCACTCTCCAAAGGTGCTCTTAAGCACTCACTGTCCATCACTTTGACATGTAACTTTTTGCTTTCCATGAGAGTGACCAATGGCTCTGTCATTTGTCATCTCTTTTTTTCTTGCAGTGACATGAGATCCAGTGTCTGAAGGGGGCTACAAGGATGCTGGAGAGAGACTCTTCATCAGGGACTGTAGCGACAGGACAAGGGGTGATGGGTTTAAACTTAAACAGGGGAAGTTCAGGTTGCCTATAAGAAAGAAGCTCTTCCCTGTGAGGGCGCTGAGGTGCTGGCACAGGGTGCCCAGAGAAGCTGTGACTGCCCCATCCCTGGCGGTGTTCAAGGCCAGGTTGGACACAGGGGCTAGGAGCAACCTGCTCTAGTGGAAGGTGTCCCTGCCCGTGGCAGGGGGTTGGAACTGGAGGAGCTTTACGGTCCCTTCCAACCCAAACCAGGCTGGGATTCTGTGATTCTATGACCTTCATATGACCTGACGTATCACCAAACTTCCTTCTCCTCCACTAGGACAGTTCCTCTTATCCAAGAAAGGGACTGTGTCTGATGCTTATACCTGCCAACAGGAAAAAAAGGTGCTTTTCTGCTAACCTTTGCTCTCCAGGATTCAGTGCTCCCCTGCAAACACTGTCACACAGCAGAGCTGAATCAGTCAGCCCATGCAGGACGTGGTTTACAGCCCTGTGTCTGCCAAGGGATGCTTGTGGGCAGAGTGGCAGCAGGCACACAAGGAGGAACTGTGGTGCTCAGTGATGGTGGGCAAGGCTTAGTGCAGCCTGTGAGTGTGCAGAGGAAGAGCCACCCTAATTACTGCTTCGCATAGCTGCTCAGTTTTGGACATCAAAAGCCTTATTTCACATTAGTTTAATCTACTCCAGGATTAAACTAGTTTAGGATTAAAGCACTGCTAGACTGGAATAAGGGCTGCCACGCTGAGAATTAAGAGTCATTCTGCACTAACACACAGCGAAAATCAAGATAATGAATAGAAATTAACTGCTAACATGGATTAGGTACAAGGCGTTAATCCCTGTGGGAAGGGAGCCTTCATTCACAGCCCCATCCCGCTCTCTTTGCTGCTCAGGTAGTTTAAACATAAATAGATTAAGGGTGTTCTGTCCACACAGGGTTTCAGTG
This sequence comes from Strigops habroptila, assembly GCF_004027225.2. Taxonomy (NCBI): domain Eukaryota; kingdom Metazoa; phylum Chordata; class Aves; order Psittaciformes; family Psittacidae; genus Strigops; species Strigops habroptila. The sequence continues at coordinate 1,068,777 of NC_046358.1, forward strand.
CCATTTCATTAATGCACTTCAGGACCTCCTCTGGCTAATTTGAGTTGATTTCTTGGAGTGAAAGGGCTGTAGTAAAAGCTGCTATACCAGCTCACTGAGTTGAAGGCTGTGACAGCAGCAAATGCCAGCAGTGAGGTTTTTAGGGACCAGCCACCAGACCTGACAGCTGTGACCAGGTGATAGAAACCACTGAGCACACTCACACTCTCATGACATATGGGTTTAAAAAACACTGGTGGGGTACTTTTGTCTCCATTTACTGCACTGGATAACACAGATCTTCCTTGTCTGAACTTCCCAGCAGATGAGGACACTGCCAGATGAGCTCTTCCCAACCTGATGGATGTGCAGCCGTGATTGTGCCCACCAGAGTCCAGCACAGACTGTTCCCAAAAGAACGCAGAAGCACAGGCAGAGCCTAAGGCACGTGAGTTCCCACTCCAGTGCTGTTTGGAGAAAGACCTGGTCCCATTCAGAGGAATGGAGAGAAATGTGCTGGTTTTTACCACTCACAGGGCAACTGACCACTGCTTTGAGGTGGGAAGTGCCAAATATGGAACACCAACCCACTGCTGCTGTACCTGAAGGAGGGTGGCAAATCAAAGAAGAAATCTTAGGTGTGGCAGTGCACAGCTGTCCTCTTCCTCCTGCTCAAGAGGCAACGTAAAGCCTAATCCCAGGAGAAGGTGGCTCCTCCACTGGAGGAGGTGGCTGAGGTAAATTGGGCAGTGAAGGGCAAGGCGCTAATCCCCGGCATTCTCTCGGTAAAGCCCGGACTGCCAGCACTCACCTGGGCCACGGGAATAGCTGGACCACAAACGGAGATCGGTCCCACGACGAGCATCCTCCAAGGGCTAGACGGGCCACCTCCACAACGCGCCTCTCACCTCCGGGCCGGAGCGGGTGGGGGTCCCCCGGGGCTCGGCGGGGGGAGCGGGACAGGGACCCCGGGAGTCCGTTCCTCCCCCCCCCCCGCCACCCCTTAAGCCGCTTGGTGACCCAGTTGGGAGCGCGGGGGCCGCAGCCGGGTGGGGCGGGCGGCGGAGGCTCCTCCCCGCTCCGCGGAAAGTTTGGTGCGGGCCGGCGGAGCGCGGCCGCGGGGCTGAGCGCGGCGGGAGGCGGCGGCAGCGGCGGTGGGGCTGAGCTGGGCGCCCGCGGTCGGGGGCGCTCCCATGCGCCGGGCTGCCGGGGCCGCGCCGGGGCCGCGCCATGGGCAACGGCACCACCGGGGCCGCGCCCTGCAACGGCACCGCGCTGCCCCCGGCCCCGCCACCGCCGGCCGCCGGGCACAACATCGCCGCCCTGGTGCTGGGCATCGTCCTCATCCTGCTCATCGTGGGCGGCAACGGGCTCGTCTGCCTCAGCGTCTGCACGGAGCGGGCGCTGAAGACCACCACCAACTACTTCATCGTCAGCCTCGCCGTCGCCGACCTGCTGCTCGCCCTGCTCGTCCTGCCCCTCTATGTCTACTCCGAGGTGAGCACCGGGGATGGAGGGGCACTGGCTGGGCGGGGGATCCTGAAAGTTACAGGGCTGCGGGGCGGGATCGTCAAGAGACCAAGGATCGAGGGTTAAAGCCCTTCTCCGTTTTGCTCCCCACCTCCATCCCTCCGGATCGGGGGTGCCACCGCCACTGCTCAGCCCTTCGGGACAGCCCCAGCCCTGCTCCGCTGCAGGGACCCTGGTGGCGCTTTCAAACCGCCGCGGCTTTTACCTCTGAGTCTCTCATGGAACCTCGGCTGTCAGCATCGCAAATCCACTGCAGGACAGTGACCGGTGGTGGCGGCAGCCGGCGCCGTGCAAGTTCGGGGGCTCCTCGGTCCTGCCGGGCCATTGCCGAGCTGCAAATGCCCCGAGTGGAGATGCCCCGGGGGAGTGTGTCTCCCCGGGCCGGGTCGGCAGCTCTGGGGAGCCTTTGTGTTGCCATCAGCAAATGGTTAGGAAGGGAGAGAGCTCCTGTGTGACAGAGCTGTGCTGTCCAGCGTAAGGTGAGCAGGTTTTGGCGGCAATCAGAATAGAATCATGGAATATCAGGTTGGAACAGAACCTCAAGGGTCATCTGGTCGAACCTTTCATGGCAAAAGCACAGTCTAGACAAGATGGACCATAAGGGACACCTTTAGCCAAGAATCAGGTTCCCATGTCGAGTTGAGAGGGGAAAGAGGTCTTTTTAGGGAGCTAAGTAGGATCTGTCACTCTACATCAAGGTACCTTTGGCTGGGTTGCTGCAGGGCTCCTCCTGGCAGGTTCTGTGGTTTGCACAAGCCTGACCCTGCATGTGCTGGTGGTCGTGGAGAGCCACCTTAGGGAGACTTTGGGTCAGGTTTTCTGTTCACCTCCAAGACTGTGACAGCTGAGGGAAAGAAAAACAGGAGCTCCGGAGGCTGAGCGGTTTTGGATCTCTCTCTCTGTGTCTCTGTAACAGGGAGACAAATGTTTACTGTGAGGGGATTGATAATGCCTTTAAGTGGGGGGCTGTGTTGGATGGGGGTGAGGAGCCCTACTAGAGCCTGACCATTAGCACTAGCTGTCACCTCCTTCCCTGCTCCAGTGGATGAAAGCACCACAAGCCAAAATAACAGGTTTTTGTACCCACCCCTGTGGAAGAAAGAGCAGTCCTCTTCTTTCCAGATGTGGGGAGAGGCAGGACACAACCTTGTGCACAGTGAGCAGCCCCAGCAAGCTGCAGTGTGATGAACCTTGCATTTTCTGATAGACACATGAGTTGCAAGGTGGTGGCTTAATGCTTCCTTGGGGAGTGAAAGGGGTTGTCCCAAGAGTGAGACCAAATGGTGTTCCTGTCCTTGAAGGCAAACACAAGAGCACACCAGCAGTGTTCGGGCTGTAGCATCTCCCATTCTCTCCCACAGCAGGGCTGCTGCTCAGCACCTCACAGGCATGGAGCTATACTTAAGCAAGGCAGGCTGAGGATTAGAGCTTAGGATGCTTTTAGCCTCTCTACCTGGTCCTAGGATTTTGCAGGACACTGTGACCTCTCTGAAGACAGGTATTCTAGAGGGACAGGCTCATCTGGGGACCATACTGAGAACCAGTGAAGAAGAGGAGCATTAGATTCCCCTTTCCACCACACTGACAAGAACCCCCCATGCTGTTTGGTTGTAGTGGTTTTGCTCTTCCTTCACAATCTCTCTGGTTTTGGTGGTTGGAAAGTCTCTGTCTTCATTCTTCTTCACAGCTGCTTTTGCTAACTTGGATCTCCTTTTTCTCCTTGCTCTTTCTGTTGTCTCTCCATGCTTCCAGCTCCTGTTTCTGTGGGCAGCCACACACACCAGTGTGGTTTCCTCTTGCCTGCAGGCTTGAGCTTTGCTGGTATCTGTAAAATGCAGGTTAATATACACTGGGATACCTCTGAAAATGCTTCCATTTGGGCATCAGCAGCGTGGGGCTTTCCTTGGGTACCACAGACATCCCACAAATTCTGGATGCTTGGACAATGGGTGTTCAGCCCTGCATGAACCTTAGAAATATGCTGAGGGGAAGTTTGAGTAACCATTGAAGCAGTGCCAGGGGATGGAATTCTTGTAGGTTTTAGTTTTTCTTTTCTTGGAGGCAAAGCAAAACAAGAATCAGACGCTTGACAGGGGCTATAGTGGTTGCTGCTGCTTAAAACCAGCTTGAATTCAACTTGCATTCTGTACCACTGCATTTACCCACTGACAATGTGGCATGGGCAGTCCTGAATGTTCAGATCAACCTTTGTTCTTGCTGTGGGATTTTTCTTTGGTGGTTGTTTTTAACTTGAGTGCAGCTCCTGACAGAGTAAAGGTGACTTTGAGGGCTATTGGAAAACTTGAAAACCAGCTGAGAGGGTGGGTATTTTTTTGCTTCTTGTTGAACAGGAACAGAACAAGGAACTCTGACCACTTCTTTCATTCAGCAGGAGATGCTTGGTCATCTTGTGCTTTCTTCCTGTATGAACTCTTCTTGTGTTTGGTGTTTGGAACCATCCCTCCCAGGCAGGGCTTTAGAAGACAGCTGGAGGGATTTAACATTTGAGGTGAGATCTGACATCCCCACAACAGATCTCCCACAAGCGTCAGAGGGGATGGGATTCCTTCCTGTGAGATGTGAATTATCCTTTGCTGCTGTTCACAGAAGCTGGAACACAGTGTGAGAGGCCTTGATCTTGACTGTTATTTCTAGTTGCTAAAAAAGCTGATTGTGATGCTTCAGCTGCAGTTGTTGTCACCTATTCTCCTTCTGTATTTCTGAAAGAGCCAGCGTAACTTTTTGTCACAAATAAACCCTTAGTCCATGAGGAGGATTCAGAGGTCTTGGCTGTAGGAAGCCAAATTGTGTCAGTTCTCACTGTATGTCCCTTGTTTGTGCCTGCAGGGTTGGAGGATTGCTGAAAGCAGGTGCGAGATAAGGGGGAAATTGGTGTGTGTGGTCACAACTGCTTCTTTTCTGTACCATTTCACAATCACTGCAGCCTCAACGGGAACCAGAGCTTGGCAGAAGGGCAGGAAATGGGACCATCTAAAGCAAACCTCCCCTAGTCCTGTCCTCTCAGGTGCAGCTCAGGGGAGAAGCACCACAGTGTGCAGTGGTGCTCTCATGGTGACCAGGAGATGGTGTGTCTTACTCCTGGCCAGTTGTGGGCCCACAACCAATATAAAAATGGACAGTCCTTGGCTCAGAGAACTTTCTTTGGAACTAAAATGAATAGCTCCCACTGACCTGGGGCTCTGTGGCTCTCTCCAGGCATGCAGGAAAGCCTGTGGGCATCTTCTCCCCACTGACCAGCCTCGTCTGTGTGAGATGAACATTTTCTCCTGAATCCTGCCTGTCCTAAAACTCTCTCTAGTGCTCACTGTGCATTGGTGGGAGTGCTTCAGAATGTATTTCTTTCCTCATTAATTCGTCCTGTCAAATTTACCTACCTGAGCAGCTCAAGTTAATGCTTGACCTTAATGAGAAAGTGCTAAAACTGCTGTTACAAAGCTGGTCTTCCATAAACCCAAATGTTGCTGTCACTTGTCAGTTCTGATCCTTCACAACCAGGAAGTACCCTATGGATGTGAAGGAAGAAACATCAGCTTTCCACTGGCTTAAAGCATCAGTTTCCAAACTGAGCCTGTGGACATGAAGTCCTGACAGGGCAGTGTTTGCAGCCAGTTTCTGTCTAGAACTACATATCTTTAAAGAAAACCAGATGAACTTCTGGACCCTGATCATTCCTCACTCTGTCTGGAGTGCTGGCTTGGATGGAGGTGAATGTTTGCCATGTCAGCTACTGCTATCAGCATGTGCATAGGAAGTCATACACCAAATAACAGTGTGGTGATGCAGATGTGTCCAGCACCCTCCACTGAACTTGTTCAACCACAGAACAGGGACGTGTTCTAGTGCTTGCCAGTTGTTGATCACCACACAGCAGGCTGCCGTGATGTGCAGAAGGTGCTTCTCTTCCAACTTGCTTGGGAATCTCAGGTCTTAGCAGTATGACAGGGAGAGGTAAAAATCCATGGGGAAGGTAGACCACTCATCTGCAGCAGCCTTGTCTTTCTGAGGAGAGCATGAAATACTCTCCTAGCAATCAATCCAGTGCCAGTAAGGCAAGGATGATGGGAAGCAAGCGGGAAGAAGGTGGCCTGGGGCACTACCAGGGGTGCACAGTGATTCCCCAGGAGCAAAGCCCTGCTTTTGTGTGAAGAGAGGCCAGGAGAAGATACCAGAGTCAGCCTGGAGCAGTGACAGCACCGACAATGGGGGTTACCACTCCCCTGAGGCAGTGAGGACACATGAGAAAGCAGAGCTACAAGGTACTGTGGAGGTACTACAGAATCTCCTTGGGCTCTGAGTGGCTTTGCCACTAGAAATCTGCAGGGAGGGAGCTGCATGGCTCCAAAGGCTTGTCTGTTTTTAACTAACTGCTTCCTCTGCCCAAAGACTCCATGACAATGGCAGGAGCCAAAGCCACAGTTTATCTGGTCCTCATTAAGTGAAGGCATCCCCAGCAATTAGGGCAGATGTCAGGCTGAGCAGCTTCCACTCTTGTACTCACTGTAGAACATCCCTCTTACCTGCCTCGCTCTGCACAGGGCTCCTCTGGTCAGCTCTCCTTAATCCATGCTGGTTTCCTGAGCTGAGGAACACATCTGATCCAGGGGCTGGGCAAGGCAGCATTACATAAACGTCTTTGCCACTAAGATCTGTGTGAGTAAGAAAAAAAGGAAATGGTTTTAGCAGTGCTTACCCAGCTCCTTTCACAGGTCAGGCAGGATGGGCCTTTCCAGCAGACACTCCACCTCACACATCCCCAGAGCTGCAGAGCAGCCAGTACTGTCACACAAGCTGTGCTCTTGGTCAGGGTGAGGCTGTTCTGCATAACATTTTCTGGGTGTCACTTATACCACTGGTATCAAAAGGGCTCTTTGAAGCATCTCATGTGTATATGTGCTTGTGATGCAGCTCTTCTGCTGAGAGACCAGAGCTCTACCCTCCTCCAGATTTCCTGTGGCTCCCTGTGAGTGCGTGTCATCCTTTCTGTTGCAGTGTTCAAGATTAGCCATTCCCAAATCATACAGTCTTAGTGGAAAGAGATGTTCTTGTAGGCCTGACTGCTGCCTGAGCCACAGTCTCTGCACACATACTGGGAGGTGATACACACCAGTGCTAAGGATTTTATTTTCAGTGACCAGTTAATCATGGGGAGGTGTCTTTGAATTTTGGACCCTCATAATGCTTCAGGTGGATGATGAGACTTTCTTCTCACTCTGAAAACCCTCGACCTCAATGACTTAAGTCAAGAAAGGATGTTAGAGCAGACGTGAGGCCACCTTCCTCTCCCCTTGCAGCTGCATTGTGTCTTTGGAGAATGCAGAAGCCATCACAGCTCATGAAAAAGGCCCAGAGTCTGCTCCTTGTGGCATTTGGACAGTTCTTTGATGCTGGACTTTGCCCCCTTGCAAGGTTATTGCTCTTCTGATTGGTGGTGTAGCCTTCTCAGCAGGCCTTGGCTCTGAGGACTAGTGCTTTTGATGTCTTCTATGTGATGTGTTTGAGCCATGTCCTTGCTGAGGGCAGGCAGGTGCTTGTTCAGAAATTCATCTGGGCAGCTCTTCATTCACTTTGAGGCTGCTGTTGCTGTGTATCTTATCGCCAAAGATCAAAGGATCCCTTTCTGCCCTCTGCTTCTTAGTAAGCCTGTTTGTAGGGCTGGCAAGAGGGGCAGGTATGCAGCTGCCGTGTGGTGCCCTGTAGAAGCATGTGACAGGACTGAGACAAGAGCTGTTATCAATAAGAAGACTAAACCCTTTGGCCCTGTCCTGGTTCATGCCCTCAGGAGCACTGGTGGTGTAAGAGCTCTTCAGGCAACAGGCTAGTTTGCAAGAAGGCAGATTTTTGTCTTGGAAATCAGTTGGGTGTAGGGATAGGGACATCAAAATGACCTGACTAGGAAGGCAGCCCGCAAGGGTGTTTGAGAAGTCAAGTCCCATCTCCTGCCATCCACCGTCCTACAAAATCTTTTCCGTAACCTTTTTGTATTCAATCATAGAATGGTTTGTGCTGGAAGGGATCTTAAAGCTCATCCAGCTCCAATCCCCTGCCACAGGCAGGGACACCTTCCCCTAGAGCAGGTTGCTCCAAGCCCCTGTGTCCAACCTGGCCTTGAACATTTCTTAGTAAGAAGCAGTTGGAGTTGTTCCTCCTCTGCACATCATGCTTGATTCAGAACCTAAGTGCCATTTGTAGTGAGATACTGGTATATTGCAAGAGACCACAGTGGTTACATGTGAATTTAATGGCATTGCCAACCCTGGTTGGCTAAAGAAGCAGCCACTCTGCACCTGGGATACCACTGGGAAAGGGGCTTGTGTCTGCAGCAGTGACCATTATCACCTTCCTATAAACCTTCCTTGTCTGCCATGAAGCGCTGAGCTACAGCAGAGCATGACCCTCTCTGCCCATATAGTTTTCCATCCTCTTCCAAGAAGTGATGCCTGGAGGTTTTGAGGGTGGTGGCCAATATCCTCACCCAAGCAAGGCTCAGCCAGAGCTGTGCAGAACATGCCACCAGCCTTAGAAGCGATGCAGCAGCTAGGCTGGCTTGGTGAGGTTATATTTGCAGCTCTGATTTAATTTGTTAGGGGAGGCACTTTGTCTCCAGAGCATGTTTTCGCTGTGCACCTCCCCGTGTCCTCGCAGCAGCAGCACCACTGATGAGCATCGCTGGAGGAAAACAAGGGACCTCGGGCTGAAAAAGCAGAGAACCCAAAAGAGCCGCTGGAAGTGGAGTCCCTCTGGAGCATGTCTTAGAGGCAGCTTGAGCTGTTTATGATCCCTAAAGCCCTACGCTGCGTACCTCGATGGGCTAATCTTCTCCTGTGATTAGGTACCACTCGATCACATGGCCCTGCAAAGCCAGCTACGCCTCTAATCCAAAGTCACTCACCCATCCAAGAGGTTCTTGGCACATTTTGCAGCCAAGAAACATGGTATAACAGGAAGTCCTCACCCAGCATGTTCCCCCCAGTCAGTGCTGGGGGTTGTTGGGGAAAGGAAGGGTTTGGAGCATTTCCTAAGAGCCCATCGTGAATCTCTCGGTAAAGGCTGAGTCCTCTGGAGATGATGCAGCCCAAGAGCTCTTGTCCTTTTCAGAACCAATTAGTTCCCCAAAATCACACAGGTTTTGGAAACTGCAGCCCAGAATCAGATTTGACGTTGGCAGGGTCCCAGCGAGCTCGGCAACAACTGGAGGGTTGGTTCTCCTGATTCAGCTCCCAGATTCAGTTTGGGGTGGCTGATCCGTGCTAGAGAAGAGGCTGGATGAAGCATTCAGGTCTGAAGCCAGCCCTTCCCAGGAGGTTTGGGCTACCTCTCAGGGAGATGGCTATACAAAAATAGCCAAACAGTTTCTTCAGAGTCTCCTTTGGCTTTGCAGCTCCACTAATTATAATCCCGTGCATGACATCATTACTGCCTGATAGTAACCCTGCAGAGCTGTTCTGGCAGGGGCAGGGGGTTCTGCTCCTGCCCAGCATTACGTGGCTGTGTTCCTTGTGCCAGGATGGATAAAACCACAACCTGTTGTTTAGCATCTGTACATGAACAAACCCACACTCTGAACTGTGCATGGGGTCAGCAAAGTTAGACTGTATGGGCACCGGGTGACTGTTGCTATAGGTTTGCTTTGGGGAGAGGCTGGGGAGTAGCAGTGGAGTAGGGGTGGAAGTGCCTGGCTCACTCTGGGGTCCCCTGGCTGTGTGCCTGGGGAAGTGGGGCTGCTCAGGGCACATGCTCCCAGTTTACTCATCAGTTTTGGTCATGTAACCTGTGCATAAGTGCTGGGAGGTGCCACCTGCCTCCCTGGGTGCCTTTGTTTCACGTTACTTAGCCAAAACGAAAGCCCTTTTCCCTACCTCACCTGTTTTAGAACCAAATACAGCAACTGTTTAATTATTTCTCTTCTTGGCTTCATCCCATCATTCCTCACTTGGCGCTGGCACATGGTGGAACTCCTCTCTGCACTCTTGGCACGTCCTCTGTTGTCCCCATGCAAGGTGTTGGGCTTATTCCTCATTCTCTTGAGATGCTGGATTGGGCTTTTTTAGCTTTCCCTCTCATTTCTTAACAACAGTTAAAATTGCTCCCAAAGTGTGTATTACAGAGCTAACCCAGGGATGTGGTGGAATAGCAGCTCTGTCTCCAGGGGGTGTGCTTCAGGTGTGCTTCTTGAAGGTTCAGGTACCACAGAGCAGCTCCACAAACACAGCTGTAGCATTGATGTTGTAAAGCAGAATACATAATATATAATAATATGTTATGTATGGTTTGTGTAGTTTACTGCATATTACCATAATATAGGATGTATAATATAGACATTATTTATATATCATAGAGTCACAGACTGGTTTGTGTTGGAAGGGACCTTAAAGCTCCTCCAGCTCCAACCCCCTGCCACGGGCAGGGACACCTTCCACTAGAGCAGGTTGCTCCAAGCCCCTGTGTCCAACCTGGCCTTGAACACTGCCAGGGATGGGGCAGCCACAGCTTCTCTGGGCACCCTGTGCCAGCGCCTCACCATATGTTCTATATTATATTATTATTATATGTTCTATAATACAAGGATCCCTATATGTATATATGTTCTATGTTATATTTATATATTAATGCACTGTATAATACATAATATTAATTCATTGATAAATTATATGGATTAAAATATAAGTATAGAAAATAAAGTCCATGGGACACATACATATTTATATATATAAATATTTTTATATAACACATTACATATAGATAAAAATATATAGTTAATCATATATATTGCATGTAGCAGTATTTATGTTATATTTATTACTACAATAATATATATTTATAATAGTGAGAGTATATGTAGAGTATATATAGTTTGATGTTTTGCAACGTTCCAGAGGCATTTTATATTTCTTTGTATGCAATCTAATTTCTAATCATAAATACATTAACTTTAAATTTTATAAATACACATACAGGCCAAGGGGAATGGCTTTAACTTACCAGCAGAGAGATTGAGATGAGCTCTCAGGCAGAAGTTCTTCCCTGTGAGGGTGCTGAGGCACTGGCACAGGGTGCCCACAGGAGCTCGTGTGTTTCTTGCTGAGCTGAGCTTATTTCTTGCCAGGTAACATCTCAATGTTCCCTGCCAGTGCCCCCACTTTGTGCCCTGCTCCTGACAGCAGCAGCAGAGAGGCTCAGGACCCCGTTAGAGCAGACACAGGCAGCTCAATTTGTTGTGCCTGGGGCTGAGTGGGTTGGACAAGAACTTCATCTGGAGTCGCTGCCTGCAGCCCCCACACAGTGTGTGGGGTCTGAGCTTTGTCTGAGCATGACACGGGGGAAGGAGGGAGCCCTCCCTCCTCTGAGCTGCTGAACTAGGAGGGAGGGGGCTGAGCTTGAGCTGAGCAGGGTTTTAAGCCCCTCTTTTATTGTCAGGGGAAAACAAAGGCAGCTTCTCTTGTATTAATGCTGTTAATGGTCTCCTCCTGGTCTGATTAAAATGCTGTTGATGGTCTCCTCCTGGAGGCAGTTTCCTGGTGTGAGGAAAGGAAGGTGATGTTCAGTGCATCAGCTCTGGATGCAGGAGGGTCTGGACAAGTGTCTGGTTGGTGAACCCTGACTTATTTTAGTGCTCCTTGAGCTCATCCTTCCATTCCCATTGCCAACAGCTGATTCACAGCACCCTGCTGAGCAAACATTCCAGTTCCATGGGCTGGTATTGATAAAGCACAAACCCTGGGCCATTTCCTGGTTTTGTTGGGTTTCTTCTGAGAATTATTTAGGACACAGAAGTGTAGATTTTTAACTTAATACCTTTTGCATAGCAGAGCCAGTGCTTCTGAGTAATACAGACCAATGGCACATGTCTGGCAACTGGAGAGCAGGGGCAAGAGATGGTGTCTGACTGCCTTGAACAGTCCGGCCTTGGGCTTAGCATGACAGAACCAAACAATTGTGTAGCACCTGGAACTATCACATCAGCTGCAAACAGGGTGTTGGAGCAGTTGGAACATGAAAGAGGAGGTCTGTGCTCTGTCCCTTATTCAAGAGCCTCTCCCTGCCTCCTCAGTGACCCATGGCTAGTGATGCTGTGTAGGGAATGCTGAGCCCTGCATTACTGGGGGGATTGTGGCATGGAGTTTGAGGAGTTTGGATTCCCATTAATGGGCCTCTGCACCCTTTAGTGTGCCCAGCACCCCTTGCTTGGCAATGCTGGTGGGTTGTGGGCTCAATTCTCCAACCAGGCTGGGACCACAATGTCCCAGGCAAGCTGTGAGCTCTTGTGGGGGGCTATTCCATGTGCTGCTGCTTTCCTGGGCAGAGAGGATCATGCCTGGAGCAGGAGTGCTCCAGGGCTGGCTGCTCACCTGGAGGGAGACGTGAGTGGTGGAGGTGCCCAGGCACGGAGCTGTTTTGAGGCATTTTCACACAGTGGGACATGGCACCTGCTGACCTTGGGGATCTTTTCAGTTCCAGGGAGGTGTGTGGTCCCTCAGCATGGTGCTGTGCGATGCTCTGATGACCATGGACGTGATGTTGTGCACAGCCTCCATCTTCAATCTCTGTGCTATCAGTGTGGATCGGTAAGTGCCTTCCTCCTCCTCCTCCTCATGCCAGGGGAGGGAAAGCTGTGTCCTGGCACCAAGCTGCTTCCCTGCAGGCCCCATGCTCTGCCCTTCATTTCCCCCTTCACCAGCTTTGTGTCCATCCATACCCTTGCACAATAACATGATAAGGGCAGAGCTGCCCCTTCGGGTGCTCTTCTGAGGGGCTGACTGGTGATAGCCCAGGCCTTGGCTCTGTAAGTGAATTCACCAGGGGGAAGGGCAGTGGCAAGAGGCTTTAGGACTCACGTTACCAGTGGTACCACCACCATACAGGGACTGACTCACCTGGGGCCTGTGTTGGCAGGTTTATCGCTGTTTCAATCCCCCTGAACTACAACCGGCGACAGATCGACCTGCGGCAGCTGATCCTCATATCCACCACCTGGATATTCGCCTTTGCCGTCGCATCCCCCGTCATATTTGGCCTCAACAGTGTCCCAAACCGGGACCCCAGCTTGTGTCAGCTGGAGGATGACAACTACATCATATACTCCTCCATCTGCTCCTTCTTCATCCCGTGCCCCGTCATGCTGGTGCTCTACTGCGCCATGTTCCAAGGACTCAAGCGCTGGGAAGAAGCCCGGAAGGCCAAGCTCAGGGGCGGCATCTACGGGGCCAACAGGAAGCTCTATCACCCTGGAACTTTCATTGCGAGCGAGCAGACCAGGCTGGAGCCAGATGAGTGCAACCCCTATGTCCTCTCCAGCCACCCAGGAGACTGTGGGATGAGCAATGGGATCCAGACTGTCTCCTACTCCCACCTCAAATACCCACACCCGGGACACAGTCGGAAGCAGGCCAAGATCAATGGCCGGGAGCGGAAGGCCATGCGGGTGCTGCCTGTCGTTGTTGGTGAGGAGTAGTTGGGGTTGGCTGGGGAAGGGCAGGGGACATGTCGTGCTGGGCTTGGTCCAAGCAGGACTTGTTTGAACCTGGGGAAGCTAACACACACCTTGGCCTCCCCTACCAGGAGCTGCATGGCCCAGGTGTAGTGCTGAGGACTGGGTTTTGTCCTTGCTGGAGGGGGTGAGGGTGAGACAAGAGCCACCTCCCTCTTATTCCAGCCCAGGTCCTCCTCCCTCTCCCTCACATACACTCGTTTTAACACCCACCCTCCCCTTGTCCCTGTGCCTGGTTGTGGCTTAAGATCCGCTGCGCTCATTGCTCATCATCAGGAAATGATTATCTGGGGAAAGTCTCAGTATCCCTTTGAGCAGGGTAGTGCCACCAGACACCTCCCCTGGGACAGAGCAGGAGCACCTACAGCGTATGTAACCCAACCTCTTACTCAAGGTAAACCTGTGACTCCTCACACCTTAAATGCAAATCCAAACTGATCCGTAACTCTGACTTTGCACCAGTGTTTAGGATGATAAATACATCCTTGTCTGGGCATGAACCCAGCTCTACACATCAGCCCATCTGCTGCTTCTGCCTTGGCCCTCTGAGCTCTCTCCCTTCTTGTTTAGCCCAGGCTTTGTGTTAAATTAACCCCTTTTTTTGTTAAATTAACTTATTAACCTTTTTTTGTTCAATTAACCCCTTTTTAACATTCACTGTCCTTCTGCAGGTGCTTTCCTCTTCTGCTGGACTCCTTTCTTCGTGGTCCACATCACCAAGGCTCTCTGCAAGTCCTGTGCTGTTCCCACTCAAGTCACCAGCACCGTCACCTGGTTGGGTTATGTCAACAGCGCCGTCAACCCCATCATCTACACCGTGTTCAACGCCGAGTTCAGGAACTTCTTCCGCAAGGTCTTGCACCTCTTCTGCTGAGCCCTGGGACAGGGCCGGGCGGGTGGGGTTTTGTATAGTTCATTAAAGTTCTATTTCTGTCTAAGGGCTGCTGTCTTTGCTGGGGGAGGGGGACAGCTGAAGGCTGTGTGTTACCAACTCATTACAACAAGGAGTTACAGGTGGGTACCCCTGGATACAGCTCTGAGACTTGTTTAACACTTGGTGCGTGGTGTAAGCAGAAAATGGATGACAGAGCTGGGCCTGGCTTTGGGTTGAAGTGTTTGGGCTGGGCTGCGCTTCTCTGGGCCGGCACTAGGGGAAGTGACCTACCCCTGTCCCACCAAGATGCCTAGAGCTGGGACAGCTTTGATCCTGGTGGCTGCTCTGGCCTGGAGAGTCACAAATGAGTCCCTGCACAGGACAACAAACCAGCCTCCATCCCCTGGAGCACAGGGAGTGACAAACCAGCCTCCATCCCCTGGAACACAGGGAGTGACAAACCAGCCTCCATCCCCTGGAACACAGGGAGTGACAAACCAGCCTCCATCCCCTGGAACACAGGGAGTGACAAACCAGCCTCTGCCCCTGGAGCACAGGGAGCACCATGTAATGATACCTCCGAGTGTCACACAGGAAGGAACAGACTCATCAGAAGCCATCAGACTCTGGCATTTTCCATCTCATCTTTCTCTGTTATTAACTTTCCTGTAACTCCGGATAGGATTTGTGATGCTGGATTGGATCACTCTGATTCAGGGAGACCCCTCCTGGACTGTGAGCTGAACACCATCCTCCTCACCCACCAGTACCAAATGGGAGCAAATAACCAACAGAAGTGACCCCTGAGAGCTGTGAGATGAAACCCACCCCCCCCCTCCTCCCAGCAGCATGTGGGGCCCCTCAAGCCTGGGCACCATCTTCAGCCACGAGTGACAGCACCTGATTAGCCTGAATTACTAAAGAAACACATTAATAATGAAATTATTTTGTTGCAGGTAACAAAGCAAATCACTTCCCAATGCTCACCATGGCTGTGATTAGCCCTGACAGGAGCAGGGCAGGACAACCCTCTGTTAATGCACAGAGGGTTTGCTCTGATAATGGATGTCCCCACCTGAGCAGAGGACACTCGCCCGTCACCGCTGCTGCCACTCTCTGCCTTCACCTATGGGAACTGACCCAGAAGCACCAGCCGTGCAGCTGCTTTCACCTCATTTTATTTAACAACATGTTCTTTTGCACTTGGATTCAAGTGCAGAAGCTCCAACGTGTTCCACGTTTGCCCAGCACAGAGGGAACACAGGAAAATACCCAACCAAAAGTCAGTCCTTCTGCTACACGCTGAGAACTTGTACCGAGCTTTTCAAGGCAATTAAATAAACCAAATGAAGGTTCTTTTCTTTGTTCAGACCAGAGGTAGGAGGCGCAGGGAGAAGGGGACAGCGGCGGGTCCCACCGCAGCACCCGCTGCAGGCCCAGCTCACCAGAGGTGGGTGATGAGGAGGTCGCTGCTGTCCCCGCAGTGGAGGTTCCCCTCGGTGAAGCCAAAGCTCCCAGCACCGGAGGATTTCACAGTCTCTGTTTTACTCAAAGTCCTGGAGGAGGCTCAGGAGGAAGCAAATGATGTCCCAGTATCAAAACGTCTTTCAAAGCCGGGTCTGTCCGCAGGCAGGGTGCGGGTGGTGGAGGACACCAGTCAGTGGGTGGCCGATCCAGCGGCCACGCTGAGGTAGCTTTGCTCAGACACTGACTTTCTCCATCACACTGTCTGTGACGTGCACGTCCTCGGCCTGCACCGCGGCCGCCTGCCCGCAGACGTGCTGATGGTCCTTCCAGTCCTGCACAGGGAGAGATGGGAAGGCCTGAGGAGAATGGGCCCTTGGGAAGGGTGAAACTACACCCCTCCCCCTAAAGCGTCATCTGAGAAGCACTTTCTCCAGCACTGCAGGGCTCCAGTGCTCAGCCCGATAGGACTAACAATGGGCAGGAAAGGGACCATGCACTGGGTCAGTATTGGAGGTGGAATGTTGGCTTCTCAACCCAGACACCCATCCAGGGCACCCGTGTCAGTTAGCACATGGAGAATTTAGTAGAACAGAGTCATAACTGGACTTAAACCCTCTCCTGAAGGACATCTCTGGACCAGCCAGTGTCCCTAAGGGACAGTACCACACACAGAGTCTTAATTCAGCAATGGCAATGGAGAGGAATAGAACAACTCCCAAAACTTACTTCAGCTTCTACTCTGAACCAAGAGAACACCCTCTTTTTGCTTAGCCCAGCGGTGGCACATCACAGCTCACAAACCTGGGGGGAACCTTGAGGAACCGGTCACTGATACCACCTCAAACCCTCCCACCCTCTTACAGTGCCGAGCACCAGCAGTGGCTTGGGCAGATGTCCCCTGGGAAGTGACAAGCTGGTTTTTAGTGTCAACCAGGGTTAGACCAAAGGTTTTAGACACCTTTGAGAAGGTGTGTGCAAGTGCTGAGGCCTCCCCTACCCCTCTGACCCAGGCCCAGCTGGCTGGTGCCTCTGGTCTGCCTGCCCGTGTGACATGGTCTGTGCCAGGGACCGGGCAGAGCCACTGGATCTCCCCAGTGTCACACACTCTCCAACAACCAAACTGGCAACTGACACACAGGCTCTCACCTTCCGTTGGCAGAACGTGGAGCAGTAGTTGACTTTGTGGCATCCTGTGCACTCATTCGTCGCCTCCCGGCCGCAGTTGACACAGGATTGCTGTGAACAGACAGCAAAGTGACCACGTCAGAGAGGATGACACCAGAGGGGGGCCCAAAGCTCTGAGTTCAGCTCAAATGTAAGGTTTTAAAGGTTTGGTTTATAAACCTGCATATGCCTGAGAGAGGGTCTGAGGCAGGACAATGAGAGCAGGAATAAAGATGGGGCCCTTCAGTTTAATCATTTTTAGGGAGGAGAAAGGTGTATTCCTGCACCAGTCAGCAGCACTGCCACATAAACTGTGTCCCAACAGGGAAACAGGAGATGGAGGAGTAAAACTAAGAAAGCTGTAACAGGAGCAGGGACTTGAAGTGAGGCGAGACAAGATACATGGATAAAAATTCCCACCTCGTTTTTAAAGGATGTGTTTGTGTCTCTCGCTTTCATCTGTATCAGTGACAGCAATTAACATAACCTGGGTGTTTAGGTGGAAATATCATTGAACTACCACAAGAAATAGCACTTCAGAGGGGACTCTGCTGCCAGCTCATTAAATCCTGACACATCATTAGCACTTTGGAGCTGTGGTGGGAGCCTGTGACAGGCTGTCAAAGCAGCGCCGGCGTCTTTACTTCCACCAGCTCCTTCTCTCTCGTGGGCAGGACCAACCCCCCAACCAGCGCCCCGATCAGCACCAGCTCACCTTGATGATGATTTCTGTCTTCCCGTCCACATCTTCTGATTGTTGAAATAACTGGTTCTGGTATTGCTGCAAGCGAAAACACACCAGGCTTGTCACTGCAGCCAGGGTATGATGCGAGGGGTTGGTTGTGAAAGGTCCTGACAGTGAGCTTGCTTCTATCGCACCCAAAACTGCAGTTGCCAGAGGACAGAGGGGAACCTCAACCCCCTTCTAAGAGAGGGACACTGTGACCTTGTGGAGACAGAGCGAGCAGCCT
This sequence comes from Strigops habroptila, assembly GCF_004027225.2. Lineage (NCBI taxonomy): Eukaryota > Metazoa > Chordata > Aves > Psittaciformes > Psittacidae > Strigops > Strigops habroptila. The sequence continues at coordinate 1,086,268 of NC_046358.1, forward strand.
GTGACAAACAGCCTGAGGTGACAACCTGCCATTAGGTACAGCACTCACTCAAGCCTGCTCTCCCCACTCCAGCCAGCCAGGCCTCTTTCCTAAAACCAGTGGTTTCATTGCCACAAGGGAACTGCAACCACCACCGCAACGACCTAAGAAGTTAGCACAAGGAACAGGAGGAAAATGCCAAGATAGGAGGGCCAGGAACCACCTTCATGAGCCAAAGTCTGGGTCAAGTCCAGGGATCCTGACCCACTAAAAGGCAGAAGAAGTCTGGAGGGATGGCACAGCCCAGAGAACAGATGAGGGGAAGAAAACCAGACAAAACACCCCCAAGACTTCAGAAACAGCATCAGCCACAACCATTATTCCTCCTTTTAACAGCAGCAGAAAAGGGCTTTCAAAGAGGTTTGGAATCAAGGAGTGCTCTGGGTGTGACTGTCCCAGCACACTGGGGGTGCGCAGCAGCTTCAAACCAGCTCAGCTGCAGTCTGTTGCCCTGCCATGCTCAGCACGGCTGAGACAGGAGCCCTGAACCAAAGGAATCCAAACCCGATCCCGAGTGGATTATCCACTGAGCCCGATTTACATTTATTGGGAGCAGTTGCAAAGTACATGAAAAGCTGAACCCCACCTTCAGGCAAAGCAGGTTTAGTGAGTGCAACCAACACATAAGGAGATTAAGGGCTTAGTTCACAGGTGTCTCTGTGACCCCACATCCCAGTGTTTATTCTCCTGTGGAATCACAACCTGCTAAACCTCTGTATCACCAGGACACCAGTTCAAATTAGAACATTCCAGGAAGATGGAGGAGGTGGTGACAGGGAAACCAGAACTGTGTGCAGGCTGTAAGCATTCCTGTGAAGGCAGGGAATGCACTGGCCAGCCTGAGGTGAATCCATCCTGCCGGCTCTCAGGAAGAACATGACCTTGATTCCTGAGAGAATCACTCACATCAGTGAGACCAGGCTATGGAGAGCTGGGACTCGAAGCCTCCTGCCCTCTGCCACCAGCACACAGCAGAGAACCAGGGCTGGCATCAGGCGAGGTTAGAACGAGCTTCCCACTGCTCACTGAGACAAGTGACCCGTGTGAAGAGCACTGGAAAACCACACAGGGATTCTAAACACCTTCTTAGTGAAGAGGTGGAAATGCAGATGCTGAAGTAGCTGTGAGCCAGTGCTTCAACCCAGCTGGAAAACCTCTGCACACACAGTCCCCAGTGCCAGCCCCTCTGCAACAGCCTGGCAGGGGCAGTGCTGGGATGGACACGCTCAGTCCTGTTCTGATCAAGTGCTGCAGCTCCAGAATTGAAACCCTTTCTACCACCAGACCCCACTTCATCCTCCACAAGTGTGGCCAATCCTGTTTTCCAGGGAGATTGCCAATGGGAAAGACACTGAGAGGAAGCCCAGCCACCTCTGTCACTGTCTGAGCCACAGCAGCACCTCCACCTCAGCTCTCAGCCCTGAAACCACACGTTTAACCCCCTTCTGCCTCCTTTTTATCTACCCCATAGTCCATAGTGTGAGGAATTCAGGCCATGCAGAAACTGGAGAAGGAAAAGGTGTGATAAGAGATGATCAAGCCAGACACATCCAGATCTCCCACAAAACAGCTCCAGAAAACCAGGAACCTCCAACTCTCAACTGCTCTCCCTGCTCCTTTGGCATACACCAGTGGCCATTTGCTTTCCAGAGCTGCACTACTTAATGCCCGACCCTTTTTAGGTTAATTTCATACTCTCTAACCCTGAATTGTTTTAATCTGTCTAAAGCAGAACTCAGCTGGCCCAGCTGTTGGCTGCTTTAATCTCCCACCCTGTTTTCGGAGGGGCTGTGCTCTGAAGGCACCACTGCACCACACAAGAGCTGCTTTAATTAATACACTTGTCACATCTCAACACCGATTCTTTTAAATTTAGACAGAAAAACTGTTTAACACATTTCCTGAATAGCTTCATTATCTCCCAGCAGTGTCTCCTGCACTGCACTGGGGGGGTCCACGTGTTCTCCCCCTCCTTATCTGATAGAAACAGTGGCTTAATGCACACTCCAACAAATGGACCCACAGACCTCAGTGTAAAGCTTTGCCTTTAAACCACTCCTTGGGGCCAGCTCCTCTCTCCTGCAGGAGACCCGGAGCCTTTCCTGCCCCATTCACTCTCTTCCTAAAGGCAGCAAACCCAAAATTCAGATAGTAGCCACAGGATCAGATGCACTCAGTCACACACTTAACTATAGTGGGGAACAGCAGCAGCCTGATGATGCTCTGACAGAGCAGCCGTATTTCATGAACCCACACAAACAGGGTTTATCGTTTGCTTTTCCTTCCGAATGTCATTCCCCCAAACTTGTGAGTATCCTTATTGTAACTTACATCTGGTGTTTGCCCACACAAAGCCGTGCTCAGGCTGAGCATCGCTGCGTAGGTGCCTGTTTCCACATGGAAAGCACAAGGCTTGTGGCCACCATCGTCTCTTACACAGCTCCATGTCTGGAAGGAGCTCTGTGGGGGCTCTGCTTGTTCACTGAAGGGTTCTCACTCACCAGCAGCTCTGCAGCAGCACACACATCAGGACACGTGTTTTAACCACTTCCTTACACTCCAGAACAACTTTGTTTCAAAGGAACTTACTGCAAAAGAGATACTTTCGTAAAGGATGGAATTATTGTTTTCGGGTTTACGGGCTGCCCTTATTCCCAGGACTATGAGGTTAATGCCTTCTCACACAGCCTTTTACCCAGACCCTGCCAAGCTGCCATGCAGGAAGTGCTACCCTCAGTGCAAAGAGCAGGCTCCAGGGCCCAGAGAGGCCAAGACCCACCCAGGGGCATTTGAATCACCTCTGGCAAAGATGGAACTAAAATTTGGAACAGATCTTCCACCTTGAAATTCACCCAGCGAACCCCAATCCCTGAATGAATCTACAGAAATCAAAGAGGACAGAGACAGCACCAGCACATGTGAGGAGTTCCAAATTACAGATTATGTGCTAGAGAAACCGCTGGTGAAGCCTTTTGCTCCAGCACTTGGAATCTGACCCCCAGGTTCTTCAGACCAGCTGAGGAGAGACATCACCAGACTCTGACACGGGGCATTACGGGGCTGCCACCATATTAGTGAAAACCCCTCGTGTCATAGAATCACAGAGTCCCAGACTGGTTTGGGTTAAAGGGACCATAAAGCTCCTCCAGTCCCAGTGCCCTGCCACGGGCAGGGACACCTTCCACTAGAGCAGGTTGCTCCAAGCCCCTGTGTCCAACCTGGCCTTGAACACTGCCAGGGATGGGGCAGCCACAGCTTCTCTGGGCACCCTGTGCCAGCGCCTCAGCACGCTCACAGGGAAGAGCTTCTGCCTCAGAGCTCATCTCAATCTCCCCTCTGGCAGGTTAAAGCCATTCCCCTTGGCCTGTCCCTACAGGCCCTTGTCCAAAGCCCCTCTCCAGGTTTCCTGGAGCCCCTTTAGGCACTGGAGCTGCTCTAAGGTCTCCCCTTCAGGAGCCTTCTCTTCTCCAGGCTGCCCCAGCCCAGCTCTCTCAGCCTGTTTCCATAGGAAAGATGCTCCAGCTACATCTTGTAGCTGTCCATATCCCTCTGTCATCCCCACTCACATCCTTATCAGTGCAGTCAAAGAGAGGACATCACCGCTTCGTTCTGCTCCCACTTGCTAATGGTATTAACCAGGACTGTTCAAAGGAGGCTCAGGATTACATTATTCCCCTCATTGATATCATTTTGAAGGTGGAAATACCAACATCAGAGAGGAATCGTGGCAGGAAGGGGAGCTGCTAAATGTAGCGAGTGAAAACCATAAAACATCCTAAGTGCAGCATGAAGATCAAAAGCACTCACGCTCTGCATCCTCAGGAGCTGAGATGCTGAACCACGGAGTAGCTCTGCACCACTGTGAAAACTAAAGATACACATTAGTTCTGGTCATGGCAGTGACGTCTGCGCATCCAGCTGGGAAGCAGCCTGCTCCTAACAGATTCCTTTAATCCTGCTATGTATTAAGTCACTCTTCCAGGAAGAGCTGAGTTATAATAGCAGCTCTATTATAATTTAATCTGTTGGACAGCCTTTGCTTCACAGCTCTGATACGACGACCCAACCTTTCACTGTTAAATACCAGGAACATGCTGCTGCACGGAACTCTGCAAGGTCTCCTGCAGAGGGGCACCCACACTGGGGAGAAGGTTCTCCCTGTTCATTAACCCTTGGAAGTTCTGTCAGCAGAACAAACACAAAGTTGAATCATAGAACCATGGAATCAACCAGCTTGGAAAATACCTTTAAGCTCATCAAGTCCAACTGTTGCCCAGCACTGCCAAGGCCACCACTAACCCATGGCACTGAGGCCTCAGCTACACGGGGTGTGAACACTTGCAGGGACGGTGGCTCCAGCCCTGCCCTGGGCAGCCTGTTCCAATGCCTGAGCACCCTTTGGGGAAGGAATTGTTCCTCAGCTCCATCTAAACCTGCCCTGGTGCAGCTTGAGGCCGTTTCCTCTTGTCCCATCCCTTGTTCCTTGGGAGCAGAGCCCAGCCCCCTCCTGGCTCCATCCTCCTGTCAGGCAGTTGCAGAGAGCGAGAAGGTCCCCCCTGAGCCTTCTCTTCTCCAGACTAAACCCCCCCAGGTCCCTCAGCCGTTCCTCATCACACTTGTGCTCACCTATTTCCGTTGTGTTAAATTGGTCTGGCAAAAATCAATAACAACCAAGGCAGGACGACACGTTCCCCCCCCTCACACCCCCACAATGTCAAAAGAAACACTTTGACCACACACACACTTAGAGTGGGAAAGAGACTGGAGTTATAAACCAGGGTGAGATTGGAAAAGCACCTCTGAGCACCACAGAAGCAGCCAGCCAATTCCTTGGTGTTTACTGTAATCTCCTCCAGTGTCAGCCCTGGACCCACAAACCCACAGTTCTTCCCAAATACGAAATTCATGAGGAGGAATTCAGCAATAGCAGCTTGTGATATGGCCCAGATGGTTCCAGAAGCAGCCCCAAGCTTGAGAATTGTTACTGGATATTAAAATAACACCACCATGAGTGAGTGCTTTTACCAAAATACACAACTGTTGAGGTCCCTACGACACACACAACTTGTACAAGTGGGGGTTCAATAGTTACAGGGAAAGGGGCTTCCTCTGGAAACAACACATGCTCACCCCTGCCTTGCAAAGTCAGCACTTTAATCCACACATGGGAGTGATTTTAACTCCCAGTCCCGGGGCAAGAAGGAACTAGAAGTCCACTGAAATGAGCTGGATTTGGATCAGAGGCTGTGAGATGGACTCTGAACAGCTGGTCCAGAACCCACTGTAAGGATAAATAGAAGGGAAGACACGAATAAACTGGGAAGAGAGTTAAACAAAGTCAGATGTTCATCTCTAAACATGTCCAAGCTTCCAACTGCTCAGCATCCCACGCTCTACAGAGCTCTCTGGCAGCAGATGCCCCAAACTTGGACAGCAGCAGGATACTTGTCCTGCCCAGGCAGGAGGCAGGAAGGATCAGGACTCTCAAAGTATCACACACTTGCACAAGGATGCAGAGTACAGGAGAGTTTAGCAGAGCCAATGTGGCAAAGAACATCAAAGACATTGCAAGGACTGTCCTGGGGGCTCTCGGTCTCCCTCCCCACACCTCTTCAAGGGCTCTTGCTGCACACTCCTGCCTAGGAAGTCAGTGCAAAGCTGACGTTAGCAATGGCAGTGGCAGGTAGTGGTGGTGCTCAGGAAGTGGGTTCACCAGCTACTGGCAATGACACCACTTTCACAGGACATTGTCCCCACAGCTCTCCCTCAAGTCCACGCCAGCAGCTGTGGATCTGTGGGAGAAGGGGAACATAGAGCCAGACTTGAGGTGCATGCATGAGCTGGTGGTAAGAAGAATGAGGGTCCCTACCATGCATCAACTGAAGAGAAGAAAAACAGAACAGGGAATTCCTTGCAGATAATCCCTTACAGAGGAGAGAAGGGCCACTGGGCACAAGCCAAGACTCTCCTAATGCTGGCTGGCCTTGCAGTCTTCCCATGGGACTCATGGGAGATCACCTCTGCCTGCACAACACTCAGCAAGACACCTCTCAATGTCACTGCATCTGCCCCACAAACTCTACAGCTTGTTCTTGTTATCCCTCTGCCTCTTGGGGCCATCGAAAACCTCTCTGATAGACCTCCTCACCTGCCATAAGGCAAGCAGCCGGCACGGCTGAACACTCACCAGCTTTCCAACACCAGGATCCAGTGCCCACATCCCATGAATTTATGGATGGCTGATGGGACAGCTCAGGCCTTGTAACACCCAACAGTTTGTGCAGCCCGTTACCCACAGCTCTTGGAATCCCAGAGCACTCTGCTATTTTCCCCATGATACAAATAACTCCGAGATGTCTCTTGATAAGCCATTGAGGAACAATTTCTAAGGGCTGCCACCAGTGCTGCAGCCAGTGAAACCCAGCGAGGTGCCACCCTTCATCCCTCAGCCCAAACGATGCCCTTGGCTGAGCCACCTCACCTCCTCTGGTGTGATTACCTCTTTCCTCTCCACGTCAGCTTGGATTTTGGCCTGTGTGACAGCAGCCTCCCGGAAGGAGGAGCTGGCCTGCTTGGCCTGCTCGATCAGAGTCTTCAGCTGCTGGGCAGTGTGGAGCAGGGAATTGACCATCTCCTCCAGGTAGAGCCAGCTCCGCTGCTCCGTCACCTCCAGCCCGTTCACCACGGATGGGGATATGGCTTTGGTGGGGGTGGTGGGGGGCACTGCCAGGGCAGGGAGCGACGTTAGCACTGAAGAAAGGAAGAAAAAGAGCATATAGAGAATTAGGGTGTTTCCTTCTACAAAGTGGGGGGTTTTCTGGTGCTTTTGCTGTTGTTGTGTTTGGCTGTGACTTCCTGAATTCTGATCTTAACCATAACTGGCCCAAGGCTGGAATAAAACCAACACAGTTTTCATCACCACAAAATTCCACGCATTACAAACCTGCACTTTCCAAAGCCATCAGCTGAGAAGCCCTTTAAAAAACCCCTCAATAACTGTCATGTCTTTGGACCTCTTCATCCTGGATCCTACCCATAAAACAAATTACGGCTGTAAAAATACCTGTACCACACTGAAACACCCGAGAGTGTAGTAAAAGGTACTCACAGTTGTATGTGTCTCTTTCAGACCAGCTCATTGAAGCTCTGAGACCTCTCCTTGCCTAATCCCAGAGGTGAGAGTGAACAAATACAGCCCAGGTGGAAGTTTTACCTTCAGACACTAACATCTCCTCACATGTGATTTACACTGACTGTTTTGGGCAGTTTGCAAGAAGGAAATGTCTTGCTTACAGCCTTTTCCTCCAGAATCCTAACTACAACCCTTCACTCTTGCAGGAAGTAGGGTGCTACAGGCAGGAAATGAAATCCAAACGCACAGAAGCCCAGTGATACTCCTCAACACACTCCAAGGGACATTAAAAGAATTAAAAACCCACCAAAACTCCTGAGGTGCTGCAGCTTTTACTTTTTCACACCCTAACCACAACCTCAGCAGTTTGTAGGAAGCCACCAGAATGAAGCTGAACTCCCATCCTGGTAATGGAGTCACCCGTCCCTTGAACTTACCTCCAACCCCCTCAATCATTGGGGTCCTGGAGTCCTCCCTATCCCGAAGCCCTAGAAAACCAACACTGTCTGTCTTAGCCTTCCATCTGCAAATGTTTCGAAGAACCAGCAGCTACTGTGCCACTAAAACATCTAATTCTCCCACCACTAGGTTTGCATTGGGACACCACAGAATAAGGAAATGAAATCTAGATCCAGGAATCCAACAGCACACAGTGTGAGCTCACCTCAGGCAACACTTCCAGGATTAAACGTTATCTGGCTTTACTGGCCTTACTTTTCCACAACTTAGCTCTAACTCTAGCCATAAATACTCACCATATACCACGAAAATAAGTCCAAGACATTCACATCTACCAGCAGCTGACCTCTAAATTCCTCAGAGTTGTTTCCTAGAAGAAAGAGGGCTGACTTCATCAGCAACCTCCTGCCACAGCCCCGGGTGTCACTACAGATATTGGCTTATACAGACACTGGTCTGTCTAAGGCAGCTCTAAAGAGCAGGGCAGAAACAAGCCCCAAACCTCTCTCACTGAAGGACAGGGACATAGGAGAGCAAACTGCAGAGCCTAGTTACAAACATACAACAGGAGCCAGGGAAAATCTTCTTGACTTTACACTTCAAATGGTACTTAAAATCCAACTGTAAATACTGTCCTGAGCAGCAAGAGGCCACAGACCCTCCTGCACCAGGCTGCAGTCCAGCAGTTACACTCGCAGTGAGGGGAAACATCTGTAGACACACAATAATCCTTGCAAGATGGGATATCTCCCAACTGCTTTAGGTGCATTAACACTTAAACCCTTTCCACATCACACCTGGTGGTTCTCCATGCAAGCAGCAAAAGCTGCAAGGATCCAGCACAGCTCTGGAGGAGAGGACAAGCCTCAAAGCCCAGAGAGCCGCAGGTCACCACATGTTGGCTGTGTGACAGCCCTGCAAGGTCACCACACGGGTAAAGGGACATTTGATGCTCAAGCCCTTAATTAAAATAGTAATTTCAATCAGGGTTGCACACGAGTGGCATAGAACTATTTGCACTTAGATATGAGGAAGAGATAAGCTGGTCCTTTATCAATAGGTGTTTGCAGAAGAGCCTTTCCCACTGCTGCACTTCCAGTACAATATTTATCCCAGCATGGCATTTGATAACTTATCTCACAGGAATTACTTCCGATCCCTTGTTTTGGCAGAGGTGTATCAGGCAAAAGAAAGTGCTCGCTGGTGGAAAAAAATCAATGTTTAATTAATAACATCAAGATCTGACTAAGACTTAAAACCAACAATGAGATTCCATTCCAGACAGAGCAGGAATGTGTTGTGCTGCTCCGAGTAAGGAAATAAAAGCTCATGCAGAGGGGAGAACACAGGCTTTGGAACAGAAAGACTTCAGACCGCACAACAAAATACAGCATGTTGACGTGGTCTCTTGTTGATGTCTGAGAGAGCATTAAGAGGGATCAAAACCTGCCTCTTACACTCCCCTGTGTCAGTGAGATCATAAGTATCAAAGTAACTTCACAGAATCACCGAAATTAAAGAAGTAAAAGGCCTATAAATCACCTCGTCACCAGGCAGTGGCTGAGTGTTCCCTGCTGGATCTGCTGGCCAGGCTTGATGAAAACAAGAACACTCCAAGTTGGCAATTCCAGTTTCTTCAGCACTTCCAGTTTCCTTCAGTACAGGGAATGCTCAGAAAACATCGTGGTTCACTGAATTTATCAGTCAGCTCTACCCACGGGAGGTCACTAAGCTTAGGGAATGTAATTACATTTGAAGAGGTATTTGATAATCAGTTTAACCCATCCTATCAAACACGACAGGGGTGATGTGCATTAGTCAACCATCAAGGGATGGAAAACTGACCCTGGGTGGGACAGCAGCAACCAAACCTGCCCAAACTGCCTCCAGCATCTGCAGTGAATTCACAGAGATGTGAGAATGGTTGGAAAAGCTGCTGTGACATGATTTTAGAGGGCATGGTCCCCTCAGGTCAAACCATAAAGACATGCTTAGCCACAGTGCCCAAGTGGTGATAGAAGCTGTGGAGTCAAAGGCTTAGGAAAGGCAGGGGATGGCAAGGATGTGGGAAGCGGGATCTCAACAGCCTCCTGTGGTAGAAACCACAAATCAAAGGTCTCAATATCAGAGTGAAAAACCTTCCACAGAGTGAAAAATCTGTTTGTCCAAATCTTAAAAGCCTTGTAAATAAAACAGAGCAAAGTTTATTCTTCTGCCTCAATCTTTACCTTTGCTGAGAAAGATTAGAGAGTGAATTCAAGCAGTGTTGTCTCACACAAGGGACATAAAACATACCGATTTTGGGATGAGATGTTGGCAGTGCAGCTTCAGGAAAAGGTGAGATCTGGCAGTTGTCCTGGTAACTTGGATAGTGAGGCTCTGGGTGACTGACCCTGCACGGCTGCTGGACGTTGGTGTCCTGAACTGTGGAACAAGAACAGCACAGTGAATCCCTGCACCACAGCCAACAGGCTCTTCTCATGCTTCTTTCACCCTTTTTTCTTTGCATTGTATACAAGTTCCTACACTCTGTGCTAATTCCAAGGGTTGCAAATGAGAAACATGAGCATGATCAACCTTGCAGTGACTTCATCTCTCCCTGCTTCCACTTTTACAGGCAAAAGTTACTGCTGCTTCCCTCCTTCACCCCCAGGTAGTTACAGTAACCACAGGACTCCAAACCACAGCTCTCAGAGCAGGACAGTTGCCTCAGCGGAGCTCACAGCCCCGTGTATGAATCAGACTGAAAGACCTGAAACATGTCATGCATTTCTATTTGGTTTGATTTATTCTGGCATTTGTCAGCATTTATCCAGCCTCTTTCACTTGTTTCAAACACTCAGCTAGTTACCTCTTTTTTTTGGCAGTATTTTAGGACAAAGGAGGAATGAAAGGATTACAGAGATGACATAAACCCCTAGAACTCAGCAGAGGTGTGCGTTAGCAGCTGCAGTATCTGGGCAAACTTCTAACTACTTCTGTGCAACTGAGAAGTTTTCAAGCTGCCCAAATCATCTCAAAGGATGAGATGGGTTATGAATAGTCTCTGTAAGCTCTTGAGAAATAAATCCTTCTTGCAGCATTCAAAATGCTTCCTTCCATAGCAGTGGGCATCTAACCCTTTTTTCATAGAATCATGGAATGCTTTGTGTTGGAAGGGACCTTAAAGCTCCTCCAGTCCCAACCCCTGCCACGGGCAGGGACACCTTCCACTAGAGCAGGTTGCTCCAAGCCCCTGTGTCCAACCTGGCCTTGAACACTGCCAGGGATGGGGCAGCCACAGCTTCTCTGGGAAAAGTCTGTGCCAGCGCCTCAGCACCCTCACAGGGAACAGCTTCTGCCTCAGAGCTCATCTCAATCTCCCCTCTGGCAGGTTAAAGCCATTCCCCTTTTCCTGTCCCTACAGGCCCTTGTCCAAAGCCCCTCTCCAGGTTTCCTGGAGCCCCTTTAGGCACTGGAGCTGCTCTAAGGGCTCCCCTTAAGGAGCCTTCTCTTCTCCAGGCTTACCCAGCCCAGCTCTCTCAGCCTGGCTCCAGAGCAGAGCTGCTCCAGCCTGTTTTCTCCCTGTCACAGATGCTTAGCAGATGTACCTACACCCGAACTCTTACCAGTGGCTCCAGTGAAAACATCCCCCTGGGACGGGCTCTCTGAGATAATGGCTGTGGCCTCCACTGTTGATGTGCGATCGAAAGTCAGAGCTCCTGAGGTCGTGATCTGTCCAGAGGGAGTCACCGTGACTGGAAACAGCAGAAGCACTTTCATGATTCACACTCAGCGCGGGGGCCTCGGTGATTTAACTGCTCGTATCCCTGTTCTGGATCATCCAGAGCCAGAGAACTCACACAGCAAACGGCCTGTGAGGACCCAAGTTGGGATCACAGCAGAAAACCAGTTTCTGGCTGGTTCTGATTTATTACAACTTTAACAAGCGTGGTTCTTACTATTTAAATCAGCATAAAAACCTGTGAATTACAACTAATTCTACACCAGTTTGGTTAGCTGGACAATTTTACTGGTCTGTTACACTGAGTGATGTCATATGCTTGACCAATGCAAGGAACAAGTCACAGAATCCTTTTGGATGAACATTCCCAAGCGGCTCCAAAAAGTTTAAAGCCCTTTTTAAACAGGAGTAATTCATCTGGTACCATCAACTGGAAATGGGCTGGCTTTACGACACGATGCTCAGCCAGAAGGATCTTTTCACAAACAGTAATCCAATTTTAAGGCACTGAGGGTACAGATTCATGAAATATGAATTTGAACTATGAGACATGAAATATGAGATATGAAATATGTGGCTACAACCAAAACAAGCAGTCCTGCCCTCCCACAGTGTCAGCATGACCAAACGTGCAACCTCAGAGCGCCTCACATTAACAAGCCACCCACCACACATTAAACCTATTTGGGGGATTAAAACCAAACCCAATAAAACAACTTGACAGAATCCTGTGTATCTCTCTTCCCACCACTGCTGGCAATCTAATCTTACTGTTGGCTGGGTATTTTGGAATTTCTGTTGCTTCCCCCTCCCCTCACTTTGCAATTTTACCATCCAGATGTCTCTCGTGTGATGCGAGCAGGAGGACACAGGGATGAGACTGGGAACGTGTGAGCTGGATGAGCTTGCAAATTAATTTGTGTCCTCACACAGATGGTTTGATCAAACCCAGTGAGTAACAAAGTGTGTCCTGCATGTTGGAGAGGCATTTGCAGATGAAAGCATCGCCTTCTGCCTCCTTCATTAACGACTTTCAGGCTCTGGATTTCATTCCAGCTGCTTAGAGCCTACTTTTCTAGTTCAAGGAAGAGCACGAATCTTACTCCACAGTCATCCCCCCTCCAGCTTCTAAAAGCCAAACCCCAAGCTCAGGGGATGGAACAGGAATTCCTGGCAGAGCAAAAAAGGTCCAGCCTTTCCTACTCCGCTTGCAGTCCAGATGTGGCAACACTGTGCTAGTTTCTGCAGTGAAATGAGCCAGACACTGAGTCAGTAAAGCTACCAAAGAAAAGGAAGTGGCAAATAAAAAAAGGCATTTCTCTCAACTGGCCAGTTCCAAGGGGGCACTGATAGGCACAAAATGTCTAGTGTGACAATTATTCATACCAGCAGAAAAGAACCTACATGTAGTAGCAGCTGTGGCAGGCAGCAGGGTGATGTTTTTGGAGCAATCCTTCTTTGCTGGAGCTGCAGGCATTTCATTCTCTTTTTTCCGCCTTTTATATGGCACAAAGAGTCGGACAGGACCACTCTGGGCAAAAGAAGGAAAAGAAAAGGAAAAGGAAAAAGAAAAGGCATTAGCTGAGGCAGCTCTTTAGAGACTTCAGCTTTACTCTCATCTTCCCAGGCGCAGCTATGGTCATGCAGCACATATCCCCATGGAAGATGTGCAACTTGCAACAAGTGACCAAAAAACTTAAGAATCTCCAAACCAAAAGAACCCTGTGGGGAAAAAGAAGTCCCACTCAGCTCCCTCCAGTTGGAGAGGCCCAGATTCAGCCTCTTCCCACTATTATTTAAGGAGCAGAACTGGGCAGATAACCAACTACTGGCCAAGGTGGTGGAAGACAAAAGAACTGGAGTGAGGAGGAGGCAGGAAGCTGTTAGCTTCAGGCCTAGGAAACAAGCAAATCATCCAGTTCATAGCAGAAAAGAAATGCCAACCACGACTTCAGGTCAAGCTGAAGACTTCAGCTTTCAGGACTTAAACCTCATTTTTGAAACAAAGGAAAAACCAAACCCCAAACAAAAAACTCTAAGTAGTTTAATATGAAAATATCAACCCAACATGTAATATTACACTGCTTCCTTGTAAAAATATCTTTTCCAACTCAAAAAATGGTGGAATTCGAGTCAAAAATCACAAATAGTTTTGACAGTCCCAAAGGCATTTCAGTTAAATACATTATTATTTAGAAAAGAGAAAAAAAACAAGAAAAAAGCAATAACTATTATCCAGTTGTACCAAGGCTGTGGTACAATAGTGCTACCACTTCCTTATCTCCTTTCTTTGGGAAGCATGGACACAGCACACTGCAACCACAGGACTTGTGAATGTCTTTAGGACATCACGACCTGCTCACAAATGGCTGTGGCAGCTTGAGAGATGAATTGTTCTTAAACTCATAGGTGTAAAGCCTACAACTCACCAGAGTCATGTCGTCGCAGCAAGCAGCACAAGTACAAGAGGCAGCATGAGGATTTAAAATCCCATCCTGGAATGAGAAGATGGTTCAGTGTTAGAGTCACCAAACCCCTGAGCACAGCTGTAGTCTGCCAAGAACTTGCAGACAGCTCCCAGAGAGACAACCCATTCCCTCCCAGGGATCCTAATCCGTAACCAGCTCCCTCCAGCACAGAGGAGCAGAGTGAAGGGAGAACAAACAATTTGCAAATCAAAAGGCACAAATATGTCAATTTGAGGCTTGAGAAAGCTTCTGCCCAAGCACAAATCGACTGCCAAGCTAATGGCAATGCTGAATTCCCCGTGAGGCTCCTCACTGCAGGAAATAAATGACCCAAAGTAATACCCAATAAATGCTGCAAGCAAAGAATACGTTTGTCAGGCAAACAGAATTAAACAGATCAGGTTATTGAATTACAGTATTACGGGTGAGAGCTCACAACTCAATTTCTGTGCTACAGCTCAAGGCTGGACTTCACTCTGCAGAAACTGTAACCCCTTTTCAGGTACAAGATTTGCTTTGTGCTGTTTGAAAACAAACGCAGAAAAATCCCTCTCACATCTCTGATTCTTGACCAAAGTTGCCCCATGGCACCATTGCATGTAACTCTGAAGCAGCAGCACGCACAGCTCGGGCTGCTCCACCTGCCCCTTCAGCAGGAAGGAGGAAGCAAACTTAACCTTACGTGGATAAGGCACTGCAGGGGCCTCCCAGCATAGCGGATGCTCCTCTTCCAGTCTTTGCTGCTGGCTCGTCCTGCCATAGCTTCAAACTCAGTGGGGCTGTACCAGTTGTCCCCTTGTTTAATGCACCTACCACGGCCTCCTGAAATCAAGCAGAAGAAAGAGAGTGTTAGTAAAGGTTAAGAATCATTTTGTCACTTTCCTAAAGAAAGAAATACTGAACTTGCTGGACTAAATAGCAGTTCATCTATGACAATCACCAAATACACCCATCTGCTACTTCTCACCACTCCAGGATAACCATGCCCACTTATTATCTTGGCTCCAACAATGACTGTGCATGTTTACAGAGCTCCAACTTCAGGCCTCACCAACACATCAAAAGGCTGGAAAAAATTACTCATCCACAGGAAGGATAAGTCTTTCTTGCAAAAACACCATGAATTGAAGCCCTTCCTTAATTTGCACTTCAATTTCTAATCCTTCTGGTGGTGAAGACAACTCTGTCCATGAAGGAAGAGCTGTGCTGTGCCATCAGGCTTGCTGACAGATTCTGCTGCTGCTGCTTCAGCTTTCCCACAGAGAGAAAAGAGAAGAGGAGGGGCTAAGGCAGCTAAGGAGTCCCACTCCTTAGGAGACAAGCTCTCTATTTTCCCTTCCAGCAGGCATTCTTTAGAGAAACTTGGGTCTACTGAGACAAAAAGAACATTAGAGGAGTGAAGCTATTGCTGGGGAGCCTCACTGCACAGCAGCTGGGATCTTCGCAGATTAAAGAAAAGTTAAAAAGCCTCTGAAGAAAGAGCAAACCAGAAGAGAACGAGGGATGGGAAACTGTCTTTTCTTCCCTCAGGATCAGCCCTGAAAAGTAACTTGATTAAAAGAAGAGAGCACCAAAGAGGAGCTGTGATACTTCCTCCTCACCTAAGAAGATCACCGTTACCTGAGCCGAGTCTGTTCTTATAGAGGATGCCACTGATGTTCCGGCACCTCACCGGGAGCTCGTTCTCATACACGGATGGGTCCCAGTTGTACTTGGTTCCAGTTTTCTCTTGGACAGATGTTAGAGGGGTAGGAGGAGATTGAGGTCCTTTGGGAAAAGAAACAGGAAAGAAAGGTGACAGCAACTGAAAAGAACACTGGGTGCACCTTCACCTGTGCAGCTTGGCTGCAGCAACAGTGTCGAGTGCTTAACTGATGTGACTGACACCTTTCCACAGCATGTGTTACATGGTGCACCACAAAAAATTCAGCTGGAATGTTCTGAAAATCATAGAACCCTAGACTGGTTTGGGTTGGAAAGGACCTTAAAGCTCATCCAGCTCCAACCCCCTGCCAGGGGCAGGGACACCTTCCACTAGAGCAGGTTGCTCCAAGCCCCTGTGTCCAACCTGGCCTTGAACACTGCCAGGGATGGGGCAGCCACAGCTTCTCTGGGCACCCTGTGCCAGCGCCTCAGCACCCTCACAGGGAAGAGCTTCTGCCTCAGAGCTCATCTCAATCTCCCCTCTGGCAGGTTAAAGCCATTCCCCTTGGCCTGTCCCTGCAGGCCCTTGTCCAAAGCCCCTTTCCAGGTTTCCTGGAGCCCCTTTAGGCACTGGATCTGCTCTAAGGTCTTCCCAGAGCTTTCTCTTCTCCAGGCTGAACAAGCCCAGCTCAAAATAACTGAACAGAAAGCAAACTGCCCCTAAAGAAACACTCTAACAGCGTGTTACAGGCCGAGGTTGTAACGTGCAGCAGGACTGAGCAGCTGGCTGCATATTCCCCTTCCCAAAACGCCAAGCTGTAGCATGCTGCAGACGGCTGCAGGTTTGCTGTGCCACCTTGTGGCAAACAGCCGTCAGCAAAACCTTATCGGTAAACACATCTGCTGTCGTGACACTTAAGTATCAGCAAGTGGCCTGAATGGAGATAAAACTGTACGCAAGGACCCTTTAAAAAGAACCACGTGTAGAACTAGGAGAACATTAAAATCCAAGTGCAAAACTCGTATTTTTATTACCTATATTAAACTGATCCATCTGCCTTTGAGGGGGGGGTGGATGTAGAAGGGCTTGTGACAGCCCAGCAGCAGGGTGGGACTTCCCAAGAAGCTTATTTGCAAGGGGTAGGGCAAAGAATAAGAGAATTAAATATATTTCTGACATGGAAATACAATACAAATGATAAAAGTAATTATTCTGCTCCCAGGAAATACAAAAAGTACCATATGAAGAGGGAACAAATGATCCTTATCTGGCAACTGCATAATATTACGCACATGTTTGTTACTCCTAGAAACACAAACAAAGGGAGAAAAGTGACCCCTCCAGGAGAATGACAGTTCAAAACCAGATTGCCTTATACCTGGTGTGAGAGGTGCTGAGGGCCCCTTCAGCCCCGTGGTTTCTACAATGCTGCCGTCTGTGTGCACCACGATGAGAGTGGCTTTTTCAGTGTTCAAGCTGTCCCCAATTTGCAGGGCTGTTCTCCCAGACTGTAGAAGAAATAAAGAGTTTAAATTGATGGAGTTAAAATACCAATGTGTTTTAATATACCCCCAAATCCTCTCAAAGGTACCGAGTGTTATGGCAGTTATTAGGTTAGTTTTGGAGGTTTCAGCCAACCAAATTCAAAGGTCAGGTCATAAGGCCCATTACAGAGTGAGTATATGAGGGTGGAAAGGTAATAATAACTTTCATAAGTGATAAAAGAGAAAACTATATCCCCCAGCTAATGGTTTTATGGCTTAAAGTCTGTATTCTGCAATGAAAACATGTCTTTGGCCTTACCAAAGCTCGAACACAAACCTTCACTTACATTAAGAAAGTAGGTGGGACTTTGCTAATGCCATTGAATCAAAGGACAGACTTACCAACACGTGTCCTGAAATCGAAGCTGCATTTGCCACAGATGTAGTGAAAACATTGTCTGCAGAGGCCCCAACGTTGGCTACGGTCACTGTGGTGACTTCTGAAATGCAAACCAGATATGAAGTTAATGTTGTGCTGTGTCCAGAGGGCCTGACAAACAGCTAAATATCAAAAAATAGAACAGCATTTCCTCCTTCCTTCCTGTTCAACATTAATCTTGGGTTTCATGGCACCTCGAAGGTGTTATGAACACAATCATTTGGATTTTTGACAAGCTTTGGGTTGAACATGCCTTAACCTATTTCAGGCCATAAAAGTAGTTATCAGCATGTGATGAACTCAGGGAAAAAATAATATTGCAGCTATACTAAAACCCCAAACCAAACTGTGATGTTTTTTATTAGAAGAGGGGTGACTGGCAAACATCAAGATAAAGAGAACTGACTCTACCTTTGCCATATATCAATTTCTAGGGTGCCATTACCCGGCTTTGGCCCAGTTAAAAACTGTCCAAACTTACACCCAGATGTTTCTGTTACATGTAGTGTATTTGGCTGCGTGGCTAAAATCAGTCTTTCAGTACCACAAAGGGTTAAGAGTGAGAAAACAGCCCTACAGCTCACACGGAGACACTGCTCAGGTGTGAGGGGCTCCGCCATTTCCTGCCTACCACAGCTCCCCTCAGACTCCTGCATGTTTCAGGGCGCTTTGTTAACGGGACAGAGGGTCCTTGTGAGGATGCGCACGGCATCTTGCTCGTTTTACTGTACGTTATGTGGTGTGGAAGTGAGGAGCGGTATGATTTTTGAGGGTGACTCAAGCACAGCTCGGACCTGCCCGTCCCTGAGGTAAAGCGCAGGGCCAGCAGGCGGGAGCGGAGCCCGCCTCCCCTCGCCCCGCGCAGCCGGGGCTCTGTGGGGCAGAGCGGCGGGAACGGGCGGGCGATGGGGCTGAGGGAGCTGCGCATGCGCGCTCCGCCAGCCCTGACCTGCGAAGGCGGCGGCGGCCTCGTCGGCGCTCGGCAGCGGCTCGGCTCCCATCTCGATGTGCTCGGCATCTGCCGCCATCACTGTCACCGCCGTCACCTGCGCCGCCGCCTCCTCGGGCTGCGGCTCCGCCTCTGACTGCGAGGCCGCCGCTTGCGGAGGCTGCTGCTGCTGCTGCTCGGGTGCTTCCGCAGCCGCCGCTACTGCGGCTGCCGCCGCCACAGCCGCCGCCTCCGCTAAGCCCAGCTGCTTCGCCGCCGAGTCGGCGTCCTCCATCCGAGGCGGGCGGGGGGAACCGAGCCCGGCCGGGCGGGCCCCAGCACCCGCCGCGCCCCCGGGGCGCCGCTGAGGGTCCCGCGGACGGGAGGGGGCCGTGAGGTGCGGGGGGACCGGTCCTCCGAGGTCACTCGAGCGCTTTTCGGCGGCGGGCCGAGCGGGGCCGAGCTCGGCCGAGCGCTTCCGAGCGTGTTCCCCGGGCGGAATCGAGCGCTTCCGAACCGCTTCCGATGGTGCCCGAAGTGTCCCGAGTCTTTCGAGGCCTCGTCCGAGGGCTAGCGATGGTTCCCGACGAGCGGGGCCCGCGTTTCCTGCCGGCTGGCCAATCCCAAAGCAGGAGGCAGCCGAGCCCGGCCGAGTCCGTAGGCGCGCGGCCCGAAGCGATACCTGACAGATCGGGTGGGGAACCCGAGCGCGCCCGAACAGGGCCGAGTCCCCGAGCGGTCCGGCCCAGAGGGTCGAAGAATCCCGAGCTCGTTCCGGTCTTTTCCGATCTTGCCCGAAGGCGGGTGAGGCGGACGCGAGGAAAGCCGAGCTGTGCCGAGTCCTCTCCGATCGCGCCCGAATTCCCCTTCGCCGGCCCGAACGGAGACGCCCGAACGGGCAGTGCCCGAATCCGCCCGAACGCGACCGAACCGGGCCGAGCGCTCCGATCGCACCCGAAGGCAGGAGGGGCGGGGGTAGGGCAGCCAGCTCCGCCCAAGCGCACAGACGAACGGTCGCGGCGCGGAGCCTGCCGGGACGCTGGAGGACTGGGAGGGGGGGCGGCGCGCCAAAATGGCCGCTGTGAGGCGAGGTGAGCGGCCCTTCGCCATCGCTACTCACAGCCTTTTACCCTCACGTCCCGGCGGGGCGGAGGGTGACCGTGGGGGATGTTTCCCACTGGGGTAAAGCTTGTCTCTTTCCGCCCCAGGGGTGGGGGGACACCGTGAGATTGAGGCGGGGGCCGAGGTCGAGCTAGGCCTTGGCGCCGAGCCCAGCCCGATAGCCATATCGCGACAGCCGCGATATGCTGAGGTAAATCCGGGCAGCTGCGGGCGGACACCTTCCACTAGAGCAGGTTGCTCCAAGCCCCTGTGTCCAACCTGGCCTTGAACACTGCCAGGGATGGGGCAGCCACAGCTTCTCTGGGCACCCTGTGCCAGCGCCTCAGCACCCTCACAGGGAAGAGCTTCTGCCTCAGAGCTCATCTCAATCTCCCCTCTGGCAGGTTAAAGCCATTCCCCTTGTCCTGTCCCTTCAGGGCCTTGTCCAAAGCCCCTCTCCAGGTTTCTTGTAGCCCCTTTAGGCACTGGAGCTGCTGTAAGGTCTCCCCTGAGAACCACTGGTTATGAACCACTGGGATTCAACGTTCATTGCAATGATGAATTTTGAACTTCTTTCAAGGAGCTTATTCCCCCCAAAAATGCAAGTTTCAGCCCTAAGGAGAAAAAACTGGGTTTGAAACGTTTGGCTTCAACAATTAGTGTTTGCCAAATGCTCCCTTTCAATTTAACCCCCCCAGCAGCAACGCAGACTGCATTAATCCTCACAGGGAGACGTCTCGGAGTGTTGGGATTAGGAGCCTGTTATACCTGCAATTATCTATAATAATTACTCTTTTAAGTGCAGTGTCCCTTTCACAGGCGTGTTGTGGGGTTTCAGTGTTGAACCCGCGTTGAAATGCCCTGGGTTGCTCGGGGGGAGGCAGCATGTTCTAAGTAATAGTGGCTGTGAAAGCCCTGCCTGGGAGAGGGGCAGGAATGTGGTCAGAGCCCTCTGGTGGAAAGGGATGTAAGGAAATAAGTTTAAAAGTAAACGTTGGGAATTGCAAGCAGGGAATTCACATGGGGTTGCCCGAAGGGTGGAATTAACTACTGCGATTCTAGCACCGCTATGGGGGCAGCGTGGATGAGGCTGTGGTGGTAGAGCTTCATATAGAACATGTTCAGATCCAGATGCTTCCTGTGGGATAAGGACATGTCTGCAGATGCAGTTGTGGTATTTGGATTATTTTAGATTGAGATGAGCTCTGAGGCAGAAGCTCTTCCCTGTGAGGGTGCTGAGGCGCTGGCACAGGGTGCCCAGAGAAGCTGTGGCTGCCCCATCCCCGGCAGTGTTCAAGGCCAGGTTGGACACAGGGGCTTGGAGCAACCTGCTCTAGTGGAAGGTGTCCCTGCCCGTGGCAGGGGTTGGAGCTGGAGGAGCTTTAAGGTTCTTCCAACACAAACCAGTCTGAGATGTTATGATTCTATTTCAAATTCACATCCTATTTCACACTCTAAGCTAACTTCAAACCAGAGACGTCTCTGTGAAGTGCATCATCTTGGTGTGACTTTTACCTGAGGGTTTATGCCAGGGTAGAAAGACAAACACATTTTAACCAGTAGTCACTGCAGAAAACGTGTAATGAAACCTTTAACTCCCATCCTGCAAAGAGAACTAAAGCTTTTTGGCTAAGCAAGGGGATGGGTCTGTCCCTTTACAGAGAGGAGAGGACACATGGCCAGGAGATGTTTCAGAGCATGGACAATGTGAATCTCCACCTCATATTCTTCCGTATTGCCTCAGTGTTCCCAAATTGATCCCTTAATTAGGTCCCTAAAGTTAGTGGGATTAATTTGGGCATAAAGCTATTAGGAGATGAGGACATAAACCTTGGGGAGCTGTGGGATGAGAGGGTGAGGCATGTCCCACTGGCTGGATGACAATGGGGTGTCTCAGGGAAGATGAGTGCAGTGGACCTTCACGGACAGCTCTGCTCTCTGTGAAACAGGTCCCAACTTTTCAATTCCTCCTGTGGCTGAAAGAGGCCAAGAATATTAATGAGTTACTTAAGAGCTGCTTTAGTAGGTCAGTGCCATCATGTTGCAAGGGAATTTTACCTGTGCTTTTGCAGGAAAAAAGGAAGGAAAAGTAAGACGTGGGGGTTAGCTTGTAGGAAATACAGGTAGGATTCTGTGGGTGATCAGAATAGATGAAGGTTTTACATAGAATCACTTTGCTTTTGAAGGGAACCAGTTTGGAAGGCTGTTATTTAGAGGACCTGGGAGCCTGATGTGCTACACAAACACTTTCTCACCATTGAAAACCAAATGGTACCTTCAGGTTCCCTTCCGTATCTCCCTCCTTCCTGCATGGTTAGAGGGGATGAATGTCATCTGCTGTGCAAGGACAGGATAAACGAGTTCTAAGTAACACCTGGGTACTTCTTCATGTTGGGAAAGAGATGGGTTCCTCTGAAAGTCACTTTCACAGCAGGGATTTCCCCCAAATTAATTTAGAATGAAAGGATTTGAAAAGGTTCTTTTTGGACCCTCATCAGTGAACTGACGGAGTATTTCTTCAAGCATGTTTGACCTCCAGAAACAGTTGTTTGAATGTTTCTGCAGCACTCTGGGTATGTCATTAGACTGATTTTCTTCTCTTTTTCCCTTCTCCACATAAAGGAAGATCTGCATCAGTTGTATCCTTTTTGTACCTGTCACCCCTCACATGTGGGAATCTTCAGGAAGCCAGGCTGAAATGTGCTCCCGTCTTCCCACCCAGTAAACCTGCTGGGTTTGTGTTTTACTCTTTGGGTTTTCCATCCACATGAAGCAAAACTGGTAAAACATTTCTCCCAGGACTGTTTTTTGCAGCATTAACTGAGGTTGAGCTGAGACTCTGCCCCTTTATCCCACCCCACAGTCTTGACAGAGGGTTGGCAGCCCCATTTTATGATCCCATAACTCTCATTTCCTTAGGAAGCAAGGCTGAAACTGGGATTTGTGGACTGCTGGACACAAACCCCATGCAGCAAACCCCACAGGCAGCTGGCACAGACAACAGGAGGTAGGAAAAGCAGCTTTCAGTAGCACTTCCTCTTCTCTCATGTTAATTTTCCCTTTACTCCTGCCAAGATTTAAGTATCTCCTAAGAGGAGACACCCTCAGCTTCAGAGATTTCCATGCTTAGAACCCATCTAGTAATTTTTTTTTTGCTCCACCTTCCTTCAACTGGAAAAACACAAAAACCTGGTTCTGGTTTAATGACATGAGCTGCTCTGGGAACTGGGATACAGCCACTGCAGGTGGGTGGCTGCTCCATGCAGGAACGGGCTGGGCAGAGCCTCTAAAAGGTGCCTGGGATGAAGTCCCTGCTTGGAGATACTCCAAGGGTTTGAGAAGGGCTGGGGGAAAGAGAGGAGGATGTATTGGGTATAGAAAGATGTGGAAATAATGAAATCTGCACTGATAACTTCCTGTATAAATTGTATTATTTAAGGCTAAGAAAGGCATTTGGGGATCAAAAATACATAGGAGTGGATTCTTGGAGCCACATTCCAACTTCTCCATATAGAGGTGAACCCCAGGATGTCCTACACTGCCTCCTACATGGCATTAGTCACATGCTGCTGTGCCTTAAGAGCAAATGATTCCTTCAGTACGTATGGACCTGCCATATAGGGGCTGTGCCTGTCAGTGGGCTCCTGAAGACATCCAAGATCGTGGTGTCTCCAGTAAACCAGGGTTAACACTGGACATGGCTCATCCCAGCCCATGCACGAGCTTGTGGCTAGGAAAGGGCTCATCTCTGCTGGATCCAGAGAGATCTTGGGCAGCTAAATCAGGCTGGATGGGTACCTTTAGGGGGCTGTCACCTTGGGATGAGAGAACCTCTCCTGAGCCTGCCACTAATGTCTCCCTGTTTGTAAGACAGCCCCTGTCCTTCAGGGACATTTTGGGGATGTGTTAAGGCTTGTGGAGCTCTCAAATGCTTTGGCAGTGGATCCACAGAGACAAATAACTAAAGCTAAATGTGATCTTACACTATCCAACAGATAGCTTTGTCAGCAGTGAATTAAGGAAGTCTGTTCTTGATGGATTTGCATCTCAAAGTTGAGCTCGTGGCCTTCCTCAGAGGTGTAACAAGGAGCACAGCTTTCAGACTTCCCATCCTGTGGGCAGTGATGGGGCCTGGCTGCTTCACAGAGCCACCTCTTTGCAAAAACTCTGGAATTTGGTGTGTTGGGAGGCTGCCAACCCCCTGTCAACTGCTTCAAGCCGACTGAGAGGGAGCGAAGTTGTTGTGGAAACGCACACATGCACCTCCCTCATTCCCTGAGGCTAAGAAACACCCCACCACATACCAAATCACATTCTTTAACAGGAACTGAAGCCAAACCTGAAACAGCAAGTTCTTATCCTAACTCCTGCTGTTTGCAACCTCAGGTACTCTGAATCCTACCCAGTAAATCCCTTTAGCTGAACCATCGAGTTTAAAACACCACAGTATTTTGTAGTTACTGGGAAACAGTGATTTTATGAACCAGATCCCACCTCATCCATATGAGAAATCCTTAACAGCAGCTCTCAGATGTCATCTGTTCCTCTACAGCTTCTGTTTTATGTAAATGGCATTTATTTCATCTTTTACTTCTTGGCAACTCTCGCAATGGTGCTTTATAAAAGTAAGTTGCTCATATTGTAACACAGAAGGAGGCTGGGTGCTCGTGGCAGGGCTCTGTCAGTGTCCCTGCTGGGCTTTCCTGCCTCATTTATGCTGCCTTCTTCTCCAGGTCAAGTTTTCAGCTATCCAGATGATTTTTTGACTCTTGATCTTACCCTGCTTTTCATTATGGCCATTGTGGAAGTGCTGCGGTTGTACCTGGGTAGGTCACGTTATCGCTGTGCCTTTTCATGCAATATAATCCTTAAGCATTGATCATTCTGAAATCAAAACGTGCCAATTTAGCAGCATAACAGATATTTGGAGACTGTTGTTCGTTTATGTCATTAAGCTTTATCTGACTGATCAATAGATTTCACCTCTCTTATGAAGACAGGCTGAGAGCTGGGCTTGTTCAGCCTGGAGAAGAAGAGGCTCTGGGGAGACCTAAGAGCAGCTTCATGTACACCAGTAGTCAAGGCTTCAAAGGGCCTCCTGACCCCTACCCAGATCTTGCTGAAACTTCGTAAAGTCCTTTTGTAATAAGGAAACAAGTTACTATTCAAATCTGTGCTTGATATTGCTGAGACCAGGTGGGTCTGTGCTGGCTACGCCTGACTTGCCATAGGGTGATCTCAGCCTGCTGCCTTCAAGCTCTGCACATGTTTGCTTGGAGCATTTGGGGCATGAATAAAGAACTGAATTTCAAGTCTAATGTAGTCAAACAACAAAATCTACTGAGACTGCTTGGAAATAAGGTACAAGGAAGAGAGAAGAGCAGCTTCTCCACTACACAGTAATTTGAAATAGGAATAGATGAGCAGGGAATAGAGAAGATTTTATATTGTATAAGATTTTAAAGTCAGGATTGGGTGCTCTCAGGTGTGCACTGCAGTCACACTGAGTGCAGGCTGGGGGCACTGGGGACAAGTCTGATGGTTGACCAAGAAGCTGAGTGATGAAAATGGGTTGCAGCTTCAGAACTGATTATCTGTGCTAGGAAAAGGTGGGAGCCAGGACTTGAGTATCCACGGATTGCTCTTTGTTTAGATTAACCTGGGTCAGCAAGAAGTGGATTGTCCAGTGGTGGTTGGGCTTGTTCTGATGGTCACTGACAGAGCCTGGCTCAGGCCAGTATTTCAGAGGGTGCTGAGCTGTAAGAACCAGAGCTGGTTTTGAACAGGAACATTCTAGACTTAGAGCTGTGGTTCTGTCAGCAGACATCAAAGAATCACATCAGCATTTGCTTTCCTTCAAGGTTCAAGGGGGAACCTGACAGAAGAAGAGGGTCCATTGGGGCTCAGCCTTGTGATGACAGTGGGAAGTGTGTTTCTGGCTGTGTATTTCCTGGTGTGGCAAACCTACATACTGAAAGCAGACGTCATCCTCAACGCTGTCCTGCTCCTCTCCTACGGGATGGAGTCAATTCTCAAGGTCTCGGCCATCGCTGCTTTTATCAGATAAACCTACAGGTCTTCAACGTGTTATCAACACATTTCTAATATAAAAGATTGGGGTTATAGTTCATCTATTTAATACTTTCACATAAAAAAATCCTGTAAAACTTTCCTGTGTTTAAAGTACAGGTTTTTGAGGGGCAGACCTGAGTGACGGGTAACACATCCTGTCCAGCAGCTGGGTTACGTTCTCTGATCTGTCAGCTGATGGGCAAAGGCAAGAGGTGATTCAGCAAAACCTCTTAATGCCCTGGTATTCCTCAGGGATATCCACACTCACTATTCATTCCCAACACATAACAGCAGCCAGGGCATCATCTGAGCACTGTTGAGATGCTCAGATCACAGCACCTACACCCAGAGTGACACAGAAATGAATGAGGGCGACACAGCACGGGCTCATTTCTGCCGTACCCGCACCACGTTCGTGTTTGAGGGCACGGTTTCTCTGCTGCTCTCATTTGTGTTTTCAGACTCCAGTGGTAATTTCCCTGACTTTACTAGGGCAGAACCTGGTTTATCCCTGTGGGAAGGAGTTGAATTGAGTTTTGTGTGCAGCCAGAGAGCTGAGCTGCAGGGTTTGGGCAGCTGGAGAGACCAAAGGCCTCTGGAGCATGAGGGTATGTTAGTTTAACTAGGATGGCCTTAAGGTGAGCCTAAACATTCACCACTCACTCACTTTTCTGTCCTACTTAAAAGTTCCAACAGGAGTATTTCTATTTGATGTTAAATGTGTTTATCCTATTAAATGACTACATTTAAGTCTTGTCTTTTAAATGCAGAGCTGTGTTGAAGCTCAGAGTTTTTATTGTATCAAACCCCTGTGTTAATGGGAAGTTTGGGGTGTTTGGGGGGGAGTTGTACAAGCAGGTTTTATATTTGGAAGTTCTTGTATTTATTTGTTCAAATAAATAAAGTTTTGGATCTAAGAAGTGTTTGAAGTGCAGAGCATCTTGCTCACATCCTAGGCTACAGCTACGCTACACAAAGGAGGCTCGGGTGAGCCTCAAGGTGTGCGCAAAACCCCTCAGATCCTGCCGCTGCTCCATGTAGGCCATTCTCCTGCTCTGGGGAAACGTGCCTGAGGTCTGCCCTTGTTTGCAGTACCCAAGGGCTGAAAATCCAGCAGTGCAGGCCCTGTACAGCCCCAGCCATGCTGCAGGCTTCTGGTGGTGGTGGTAGAAGGGAGTAAAAGATGCAGAAGCTCCTCTGGAAGGACCCAGTCTCATCACTCATAGCCACAGGGGCCCTTCCAAGGCCGGGTAACCCCAGATCCATCCACATTACACCAGCTCTGACCACATTATCACAGAGTCCCAGACTGGTTTGGGTTGGAAGGCACCTTAAAGCTCCTCCAGTCCCAACCCCCTGCCACGGGCAGGGACACCTTCCACTAGAGCAGGTTGCTCCAAGCCCCTGTGTCCAACCTGGCCTTGAACACTGCCAGGGATGGGGCAGCCACAGCTTCTCTGGGCACCCTGTGCCAGCGCCTCAGCACCCTCACAGGGAAGAGCTTCTGCCTCAGAGCTCATCTCAATCTCCCCTCTGGCAGGTTAAAGCCATTCCCCTTGGCCTGTCCCTCCATCTCTTGTCCAAAGCCCCTCTCCAGGTTTCCTGGAGCCCCTTTAGGCACTGGAGATGCTCTAAGGCCTCTTCTTAAGGAGCCTTCTCTTCTGCAGGCTGCCCCACCCCAGCTCTCTCAGCCTGTCCCCATAGGAGACATTACACCAGCTCTGTCCATGTTACATGACCTAGCCCTCAAAATCAAAACACACACATAAACACAAATCCCCCATGGCCGGATCCTGCTCAGTCAATGGCCCAACCAACCCAGAGGAGCACGACTGCACCCACAAAGATAACAGCAAAGCAGCAGAACTGGGTGCTAAGGAGCAGTATGGAAGTTGAATGTTCAAGTGCTTCTGCATGACTCAAACACCCACCCCTTTGTCCTTCCAGGTTTGCTTGGCATGATGGAATGTACCCATCACACTTGTTCCGAGGTGTGCCAGACACACCGAGCTGTGTGTACCCCGCTATGACAAACCCAAACCAAGCCACCCCCTCTCTGTGCGCAGACAAACAGAAGCACAAACTTCTGGTATTTACACCTGCCCTACTCAAAGCTCTGGCAATAGAACATCTGACAGGCTTAAAGGAAATACTGCAAAGAGGAAATTAGCTTTACCTGGATGCAGGTGGTGCAGCAGATGGGGTCACACGTATTAACCTCAAGTTGGAGCTTCTGTGCTTTATCTTCCTTCCTCCACATGGTGCTTACTACAACAAAATCAATACAAAACATCAGCACAACTGGAGGTAGCAGAGGCCAAGGGTGTAGATTCAGGAGATAGTAGTAAAGCCAGTGGGAGGTGTTCCTACCATAGGTGTTTGACCCCACCATAGATCATCACCCTCTCAGCTGTGGCCCTACATCCATTCGGGGTGCTGTGCCATAAAACTAGATCCCCCTCTGCTGTGCTCTGGGGAGACCCCCCCTGCAGTCCTGATCCAGCTCTGGGGCAACAGCACAAGAGGGACGTGGAGCTGTTGGAGCAAGGCCAGAGGAGGACACAGAGATGCTGCGAGGGCTGGAGCAGCTCTGCTCTGGAGTTTAGTGGAAGGTGTCCCTGCCTGTGGCAGGGGTTTGGAACTGGATGAGCTTTAAGGTCCCTTCCAACCCAAACCGGTCTGGGATTCTATGGTTCTCTATAGAGATACAGAGATATAGATGATATAAAACATGGTGAACCCTTTGCTCCCTAACCATCACCTAGACGAAAACCAAGCAGCAGCACAGAGTGACAATATGCTGACAGTCAGCAGTGGAGTAAACAGACATAAATGATAATAAACACCCATTTTTGCCAGTGCCTGCTGGGGGGCCCTGGCACCAACCTGGATTCACACCCTCAACAGGGCAGTTTTTATATGGAATTTTATCCTGAATTGTCCATAAACTTTGTTCTGATTAGATAAGCAGGTACTGGGGTACTTCTGCTGCTGACAGCCCTTCACTCCATGATGAATGTGGGCTGAAGAGGCTCCAGACAGCTCCTTCATCTCAAGTATTTCCAGGCTTTGACTAGGAATTACCACTTGTACTGGTGACCCTGACTTCAAGACAGCTTCTCTCCATGCTGAGCTGGTAGAAAACCCCAAGTGAATCAGGCCCTGGCCTCAGAGGGTTTCTCTAACCTTTCCAAATCATTCCCACTGTTCGGATAAGGCACAGCACAGCAAAGCCATTGATGACATTTGCCAGACAGAAGCTTGCAGGAGCTTTTAATGAGGAGGCCCAACCCTCCTGGAACAGGATGAGCCAGTTGGATGAAAAGTGCATTAAAAATTGAGAGGAACACCTATTTTGAGGAGCTGGGTTTGGGTGGTGGTTGCTCTGCCAGGAAGAAGTCTTTGTTCTCGAGCCATCACAGGGGTGTCTGCCGCCAACCTCATTTAAAAGGCTGATCCCGAGAGGCAAGTTTAGCCTCCTGGGATTTCCATCCTGGAGATACTCTGAGAGATAGGGATTTACTGGTCCATGGCTGTTCCGTGTTCCTCAGCAGGCAGAAACCATGTACAGCCCAAAGCCCAGAAAGAGCAGAGCTGAGGACACGGTGCTCATCTGGTGGCAAATAGGGAGTGAAGCCAGCGGAGCAGGAACATCGGAACCACCCCGGAACAGCAGGGTAATTCCCCACTTAGACCAGTATCAGCTGTTACAGGGAGGATGTAATAAGCTCCACTGTGGTTTTCTTCCCTGCCCAGGGGAAAAGCTGCCTCCTCCACTCAGCAGTTAGAGGTTTCCTGTGAGTGCAGCACCTCACAGTAGCCCACTTCATCGTGAATGTGGAGCTGAGGCTGGCAGAGAGCAGGCACAGTGCCTGGAACATCAAATGGCTTCTCCAACAGAATCCTGCCACCTCCCTGTTTGCATCCCAGGAAAGTCAGCCCAGCCCAGTGGTCTCACTGTGTTATCCCAGTGGTAGATGACATATTTCAGGGGGTAGGGATCTGCTGCACAAAGGCTTTCCACTTGCAGGGTTTGCCAGGCTCTGGTTCAGTTGATGTTCCCACTGCATTTCCCTTCTGTTGAACCAATATCCTTTCTCCTGCCTGGAATTGTAGTTGGCAACCGCTAAGAACTGCTTCTCCTATTTCACAGTGCATCCTGTACCAAGATCCCCCGGGATCTCACCGACCTCACAGTGAGGAGGATGATGGGTGCTGGGT
Source organism: Strigops habroptila (assembly GCF_004027225.2). NCBI lineage: Eukaryota > Metazoa > Chordata > Aves > Psittaciformes > Psittacidae > Strigops > Strigops habroptila. Next base: position 1,115,980 of record NC_046358.1, read on the forward strand.
GGGTGCATCACACCGAGTATCGGTTCACGTTCCACACGGCAGAGGAAGTCGCTCTCCTGTCAGAACTGAGCTGTCATGCAGGGAAGTGGCTCTCCCGCTGCCCATCCGGCTCACCCAGCAGCATTCCTCCTGCAGTAACTCACCCGGGGTGTTCCCCCACTCCTCTGGACCCGGGCCAGGCAGTGAGCTGAGCATGAGCCCCCATAGCAAGGCAGGCACTGACGGAAACCATGGCACAGGGAACCCCACAAGCACCGAGCTCAGGAAGCCTCCAGACCTGTGTCCTGTGGTGGAAGTGTCTTATTTCCTTCTCTCGCGCCAGAGTTGCAGCTCTTTCTTCGCCAAGGCCAGTGACAAGGGGTGTCTCTACATACTGTGTGTTCAACATCCCAGTGGGGATGGGGGGAGGCCTGTGATGCACCTGCACTTTAATAGAATGGTCTCAAAAGCCCCACATCCCTGGAAGTGTTCAAGGCCAGGTTGGACACAGGGGCTTGGAGCAACCTGCTCTAATGGAAGGTGTCCCTGCCCATGGCAGGGGGTTGGAACTGGATGAGCTTTAAGGTCCCTTTCAACACAAACCAGTCTCGGGTTCTATGACTCTACTCCTGCAAGAAGCAGTTCTTGCTTTCATTGTGTCCCACCTGAAGCCCTTTACTCCCCTCCTGCACCACAGCAATTGCTTCACCTTGGTTCCTCCCCAAGGTGGGTTTAGCACTCACTCCCCTCTCCCTCTGTAACCCAGCACAGCTCTGCCAAAGCCATGTTTTACCTTTGCCCACTGCCAGGGGCTGAAACATGCGGCACAGCCAGACCCCCCTACCTCCTGCCAGCTCCTGTTAGAGCTGGGGCAAGACCAGGGGCTTTATGGCCATGTAACCCTAAGGAGCACAGTAGCACAGTGTGGGGTACCACAAAGGGGGCTCTGCTCCTCAGCCCAAGCGCTTTGGGAACCTGAAGAGGATATTTTGCCCTCCCTTCATCCCATGGCACCTTTCCCTGCTGTGGACAGCAGGCAGGAGCAAAGCTGGAGGAAAACAAGCCATGAGTCAGCTTGGAGCTGCTGAGGAGAGCACCGGGCTGCACAAAAGGTGCCTTGTTCCCCCCACAAGGCAGTCTGGCAGCACATCCCCTCCCTCACCGGCGATGGAAACCCAAGCTCCGCGCTCTCCTTTGCCACCCCTCACTGCCTCCAACCTCCCCGTTGTACACAATGTTCTCGGGTGGGAGAAACCTGAAGTTCAACACGTCCCTCCCGAGCTTTCAGTGCCTTTGGATGGGGAGTGGGCAAAGGTGCGCTGCCGCCGGCGCCCTGCGGGGCCGCAGCCGCCTCGCCGGGGCGGCCGGCTCCTGGTTATACAGTAACCTGTTGCTCCGGGTGCCAGCTCCACCTCTCGCCGCCTGCACATCCCTCCCCGCCTCTGCTCTGCCAAGAAACCTCTGTCACCTGCTCTCAGACAGCCGGGGCGAGCGGCACCGGCACCAAAGGGCAGAGGGGAGGCGGCAGCGCGGGGACCCCCAGGCTGGGGCACCGGGTGGGCTCTGCCTTGCTCTCTGCTCCAGCGCTGGCACTGGGCTCGCAGGCAAAGCCCCGGGCAGGGAGGCAGAGGGAGTTTGGCTGCCGGAGAATGGCAGCAGGATTGAAGTAGGAAGACGCGGATAACTGTGGGAGAGGACACACGGGAGCAGAGGGAAGTGCGGGAGACACGAGCGGCTTCTCAGCACCGGTAAGTCCCTCCTTGCACACCCTAAAACTTCACATCCACCTTCCCAACATTTTTCTGCTTCCAAAGCCTGATTGATCCAGCTGTGGAGGGAGCGTGGCTGGAGGGGCTCCGCCTGGAATATGTCACTGGGGGGGGTTATGTCTTCGAAAGGTGGAAAAACGCCGTTTTCCAGCGTTGTTTTCTGGGGTTGTTCCCGTTCCTGCATTTCCCACCGGGACGGGTCCAGTAGGTGGCACTTTTTTGGCAGCAAAATGTCCGTCTGGCACCGAACAGGGTTTTTTGCTCTAATGAAGTCTTGAGACTTTTGAGTTGCTGTTTGTTTGCAAACCTCGGGGTTTCCTCCTTTCGGGATGTGCGTGGAGGGATTTTTGCCATTCCCAGTGGGCACAGCAGGAGCTGCTGCTCCGGGTGGCTGAGCTCTCCCTGCCCATGACAAGATCCATCACCCCATTCCAAAACAGAGCTTGGATCTGCCCTGTTCCCTCAGCTCTGCCCCTCCATGAGCTGTTGGATGCGTTAAGGGGCTGGAGCGCAGCTCTCCTGTCCCCTTTCCCTTATTTGCCTGGAAAATGCCAGAGCAAACTCCACCAGGACAAGGCTCAGGGACGAGTCATTTGCCTGACGTTATATTTAGAGGCTGGGAATAATTGTAAGACAACACAGTAGTAAAATCCAGTGATTGCTCTGTTGTAATTAGGGCAACAGGGAGTAACGCTTGAATTGCTGGGCTGCTCCCAAATGCTGCACAGAGCGAGGGCTGTAACAGGGATCAGATCCATTGGTGGCTGCTGGAGCAGACCCACTTTCACCACAGGAGCACATTCCTGGCTCCATTTAGTGGAGTGATCGAGTTTTCAGGTGATCAGGGGCAAAAATGAGTTCTTCATGCCCAGAAAGGGCAGGCAAGGACCTGAATCAAGGAATCCTAACACAGGACTGCGAAGAGGCACTTGGGATCCACTGTGGGAATATCTGTGAGTGGAAAGGTTATTGCTTCACCCTGTTAAAAAGGCTTAAACTGGTGTTTGGGGTGGCACCAACAGCTCCATCCTCGCTGTGGTCAGGCCTGGGTCGTACCTGCTGCTGGTTCCAGCACTGAAGCCAGGCTGGTTGAGGAGCTGGTGCTCGTTGTGGTCCCAGCCCTCCAGCACACGCAGATGATGGGCGCAGGATCCGCTCTGCTGCACTCTGCAGGGCAGGGTGGGTTTGTCATATACTGATAGAGCTTAGAGGGACTGCGGCTGCTTTGGGGCACCTGAGAACAAGCTGAGCACTGGCATCATTGAGCTGGATGTTGGTGAAGTCCCTGGTGGCTGGTCCCCGTTTGCTTGGTGTGATGAAACAGTTTTACAAGACAAGCTTTTAGTCCTTTGGTTTCTGCCCCTCTGCCGGTCCCCACCAAGATCGAGGTGGGCAAAAACCCCAAGCAAGGCAGCCTGGTCACTGTACAACAGGAGGAGGAAATGTCCTGTGCGCACAGGCTCTGTGCCACAGAGCAGACAGACTCTGTCCTTCAGTGCCCACCTTTGTTGACTGCAGCTAAGTCCCCATCAGCCGGAGTGACAAAACCCAGCCCCAAAGCTGGTGAAATGGGTCCAGTTCTTGCTTCTGGGGCTCCATCTGCCCGACTCCCGTGGGTGCAGCACTCGACCTGCACGGACCAGCTTGGGCAGCAGCTTGCTTGCAGGTGGATCAGGAAGAAGACACTGTCTGCAGTAACATGAACAGTAGACACCATTTTGTTGGGCTGTCCCATTGTGGCTTCAGCAAGGGCATGAAGCCAGGGAGAGGTTGTGCAGGATGAACCCAGGCTCTGCTCTGGCGGAGACCCTGTTTGGAGGACCAAATCTTCCAGAGGTTTGCTAGGATCTGACCCTCGATGGCATGGTTTGAATGTGCTGGAAAACTGAGTGCTTTTCAGAGGGTTATGGATAACTCAGGCTGGAAGTGAAAGAGATTCAGAAGAGATGCTGATGTGCTGAAGGTCTCAGGAGGTTTCAGTCCTTTTGGTAGACAAAGAAAGGAGTGAAACAGGGTGAATATATGCGTCGGCTTGTGTGGGCTTGAGAAACATCCATATAAAATAAGTCCGGGTGCAAAGCCGGAATGCGTGGGGAGCTTCGGAGTATTATTCCCAGAGGGCTGGATCCTGGCCGGGTGTTGCTTTGGAGCTGTGTCTCTGTCGTGTTCTCTGCTTGGTGTCTCTCTTCCATGCCGTGGTCTCCCTGGAAGTGCCAGGTCAGGGCAGTTTGTGGGTTTGGTGGTGTTCTCCTTGGCCTCATGTCTGCCTTACATCACAGCACTCAGCAATACTGCCCTTAACCAAAAGGCAGATGTTGGTGCACCACCTTCAGCCTGAGTTTGATGTGATGGGCAATAAAATGATCACCATCCAAAAACACTCCAGCCTTATGAGCCTTCCCTAGTGTCCTCCAAGCAGAAGTGCCAGGGAAAAGTCTACAGACTTCCCAGAGTGGCAGAGATGGTTTCCCGCACTGCAATAAAGCTTTATCAGCAGTAGGGTATGTGCCCGGAACAGCAGCACTGGGCAGATCTAGGTGTACACGACTGTCAGCACAGCCTCCTGGCCCTCCCTGCTTTGGCCAAGGTTCAGCAGGTACCCAGAACACTCACCTGCCTGCCCAGGAGGTGTCTGAGCCTCCCACTCGAAGGGAGGGCACTGCTGGTGCCTTCAGAATCTCTCCCTGCTCGTCCCACTGTGTTATGGGACAGCCCTTGCGCCATCAGGAATGGTGCCCGAGTGATGCAGGAGATGACATCCAAGGAGGCCCAAGACCACGGTTTGGCTCCTGGATCTCCACCTGCCCACCAGACCACAGCTTCTCGTGTCAGGGTTACAGCAGAGAGGAGCATTAAGGGTTTTAATGTAGCAGAGAGGCTGTGAAGAGCAGCTCTATCTGCTCACGGCGGGTTTGAAATGGAAAGCTCAGGAAGAAAGGATGCTCTCACGCAGCCCTAAAATATTTAACTCCTTTGGGTCAAATCACTGTCAAGAGGGAATGGAAGGGGATCCCAGAGGGAGCTGACCCCATGCATTGGTATCGTGCTGCTCCTGTATGAGCAAGGGGAGAGGTTGTCCTTCCCCAATGCAGCCAGAGGCTTCCTTCCTCCTGCACTGGGGATGGTGCCACTGGCAAACCCGACACACACGATGCCAGGGGGGTAACCAAAAAAGCCCTGGTGCTTTTACTTCCTGATAATCCAGATAAATCAGGAGGAATTGCAAGTAAGGAGAGAGGGAAGGGTGTGGAGCCGAGTGCTGGACCGGTTTGGAGCTCTTCCCCATTCACCTGCACTGCAGTTCCCCCAGAGAGCTCAGCCCTTATTCCCATTCCCCAAATGCTCCCAAGGGCATTACTGCAGCATGCTCACTGCCACTGAGGGAGAAGCCCAGAAGCTTCCCAGCCCATGGGAAGAGGAAGCCTGGAGATGGCTGTTCCTGCAGACACAGTTGAATCAGGGGGACCTACAGAGGAGAGTCATAAATCAACCCCACTCACAAGCATAGAATCCCAGAGTGGTTTGGGTTGAAGGTACCTTAAAGCTCCTCCAGTTCCAACCCCCTGCCATGGGCAGGGACACCTTCCACTAGAGCAGGTTGCTCCAAGCCCCTGTGTCCAACCTGGCCTTGAACACTGCTAGGGATGGGGCAGCCACAGCTTCCCTGGGCAGTCTCCCACAAAGGTTTTCCTTACCCTGTTGAGATGTCTCCTGTGCCAGAAATCCTCATCTCAGGTGCCACATCCAGACCATAGTTGGCTCTTCACCCATTGAGACATTAGCCCACCTCTTCACCTCTCCCTTCCCACTCCCTGATATGCTGCCACAGCTTCTCCCAAGCATTTTAGCTGGAATGGAGGAGCTGAGAACCACCAAGGCAATGGGCACCAGGACCTGGGAAGGGGCAGCCAATGGGATTCTGCAACAGCCCTTGGCTGTCCTGATGAGCAGATGAGGTACAGATGAGCCCTCAGGGCTCCCAGGCCTCCAACCCAGCCTTGCCCCAGGTGAAGGCAGCTCTTTTAGTGGCTGCTGGAGTAGTAATGCTCCACAGTTGGTATGCTGGGGTCTTTCAACACGTTACACCACTTTTTTTAGTTTCCAGCTGCGTTCTGCCCACCAAAAGCTTTTCATAATGTGAACTTGTTTGACTTTTGTTCTTCCTGCTTCTTTTTTCTTTTATTTTTCCACCCTCTGTCTTATCAGTCTCAACCTGGCCAGATTTATATCCTCCAAAGGTAAAGTGCAGCCCATCTGAGGGGCAATAAACCAAAGTTCAGGCACCCAGCAGTAACGCTCACCACTGCGGAGCAATTCAGAAAGTGAAATTAAGACCAAGTGAACAGGCACAGTCCGAGTCAGCATCACGCTCCCCAGAGCATTGACACGTACCCAACCTCTTCCTGAAGGTGACCAGAAGTGGAAACTATGTGGGAGCTGAGCTAGTTCTAACCTCTTCATGTGTTAGGGGTGTTGGCTGCCAGGAGAACCAGAGCTGCCATCAGCAAATGCAGAGCAAAACCCAAACCCTGACCCACCTCATTGCTGTGGACAACACGAGGGGGTTGTCCTATTCTGCCTCATTGCCACCAACAGGACTGCTTTGAGGTGACTCCTCATGCCACCACTGTGGGCAGGAGATGGGTGGCAATGCAGAGGGTGCTGCCCTTGTTCTAGGTGTTGCTTATAGGTGGTCACAGAGGGTTGGGGTTTAGACTGTGACTTGTGGACACAAAGTCCTCCAAGTCTGGTTTGAGGCTCTCAGTGGTAACTGGATGGAGGAAGAAGCTTTTGCTGCAGGTAAACACAGAGGTGTCCATTTGCCTGAGCCTCAGACACTCCTTTCATCAGTACATTCCCTTACAAAAACACTGGGGAGAGGAGGAGAGAGGAAGGTGATTGCACCCACACCATCCCTTCGTAAATCACAGGCTGGAGCCTGCTCTCATGCCTGCCACCGTTGCCTCTTAATGATAGCTGTGCGTGAGCAGAGAGCCGGGCTTTGTGCAGCAGGCACCTCTAATTAAACCTCTCTGCTCCCTAGGAAGACATTCATGTTTTCCCCTGGGGTGGAAGGGAATGGACTCATCTGTGGCCATTCCCGTGGGTTAATATCTCAAACACTTTCACACAGGGAGGCAGTTTGTCTTGTTTTCACAGTACCTGATGCTCCTGGCGTTGCTTCTGGGTTATGGGATTTTGAAAACTCCTTGAAGAAGGAAGAGGAAAACCATGTATCCAGGTTTACTGGTCAGGTGTGGGTGTTGTTTGCCTGCTCTAAGGTTGGGCAGTAGGAGAAGGCTCCTCAGTTGCTGTACATGACCAGAATGATACTGCAAATTCTCCCTTGCTCATACTCCAGCCCTTAATGTCTGACACAGGCAGGACTTTGTGATGGAGAGTGTGTCCCAGACTGCACCCAAGCAAATCCTCTGATTGGAATTAGATAGACTTCAAGAGGCTTGATCCATGCCCAGATCCACATGAGAAGAGAGTCAGGTCCCTCAGGCTGGCAGGGGAAGGAGCCCTGTACCACCAGGCACCTGCAGGCCAGCATCTCTAGATGATCTCCAGATGGGTTTCGTGCATTGCTGACTCACGTTCATCTTCCCAACACCTGAGAACACCTAAGCTGCAGGAGACATCTGAGCTATGGGAATGGCAGTTTGCCCCACTGAAGTCAAAGGGCTGATTCCCAAACAGTGTGAGTCAGCACCCTCCAGCTGATCCTGCAGAGCTGCAGTAGCTGAAAACCCAAGTCCAGCACCCAGCACATGCTCACTTCAACCAGACACTCCAATGAAGGCAGAGTAGGGTGTGAATAACATGGGGAAAATGTTGGGTTGGATCCCCCCCTTTTTGTGCAATAGAATCATAGCATGGTTTGGGTTGGAAAGGACCATAAGATCATCCAGCTTCAACCCCCTGCCACGGGCAGGGACACCTTCCACTAGAGCAGGTTGCTCTAAGCCCCTGTGTCCAACCTGGCCTTGAACACTGCCAGGGATGGGGCAGCCACAGCTTCTCTGGGCACCCTGTGCCAGCGCCTCAGCACCCTCACAGGGAAGAGCTTCTGCCTTATCTCCAACCTGAACTTCCCCTGTTTTAGTTTAAACCCATCACCCCTTGTCCTATCACTACAGAAGGGGCAGGGTGAGAGTAATCCTGGCATGAACAGCTCTCAGCATTAACTGTAGATCCATAGGACTGTCCAGTTGGATGCTGTGAGTTGTTACTGCTTGAAAATGGAGTTGATAAAGCTTCACCAGCTGAAAAATGAATGCCAGAAGAGCTGCAGCTCAGCGGGCCAAGCTGCTGCACTCAGCTGGGCAGGAGCAGGTTGAGCAGGATAAATGGAGACCAAATGTACCAGAGCTGTGCTCGCTGCGGGGCTCTGCCAGTGTGAGCAGGTAACACCCTAGGTGTGGTGAGGCCACTGCCTCAGCAATCCTCTTGACATGGAAGCACCCTCTTCCCTGTGCTCCTCTGCATCTGCTCTCAGCTTGGAAATGAGGAAGGAAGCTCCCTCATGTGTGATTTAAGTTATGGAACATCCAATACTCCAGCTTGGGAGGCAGTTGAGGTGCTGCTCTCCTCGAGATCTGGGGTACAGCCCGTGGTGTGGAGGCAGTGAAGAGGGAGCAGTTCATTACTAACAGAGCTGGGGGGCATCCCATGATCCTGGCAGCTGGCAAGTGCCCCACGAACAAAAGGAGGTGGCCGAGCTGAGCTGTGGAGCATCTTGCCACAGCCCATTCAGGGTGGCAAGAGTTTACACTTGGCCAAATGCAGTTGGGCAAATTTAGAAATAGGATGAAAAAGGGCAACAAAAGCTCCTAAATCCCACTGCTGGAGGCTGGGAAGCTTTGCAGAGAGGCTCCCCATGTGCCTGTCCTGTTCCTGTCCTCTCCTCTGGGCATCCAGAGCCATGTGTGTGCTCCCAAGCTGGACTTGAGCACTGGGAGAGGGGATGGACCCATGTCCATGCAGCTGCCTGTGGCTCCTCTGAGCCCAAAGGGAGGATGAAGGGAGGAGAGCAGCTCCCGCCCAGTGCCTGCTCAGTGGAAGGAGATGTCGTGCAAGTCTAATCACAGCCTTGGAAGGGAGGGCTGAGGGAGGCTGGAAGAAACAAGCCGAGCAGTCCAAGCCCGCCTGCCACAGCCACATGCAGGCTAGACCAGACAGGTCCCCAGAACATCTGCTCCATCCCTGGCACAAGCCCAGAGACACTCCTGCTCTCTGCTCCTGCCTGCCAAGACCTTGCGAGCGAACGGGCAAAGGTTGGAAGAACCATCTAAAGCAGAGGAGAAGACTGTGGGAGAGCTCTGGGCTGTCACCACCCCACGGTCCCTGTTCTCCCTAGAGCTCAGTGTGTGATGCCAACTCCAACATGATCAGTCCTTGATAAGCCAAGTGCACGTAGCTGCCAGGTCTTGCAGAGGCCATGCTCCACTCCAGCACCACATAGTGACAGGCACTCAGGTCCTCCTGTCTCAGCATCCTGTCCCCTCACAGCTTGAGCTAAAGAGGACTTGGTTGGCTCATGACATCCAGCCCAGCAGTACCCCCACACCAATCTCTTGCCAAGAGGTAGTACCAAGTGATCCCTTGGGATCACTCCTGGTTTCTGCAAACCCAGGTTTGCTGCAGGGACTGATCGTGCTCCTTCCTCCTGGCCCTTGCAGGAGATTGGGGGGGGGGGGGTGTGTGTGCGTGCCAAGACTGTTAAAACATTCCTGCAGTGTAAGATTAGAAAGTGCCATTTCAAGCCTTAGATAAAGCCAGCCTCACACATCCTTCTATTCTACATGGAACAAAGAGCAAAGGGAACATTCCTCTGTTGGGTTTGGAATGATTTCTCATGGGACTGCTCTGAGTGTGGAACTGGCTGTTCATGATGCAGAACCTGCTGGCATCATCCGCACGGGTTAGTGGCTTTACTGGAAGCCCAGACACCAGAGATCAGCCCAGATGAGAGCTGAGCAGGCTACAGAAGCCCAGGGTTTAGTGCTCACATGCAGGGGTAGCTCCACAGCCAGCAGTGATGCTGCTTGAGCCATTCCCAGCCTCTCTCACTCCTGTGATGCTCCTTCCTTGTGCCAGCACAAGGGTTGGGAGTCACGTTCTGGAGCTGATCTGGCTGGAAAATAAACCAGTGAGTTAAGCAAATGTCCATGTGGGGGAATGGGGTTTGAGCCCCATCAGTTCCTGCTCTGGGTTGGAGTGATGCTGCTCACAGCTGCTGGGGATGAGGTGGTGGCCGGGGACAGCAGGAGGGTGAAAGTGCTGAAGCTGCTCCTGGAACCAAGATTAACTTGTCACAGTGGCTAGGAGAGAATCAGGACCATTTGCTTGTCTTTAGCTCAGGTTTCAGAGTGAAAATCAAGTGGGAATGTGAAAGCAGAAAGGAGGGACGACCAGGATAAGGTTGCTGTATCTTGACAGCATCCCTAAGGGTTAACACAAGGAATGTCTCTGGCAGAGTTTGCTGACAGAAGGCTCCAAATGCTACAGTCAGGGACAGCAAGAGGAGTTGCCCAAAGCAAGCAGGCAATGCATGACCCCGTGTGGGTCAGCTGCATTTGTGTCCATCCCCATGGGAATGCCAGGCACTGACCAGGCTCTTCCCCCAGGGTGCTCCTTCCAGCACCAATGCTTCAAGCCAGGTAGCACATCCCAAGTAGTCATCTGTATATTCCTCTTTGTGAGGCTGTAAATGTCTCTGGTGCCCTTTCTCTGGTGGGAGCAGAGCCCTGCAGAGCCCTAAGGACGTGCTGAAGGAGGCACAGGAGACCTCTGTGAGCCCAGTGAGCTGCACATCACTGATGTGCACTTTGTGTCTTAGGAAGGGAGTGAGCTTCCTGCACAGGGTTTTGGGACTAACACCTGATTCTCCTCCCCTCACTGTTCCCTGTCACTGTGCATCTTGTCCTCGGAACCCAAAGACAGAGCAGGGCTATTCCCAGCTGGGCAGGAGAGAGTGGTTAAACATTTTCCGACAAAACATGTTTTGTATCAGCAACGAGCATCATGGTTCTTATGGGGAGACTCTGTGGGAATCCAGGAATCTCAGCATGTTGCAGGTAAAACAAAAAACCGACAGCAAATACCCAGTTGGATGAACTCCCATTTCTGCCTTTCAGAGGTGACTGGGAAGTGATAAATCACCGTTTTCCTTATAGAATTGTATCTACTGTGACATATCCAGAGTGGTTGGTAAAGCATGGATCAGAGCAGCCCTTCTGGGAATTGAAAAGGTTCAGTGAAACATGTTCAGAGGAGGCCCCGGAGCTGCTGCGAGGGCTGGAGCAGCTCTGCTCTGGAGCCAGGCTGAGAGAGCTGGGCTGGGGCAGCCTGGAGAAGAGAAGGCTCCTGAAGGGGAGACCTTAGAGCAGCTCCAGTGCCTAAAGGGGCTCCAGGAAACCTGGAGAGGGGCTTTGGACAAGGGCCTGTAGGGACAGGACAAGGGGAATGGCTTTAACCTGCCAGAGGGGAGATTGAGATGAGCTCTGAGGCAGAAGCTCTTCCCTGTGAGGGTGCTGAGGCGCTGGCACAGGGTGCCCAGAGAAGCTGTGGCTGCCCCATCCCTGGCAGTGTTCAAGGCCAGGTTGGACACAGGGGCTTGGAGCAACCTGCTCTAGTGGAAGGTGTCCCTGCCCGGGGAAGGGGCTGGAGCTGGAGGAGCTTTAAGGTCCCTTCCAACCGAAACTGTTCTAAAACACCAACAGAAAGAAGAAAGCTCAATGACACTACCCTAAACCCACCCAAGTGCTGCTGCCTGCACACTTTGTGCCCATTCCCCCACGCAGCAGCTCCCCTGAGCCACGTGAATGATCCATCCGTGTGGATGCCAGCATGGATATTTATTTCTATTACATGGGCCAGGCCCAGTTCTGGCTCTTCATGCTCCTGCTGCAGCTCCCACACATGTACCTGCATCTCAGGGCAGCCTGGGATGAGAGAAGGGGTGAGGAAACCAAAAGCAGCCCCTCCACAAGACCCTGCTCACTCTGTGCAAGCTAAAGAGAAGATACCAGAGCCCGGAGTGCACGGTGAGGGGCTGAATACACCCTCCAAGGAACACTCCAGAAGCTGGCCTGGTCCCTGCCACGTCTCCAGGAGCACAGTTGCCATCAGCTTAAACTGGTGGCAGCCTGTTTTCCTGCAGTGACCCTCAGAGCTCCCATGTGCCAAGGTTCAGCTCAAAGGAATTGTTCGCAAGTAGCCAAAAATACACAGGCAGGATGTGAGGAGGAAGCACGAAACGGGGTGGGAAGGGATGGCAGCGAGTGCTGCTGTGATTAGGCTAAGGCGGCTGGGAAAGCCTTCAGCATCAAATGTGATGTGATTCAAGAGATGAAGCTCCTCCCTCAAATCTTTGTCTCACCCTCCCAGAATGAGTTTTGCAGCAGGAAATGAGAGTTCTCAAGGCATTCCCTTCCCCAAGCCCAAGCTGCTGGAGGCAGACATGTGGAAAGGGAGGAGAGAGCAGAGTGAAGTAGCTACTCACTGGTGCGGGCAGGGGGAGATGGGCTGCAGCCCTCTCCCTTGCTTTGGGGAAGATACGATGGTGTGACCTTCCTATATAGGGGGATAAGTAGTTCTTGGTTGAGGTTTACTAGTCATGTCTTATGTCTAACCGAGAGACCTCAGGATGATCGTGCTGGAGACAGGCTGAAGCTAAACATGGTCCCAAAGCAGGTCTCAGCCTAATAACAGGCGCTTCTCTGATGGAGAAAAGCTCTTGGCACGCTCAGTGCCCTGCTACATGCCTGAATTCTTGCCAAGTGAGTGAATCAATGTTTCAGGGAGTGACCAAAAATGCCCTTCCTTTAGGAGGAGGTGGTGGAAACATCCCGTCCATCTCAGCACCTCTGTCTCGCTCATGAACCAGGCAGCATGGGGGAGTCATTGACAAGGAAAACTCCCTCCGGCCCCTCCAAGGGCTGGTGAGGGACCAGCCATAGCACCCAGTTGTGTTTCCCTGAAGCATTCCAGCCCTGTTTAGGCTGGCACCAGCCAAGCAAGTGATGCTCAGGTTTAAGTATCATGGTCCTTCTGGGATTAAAGGCCTTTGCTGGGAAGTAATGTGGAAAAGGAAGGCCAGGTTGGACGGGGCTTGGAGCAACCTGCTCTAGTGGAAGGTGTTCCTGCCCGTGGCAGATGGTTAGAAATAGGTGATCTTAAGGTCCTTTCCAACCCAAACCATTCCATGATTCTAAAATGAATCAGGCTGCCAAATTTATCTGTTAGGCTTCATGTAAAAGCAGTACCAAAGTGGGGGTGCTGAGGCCAGCTGAGGGGTGCACAGCATGGACATAAGGTGGAGTCAGGGTGAACTTACACACTAAAACATCAGTTAATGAACAATGAAGCACTTGAGTGATGAGCTCAAAGGAGCTGTGACAGCAAAGGCCAATCTGCCACTGACCTGTATGGTCATTGCTGGCAGTAGGTGAGTGATGGCCACAAGGGGCTAACAGTGACCACCCAGGTATGGTGGCAGTGTAGACCTGGCTGCTGGTGGGTGGACCAGCTCCCTTTAAACCTTCTGGAAGAAGCAGTTTTGCTATGAGTGCTTTGCATACACACACCACCACCTTCCAGGCATGGATGTGACAGCCCTGAGCAACTCAGGGGTTTGTCTTCAAGTCCAACCACAATAAAGAACAGTCAGAGCCTTCACACCACTGTGTGAAGCAGCAGGAACCCAGCAGGGATCCTGATACCTTCTCCATCCCCAGCCACCAGCTCACCCTGCTGTTTCACAACAGCCTTTGAGCCTGGAAAAGCCATAAGAGAAATGAGAAATTCTCTTGCTATACCACAAGGTGCACGTGAAGAACAGCTCTGAGATCCAGCACACATGAGCACAGGGTTTTGGTTACTGCCTGGACACGGGGGTGATTCAATGCCCTCCTTCAGGATGGGCTGGAGCAGAAGAGGGCAGTGCCCCGGGCCGTTATCCATCCCCTGCTCCGGAACATGACACACACACACATGCAGAGTCACTCCCTATTTTTACTGGCCTGAATGTCTGAGCCTTGATTTTTACGCAGAGAAAATAAAAAGGATCCTTTTCATCAACAGAGTCAGTGTCAAATCCTTCCCCCCTCATAAAAACACAGCTGTAACTCCCTTGTGGTGATGCAGTGCCTGTAGTCTAGCACCAGGCTGGGAAAAGGGGATCATTTCTGGGGAGAGGTGTTGAATACAGAGCAGAGAAACCATCAGCACAACCACCACCAGTGCATTTCCTCAGCAAACCCTCTGGGTACCAGGCAAGCTGCACCCATAGGTGGTACCAGCCCTGGCACAGGATGGATGGAGCCCTCCAGCCTTCCCCTTGTGACCTTCTCCCCACAGCTCCCATCCACCACTCACAGGACGAGGGGACAGGCTTTGCTCACAGGTGTGGGCACAAGCGAAAACAGGACAGAGGAAAACTTGTGTGTGGCTGCCCCTCAAATCCTGGGTCAGTTCTGGGCCCCTCACCCCAAGAGAGACATTGAGGGGCTGGAGCGGGGCCAGAGAAGGGCCCCGGAGCTGGTGCAGGGCCTGGAGCACAAGTGTGATGAGGAACGGCTGAGGGACCTGGGGGGGTTCAGTCTGGAGAAGAGAAGGCTCAGGGGGGACCTTCTCGCTCTCTGCAACTGCCTGACAGGAGGATGGAGCCAGGAGGGGGCTGGTCTCTGCTCCCAAGGAACAAGGGATGGGACAAGAGGAAACGGCCTCAAGCTGCACCAGGGCAGGTTTAGGTGGAGATGAGGAACAATTCCTTCCCCAGAGGGTGCTCAGGCATTGGAACAGGCTGCCCAGGGCAGGGCTGGAGCCACCGGCCCTGGGGGTGCTCACACATGGTACGGCCGAGGCCCTCAGTGCCATGGGTTAGTGGTGGCCTTGGCAGTGCTGGGAATAGCTGGACTTGATGATCTTGAAGGTCTTTTCCAACCTGCTTGGTTCTATGATTCCATGATTCTTTTCCCAGGCAGCCTTGGGAACACGTCATGGCTTTTCTTCCTGGGGAGTACAAGTGACTCACGTTACACTTTCTCCCATTGGAGTAGTTTTGAACTGAGCTCTTTTAGTTTAACCCCTTTAATGAGCTTTTATACAAGATACATTCACCCGTCTCCTTCCATCCTTCCAAAAGCATCCATTAATATTTGGCACTATTTCTGGGCCTGTCCTAAACTGCAGCCCAAGTGCAGGTGATGCTCAGTCCCCCTGGCAAGAGACGGGCTCAGCAGCCACACAGCAAGCCCAGACCTGTGCCGTGGCTTTCCTCCACCCGGCTCCCGCAGGAGTCCTCCGGGAGAGAGGAAAAGGGCGAATCCAGGAGCTGTGACTCAGCACAGGGACTCTGCAAACAAGTCTTTCACTTTCAGAGGGGTAGTGGAGTCAGCTGCCAGTTTTTTCCCAAGATCTTGGAGATTGGGCCTATTTAAGCATCTCCCCTGGGTATTTATAGAGCAAGGCACTGTCTGGACTTGCTTTTGGTTGTGTTTCTTGAAGGGAGGTTTCTACCTCCTGGCAGGAATAACAAAGCTCCTCGTTGGGTTCAAGCAGCAGCAGAACCTTCCTCTCCCCAGCCTCTGCGGGCACTGAGAGCCTCCAGCCCTGGACTCCTCACCTGGACCTGAACTAAGGTCTGTTTGCACCTCACCTCCGGGCTGGAAAGAGCCACACACAGCATGTGGGTACGTGTGTGCTGGGGGGACACGGGAGCATTTCCCGGTGCTGTCTGTGGGTGGTTGTTGTATTCCGTGTCAGGACTTTTGTCAGTACAGGCATTTCTGCTCCCTGGTGTCAGCCTGGGTTTCTGAGCCACCGTTTCAGGCCCTGGGAGCTCAGCAGCAAAGCCAGCAGATCCCTCAGCAGATCCAGGGGTCCTCAGCAGGGTTCTTGGGGTCTCCAGGGACTGCTCAAGCCAAACCTGGTGGCTGGACAAGGGCGTGGATGTTACCCTCTTGGTGCTGAGAAGTCAACCTCTGCATTTCCAATGGCAAGGGGTTGGAACTGGATGATCTTCAGGTCCTTTCCAACCCCAACCATTCTATGATTTGCTCAGGAAATACTTTTTAAGCCCAAATTACTGCTTCTGAGGAGGAGGGTGAACAAGGCACAGGCTGTCTGGGGGTATGATCCTCAGTACTGGGTGTAGGTCTTCCCCTGATGCTCTGCAGTATTTGGGCACAGTGCACAAGAAGTGGGGATTCACAGTGGCAGTGGGGGTCCATCAGAGCTGGTGGAAGGGTGGCTGGAGATCTGAGGTGCCTCAGCCTGAAAGAGCTGCTGCTGCTTCTCCTGTGGAGGGTGAAGAGCGCTTGGTTCTTCCCTGCTCAGACCTGTGCCAACCTGTTGGGCTGGGCTGTATTTATTCAGGTGCTTGTCTTCTGGAGAATCTCTGCGATGTGAAACATCCATGGACAGAGCAGGGAGTGTTTCTTCCAGACACTGAGCAGGTTGTACCCACCGCCTGTGACTCGAACTACAGTAACAGGGTACGTGCCATGCACACCCTGAGATGACACACGTGTTCACCCTCACCTCTTCCACAGGGCTTGTGTCTTCCCAACGTGACCTGTAATCTTGGCTGGCTCAGTCACTGTAAGATAACTTGGAAGGGTGCCGTGGGTTGGGGGGAAGGAGGATGCTGCGAGGGCTGGAGCAGCTCTGCTCTGGAGCCAGGCTGAGAGAGCTGGGCTGGGGCAGCCTGGAGAAGAGAAGGCTCCTTAAGAAGAGGCCTTAGAGCAGCTCCAGTGCCTAAAAGGGCTCCAGGAAACCTGGAGAGGGGCTTTGGACAAGGGCCTGTAGGGACAGGCCAAGGGGAATGGCTTTAACCTGCCAAAGGGGAGATTGAGGTGAGCTCTGAGGCAGAAGCTCTTCCCTGTGAGGGTGCTGAGGCGCTGGCACAGGGTGCCCAGAGAAGCTGTGGCTGCCCCATCCCTGGCAGTGTTCAAGGCCAGGTTGGACACAGGGGCTTGGAGCAACCTGCTCTAGTGGAAGGTGTCCCTGCCTGTGGCAGGGGGTTGGAACTGGAGGAGCTTTAAGGTCCCTTCCAAACCATTCCATGGTTCTATGATGTGTCTGGCTGTCAGCTGCTTTGCTCTGGATTTGGGTTTCCCCTCATGCTTTCTGTCTAATCCAAAGATGATTTTCTTTCGGAGGGCATGTTCTTGGTAGAGACCCTCCCAAGGAGGTCTGAGTTTCTTTTGGTGAGCCCCAACAAGCATCCTTACTGGCAGGTTCAGAAAAGCAACTAAAGCAGAGTGGTGGTTTCATCATTAGGAGGCTGGACCAGGCCACAGGAGACCCAGGTGAAGTTCTCTGGTCTGCCCCAGGCTCAGGATCCACCTCAGAAGCACTGTTAGAGATCTAAACTGGACTGTGTGAATTTAGACCTGTTGCTGCCACATGAGGAGCACTGAGCACACATTCCAGTGCCCCACCAACACCCCAGAGCTGGTTTGTTAGTAGATTGATGTGGGATTGTAGCTTCACCTACCTGCCAGGTCCTTCAGTGTGATCATAGGGGGCAGGACAGGTTATGGGAGTTGCAGGATGCTCTTGGGGCCTGTCTGGAGCATGGACAACACAGGACACATCACAGTGTCTGTGCTCCCTTTGCTCTTGCTGGGTACAAGCAGACTTCTCCTTGCAGGACAGTCCATCAAAGAGCTTTCCCCAGTGTGATGTTCCCTCATGCAAGCACTCAGCCCCGCGGACAGACAGTACTTTGTTGTCCTGGGAAGTTAAAGATAACATCATGTGGTCCCAGCTAATGTTTCCAACCAGCGCTTTCTGTTACTTGCTTTGGCTTCTGCTACTGCAGCATTTCTGCCTGACCCATCCAGTGGGGCACGAGCTACATGCACAGACACAGCACCCTCATCTCTGCCTCCCCCCTGCCCCAGGCAGGACCCCCATGAAGTGTTCCCATCACATTTGTTTCACCAGAATCTACTTGGCACAGGGACTCCCCTCACTACATCCTTGAGCACTCCAATGTGCTGCAGAATGAGGCTGTTCCCACCACCACCCTTGGGTTGACCTGACAGGGCATAAGGGACCACTGTGCATGTTGGCATCACTCCAAGGGGTCCAACCTGGCCCCCAACACAGGAAGGATGTGGAGCTGTTGGAGCGAGGCCAGAGGAGGCCCCGGAGCTGCTGCGAGGGCTGGAGCAGCTCTGCTCTGGAGCCAGGCTGAGAGAGCTGGGCTGGGGCAGCCTGGAGAAGAGAAGGCTCCTGAAGGGGAGACCTTAGAGCAGCTCCAGTGCCTAAAGGGGCTCCAGGAGACCTGGAGAGGGGCTTTGGACAAGGGCCTGTAGGGACAGGCCAAGGGGAATGGCTTTAACCTGCCAGAGGGGAGATTGAGATGAGCTCTGAGGCAGAAGCTCTTCCCTGTGAGGGTGCTGAGGCGCTGGCACAGGGTGCCCAGAGAAGCTGTGGCTGCCCCATCCCTGGCAGTGTTCAAGGCCAGGATCTTTAAGGTCTCTTCCAACTCAAACCGCTCTGTGAGTCTATGATTCTATGAACCTGGTCAAGAAACACTTTGCTACAGACATCAAACCTTATTTGACACCTTTTTGTGACACATGGGTTACACCATCTCTATCACTGCCAGGGCTCCAGGTGGGAAAACCTATTTCAACACTACTTTTTGTGGGCATTTTGGAAGTCATGTCTCACGGGGCAGATTTCACTGCGATGACTGATGGGAACAAGGACAAGGTCTGTTGGGAATGGGTTAGAGATGTTAGGAAGAAGTTACTGTTACTCCCAGGTAGCATTTTAGGGGGTTTGCTGTATATTTCTACTGTTGTTGCAGCAAAAGCTGTTGTGTTTGAGTGGCATTTCCCTGCTGCTACAATCATGAATCCTAATGGCCTCTGATACTAACTCACACTAAACTCACACACTCTACCTGATTGCAGTCTTAAAGGTGCTCTTAGCCCATGATGAAGAACACTCACAGACACTAGATGCTGCTCTTGTTATTAACAGTGATGATAATAACCACAGCCCTGATAAGACACTAATATTTCCCCTTTTCAAGTTGCCTACTCTTCACCCAAAGTCCAGCATTTTTCACAAGCCTTTTCCATGTGCCATAAGAGCAAAAATGAATGACCACAGCAGACAAGAGAGAAGTGTACATCATAAAAATAACATCTGACAACAGCACTGGTCAGCCCAAAGGCAGAGCCCTTAGTCCTTCCCCTCCCATCGAGCTTCTCCACCCTTGCAAGCTCGCAGCTCCCTCTTCAAAGAGACTCACACAAGTCAAAACAATGTATGGCCCGCTTCCATTGCTATAAAAGCCCACAAATGCAGCCCAGACAACAATGCCAGGCTCCTGCCACGGCTCCCCGTGTCTTCAGGAGGATATTTGACCTCCAAGGATAATACCAGCCGGAAAATCAGGGAGTGAGACTTCCTTTGCTTTAAAGTACAATAGGACTTCACCCACCTCCATGTCCTTTAGCACTGATTTGTGCTGCCCTCCCTGAGGACCCCTGTTCCAACATGAGCTCTGGCCTGGGCCACTCACAGTGCCAGGCTTTAGCCAGGCTGCCCCCGAAGTCCCCAGCAGAAGCATAATGCTGTCCCCATGGCCAGAATTTGGGCTGCTGGAGCCCCTGTCCCATTAAACCCCACACTCACAGGCAAGGCTTGGGTGACCCATGAAGAAACACTGCCCTGCACCATCAGATGGTCTCCAATTGGATTTGATGGGGCTGAGTGAGAGGCAGCCCCTGCACAGCCTCACATCAAAGAGCACAGTTTGCTTCTCCCTTCCCTTCCTATGCTGATGGGGAAGGAGCAGAAGCAGCCGCACCCTGCAGGGAGATAAGAGGGAGATCAGGAACCCTCTAATGTGGGAAGCGTGAGCCACGGCTCAGTGACAGCGGGGAGAGGACAATGTGTTCAGAGCCTGCAGACTGTCAGAGCTTTTAGGGGTGCCCCACAGGGAGGGGGAAACGTGGAGAGCAGCAGCCACCCGGCCCCAGCCTCATCTCATCTCTCGAGTCTTTTCTTGAGCTACGGCCACAAGTACTCTCAGCCCTTTCTCCATCATCTTACAATCATCAGAGACTGCTTTGGGTTGAAGGGACCTTAAAGCTCCTCCAGTTCCAACCCCCTGCCACAGGCAGGGACACCTTCCACTAGAGCAGGTTGCTCCAAGCCCCTGTGTCCAACCTGGCCTTGAACACTGCCAGGGATGGGGCAGCCACAGCTTCTCCGGGCACCCTGTGCCAGCGCCTCAGCACCCTCACAGGGAAGAGCTTCTGCCTCAGAGCTCATCTCAATCTCCCCTCTGGCAGGTTAAAGCCATTCCCCTTGGCCTGTCCCTACAGGCCCTTGTCCAAAGCCCCTCTCCAGGTTTCCTGGAGCCCCTTTAGGCACTGGAGCTGCTCTAAGGTGTCCCCTTCAGGAGCCTTCTCTTCTCCAGGCTGCCCCAGCCCAGTTCTCTCAGCCTGGCTCCAGAGCAGAGCTGCTCCAGCCCTCGCAGCAGCTCCGGGGCCTCCTCTGGCCTCGCTCCAACAGCTCCACGTCCCTCTTGTGTTGTTGCCCCACAGGTGGATGCAGGAGCTGCAGAGTGCAGCAAAGGGGGAGAATCGCTCCTTCGCTTTCCTCATCTTAAGCCCAGCTGCCTCTCACTTTAACAAAACCATTATAAAGTGTCAGAAGTGTGGCCCCTGGCCCCAGTCTTCCAGCTGGGATTCAATTAATATCAATTAATTTAAAGTGAATTAAAAGCTGTGGCGTGAGGCTCTGTCCTTGTTTAACTTGGCCAGCGTAACACCACCCCCCTCATCTCGATCCCTGCACACTGAACACAGCCCTGGCCCTCAACACAGCAGGTAGGGGTAAGCAAAGGTTAAATAGTGAAAACGGCATGAATAAATAAGAAGGAGCTCAGCAGGGAAGGACCTGCTGCCTTGGCACCACACACAGTGCTCCCAGCTTCATGCAGGCACCCTGGAAGGGAGGACAACCTTCCAACAGCCCTGGGTGACAGGAGAGGGGACACTGGGGTTTACTGTGCTGTAAGTGCCAAGATGAACCAGGGTCACTTGATGGGACATGTCAGAAGGAGCAGTTTATAAGCAGCCCCTCACTTGAAGGTCGATGGTGTTAATGCATTATGGCTTCTGCTGAGCCCAGCAGAAGACCTTTGGAGCATCAGGGACAACACAAGACCCTTCTGCTCTTTGTGTATGGTAGCTGTTCCTCAAGCAGCACATTAGCAAGTCATTATGACACCTGCAAGGTCCAGTGGCCTTTCCACTAGCCCATGTACACAGCAGCTTATCCTGCCTTCCTCTTGGGAGCCCAGTTTATCCTGTCCGTGCTTCCTTATCGGCTATAGAGAGATAAAGAATTGGCTCATTTTATGGCCGGTCTCGCTTCACCCTGCAGCTGAGCAGCAACTTCTGCCGCTGCCACAGGCTCTGCTCCTCTGGCAGCCACACGGGCTTTGACCAGGGTTCCTCTAAAAGCAGGGGGAGATTCCAACACTGTCTCTTGGACAGAGCTCCTGAAGGAGGAGTAACAATCAGGGTGACCTTGGCTGCATCCCAGATTCCTCCTGTTGTGTCACGCTGGGGCCTGGGAGCCAGCTTGGTGCCACTTACCTGCTGGCATCACCTGGATTTCAGTCCATTAAGGACACAGCCCTGGGGCAGTAAGTGAAAGGGAGCCAGGAATGTTCCATTAACATGCAGAAACATTCCCAGCTACGATCCTGAGCCGTGGCACTGAGGTGATTGGATGGTGCAGGGTAAACAGACCGGGGCTGGGTTTATTAGAGCCTGTTCCCTTCTCCGGGTATCTTATGCTAATGCCCACAGAGATCTGGGAGATAGGAACAGTTGGAGGAGTGTAAAAGGAAACCAGCAGACAGCTATTAACAGAGGGAAAATTCACAGGTACCCAAGCTTGGGCCCAGCGACGGGTTTTATTACACTGCCAGGGGCTGGCAGAACACCAAGTTTCTATTCTAACGTGTGTATGAGTTTGTGTCTGTGTGTGCACAGACTTTGGTATCAACCACGAGATGGAAGAGGGAGATTTTAACATAAAAGCTACAAAATCCACGTCAAAGTAATTTCTAACAGTGTCTCGGTGCTGCCACAGGAGTGTTTCTGGGACATAAAGAAGGGTGGAAGCCCCAAATGTGTGGGTCCGCTGTGCACACGCGTGTGGGCAGCAGAGCAGTGCTGTCAGCACGGTACAACAGGCGTGAGCCAAGTGCTTCACCTGCATCTCCACAAACACACCCCTCTGACCAACAGCTTTGTCCAGAGCAGTGAGAAACCCTGTGTCTACCCTCACCTCGGGGTGAAATATGCAGCAAAACACCACAAATGAGTGTTTCCAACTCATCTGGAGGAGGAGTAGAAGCGGCTACATAAGGAATCCAGGGCAGCTCTGCTGACAGAACAACAGGCCCTGCAGCAGAGGCAGCCTTCAGAGAGGAAATCCCAGGTGCTGGGGATGACTCCAAAGTATTCCATAGGGATTACATGTGCTTTAGCCTAAACGCAGTTAAGAAAACCCCATAGCCAAGCATGTTCAAAGGTGCCCTCACAGGAAATCCCACTCAAGACACTGGTAATCTCTTCCTTCAGGCCAACAATGAGTATTTTAAAGCCAAACCATGTTTTAAAGCCACACCTTTGGATTCTGACCACATTCTGGTGAGCAGGGTCTGACCCCAGCCCATGGCAGGAGCCTCCTGAGCTTTTGAAAGAGGATAAAAATACCTGAAGGCTTTGTCTTGGCTTTGCTTCCAGTCCCGCACTGGAGCAGAGGTGAATATCTCGGCTGCCAATACAAAGCGTCCCTGAGGTTTGGTTGTACCTTGGTTTATACCTTGTTTTCCCTTTACCTTCTTTCCCCTCCTTGCAGATCTGCTCTCAGAGCAGTGCCTGGATCCCTCTCACATCTTCTCTCATGTTATTTCTAATGCTCATCTGAAAGAGGAGGGCAATAACCTGCCTGTTTCTCACCAAGCACTGAGCCATCCCAGGAAACTCTTCTCCATCCTCACGCTGCCAGTGGAGCAGCATCCACAGTTATCCCACTATTTCCTATATGGCAATACCCTGGGAAGGACACTTTAACTGGTCTAGGGCTTGAAATTGCTACATAATGAAAGATAATGGCACTACAGGCATGGAAAGTGACTCAGGACACTTACAGCACACGGCCACAGGGATCCGTGTGTGTGTTAATGGCCTCTGAGAGGCCATAAAAGAAAAGGCCACATCCATCCATCCATCCCTCCCTCCCTGCCGGACTGGCAGGGCTGCTTCACTCGGAAAAGACATGCTGGAATACCACAAAGTTGGGATGTGCCTGGAATGGATGGGCAAGAGGGGAGAGGTGGGCATAGGTTTGGGAAAGGCGTCCTGGTCAGAGCTGTGAGAGGTGTCTGAGCCACAGGGCAGACCAAGGAAGCCCCATGGTGCTCACCTCACTGCCTGGAGCCCCCAGATGAAGGTGGGAAGGGCACAGGCACATGGATATATCATCTGATGGTGTGTTTTCTAACACTAACGCTGTCTCTTCTGCTTCTGCTGCAGTTGCCTGTCCTGCGAAGCGACATGAGTCTCAAGGGATCCCTCAGCAGCAACCCTGGCTCATCAAAGTAAGGATCTCATGGTGGGCTTCCTCCCTCTCATAGCTGGCACCACCACTCCTTCCTACCAAACAGAGGGATGCTCCCAGTGCTCCCATTGCCCCCCAAGTCCCTGGTGCTTGTTTCACCCTTCCTGGGTACCTCACAAGCTGTGCCTATAGCCAGAATCACTGCCTCACAGGTCCTACACGCTGGTAGTGCCATATTAGGTGGAGAGAAGAGAGGGACACCAGGAGTCTCCACCTGCAGCTTAGGGGCTACAGCAGCTTCCCAATGGAGCCAGAGCCAGCAGCTCTCCCTCCCTCCTGCACACTCCTGGTCCCAGGGTGTAGGGGTGTGAGCACCATGAGCCTGCCCTCAAGGGGACATGGTGACAAAGCAGAGAGTGCCACTGGCCACCCCCTGGCTCAGTGCACCCTGCAGGACAGCCCCACCACAGCGCCTGAAACCTCGAGGTCCTGCTTCGATCCTCTCCTGCCAGACGTGAGCTGGGGAAAACACTGTTCCTTCCTGGCTGTGCACTCCTGGGCACAACCCAGCATGGGGGGGGGTGGCCCTACAGGGAATATAAGCCATGCTTGGAGACCTGACACGCCAAAACTCAAGTGTTTGCACACAGTTATGGCTTTAACCTGCCAGAGGGGAGATTGAGATGAGCTCTTAGGCAGAAGCTCTTCCCTGTGAGGGTGCTGAGGCGCTGGCACAGACTTTTCCCAGAGAAGCTGTGGCTGCCCCATCCCTGGCAGTGTTCAAGGCCAGGTTGGACACAGGGGCTTGGAGCAACCTGCTCTAGTGGAAGGTGTCCCTGCCCGTGGCAGGGGGATGGAACTGGAGGAGCTTTAAGGTCCCTTCCAACACAAACCATTCCATGGTTCTATGAATTAGTCCATCCACATTTTTACATGGGACATTCTATATCTGAGCCCCTGCCTTCAAGGAGTGCCTCTCAAAAAGGTCCATAACAAGGGGTCTTAATTCTGACCCTTACGCTGCTGCAGGTTCAGGTACAATGTGGAGGGGTCTCCATTTACCTGCGCTGCCCCCTGTAAGAACCCTGCTTACCACCCACCGGGAGTCACCGTCCCTAAAACAGCCCCTCCAGAAGCAACGTCCTTCCAGGGGACACGGTGTGAAGGTAACTCTAGTGGGGACAGGCCCTGATGGGCTCCTCTGTCTCCTGTTTCCAGCTGCTGGGTTCAGTGACGTGCCGTGGTGTGGATATCAGCTAGGGTTGCAGAGGGAGCTGCTGGCACAGGCAGACAAGCAAATGCTTTGCCTGGTAATTTGGAGTCATAGAATGGTTTGTGTTGGAAGGGACCTTAAAGCTCATCCAGTTCCAACCCCCTGGCACGGGTAGGGACACCTTCCACTAGAGCAGGTTGCTCCAAGCCCCTGTGTCCAACCTGGCCTTGAACACTTACTATCATACCATGTGTGACAGACGTGATGAGGAGGGCAGGACTGCTCCCGCTCAGGACAGCAGCAGAGCTGACAAAGTGTGAGCTTCAGTGTGAGAGGAGATGTTGAAAAGATCCAGGAGCTGATGGTTTCTTTGTACCTTTGTCTTTCACAGTGGCAGCATGGGCAGAGCAGATGGAGCCGCCAAGCTGAGCGCCAAGGACCTGTATGGTAAGTCATGTCCACAAACACATCTAAGGCTTCACTTTGAGCAACCTGCTCTAGTGGAAGGTGTCCCTGCCTGTGGCAGGGGGTTGGAACAGGATGAGATTTAAGGTCCCTCCCAACCCAAACCAGTCTGGGACTCTATGGCAAAAGCACCTCTGGCGATCTGGATGTGGCTGTTGGGAAGTTTTAGGCTGGAATTCAATCAAAGCCACATTATTCCAGCCTTCCATACAGAACAGGCTGGCCTGACATGGCAGCAAGAAGTGCCACCACCTCCCATGCTGGGGCCAGCTGTGCTTTTGTGAGGACAAGCTGTGCAGATCATTGCTTCCCCTCACTCAGATCCTCTCCAGTGTGTTACTGAGATAACCTGATAAAGGCCTAACAAAAGAGAAACTGTCCTCAGCATGTTAATGATTATCCTCTTGTAACTACCCGGTGAACCACAACAACTCCAGTGCCCTTTGGCTCTCTGGAAGCAGAGGGAATTGGTAGGATGGTGCTTGGGCAAAGCCTGTTAGCAGCATTGTTTAGAAACCACCCCAGCTTCAGAGCAGCCAGGGAGGCACTGCTTGTAGAGCTGCAGAGAATATTTAGGTGTCAATACCAGTTAGTCCTGATCTTAGCAGGTCCCTTAATGTATCCCAGGTGAAAACTTGGCCTGGGGGGTGGGCAGAGCAAGCAGAAAGTTGTCACCTCCCTCAGACAGTGCTTGGATAAGAAGATGGGGGAACATCAGCAGCTTTTGGGGTCTCTGAGCCTGCAGACTCTCCCACCTCAGAGCTGTCGATGTACTTGGTTGATGGTTTCAATGTACAAACCGTCTGCCTTGTTGCAGAGCTGATATGTGATCAGAAATCTCCCTTTGCAGCCCCAAAGTGAGGGTGGTTTGTCCCTGGGGAGTGACTTTGGTGCTGAAGGGGTTTGGCTGGAGGTTTGTCAGTGTGGAGCAGCCTGGAGCGGTGTCCCACAGTGACTTACAGTGCCCGGGGACAAGTGGTTGCTGGTGGGAAGGTGGAGGCTGTGCTTGGTGGATGAAGTGTTAAAGTCATTGATAACTCTGATTAGCTGCAAAGAAGTGAAACAAGGGAGTAAAGGTAGAACAGAAACCTGCTGTTACTGGCTGAGACTCTTTGGGACCTGGATGGTGCATGATGGGCAAGTGCCAAGTGGGTCTTTGAACTGTGTTAGTCACTTGCCTGGAGATGAAAGGACACAGGATAAGCCTGGAAAGAGGCAAAAGGATGAGGCATGGAAATGTTAGGGTGCTGCTCCACTCTGCACACTGCTAGTTCAGAGTTGCTCCTACCACCTCTAATGGCATCATTCCTTTTGCTGTGCACCAAAAGCTCCTGTAGATGTGATTAGGGCAGAAAGATCCCTGTAAGGTGAACAGAGCCCTACAGAGATGTGTAGAAATGAATCAGAGACCCAACAACTGCAGTGGAAGCACAGCACAGAGGCAGGTTTGCACCCAAGAGCGGAGGCACCCATGGCTTGGAGCTGTCAGGGTCTCAGGGTGGGATCTAATGGTCATCATGAGCAAGGACCAGCCCGCAGTGCCTCCTGCACCACAAAAGCCAGGGAAGGGAAAGGCTGAGACTGCCTTTAAAACAAACACAGTTTCTCTTATAAGCCATTGTCATAGTGAGTTACATGTTTTACAGGGGTTTTTTTGCATAGACACACCCCAAAAGTAAATTTCACCAGGGATGGACCTCTCCGACCAAATTCCAGCAAACCAGTCCTCAAGAGGAGTAAATCAACTGCCCATTAGTTCCCTGCAGCAATCTGAGGCCTGCAGTGATTTAGGCTGGATATAAGGCCCAAACCACTCTGGGATGCTCTGATTTACTGCACACATCAGTGGCTCTTGGCCAGCTCAGCCCAGCACCACACGAGCACATCCTGTGCATCCTGAGGGCTTTTCCTTGGCAGGACTTTAAACCCACTCCTCTGGTTCAGCACACTGTTATCAAAGGACACTCAGCAAGTGTTAAACCAACATTTAAACATCTGGTCCTCCTGGCACTCCCATCCTGCCTCCCCCAGCATCATTTTCTGCTGTGAGCTGGCACATTTGGGGATGGAGAGCAGGCCAGAACTGAAATTCCAGGGAGAATTATGTTTCATAATGAAAACGAATCTCATCAAGCTGAGCTGGCCTTGATTCTGGGATCACGCTGCTGCCAAGGGACACTTGGAGCTTACAAGACATTTCATATTCCCATTTTCCTCCAGTGTCATCAGGCTGCACCCTCAGTTTGTGCATGCTGCCAGGCCTCCGAAGAAATGAGCACAGTGATTCCCAAATTCACAGCCAGCTACTGCATTGGAAGCTCACTGGGAAACATACACAAATGCTCCAATGCACATAGATGGCTTGGATTTAGGTTTCAGCCTGGAGGAGGCTCCTTAACGGGAGAGCTTAGAGCAGCTCCCAGTGCCTAAAGGGGCTCCAGGAAACCTGGAGAGGGGCTTTGGACAAGGGCCTGTAGGGACAGGCCAAGGGGAATGGCTTTAACCTGCCAGAGGGGAGATTGAGATGAGCTCTGAGGCAGAAGCTCTTCCCTGTGAGGGTGCTGAGGCGCTGGCACAGACTTTTCCCAGAGAAGCTGTGGCTGCCCCATCCCTGGCAGTGTTCAAGGCCAGGTTGGACACAGGGGCTTGGAGCAACCTGCTCTAGTGGAAGGTGTCCCTGCCCGTGGCAGGGGGTTGGAGCTGGAGGAGCTTTAAGGTCCATTCCAACACAAACCAGTCTATGATATCTTCCCCTGGCTCTATCCCTCCCAGAGGTGATACACTTTCTTGGTGCTCAGCTGTCCTCAGTGGAGTTTCGTGGCTGCCACAGGAGCAGGACACTCATCCTTTCCTCCTGCCTTAACAAGCAGCACCCCAGTTGCTCAGCTCCCCATTCTGGAAGAGTCTGCCCAGAGCAAGCCCCGGCTCTGCTGGGGAATGGCTGGTACTATCAAGTTGCCACCTTACTCAATGCACAGCCACCAGCTGAATTAATGTTAATGCATACCATAAATAAATTAAGCTGCTTCTCCACTTACTGGCATCTGTTCTGAACCCAGATGAAAGCCTGAGGAGGGGGGAGACCAGGATGGCTCTGGAAGAAGACAAGGGAAGGGCTGGAAGGAAGCGTTTCTGCTCCCCACAGCAGGCTTCTGCCACCCCTTCCTGTGGTGACAGCCAGGTGGACTTCTGCAGGTGACCACCTAAGCTGGTTCCGTGGTTGGTCAGACAGCACTGCCTCTTGTGATGGACTGGGCTTTGTAACCATGAGTTGAGGGCAGTTTGATGGTGACAGTGGGTTTCTCATGGGGCTGTAGGAAGGAACTGGCTCTGCAGCAGCATTCAGAACATCCCATTCCTGTTTGGCTGCTGTGTCTGTCCTTGTGGTGCTCAGCTGCTTCCCAGCACCCCTGGCCAACTCCTTGGGTGTCTTTGCCTCTCATTTCAAGTGCTTGGGCACAGAAGTGCCCAGTGGATCCAAAACTAGGGCCACAAAACAGAGCCAGGGGACATGGAGGAGCACGGCAGAGGTGGGACCCTGTGATGCAAACCTGTGATAGAGCCACTTGGTTCCAACCTGCCCACCCCATCCTCAGTACACTCAGTTTTGGGAAAGACTGAAACCTGTCAGGATACAGGGCTGGAAGAGGGATTCTGGAGCAAGAGACACTGCCTGTGGCGTGAGTTCTGCTGGAGGAGCAGAGTGGTGACACGATCACTTGACACTGCATGTCCATGTAACCCAAGCCAGGCTCCAGCACTGTAACAGGACACGGGGCACCAACACAAAGAGAAGAGCCATTCCTGCTGCCCAGCGTGGTCCTGGGCAGGTATCAGCTGCCTGGGGAGCTGCAGGGACAGAGACTCCGCTGGTGCTGCACCCATAGGCCACCATCAGCTGCGTGGCAGAGGCCACTGGCCCTGGCTAGGCAGAACATACTGATAGAGAAGGAGTAAATTATGTTTAATGGTCACAAACCAACTCGGGCGACCTCCACAGACCTCCCTTGTCTGCCACCAGGGCCTCCAGCCCCCAGACACATGGGGATGTCTCCAAGATGAGACCTTGGGGTCCCTGCTGTGAGATGCCCATCACAGACTTGTGCCACCTCCAGAATCACCCCAAAAGCAGACAGAAACATTGACTCAACAGAGTGTTGCTTTCCCTAAAGCTGCGTTTCCTAGTGCTGGCTGGGCCTGAGGACCAGCAAAAGGGTCATTTGTTACTCTCAGTTATTGCCTGCCCAAGCCCTGAGCTTGTTCACTAGCTCAGCTGGAGCCCCCGGGGCACTCACAGTTCTCAATCACAGAATCCCAGACTGGTTTGGGTTGGAAAGGTCCTTAAGATCACCCACTTCCACCCCCGTGCCACGGGCAGGGACACCTTCCACTAGAGCAAGTTGCTCCAAGCCCCTGTGTCCAACCTGGCCTTGAACACTGCCAGGGATGGGGCAGCCACAGCTTCTCTGGGCACCCTGTGCCAGCGCCTCAGCACCCTCACAGGGAAGAGCTTCTGCCTTATCTCCAACCTGAACTTCCCCTGTTTCAGTTTGAACCCATCACCCCTTGTCCTATTGCTATAATTCCTGATGAAGAGCTCCTCTCCAGTATCCAGCATCAATGGGAGCACTGAGGTGCTGCTCCTTCCCCACAGCCCTCGGGAACAGGGTTTGTGCATGGATTTAACCCACACTGGTAGTGCCTGAAAGACACAACCCTGGCAGGCTGGTGGCTGGAAACTGAGCTGGCTACAGCTGCATGGTTGGGTGGAGAGGACGGTGCCCATGCCTAGACCCAAGGGGATGTGGGCAGCATCTGAACGGTGCCGCTCACTGTTGCATCCCTCACATGCAGATGTGTCCTCTGTGTCTGGTAGCAGGAGCTAAAGCTGGAAAGCCCCAACGTCACTGAGGTGACTTCTGAGGTTCTACAGCTCAGTGCAAGACTGGTGTTTGGGTTTAGGTACATCTGACTTGGATGAGATACCAGGCTTTTAGAGCTATCATCCCACAGGAGAGAGTCTGAGATCCAGCAGAGACCAAGACTCCATGCCCTGGAGCGGAGGAACCGCGTCCCTCGGGCTGCCCTGCACATTCTCTTTGGGAAATGACAGGGGGATTGAGGGACCTGGTGCAGCACCAACCTAACACGGATTTCCCAGGTCCTGTGTCTCCTGTTGCATTGCTCTTCCCAAGGGACCTGCCTTGCTTGCCCAAAACCTCCAGAGCACCAGATGGGGCAGATGGACACAGAGCTGTGTGTCTCCATCCACCTGCACGGCATGGCCAACACATTTCCCCCTTGGGCATGGTTTTCCCCTTTGCCAGGACAGGCCGAAAGCTGCTCGGAGCAGGGAGCATCCCTGGATGCTCTTTCCCAGTGCAGTGGGACAATACCAGGGAGAGAAGAGCTCTGGCAGTAGGTGGGTGAGAGGCAGCACAGCTTCCCAGTGCTGCTGCTGTCTGCTTCATTCCCCATCCCCTCCCCTCCCAGCCCTGAATAACTCCCTTGTCATCCCCCACTGCTCCCTTGGTGCCATTTCAGCTCCTTTCTTCACATCCCCTTTCCCACCCGAGATTCCAGGTTCAGATTTTCCCCATTCCTCGGACACTGCCTTGGGGTGAGCCTTTAGTTCAGAACCTTGGACACTTAATACTGCAACTGGAACCAGGGCTGGGAGGGAAACAGGAAAGCAGCATTCCTGCTGGCTCCTGTGGATCAAACCCAGTGGTGGGTAAGACAGGGGGGCTGAGAGGTGTGACCACAGTCCCTATGGTTGTGACTGTGTGGGGTACAGCTGTGTGGCTGTACAGCTCCATGCAGAAGGCACTTGTGTGGGGTAAACAGGCTGAAAGGGAGGTGCTCCCACTACACTCTGCTTTCCCCAGACTGTCTGTGGGTTATAGTAGGGTTTTTCTGCTCTTTTTGTGTTTATTCAGTGTCTGAGAGGGCAGAACAGCCTCAGGACTGTTGTGACCCCATGTTCCTGGTGTCTGGGGGGGGGGATTTGAGCCCTTCTTTCCTGCTGCTTGCATGAGGGGTGCCCATGGTGCTACACGGAGGTCACAGGCTGCTGCAGACAGGATCATAGAACCACAGACTGGTTTGTGTTGGGAGGGACCTTAAAGCTCCTCCAGTTCCAACCTCCTGCCACGGGCAGGGACACCTTCCACTAGAGCAGGTTGCTCCAAGCCCCTTTGTCCAACCTGGCCTTGAACACTGCCAGGGATGGGGCAGCCACAGCTTCTCTGGGCACCCTGTGCCAGCGCCTCAGCACCCTCACAGGGAAGAGCTTCTGCCTAAGAGCTCATCTCAATCTCCCCTCTGGCAGGTTAAAGCCATTCCCCTTGTCCTGGCCCTGCAGGCCCTTGTCCAAAGCCCCTCTCCAGGTTTCTTTGCACGGTATCTACTGCTCATGGATGGCATGTTACTATGTGATGTGGAAGCTCTTGGAGTGAATGAAAAGGCTCTCATTGAGCTTGGGGACAGCCCAAGGCATGAATGGTGTGTGGCAGCAGGGAGCTGCTCTGTTGATAACGTGTCAGCAGCTGCTGGAAGGTGTCACGAGGCCGAATTCCTCCTCAGCACATGTAATATTTCCCCCAGCTCAGCCCAAGTGCTCACATTCCTGGTTTATTAGCTGAAGACACAGCCCACTCTAGAAGAGCAAATAAAACCTGACCCACCTCCTGGGTTGTGCAAGGATGGAGCACAGCAAGAAACACTGTGTGCAGTGTCCAGGCCGTACAGTAACACTCTGTCTGCGGGGCAGGACCCAGGGCTGCTCTGTGGGAGAGAATCAGGGTATTGAGGAGCTGCAGGGGAAGCTCAGGAGTAAAAATGTGCCTTTTTCTCCCTCTACAACCAGCAGTCCATGCATGGAGTAACTGCTCATGGTTGTTACCTGCAGGACCACTCTTTCTCCCACCCTTGGTACCACTGGGATGCTGTTCCAGGGATGCTCTCTCCCTCTCTGCACTACTCACCATCTCTAGAGGCTGTAACCATGTATTCCAGCTGTAAGCTGGGTCCTGCAGGCAGAGTTATCCCAGTCTCCATGCACACAAGCCGCCAGGCTGAAGGGAGTGTTCACAGCCACATCTAACTCCCTGCAGAAAAGGGTGTTGCACGGAAATGGGGAGGGAACTTGGCACAAAGGATGTGGTTTGGTTTCCTGGTCCAAGCTGATAACCCTGTCCCTCCAGGATGTGCATCGATCCTGCCTCTTTTCCTCATTTATTACTCCCTTTCATACCTTCCACTCCTTACAAAGCCAAACAGGACGCTCCCTTCCAGCCCAGATTTCAGCCTCCTCACTGGGATTTCAGCCCAGCACCAGTTTGAGCCCTTGGGTAAAATCCACCTTCCTACTGCCACAGTGGGCTGAGCTTTTCCCATTTCCTCAGTGGCCACTGGTGCCAGTGGGGAACATCATTCCCACAGCACTGGTAGCCACAAGGTACTGGTGATAGAAAACATTCTGGCTTTGCAGTTCTCCCCACACCTCTGGGTACGAGGCAAGACTAAAGGCAACTGGCTCAGAAAGGGCTGAACAACTGAACTGAGTTCAGTTACAGAACCAGGTACAGGGTTTTGTCCCCTGAAAGAAGTGTTTTAGGGCTTATTGGGCCAGATCCTCAGAGGCAAGAGATGAACTTACCAGAGTGTGTGCATAGAGTCATAGAATTGTTTAGGTTGGAAAGGACCCTTAAGATCACCAAATCCAACCATTACCCCAGCACTGCCAAGGCCACCACTAAACCATGTCCCCAAGTGCCACATCTACACAGCTTTTAAGCACCCCCAGGGCCAGTGGCTCCAGCCCTGCCCTGGGCAGCCTGTTCCAATGCCTGAGCACCCTCTGGGGAAGGAATTGTTCCTCAGCTCCACCTAAACCTGCCCTGGTGCAGCTTGAGGCCGTTTCCTCTTGTCCCATCCCTTGTTCCTTGGGAGCAGAGACCAGCCCCCTCCTGGCTCCATGCTCCTGTCAGGCAGTTGCAGAGAGCGAGAAGGTCCCCCCTGAGCCTTCTCTTCTCCAGACTAAACCCCCCCAGGTCCCTCAGCCGTTCCTCATCACACTTGTGCTCCAGGCCCTGCACCAGCTCCGGGGCCCTTCTCTGGCCCTGCTCCAGCCCCTCAATGTCTCTCTTGCAGTGAGGGGCCCAGAACTGACCCAGGATTCGAGGGGCAGCCCCACCAGTGCCCAGCACAGGGGGACAATCCCTGCCCTGGCCCTGCTGCCACACTGGGTCTGAGACAGGCCAGGATGCTGGTGGCCTTTTTGGCCCCCTGAGCACACTGCTGGCTCATCCAGCTGGCTGGTGACCAACATCCCCAGGTCCTTTTCCATGAGCAGTTTCCAGCCACTCTTCCCCAAACCTGGAGTGTTGCAGGGGGTTGGTGTGACCTGATTGAAGACATAGCACTGAGCCTTGGTGAACCTCAGACAGCCTCAGCCCATCGATCCAGCCTATCCAGATCCCTCTGCAAAGCCTCCTGCCCTCAAGCATGTCCTATGTGGCATCCACACTCAAGTCATTCAGAACTTTTTGGATCACCCATGCCATTCATACAGCAATATTTGGGCTCAGCAATGGCACAACTGTGATTCACCCATCACTGCTCTTTAGGCCACAGCAGTGGATTGCACCAGCAAGCTTCCTCCTGTGCTGTGAAGTTTCTTCTCTTGCCAGACACCAAAAGCAAGGGACAAAGCTGTGTTGTTTTCCCACCTCTTTGGCTCTCTTGGCAGACAGAAGGGGAAGAGCACAGCGATGGTCACCATGGGCTCATGCCAGCAGCTTTTACCACCTTCAGATACTTGCTGTACCAGTGCCACAGCCCTGAAGCTCTCCTTGCCCTTTGCAGCCCAGCCCCTGTATATCCAGAGAGTCCTCCACTGCTACAGCTTCTGAAGGTCACAGAAGAGAAGTCATTTAAACAGAGCTTAGACACCAACCTGCACCTTTAACAGCAGCTTCCACCTGATTTGGGGGAAACCATCACTGTATTCCTCTAATGCTTATTAATCACATGGGGATTATGCAGATTCTCTCCTCCCAGGCCAGGGGATGGGTTGGATGACACCTTCCAGGGCTCAGCTCTTCTCCCTTGCAAGACACTATAGCAATGCAGTGTCCCTGTGCGAGAGGTGTCAGGTGAACCAGGAGGAAATGAGCTCCTGCTGCCAATGTGCCACCCTTCATACATACACAATCGGGCAGAGAGGGGCCAGGGCTGTGAGAAGGGCAGTGAGAGACACCCAGGACAAGTGACCTGACTTCTGCAGCCTCTCGTGGCCAAGGGAGTTCACCTCTGCAAGGTGAAGGATCCCCCTTGTAGAGTCAAACAGCCACAGATCTCCCCACAGCATCGTTCTGTGTGTGATGTATTTGGATCAGCCTGGCACAACCAGAGCCAGATCCAAGCTAAGGCAGATAACAATGAATCCAGGGAAAGCTCTGCAGTGTTTCACCACAGTGCTTTGAAGGAAATAAACCAAAAAGCCCCTTTTTATTTAAAGCACACACACTTCTTGGATAGACGGGGCCTAAGACTGTGCCTGGAGAGGGGCTTTGGACAAGGGCCTGTAGGGACAGGCCAAGGGGAATGGCTTTAACCTGCCAGAGGGGAGATTGAGATGAGCTCTGAGGCAGAAGCTCTTCCCTGTGAGGGTGCTGAGGCGCTGGCACAGGGTGCCCAGAGAAGCTGTGGCTGCCCCATCCCTGGCAGTGTTCAAGGCCAGGTTGGACACAGGGGCTTGGAGCAACCTGCTCTAGTGGAAGGTGTCCCTGCCCGTGGCAGGGGGTTGGAGCTGGAGGAGCTTTAAGGTCCCTTCCAACACAAACCAGTCTGGGATTCTGGGATTCTGTGATCAGCAGCCTGGATCTTTGATTCTTCCTGTGTTAAACTCAAAGCTGAGCACTGGGAAAGGAGATTCCCATGTTCCAGCATCCTGCTGTCCCCGGAAAGCCCGGCTGTTCTCAGGCCCTGTGGTTATATTTGTGGATGCCAGGAGGAAACACAAAAATAACAGTTTCCAGGGTGTGGGTGGCAGGTGGGAGCCAAGGACACAGGAGGGACCTCAGGAGAAAGAACCAGCAGACATCTTAAAGCAAGGGACAGGAAAGAGACTGTGTAAAAACAGCCCCTTTCCCTCCCTGGGCAGCCTTGAGGCAATATAAAGGCACTTTTGTTCTAGTTCTGCCATTCTTGGAGGTAATGCAGAAATTCCCCAGGGAGAATCAGCAGAGGGAGGGAACATCTGCATTTCATCCCTGCCCTGGGGCTGCTTCTGTCTGGAAAAGGCTGAGAATGGCTCAAGGGGCCTTTGCCCCCTGAATCCCCTCACCCCAGCGCAGGGATGGCTCTGGGCTATGCAGCACACTGAGGTTTCAACAGGTCCACAAGATTCCCAAAGGCTTCTCCAGGCATTTTCCCAGAGGGACACACTGATGTGCCCTGACCATGACATAGCCAGCTTCTTGAGCTTGGAGGGTGGGGTGAAGGCATCAGAGGGACCCCAGAGAGGCTGTAACATCCAGCCACAGCCCTGACCATTGCTACAGCCCCATGGGCTGCTCTTCCACCAGAACACCTACAGTCTGGTAGGTTGTTCTACCAGAAACCAGCTTCTCTCTAGGAATAGCATCCCCCTGGAATACCTTCACTTCCCCCAGGGAATACCAGCTCCTGGCAGAGCTCTGCACAGAGGAAGTCCCTAAGGAAGGGGCCTTTCAGTGCTGGAGACTTTTCCCTATCCAGATGTAAAACCCTCTTTGTTTCCAGACCAACCACTTGAGCCTTTTCCACTCCGTTTTAAGGAGGGGATGGCATGTCTCAGAGTCCAAATGTGCCTCCATCCCACACAGCAGCAGTGTTCTCATTTCCAATAGTGTCATCTATTTACACCAGAAATGCTTGGTGAGGAAATTGAGGTTATGGAGAGAAATAATAAGTGTCTCTCACCTGCGCCAGAAATCCCTGTGGGATGTGTTGCCTGTTCCAGACCTTGCCCCACATTTGAAGTAGGGCAGACTGCAATTAAACCCCCCAGCACACAGAAAATGCCATCGACCCTTCAGTGCCAGCCTGAGGTGGGAAGTGGCCGTGCTGGGATATTAAGTAGTTTACTCAAGGTCACTTGAAGCTAGTGGCTGAGCAAGGAGCTGTGCTGCGTGTCTGAGGTCTTGCCCTCTGAACTATCCTCACTCCACCTCCGAGGTGGTGCTGGTGATGTCAAAGGGGGACCTGGCACCTCCATTAACACCTCTGTCAGTATAGAGTCATAGAACGGTTTGTGTTGGAAGGGACCTTAAAGCTCATCCAGTTCCAACCCCTGCCATGGGCAGGGACACCTTCCACTAGAGCAGGTTGCTCCAAGCCCCTGTGTCCAACCTGGCCTTGAACACTGCCAGGGATGGGGCAGCCACAGCTTCTCTGGGCACCCTGTGCCAGCGCCTCAGCACCCTCACAGGGAAGAACTTCTTTCTATCCAACCTGAACTTCCCCTGTTTCACTTTGAACCCATCACCCCTTGTCCTATCACTCCAGTCCCTGATGAAGGTCCCCCTCCAGCATCCTTGTAGTCCCCTTCAGACCCTGGGAGCTGCTCTGAGGTCTCCAGGCATGTCCATCAATAAATCACTTCTCCTCACCAACAGCAGCCACTTCAGGGCTGCCAGGATCAGGCAGAGGCAGAGCACACGCTGTGTTTTCAGTCACAGGGATACAGGGTGCAAAGCACTTGGGTGTCCTGCCAAGCTGATGGCACAGCTCAGGCTTAAAGACGTTAGACAAGTGTTAAACAGCTTTAAAGTCAGCTTGAAACCAGCTTCTCTCAACCCCTGCCAAGCTCTGAATGAAAGCATGTTGGCTGTCTCTGGGCTATCTTTGTATGTTTAATGTGCTCCTGTGGCCATAGAGGGGTTTGGTACCAGTGCTCAGCCCTGTGCCTTTGGAGAAGCACCAAGAGGAGCTTAAATTAAGAGCTCTTCTCTGCTGGCCAAGGGGAATGGTGCAAACCCCAAGCTAAATCCCATGGAAAGCTTGTTCTGGAGAGACACCTGCTGGCAGTGTCCATAGGGCTGAGCTGGACCACACTCGTCCTGCTTCCCTGGAAGCCAAGAAGGAATAAGAGCATGACAGAGATGTAAAGGGAATCCAGAGGGAAAGGTTCATGCTACCAAGGTGGAACCCAAAGGAAAAGCAGGCTGCAAACGTGCGTGTGGCCCAGGCCCCAATCCCAACTCCAGCAGTGCTGCAGCACTAAACCAGGGGCAGTCACTGGAGCAAGAGCACCCAGTAAACACTTAACAAGAGAACCCTGAGAAAGACCCACACTCTAATGTACCTGAGAGGTCTGAGCTTGTTCAGCCATAACCAGTCTCTAACCACCCTCCCACCAACCTCTGCTTCTGCGACAGGCAAAGAACCCCCAAATTCCCATGAGGTGCGAGCTCAAAGTAAGTGAAACAGGAACATTCCAGGGGCTGGATGGAAATCCTACTCCATTCTAGGCAGGAGAAATCAGGGCATGAAGCTGCATGTTCCACGCAGGAGCACACACGTGTGAGGAAGGAGTTTGCAGGAATCCTGGCAATCAGTGCCGAGGAGACACGTGCCTGTAAGAGGTTTTAACTCTCTGGGAAAGCAGCAGATCCAGACCAGCTTCTCCTTCCTTTGCCCAGGATCTGCTGGCAGGAGGTTTAAGTAAGAGCTATTCAGGTGAGAAGTGAATACAAGAACATCCTCAGGACTAAGCTAAAGCTCCAGACTGGTGCTTTGGGGTTTGTTTTCTGCTCTTGTCACAGCAGGATGCTCTTTGCTGCATTTCCTCCTTGCTAGCACTCTGCTGCTTGCAAGGCTTACGGGAGAACACACATCAGAGGTGGCAAACTACACCCCAGGCAACATTCAGGCTTCTCCATCACTATGACCAGCTTCAGAACCATCCTTCCTGAGCCTGGCCCTCATTTCTGTCCTATTGCTCCTTCCACTGACCCCTCCGCTGTCCCTGTACAACTGTGTGTGGGACAGGTTCACTCAAATTTGCTCAGGGAAAGAGATGGACAGGATGCATGGTCTAAACTGGTGCTGGAGGTGGTGTCTGTTTGCAGGAGTCTCAGAGATTCCTGGTAGCTTTGGAGGTGTAAAGGACAGCAGAAAACAACTCCGTGGTTTGGGAGCAACCAGGGGCTGTGCTGACTTGCGGTGAAGTGGTCAGAGACCATTTTTGCTGGGATAGAGTCAGAAGAGAAGGAAAAGGCTGTCAGAGCAGCACTGCTGCATCGAATCACAGAATCAACCAGGTTGGAAAAGCTCTTGAAGCTCATCAAGTCCAACCATTCCCCAGCACTGCCAAGGCCACCACTAACCAATGGCACTGAGGGCCTTGTCTACAGGTTTGGGAACACTTCCAGGGTTGGTGCTCTGGAAGTCCAGTCACTGCCTGTGTTGCCCGTGAAGCTTTCCCTTCTGTGAGTGCCCTCTTCCCCACTTGCTGGGCCTCTCCCCATGTAGAACCCAAGACAGGCGGAGGCACCACTCACCCTTCCCTCTCCCTGAACACATTCCAGCTCCTCTCCCTGACCTGGGACTCCCCCCCTGTCCCTCCCACAGCAGCCACGATAAGATACACTTGTAAAGAGTCTGATAACAGACGTGCAGGCAACACAAAAGCGGACCAGGGCTCTGTTCCCCTCCACTCTCCCTTTGTCCCTGCTCCTATCACCCAGTCTAGTCACTCTTCCTTCTTTGGTGGCAATGCATGTCAGGCAGGAGCCTGCTGCTGGCCCTGCGGAGGTGACCAGGGTGCAGGAGGACCTGCTGGCTCCTAAGGGTGCCCACATTGCTCACTGCTTGGGGCTGGGTAGCTTCTCTGTCTACAAAGCAACTTGTGCCTCATCACAGCCCCGAGTGAAGGCAGCGCTGAGGGAGCCTGTGTCTGGCCGTAGTGGGCACTTAGAAGCCACTTCATGGGGGGGAACAAATGGTGTAGTAGCTTCAGTAGTACAATAGGAGTAGCAGCAGATAGGAAAGAGTCACTTCTACTTTACACAAGGGACAGAGGGGGGGAAAAAAAGCAAGACACCAGCAATGGTAAAGCCAGAAGTACCACTCGAGCTCCTTCATCCCTTCCCCA
Source organism: Strigops habroptila (assembly GCF_004027225.2). NCBI lineage: Eukaryota > Metazoa > Chordata > Aves > Psittaciformes > Psittacidae > Strigops > Strigops habroptila. Next base: position 1,155,173 of record NC_046358.1, read on the forward strand.
GAAGGGATAGGATTTGCAGAGACAGAATTCCATGCAGAGGCAGGGATTTGTCCTGCTGGACAGACTAAAAGAATGCGACACACCTGCAGTTCCAGACGGCAGCAAAAGGAGAAGTCAGACCAACCCATGGTGGCCCCAGGGAGGAGCTGCATCACAAGCACCTTCATTAGGCTCATGTCCTCACCCAAGGGGCAACCAGAGCCCTGGTTGCCTGTGGCCTGTCCAGTGGTCACTGCTCCAGCAGACCCTGCTCCTTCCCAAAGCTCCTTCCCACCTCCAGCCTCTCCCAGTGGTCTGCACTTCAAGACCCACTTCACCTGGGTCTTGTGGGTCCTGCACCACTTCACCAAAAGATCCTTTTCTTAATATATTAGGAAAGAAACCAAATGAATTCCTACAGGATATTCATTTTCTGGGTGCCAGAGAGAAGCCACCAAGAAGGCATTGCAGAGCTTTGAAGTAAACCACAACTAAGTAAACTAAGATTAATACATACTGCTCCAAACCACATTTGCTGTGTTGTGAGACCCTCTTGGTTGTGACTGTAGCAATAGAGGACAGGATGGTGTAACTCAGGCTGTAAGAAGGGTGAAAATGTATAGAACTGCCACTGCATTTCCTAAGCAGAGCAGGGATCAGGATGTCTTCTGCTGGAGAGGAAGATGCTTCAGTTTGGATGCTTCCAGATCACTCTGGGCTGGGATCGTTACTCCTCTGCTATTCCAGCCAAGTATTTAGAAGGAATCTCTGGTCAAGCACCAATGAGAGAGGTGGCAGAGGAAATTCTTACAGGATTCTCTTCAATAACCTCACAAAACTCCAAGCAATTTCCTCCCAGTTCCTTCTTACTGCCACCTTCCAGTAAGAAATGCAGGAAGTAAAGGAACATTTGTTGCCTCATACAAACATTGTACAAGAAACTCCGGCTCTGAGTGGCTGCCCTTGATCCCTGCAGCCCTTCCTGTCTCTAACTCCAGCCCTACGCTGTGGCTTGCCAGGAAACACCAGAAAGCAAACTAAAACGTAACAGCAGCGGAGAAGGTTCCTGCTGGAGGATGATTCAAAGGGCTGTTATAGAATCCCAGACTGGTTTGGTTTGGAAGAGACCTTAAAGCTCATCCAGTTCCAACCACCTGCCACGGGCAGGGACACCTTCCACTAGAGCAGGTTGCTCCAAGCCCCTGTGTCCAACCTGGCCTTGAACACTGCCAGGGATGGGGCAGCCACAGCTTCTCTGGGCACCCTGTGCCAGCGCCTCAGCACCCTCACAGGGAAGAGCTTCTGCCTTAGATCTAACCTAAATCTCCCCTGTGATGATCTCCAGAGGTCCCTTCTAACCCTAATGATGCTGTGATTCTGTGTACCCTACACACCAACTTGCCGGTCCCTGTTACAAAGGTTAATATCATTAATGTGTCTTACTATTCCCAATACTCCAACTGAAGCTGGAAGCTCAGAGATGATGGGAGTAACTGTAGCATCCCACTGAAGCCTTATTTTCTTCTTCTTGTTGCAGAACAAAGGAAAAAATACTCCAACTCCAACATCATCATGCACGAGACATCACAGTACCACGTGCAGGTGAGTATGCAATGAAACCCTACAGGCTGCGAGGCCAGCGTCAGGGATAGGTGCTGGTAACACAAAGTGTTTCATTGGTCCTGCACCTTCATTAGGCCAAAGAGGAGGTGGGAACCTTAGAATGAGCAAGAATCATTCTTTAAGGTCCCTTCCAACCTAAACCATTCTGTGATTCACATCCTGAGAGGCAAACAGCAAAGCCGCTTGAAAACTCATGTTCCTGCCTCCCTGATGCCTGTAGGAATGCTTGTCTCCCGAGCTTCCCCACCCAAGCTGGGCTCATACACTATTTCCAGCCCCTGGACTGTAGGATACACCTTCAGACTTCACCATCTACCGTAGTTTCCCTCCTTGAGGGAATTATCAGCATGGTCCTGCCAGCCTGGACGTGGGGCTGAGGCCACACAAGCCCTCTCAGTCACATATATTGAAGCTGGGGTCATCCAGGCTTCTCATTCAATTTGAGCCCAAAAGTGTAGGAAAGTAAAGAGCACACACAGGAATTTCTGCACCATAGACTCCTCTCATAAAGAACTAGGAGAGCAGCACAAGTCATGAGACAATTCCTCTCCCAAGACTGACCCCACTCCTTCCCATGAATCAGAGGTTTCAGCTGGACTGGATCCTCTCCTTTCTCTCCCCTCACACAACGCCTGCTCTAAAATCAACACCAGCTCTCCTGCCATGCCTCGTTTCCCTGTTGCTCTCCAGAGTTCTGTTACAACAGGGCATTATTTGGAAGTCCAAGCAAAGAGTGTCTGGTACAGCTCAGATTCTCCCAAGGCTACAAACAGCCATGGCACAGCTCTGAATCACCCTCAAGCCCTGTAACAAAGCTGGGTCCAGGCTTTGGTGGCTTCTCCCGTGGCACAGGTCACCCCTGGCCGTTCAGCTGCCCCTCCCTGGGATCCCACGTGTTTCTTTGAACTGAAGAGTAGGAGAAACCCACATCAGACACTCTGCTTTGGGGATGGGGAGAGAAACAGAGACCGCTCACTGCTGCTGCATGTCCAGTGTGTGGCCTGTACCAGAGCTCAGAACTTACTGGTTTGACCCCTTTCCCTTGCTGGGCTCTATCTATAAGCAGGGTCTAGGGACACGGAGGTCAGCAGCTCTGTCCTCTTGCTATAAGGTGTGACATGAGCATGGGAGGTCACTGCCTGAAGGACCTGCTGCAGAGCTCAGTCATTCAGCCACTGTCTGTCATTGCAGCCTGCAGATGGGGAACCACTGATGAGAAGGGAGGACAAGAATGATCAGTAAAACATGTTAAGTTGGGTTCATTACACATGGGCCTCTTTTCTACTGTAAATCTAAATTGAAAATGGCCTATGAAACTATTTATCAAAAATCTATTTCCTTTCTGAACAATCAAGATTCAGCAAATGAAAGTGTTTAGTAACTGGGGGGATAACAGGAGAAAAAGATGTTAAAAAGACAAGGGAATTCTGTACAAGGAAATAGGAAATGGAGCTGCTGTTCTTCTCCCTCCTCTCTCTTCATTTGAAGAGCAGTGGGAGCTGCCATCCTTCATCACCCCATGCTTCAAACCCTCCTTGGTCAGCACATACAGGTTAAACGCAGGGCTCCCTCATCTGCCCGTACAACAGAGCCCACATGGATTATCACCTTTCAGCTCCCCCCAGCTACTGTGTCCTCTCAAGTAACCCAAAACCCTTCAACCACAATGGGAACTCAGCCAAATGCAGCTCCCAGTGTCACAGACATTCACTCAAAGAGAAGGAGCCAGCCTGGATGTCCCGGGCCTGGCAATTCCTCTAATGGAATACACCAGTGCTGACCACCATAGGATGGAGGTGCCAGTCTGAGGCCAACTGGACCATTCCCACTGCAAACTCGGCAAGGAGAGAAAGGAAGACACTTTAAGAGGTTCATATAGAGCATGAGCAGCAGGTCAAAGGAGGTGACCCTGCCCCTCTATTCTGCTCTTGTGAAACCGCACTTGCAGCACTGTGTGCAGTGCTGGTGTCCCCAACATAAGGAGGACATGGAGCTGCTGGAGCAAGTCCAGAGGAGGCCACGAGGATGATCAGGGGCTGGAGTAGCTCCCGTATGGAAACGGGCTGAGAACATTGGGGCTGTTCAACCTGGAGAAGAGAAGCTGCGTGGAGACCTCAGAGCAGCTTCCAGTGTCTGAAGGGGGTACAAGGATGCTGGGGAGGGACTCTGCATCAGGGACTGGAGTGATAGGACAAGGGGAATGGCTTTAACCTGCCACAGGGGAGATTGAGATGAGCTCTTAAGCAGCAGCTCTTCCCTGTGAGGGTGCTGAGGCGCTGGCACAGGGTGCCCAGAGAAGCTGTGGCTGCCCCATCCCTGGCAGTGTTCAAGGCCAGGTTGGACACAGGGGCTTGGAGCAACCTGCTCTAGTGGAAGGTGTCCCTGCCCGTGGCAGGGGGTTGGAACTGGATGATTTTAAGGTCCTTTACAACCCAAACCATTCCATGATTCTATATTTAGTAGATAGGGCCCTCTCTTCTCTGGTTTGAAGACCCCAGTCCAGCAGAGAGCTTAAGTCCATGGTTAGGGATGAAAGAGCCTGTTCAGTTGCTTACAATGAAATTTAGACATTAAGAAACACTCGCTTGGAGGGAGGTCCTGGCCCTGCCACCAGCCCCACAGGCACTCGCGGAAGCAGAGAAGGTACTTTAAACACTGACACGTACGTGAATTCTTCATGAATCATGCCATATGCCACCCCCTCGAGCATCCTTACCCTGCACTTTGACCAAGGCAAACAGGATTTCAGTGGCAGCAGCGAGATAGGAAGAAAAGTTTCCTCACAAGAAGCATTTTACACCCTTTGCAGTAATCTACAAGCTGATCAAAGTTTAATAGTGGATGGAATCACTGCCCATGCTGACAAAAGGCACTATATTTGAAGATGCATGTGGCTGAAAAGGGTGTTAATGGGATAAATCAAAGACTCTCCCTCTCATTCCACCCAGATCTAAAGGAAATGGAAAAGAGGAAATACTCTGAGTTAGACAAGTAGCTTTCCCCTTCATGAAAACTTACTTAACAGTAAACCCGAAAGGAATTTATGAAGCCTGTAAACCTGCCTTTAAGATAACAGGAGAGATAAGAATTGCTGTCATCACGTATAAACCAATTCCCTGCACTGCTCAGAAAGCAGAGGCTTTGTCACCTCTGCACAGATAGTGTTGACTTTGTCAATACCTTTCCATGCACTGTTTTACCATCACACTAACACGCCTGAGTATGTTTCTCAGGCCTGATTGCGTGGCTAATCTCAGCCTTCAGCTCAAATACTTGCCAGGAGTGTTATTTGGCCAGTGCCTCACCCAGTACCTTGCGTTATGAACACAGGATTGGGTCTTACGCTCTGCAGTGTTTATCCTCTTCTCTGCTCTTTCCGGTCCTTTGAGTTGGTCACCACAATTCTCATCCACCCAATTCCCACTATCACATCAACCATCATGTTTAAATACTCAGCCCTTTCTGCCTGTCAGGGCTACCAGGGCTTTAAATCTGAGCCTTTCCCACTGCATCCACCTTGTCTGGAGCCAACTGCAACAGTGGTTCTTGCTCGTACTTCAACACGACTGTCCAAGGCCCTGTGCACCCCCAGGTCCATCTGCTCTGTATCAGACCCCAACATTCTCAGCCTCTCCAAGATCCCTTTGTAACCTATTCCCGCTGCAGGATGGTGCTGGTTCCCTCCTTGGTGCTGGAGCAGAGTCAGCTTTTGCTGCCTCTTAGTCTGCTTCCTGCTTTGTATTCCCTGGGCTTTTGCAGGTAGGAAGATCTTCCCTCCCAAGCAGCACTCTCATCCTCCTCCATTGCCCACCGAGGCACGTGCTGATGGTGGACACCATCCTTTGGGGAATTCCATCAGCTCAGGAGCTGAGGCTGCTACTGGGAACAGAGAGGTTTGCCCCCAGTCCCTTCTCCTTCTCTCCTCATGCTTTGTAGCTCTTGCCTGGTTGTCTTCTGGCACAGAGACTGCCCTTGTGCCATGGCTGGACCCTGACTCCTGATATAGCAAAGAGTCAGTGCCAGAAAGAAACTGCCTGAACTCTAAAAACGTTATGTCTGATCGCTGGGAGAAGGCATGAGGACAAGGGATCAGAACATCCACAGTAGCAGAGGCTCCAAAGAGCCTCTTCACATTTCACATCCATTTGGGGCTTGCTTTAAAACACACCCCATTTTTCCAGCTCTTGTTTGGAACCAGGCTGCAGGATTTGTGCATCAGACAAGCAGGGGTTTCCACTCCAGCAGCCACAGGAGCACCACGGGCCAGCAGGGCTGTTCCTGGGGTTGGTGCACTGTTGTCCCCAGCCCCATGGCAAACATCTGCTCTACCTGCAGTACCAGAGGGCTAATCCACCCCACAGATTGACTCAGCAGCAATGTGTTACTTAGCCTGATGCTATTGAGAAGGGGAGGTGGGATGAGGGGGTCATGCAAGTGCATGGGCCACTGATATTCCAGGGAAGAGGAAGAGCTGGACCTGGCCTGATAAACCTTTCAGGTTAAACAGCAGGCTGTTGAGTCAGGCCTACGACTTGTCCATCCAAAGCCTCCCACCTTTCTCTCCTGGAGAAAGCTGTTTACCACAGGGAAGAGCTTCAGCTGCTTTCCCTGTTGGACATGTTCTTCCCTTCTCCTCACCAGGAACACAGCAGGGCAGCACATGGAACAAGGTGAAACAGGACCATTTCCTCTTCCTCGCTTTCCCCTGTTATCACTGTGGCCTGGCTGTGCTGTCACTCACACAGGGACAACCGCAGAGTCCAACTGCAGAGGGCTCCCAGCTTCTCCTGCCTCATGGTCCCCTCTGCTGGCAGATGGACCTTCTCCCTGTGCACCCAGAGCAGCATTCCCTGCACTGGCTGCTCATCGGAGGGGAGGGAAATAAGTTCCCTGGATTTCTGGGGTAGCCTTCACCCACTGCTGGGGGCACACACACCATTGGGATGTGACACGCTTCCTCCTGCAGCTGCCTCCCCGCTCAGCATTCCCCTCACATGGATTTCAACTGCTTTCAGTTTGGCAAGGGAAGCTTAACTCCCATATTGAAGCTTCCAAGCCAGTGTCAGACAAGGACAAACTCCTGCACACGAAGCACCTGCACTGCTGGATGGGGGTCAGAGCTGCTGCAGTGACATACAGGGAGATAAATCTGGGTGGTGAAACTCATTGTGCTGCATTACAACACCCAGATCTTTCACCACCGTGGCCAGGCTGGTGCTAACCACCAGAACATACACCTTCTACCGCAACTCTCTCCTGCCTGTGCTCTAGGGAGCAGACAAAGAGGAGTTGAAGCCTTTAGAGATGGTTTCACACTAATTCACACGCACCAGCAAATCTTTTTCACCTGTTTTTTCTCCTTTTCCCCCCAATTCCAGCACTTGGCTACCTTCATCATGGACAAGAGTGAGTCCATCGTGACAGTGGATGATGCCATCCGGAAGCTCATCCTGCTCAACTCCAAAGAGAAGATCTGGACACAGGAGATGCTGCTGCAAGTGAATGACAAGTCCATCCGCCTCCTGGATTGCGAGTCGCAGGTACCAGAGCTCCCCAAAGAGTGAGATGTGGGGTGCAGCCTGTTCCTTTCCCATCCTGCCTGGGAGGGATGTTTGTAAGGAACCCAAATGAAGGTGAATCCCTACCAGAATCCACTCCTGGGTGAGCAGGGGCTGACTCCTAATTCAAAGGGCAGGTAGGTGCGAGGTGATTTACTCACAGCTCCAGAGTGCAGATACTCCAGGTGAAAGATACCTTCAGGCTTTCTGTGTGAGTGATGCAGACTTACAGGTCCACAGAGATCCTCATAAGGCATAAGCAGAGAGGGAAGGACATACTACTTGTATTAAAACAACACACAGGATCACCTGCGCAAGAGCAGTGCCCTGTTTTGACAGGCAATACACATACACTCACATAGGGCATCTAATCCAAAGGGAAAGAGCAGACAGGGGGTGGGAGAGTCTGCCTTGATTTGAGCAATGAGAAACTAAAGACTATTAGCCCAAGGTCATCCAAGGACACAATGGGAGGGTGCAGCTCTCACAGAAAGCATCTTTCCTCCCAGTGCTCTGCTGGAACACAACAAGAGTACTGCTGCAGGCAGAGCACAGCAGTAAGATGATGGTGAGCAGCAAAACTCAAGTTCTTGTGAAGTCTCAGACTGGGCCCCATATTGAGGACCCAGAGGAGATCAAGAGCTCACCTCTGCCATCCACCTCTCTCCTATTCCACAGTCCCAAGCCACCTTTACATATATCTTTTAAGAGCCAGCAAACCACTGTGGAGAAGCACAGGCTCTGCCAGGTCTCCCTCCTCAAGCAGGGAGCCCAGGAGCTCACACACAGGATCATTCCCATCAGTTCAGTAGCTCTCCATTGCCTGACCCCTTCCTCTTCCTCTTGCAGGAGGAGCTGGAGGACTTTCCCCTGCCCACAGTCCAGCACTGCCAGACGGTGCTGAACCAGATGCGCTATTCCTCCATCCTCCTCCTGGTGTGCCAGGATTCAGAGCAGCACAAACCTGACATCCACTTCTTCAACTGCGACGAGGTGGAGGTGAGCAGAGCCCCTCTTGCTGGGGGGGGGAATGGAGAACAAACTGTGCTCCAGCTCCTTCCTCCGTCACCTACTTACAGCCCTCAAATCCTTCCAAAGCAAAGCCCCTAAAACATCCCTGTTTTGTCTTTGAGGCGGAGATGGTCCACGAGGACATTGAAAGTGCCCTGGCAGACCACAAGCATGGGAAGAAGATACGGCCACAGACACTCAAGTGAGTATTGTGGGTACTGGAGCCCTGGCAGATCAAGCAGTTTCCAAGTTTTCCTGACTTTAATAAGAACCCAAGGAAGTTTCTTCCTATTCTTCTTAGGCAGAAGTTGTTCCCTGGGAGGGTGCTGAGGCGCTGGCACAGGGTGCCCAGAGAAGCTGTGGCTGCCCCATCCCTGGCAGTGTTCGAGGCCAGGTTGGACACAGGGGCTTGGAGCAACCTGCTCTAGTGGAAGGTGTCCCTGCCCGTGGCAGGGGGTTGGAGCTGGAGGAGCTTTAAGGTCCCTTCCGACACAAACCACTCTCTGGTTCTATGATACAACTGGGAGTAAAGAAACCCATTTACAGAAGCCTCTGAGACAGGATGAGCACTGACAGGGTGGTTCTGTGTCATTTCCCTTGCAGAGCAAACCAGGAGAAGATCAAGCAGAGACAATCCATCCTTCCACCACCACAAGGGCCGGCTCCTATCCCGATCCAGCACGACGTGCGAGGCTCAGCGATGAACAGGAACCGGGTGGCACCCCCTTCCCAGCACGATCCAGGTACTGGGAGCGCTCAGCAGGTCTGTCCTGGGGACACGGGACTCCCAACCCTCCTGAAATGGCCTGTGGTCACCTCAGGCCCTGTCCTGCCGGAGCACAGGGAAGCCCAGTGGGTTTTCACTGTGTTATACCAGACACGTTCCTGAGGCACGACATGTTGTTGCCTTTCTGCTGTGCTTTATAATGCCTAAAGATCAGCCACAGCAAATACTTGTGCTCACTGGGCTCACAGGAGGCATCTTCTGCTCTAGCACAGCTCAACAAACCAAAGCTCCTTTAAACTCCTTGTAATGACACTATCTGGAATACTGAAATTCCCAAAACAGCTGAAAGCCCCTCAGAAAACTGAGCCATCACATGAAGTTAGGACCAGGCACCAGTGATCATAAAAAGACAAGACAGACTTGGTTAGAAAGGCAAATTCCTGCCTCTGCTCACTTGGCAGGAGCCAAGATTCACCCTCAAATCAAGCAGTTTGCCTGAATTCCTCTGGAGTTGAGTGTGGAATTGCAGATGTGGACTCACCTCCATCATGTGCTGATCTAAAGTCCTATTCCAAACCCATCCTGACTTCAACCTGTTGGAGCTGGCTTGAGAAAACTTGTATTTCTCTTTCAAGAAAGAAATAACAGAAATAAGCTGCTGGTAACAGGAATAAGCTCTGACAAAGGCTCAAATTGACTACAGTGATGAGCAAACTGTAACCTCTCATCATTGCCCATTGCACCACCTACTCTTAGGATCAGTTTCTAGGTTCAAGGAAAACATGTAAGGAAGATACTGTGAGAAACTCCAAACACCAGCTGAGGAGAGAAAACACTCATTTCCCCGGGATGGGATCTGAAGCAGATGCTCAGGCCTCCCAAACGGAGCCTATTGCAGGGCTGGTTTTGTATAATGAATATAAGATCTATAATTCAGAGCTGCCCCATCCCTGGCAGTGTTCAAGGCCAGGCTGGACACAGGGGCTTGGAGCAACCTGCTCTAGTGGAAGGTGTCCCTGCCTGTGGCAGGGGGTTGGAACTGGAGGAGCTTCAACCCAAACCATTCTATGATCCTGTGATCACTTCTCCTTTGAAATACACCTTATTGCTTTTCCTGTACAACCTGTCAAAACTAATCACCTCATCTTAAAGATGACATAGATTGTTTTGTGGTCCTTTGCCAAAACTGCCTCCCCAGGTCTCCCACTTGATATCCCACTGTCCCAACACCTCCTGCCCCAGCCCCTTCCAACCCCATTTCACTGAGCTGACACATTCTTTTCACAAGAGGCCAGCCCTGTATTTAATGAAGCCTATTTTCAACCTCAGTAAATACATTTTCTCTCCCTCCCTTCTCTGCAGACTATGAGCGACGAGGCTCCGGCTCGCACGACCACGAGGAGTCCCGAGCCATCCTAGCACAGAAGATTGAGAAGGAAACGGTGGGTAACGAGAACAGTGCATGGTCAGTAGGCAGAAGGAGGGAGAAGAGAGGAGGGAAGCAAAGGTCTCTTCCAGGAATAGATATTTAATGCATAGTCATTGGTAAACTGCTGTCTGCTGTGCATGAAGGTAAGGTGACCAAAAGCAAAGCTCCACAACTGGGTTGGTTACAATCCCCTTTGACCCGAGGCAGCTCTGCTGATTTCAGCTCTGCTCCTCCCCAGCCCACAGTCTGGTCTTGGGGTTGTTTTCCAGCCATCCATTAGCAGGGGTCACTTGTCACATTGATAAGTACAGCACGAGGCACAGCTTTGTGTTTGGGAAGTGATGAATTCAGCTTAATTCCATGCCTGGATTCCCTATTCCTGCGCATTCCTGCAGGAAGTGAGGCAGGAGCAGAGCAGCACACTCAGGGATTCGGGCTCCCTTTCATTTTGCTTTGTTGCATTTGTGTCCTCACAGCAAATCCTGAACTGCACTCTGGATGACATTGAAGTGTTTGTCGCCAGGCTTCAGAAGGCTGCAGAGGCATTCAGGCAGCTCAACCAGAGGAAGAAAGGGAAGAAGAACAAGAAGAAAGGGCCAGCAGGTACACGCAGCAGCTAGGACAAGCAGGGAGCACCGGGCCATGGATGAACGGCCTGGATGCCCCATCCCTGGCAGTGTTCGAGGCCAGGTTGGACACAGGGGCTTGGAGCAACCTGCTCTAGTGGAAGGTGTCCCTGCCCGTGGCAAGGAATTGGAACTGGGTGAGCTTGAAGGTCCCTTCCCAACCCAAACCATCCTCTGGTTCTATGAAGGTTGGAAGGAGACCTCAGGTCAAAGCAGCAGCACAGCTACACCACTTGGGAAGGTGCTGGTGGTCTGTGCGGACCTCTCACAGAGCACACAGAGCCTGGGGAAGCCTCCAGCACACAGAAAGACTTTTGGCTCTTCCTGAACCCTTGACTTACAGTAGTTCTAGTCTCAGCACCCGTTACTGCCATGTCTTCTGCATGTCAGCAAGATGAATCCTTCCTGAACAGGGATGCTCTAATGACAGTATCTTTCTCTCCCCCTTCCCATGCAGAGGGTGTGCTGACTCTTCGAGCGAGACCCCCAAGTGAAGCTGAGTTCATTGACTGCTTCCAGAAAACCAAACTGGCTTTTAACCTCTTGGTAAGACACAGGTGTTTTCATCCCATGCAGTGACAGGGCTTTTCCTCACATATCATGTAACAACAATATAAAGTGACAACTGAACTAAAAGCACTATGAAGGGACAAAGATGTGAATTCCAGACCCTTCAGAATCCAGAACACACCTTGTGCTGGTTTCTGAGGCCAAGTGGTGAAACTGAAACTAGAAATAAGGTCCAGGATGGGACTGAGGAGCCAGGGGCCTGCATTGCCTGGATCTCTTCACAGGCACAGCCCTGCCTCAGAGCACTTGTGAAGCTGTGAGTGTCCAAGGCCAGGTTGGACACAGGGGCTTGGAGCAACCTGCTCTAGTGGAAGGTGTCCCTGCCCGTGACAGGGGTTGGAGCTGGAGGAGCTTTAAGGTCCTTTCCAACCCAAACCAGCCTGGGATTCTATAAAATAGCTTCAAAAGGACTGATTTTAACATAGAGCAGGTACCTCACCCCTCCTAAACAGCAGTCCCTCCCTGTGACAGGAAAGAGAAGGCAAAAGCAGGCTGGGGTTAAACTGGGTTTCCTTTCTCTTTCCAGGCCAAGCTGAGGAAGCACATCCAGAACCCCAGTGCTTCAGAGCTGGTGCACTTCCTATTTGGGCCACTGGAACTGGTAAACCTCATTCACTGATTACACTGTGAACTCACTTTGTATTGCTGATGGTGCTTTCACACTTGCAGGCAGCTAAATTACACGGAAGAGTTAGGAGACAGCTCACAAGTGGCTAAAGGTGTCTCAGAAAAGTCTAGAAGCAACATCACCAGTGGTTCTGGCCTCTGATCTGATTTCCAGCTTCAAGTAAATCCACAAATCCCAGCAAATAGGGGTCTTTCCACCCCATTAATAAAGAACAAAAGTGTGAACCAGCTGTGGTTCCCAGTGGGAATCTGCCCAATCTCACCTTCAAGCAAACATGGCTCAATATTTGCACTGAAAATAGGAAGGAAAAATCCCAGCTTGAAAAAGAAGCCAGAGGGACACAGAAATTCCAAGTGATTTTCCATTTCCTTAAGTGGCAGCTTGTGCTGTGTCCTGTCTCTAACAGCAGCTGAGATTTAGATCGGGCCCTGCTTTGACTCCAGTAGAAACTCTTGTATTTCTCTGAACTGCCCAGTCTTCTTCAGTGATTCCATGATCCAGGTTGGCATTTCCAGTAGTAGCCAGCAGGGCCAGGGCAGGGATTGTCCCCCTGTGCTGGGCACTGGTGAGGCTGCACCTCAAATCCTGGGTCAGTTCTGGGCCCCTCACCCCAAGAGAGACATTGAGGGGCTGGAGCGGGGCCAGAGAAGGGCCCCGGAGCTGGTGCAGGGCCTGGAGCACAAGTGTGATGAGGAACGGCTGAGGGACCTGGGGGGGTTTAGTCTGGAGAAGAGAAGGCTCAGGGGGGACCTTCTCGCTCTCTGCAACTGCCTGACAGGAGGATGGAGCCAGGAGGGGGCTGGTCTCCGCTCCCAAGGAACAAGGGATGGGACAAGAGGAAATGGCCTCAAGCTGCACCGGGGGAGGTTTAGATGGAGATGAAGAACAATTCCTTCCCCAGAGGGTGCTCAGGCATTGGAACAGGCTGCCCAGGGCAGGGCTGGAGTCACCATCCCTGCAAGCGCTCACACACCGTGTAGACGAGGCCCTCAGTGCCATGGGTTAGTGGTGGCCTTGGCAGTGCTGGGCAGTGGTTGGACTTGATGGTCATAAGGGTCTTTTCCAACCTGGTTGATTCTCTGATTCCTGAGACAACTGAGCTGATCTAAGGATCAGCTGCTGCCAAGAGGACTTAGGCCATCCCCAACATGAAGCCTTGTCCTCTGGCTTTCATTGTATACCTTGGGGAACGTAGGAACTATCTATTTATTTGCTTTTTCTCAATAAAGTCAAGCACTCTCAGTGCAGTGCTGAGGATAAAAGGGGTGCTGAGCGAATGCAGTGGCCATTTTAGGTGCCAGCAAACCAGCAATTTAGTTCATCTGTGTTGTGAAACCTCCCCCTTACAGATGAAGGCAAAGAGCAGAACATTGGAAGCACAAGTCTAACGTGAACCAGCCTGGTCCTTTGGAGTGGGCACACACAGAGATCTCAAAGCATCAGAGCCACTGATTCTTGTGGTTTTGATTCCTGTTCCTTTGCATGGATGTTGGTTTGATATGTTGAACATTTCCTACAAAACCTCTCCTGTTTGTGTGTGATGCAGATCATCAGTAGCTGTGGTGGCCCCGAGCTCGCCAAGTCTGTCGTCAGCCCGCTTCTTTCCAAAGACGCCACAGATTTCCTCCGAGGACACCTCACACCAAAGGAGATAAACCTCTGGGACTCGCTGGGAGAGGCATGGACCAGATCCAGGTGAGGACAGAGCTGCTGCCCCACCAGGGTCCCCAAGAGAAAGGCAGGGGGGCTGCTTGACGTGACAGCCATGGCAGGGGGTCAGGGATGCCCCAATGCCCCCGATGCTCCTCCCTGATGTGCTTTCAGAGACATGATCCTTGTGAATCTCACCACATATTCCCACTTCATGACCTAGAGCTGAATGGCCCCGGGAAGCAAATATCCCGACCTACATCCCCAAATTCCGCAACGGCTGGGAACCACCCGTGGAAATCTTCCGTGGAGCTCCCTGGGAAATAGACATCGGACACTTGCAAGAGGAGGTTGGTCTTGTGCCCATGGTTGTCTTCTCTTTCCTTCCCTCTGCCTCCCCCTTTTCAGAGTGAGAGGTAGGCTGTGGAGTTTGTGGTGTGACAAGAGTTGGCTCAAAACTCAGTTGGATCTAATGATTCCGGTTAAATGGGAAAGAAAATAAGGCCAGAAAAGGGCAACAATGATCAGCTTCAGCTCCTGATGAACAAGAAATAGGATACTACACTATAATATCTTCCAATGCCTAAAGGGGACCTACACTATATCCAGAGAGGGGCTTTGGACAAGGGCCTGTAGGGACAGGACAAGGGGAATGGCTTTAACCTGCCAGAGGAGAGATTGAGATGAGCTCTTAGGCAGAAGTTCTTCCCTGTGAGGGTGCTGAGGTGCTGGCACAGGGTGCCCAGAGAAGCTGTGGCTGCCCCATCCCTGGCAGTGTTCAAGGCCAGGTTGGACACAGGGGCTTGGAGCAACCTGCTCTAGTGGAAGGTGTCCCTGCCCGTGGCAGGGGGTTGGAACTGGATGAGCTTTAAGGTCCCTTCAACCCAACCCTTTATTTGAGTCTATGATAACCAAGCCCTATGGATACAGGTTTGCCTGAAGAACATTTCTTTGGTGTTCGCCTCATCATGACCAAAAGCTTTCAGGCCAAGATTCATCTATCAATCTCCTTTTCTCTGGTACAGCTTTCTCCTCTCTGGTAACACTGACTCCACTTTTGCTTTCCCAGCTCTCATCAGCCAATGGATATCCTTACCGGAACTCCTCACTCAAACGTGGCCAGAGCGCTGAGCAGAGCCAGGCTGTGGATGCCTTCAAACAGAACGTAACTCAGCATGTAAATAGGTACCGTACCAGCACTCACGTGTAACCTCACAAACACACAGCACCATGTATCACACCACCAGGGTGTTCTGGCATGTGGTAGGTAACACCCTGCCATTATTAATGCAGACTTGATAACCACATCAGGGAACTCAAAGGTTACTCATATCAACAGTCTGCTTTTTATTGACCAGCAGATCCACAAGGACATGTGATTTCCACCACAAGAGATGAAAATACTGACTGACTACATTAGTAAATCAGTAGGTCTTGTTTCAGAACATCAGCCCACCAAAGTAATGGTAAGGATCACGTGCGGAAGACACTGTGCTTCTGTTCTCCATGTGTCTAGAGGAGTTAGCATCCATCCATCCATCCCAAAGCCACATGGTTTGCACAGAAGGAACCTGCTCATAGTACAGAGGAATCTGTTCTATGGTACATCCAAGCTTTCCAGCATTGAAAAGCACAGCCTGACCTGCCTGGAAAACATTTCAACTGAGGAAGCACCAGTTTGGTTCTCTGGAAGCAGCAGCTCCTCCTTTTGCTTTGAGACACAACCAAAGGGAAACACATTTAGTAGAGGCTGAACAAAACACAAATGTGTTCCTGGTCTTGCTCACCTCTCCATCAGGAGATTGGCAGGATGCTGGTTTCAGACAACTCTTTTTAATGGGATAAATCTAGAAAATGGGGAAAACCCTTTCCCCTTTCTTCAGAAGTCTTGGGAAGTTCAGTTCCCAACCCAGCACCAACCAGGCCACCCCTTTGCCTCAAGCCTTTTCCCAAGGAAAAGACTGTTCCTTTATAATTTAAGCAAACTCTTTGCCCTGCTGCCACTTTTCCATCACCAGTTACTCAGTGGTATAAAATCTGCATGAAAGTACTTTTGGTTCAAAGCTTTGAGGGTTTCACCTGTTTACATGAACTTACACCTTGGAGATTTCACAAGATCCGAGTTTCAAGCAACTCATCCCAAACTGAAATGAATCCTCTGCCATACTCCACTGTGCAGTGATGTGACATGAAGTTACCAGCTTCGGCTCCCTAAAGACTGGCATGTCAGACCCAGCAAAGCCCTTAGCCAAGAACTCTTCTGTAGCCAGCTCTAAACTGGGAGAAAACCTTCAAGCCAGACTGGTTTTCATGGGTTTATGTTCTAATCTAAAAGATTTATAAGCTAAACTACTACAAGAAAATTCAAATTGGTAGCAAAATACCTTAGATCTGATTATATCAGTAAAATAACTGATTCTTCTCATTCACCCCATCAAAGGTCCTGGTGGGACCATTAAACGGTACAGACACAGCATTGAGTAGGGAAAGAACTGTGATAACAAATTCTCTTCTCCAATTCCATGTTTCTCAAGGAGGTTATGAAAAATGAGGAGAACTTAGTTTACATGAGAACATAACCTGCCAGAGAGGAGATTGAGATGGGCTCTTAGGCAGAAGCTCTTCCCTGTGAGGGTGCTGAGGCACTGGCACAGGGTGCCCAGAGAAGCTGTGGCTGCCCCATCCCTGGCAGTGTTCAAGGCCAGGTTGGACACAGGGGCTTGGAGCAACCTGCTCTAGTGGAAGGTGTCCCTGCCCGGGGCAGGGGGTTGGAACTGGGTGAGCTTTAAGCTCCCTTCCAACCCAAACCACTCTGGGATTCTGTGATTCAAGTCTGGGTTTAGTAACTGGTAGACAACGCACATGAGGAAACATTTTCATCTGTTAGTCTCAGCACAGGCAAACTATAAATAGTAGTTTGAGTCCCAAGTACAATTCAGCAGCGTGCCTCTTACCAAGGTAACCATCTCCCTGAGACACCACCCAGTGTAACTACAGTGTGGGCACATGAAGGAGTAGATGAGGATCTCTCTTCTCCTGGGGTAGGCGTTGTGCCTTTTTATCTACCTTTCAGACTGGCACACCAAGAGTTCCTTATGGATAACATTTAAGAAAGAAACCATCGAAGTTAAAGGCACTGAAGCAGATGCTAGAATTAAGAAAGTGCTTTGACACCTCCTTCAGACCTCAGCTGAGTGTGCCCAGATGTTTGCCACAATCACAGTTGGGACAGACACATTTCCTGCTCTACTCATGCTTCTTTCAGAGTGCATTGAAGTAGTTTGCCAACCCAGAGCCCCCATATTAGCAATAATAGCCATGCATCAGTAATTAATGCCTGTTTACACAAGGGATTTTAGCTGCAAAGACGTGTCACGAAAGCCCCAAGCAACATTACAACCATCAGCAAAGGTCACTTGTGTAAAATCCAGGTGCCTGCAAAGTACACAGTAGCCTCAAACTCCTCATAACTCACCTCTGGCATCCTACAGAGGAAGGAATTCCTATCTCCCCCTCCCCACCTTCAGGGTAAGGCCACCACTCCCATTCCTGACTGATGGATTCAACCTGTCTGAAAGGCTGCTCCTCCACTGCAGACTCACACCTTGTGTATTGCACATGGCTGTAACTAGACCAAGAGTTGTCCCAAATCAAACTCCATCATAGCTATGACATCAAACCACTGAACCAGTGCTTTCAACCTTATTCACACCACCAAAAGCCATCTAATGAAGACAGTAAAATGAACTGGAGGCATGATGGGCTGGCTTTTCAAAGTCAGGTTTTACAGCTGCCTCAGAAACAGTGCAGAGTTTCCACAGCTCATGGATTTAAAATCACTGACCAAATCCAAGAACTCAGCAATGGAAAACCATCAGGTTAAACCCCACAGCACTGGCTTCACAACTCAGCACAAACCAGAGGAGAACCTGGCCCCATGCTGCTGTGCCCACCACGACCACAGCACCCAGGGGCCTTCTGCAGCAGGTAGTAGCTGCGCAGGTTGCAAGTCAGAAGCAGAAAACTCCATAGAAGGTGCATTAAAGTAGTTCCTCCCTGCCTTTACACAAGGCAAGGGAGTTTTTCCACACTGCAAACATTTCTGGGATTATAAAGTAACATCTGAGCTGGAGAAGGAAAAGGTGAGATCTGCAGTTTTTTCCCAAGCCAGGCAAAAAATCATGGGATAAAATAAACCAGTTCAGTTTCGCTCAAAGGGAACCTTTCATTCCACTTTTCCACCAGCTTTTACAATCTCTCTCCACATGAAAAGCCAGTTCAACATTGAAAGCCACATACTCCTGTGTCAGGAATTCCCAAGCAACATATTTAAACACATTCCTCTTCCCCCCAAATGAATCTTAGAATAGAAACATTCAAACTCACTTTTCCTGGGAAGCTGCAGATTCTGTGTCAGCAGCTCAGTGTTGCCTGATGAAAAACACAGATTTCCAGTCAGTTCTACCTGTGCTTATTCTCAACACTACTTCCCCCAGCACTGGAGCCTGTTTCTCTCTGCTCTGGCATATGGAGCAGTTGTTTCCACTTAGGATGGGAGAGTTTCCCACTTGATTTCTCCCAGGAGGTGCAATCAGAGCATGTTGCTTGTGCTTCATCAGTCTCCCCAGTCCTTTCACAGCAGCAGCTGACAGGAGAAGGCTTTTCTTCCCCCCTGAAAGCAGCAGCCTCACAGTTCCTCATAAAGCCACGAACCAACAGCCCTCCAGCTTGTTGTGTGTGTGTTTGTTCCCAAACATGGGATGTTTCACTAAAATAAAGGGCAAAAATCATCCTCAGAATAGAGGAGAAAGGGGCACTGCCCCCTCCTAACACAAGCACAGCTGACACTACCTGCCCTGCACACAGTCATCGCTCCTCTTCACCAGTGAACCTCCATTGCCTTAGTTACTAGGTGGCTCTCCATGAAGCCTGCATTTTTCCCTCCTGCAGGAATTTCGAGGCACAGGGAATGGCTCCACCAAAGAGATATGCCAAAATCCGCTACGATTTCACCGCGCGAAATGCCAACGAACTCTCAGTGCTGAAGGATGAAATCCTGGAGGTATGTGAATGTGCTCAGGAAAACTGGGCCCTCATCCCTTTGCCAGGAACAGGGAGAGACCTCGAGATCCTGGCAGGTCCCAGCTCATTTCCCCTTGGTGTTTTCTGAGCAGTAACATGAAGTTTGGTCAGGTCTAAGCTTTACCATTGAGCTGGAGCAGGCTGGGTGAGCACTATGTCAGCTCAGCTGGAACACATCAGTCACAGGAGGAAGGAAAACAAGTCACTGTAGTATGTTCCTCATCCACCTTCTGGTTCATTATTACCACTCTGCCCTCCCAAGGAATTATTTTCTATGAAAACATCCTTTTTCATAACCTTTCTCTTATCCCAACACTGCTGGCAGCTGAGGAATGTAGGAGATGACTTGGTCTACACACCAACTAAAACAGATCTGATTTGAGACAAAGACTTCTGTTCAAAACTCAAAGATCTGTTCAAAACGTGGCTAGAATGAGGAATACAATGGGTCTTGCCAGCAAAAGTCATCCATTCTGGGAAGATTACTTAATATATTAAACAATCATTCTGGAGACAGGCTGAGAGAGCAGGGGGTGTTCAGCTTGGAGGAGAGAAGGGTCCAGGGACACCTTAGAGCAGCTCCCAGTGCCTAAAGGGGCTCCAGGAAACCTGGAGAGGGGCTTTGGACAAGGGCCTGTAGGGACAGGCCAAGGGGAATGGCTTTAACCTGCCAGAGGGGAGATTGAGATGAGCTCTGAGGCAGAAGCTCTTCCCTGTGAGGGTGCTGAGGCGCTGGCACAGGGTGCCCAGAGAAGCTGTGGCTGCCCCATCCCTGGCAGTGTTCAAGGCCAGGTTGGACACAGGGGCTTGGAGCACTCTGCTCTAGTGGAAGGTGTCCCTGCCCGGGGCAGGGGGTTGGAGCTGGAGGAGCTTTAAGGTCCCTTCCAACCCAAACCAGTCTGGGATTCTATAAACAATGAGTTCTTGAGCCCCCTGATGTGTTTCCCCCAGAGATGCTCTCCTGTTTATCATTAGGGTAAGTTCTGATGCTTTTCAGGAAAGGCTTCAATCCTGAACTACAAATGAGAGCAACATCCATTTGCCAGGTCCTGGCCTCAGTGATGTTGTTCTGCCAACTTCACGTTACTGTGTGCTTTATTCCCACTTTATGCTTTTAAGTATGCAGGAATCTGATGTCCTCACTAACCACTTTACCTTTCCCTCTCTCCCAGGTGTTGGAGGACAATAAGCAGTGGTGGAAGCTGCTCAACCGGAGCGGGCAGGCTGGATACGTCCCTTACAACATCCTGGATGTGGTGAAACTGGAAGAGCTCGAACAGGTCTGTGCTCAGGTGATGTTTAACTGGTACCCAGCTGCAGAACACAACCAGCCTCCGAGATAACCTTGTAATTAAAGCTCCCTGGAGTTCCTAGCATGCTGTGCACAGGTTGGGGTGAACTCACAAGTAGATGAACCAGGATGCTGGAGATTCCCAAGTCTCCTATGATAAAGCTCTCACATTTTGCCACCATTACCTTCCCAAACCAGGCCTTTCCTTCCCACCCATGCAGTAGCCTCATGCTTTCCTCCCATTCCAAGATGCCAAGCATGTTACCTGCTGCCACCAGTGCCTGGCAGACAGGGTCATGGGGCAGAGGAAGGCTGAGCTCCTCCTACAGGAGCAGCCTGCTATGAATGAGACCCTGGCTCAAAGAGACACCCACCCCAAGCCTACAACAGATGTTTCACACTGGGGTGTCACCAAAGAGCTTCTGGCTGCAGTGGCTTCTAAGAGTTCCACTTTTGGCCAGTGCCTTCCTCCTCAGCTTATAAATTACCCCCTCCCCTGCTGTGGAACCCTGCTGGTTTTAAGGCTGAGGTGTGAACAGGATGATAGAACTAATGCAGACATAAAAGCTAATTTTGCCATGAAAATGCTGAGATTTTTATTAGGGCTTGAATTAAAGAAAGACAGACAATTCCCTCGTCCAGCTCAGTTTAGCAGCAGGAACAAGTTACTGGAGTGGAGGCAGATGAAAATACCATCCATATGAGTATTAAGTGAATATTGCTCTCAAGCACCTTGCATTGCAAAAATGAGCTGGAGAACATCAAATGCCCTAAGGAAACATGGAATTGCTTCCCCCCTTTGGCATTTCCCAGCTTGGGCAAAGCATAAGGTGCCCCAGCAGGCCTGTGAGTAAAGCTCTGTTAGTTCAGTCAAAACATCAAGAAACTCTTTCCACACTGTTCCAGGCACTTGGCAGTGGTGCCACTTCACATCAGTCACCAGAGCAGGGATGCTTTAGCTTCAGATGGATTTCTGTTTTGTTTCATATAAAGAACCTTTTGCTTCCCATGCTCTCTATCCCTGAGGAAGGCCTGTGAGCAGTGATTTCTGTACAGCAAAAGGCTAAAGGGCTGAGTCACATGTGTGAGCACAGCCATCCACAGCATAGCAAGCAAGCAGAGAACAGTGTGACAAGTGTGACTTGTTTTCTGGGGGTGCAAATGCCTTCTCACAGCCTCCAGCCTTTGGTTTGGGTTCTCCTTGCTCCTATGAGACCCCAGGAATGAACTTCTTCCATGCAGCTCCACCTGAGCCCCACCAGCCTCAGCTGAGTGGCCCCAGATCAGCACAGGGATACCACAGTGATTTATCCCTCTATTTGCTGTTGTGGGTGGGAGGCAACAAGTTTAAGAATATGAAAAATGGCCACAAAAGATCTTAAACGTTCTTTTTTCATTTCTTATCACCCAGACCAACCAGAGGTACAAAGGAGACCCAAGCCCCAGGGGATATGGGCCATCCAGCCCAACTCACAAGCTGCCTGCCAGCTACGCTGGGGATAAGTGGGGAAGTGAAATGTTATCGCGCAACTCTCCCCAGGACGCCAAAGAACGTATGTAACAGCTTCAGACTGAAACAGGGGGGTTAGAGTGGACATAAGGCAGAAGTTGTTCCCTGTGAGGGTGCTGAGGCGCTGGCACAGGGTGCCCAGAGAAGCTGTGGCTGCCCCATCCCTGGCAGTGTTCAAGGCCAGGTTGGACACAGGGGCTTGGAGCAACCTGCTCTAGCAGAAGGTGTCCCTGCCCATGGCAGGGAGTTGGAACTGGATGAGCTTTAAGGGCCCTTCCAACACAAACCAGTCTGGGATACTGTGTGTCCCTCACCACACTCTTGGTGTTGGACACCTTTTACACCTCATACAGCAGCCTCAGGCAGCCACAGAACGTGGCACCACGTCTTTGTATTTTGGGACTTATTGAAAACTAGTACATGGGGGTTTTGCTCACTCTCTGTTCCAGTATTTCTTCTTTGTTCGCTTTTGCCATAGTGGCCTGTCCACTATTTTTGGTTGCTCTGTGTGTGTAACCAGACCTGCCCAAGTGTGTTCCCTCTCTCATAAGGCTCTGCACAAGGAATGCTTGCAGCTTTTAGTGATACGCACTAGGCCAGGAGGGGTTTTGGAGGACATTCCAGGTAGTACAACAGCCAACAGCCCTGAGGAGCTCACTGACTCCTCACAGACACTCAGGCAGCCTGGGGCAAGCAGGGTAAAAACTGATCACTTTCACCCTTACCCAGCTTGGCCTTCCTCTTCCTCCGACCAAGGAGACTTGCCTTGCCCAGCAAAACATTTCAGTGTGGCTGAACAACCACACATATCCAGGTCATCCCTTTCTCTGGATTCCTCTGCTCCTGTCTCCTGCCACACACAGCACCCGCCTGGCCTGTTCCTTCATGTGGTTCCAGTGAATCCCAGGCAGCAGATCTGCCACATACCAGATGCACATCACTCCCTCACCCTGCGCGTGATGTGTGGTCACAGAGCATGAGGAAACCAGGAGCCCTGCTCCACTCACCCCATCACCCCCTCCCTACACCCATAGCAATCTGTCTCCCCAAGGCCACAACCAGGGTTCATCCCTGGTTCAGCTAGTGTGGACTCTTGGAAGCTGAAGCATTTTGGGAGGATGGAAAGCCCCGTAACATGAGCATCACAGACACGTACCTATTAATAACACCGAGTTATTCTCCACAGTCTTTAGGAGTTCCATGGAAAAAGTGACACTGGATGAATGTGCTGCTCACTTCCAGCTCATGCTTCCTGCTGCTTCTGTTTAGCTGCACAGCAAAAGCTGGAGCTCTGAGGAATGGGATCAGTGAATTCCTTATTACAAGTAGCAGAGGACTGAAAAGTAGAAGCAGCAGGGCTCAAACCCAATTGTAGGTACTCGCAGAATTGGCCTTCCACAACAGGCAACAGTGAAGGGCAACAGGAAGAAAATAAATGGCTACACAGGGGCAGGGAAAATGGGAACCTCATTCCCAGAAGCAGCTCATGGGGCCTCCCTGACCTCTGCTGTCTCAAGAGACTTTTCCCCTTCCTGCTGCTAAGTTTGCAGGGCAATTTCCTTATCTCAGTAGCCTGAAGGGAACAAAGTAAC
Organism: Strigops habroptila; assembly: GCF_004027225.2. Taxonomy (NCBI): domain Eukaryota; kingdom Metazoa; phylum Chordata; class Aves; order Psittaciformes; family Psittacidae; genus Strigops; species Strigops habroptila. The sequence goes on from NC_046358.1 coordinate 1,178,449, forward strand.
ACAAAGAGGAAGATGACAAACTAAAGCAAAACCACAACAGCAACACCAGGCATCAGGGAAAGGGACCCTTGTCCCTTGTCACCACTTGACAGCACCAGTGGGAGCAAAGACACCATCAGATCAGGTTTACAACCTTGAGCAAACCTGTGCTGGTTGGTGTGGTGGGTTTATGTTCTGTGAACGAAGTGATGGACAGGATGGGTTAGCAACAGGAGAAACAAGGTCCGCCCCAATATAAATCTGCATATATATAAAATATACAATTATATATACAAAATAAACGATTTATATATATATAAAATATACAAGAAACCTGGAGAGGGGCTTTGGACAAGGGCCTGTGGCGACAGGCCAAGGGGAATGGCTTTAACCTGCCAGAGGGGAGATTGAGATGAGCTCTTAGGCAGAAGCTCTTCCCTGTGAGGGTGCTGAGGCGCTGGCACAGGGTGCCCAGAGAAGCTGTGGCTGCCCCATCCCTGGCAGTGTTCAAGGCCAGGTTGGACACAGGGGCTTGGAGCAACCTGCTCTAGTGGAAGGTGTCCCTGCCCGTGGCAGGGGGTTGGGACTGGAGGAGCTTTAAGCTCCCTTCCCACATGAACCATTCCTTGATTCTGTGATCTGCAGTCTGGATCTTTACGTCTTCCTGTGTTTAACTCAAAACTGCAGAAATGTAAATTTCTCCCAAAAAGAAAGTGAGGTTCAAAAGCTGAAGGAAGTTGAGAGAGTTGACTTGGGAGGAAAGGGCAGATTCCCATGGGATGCTCTCACAGCCTGCCAACCTCCAAAGCTGTGGTGGGCTCCTGATGGAAGTTTGAAGGTCAGAATGTCATTGCTCAACCTATTGATCTAACAAAGCACTTAAGCCTGTTCTTTAGAACTTAAATACAAGAGTAAGCACTTTCCTTTGGTGTATCTACAGAGTTAATAAAAATGCTGAGCCACATTCTGCTCTTTCCTCACAGTGTCCCCACAAACACATTCATTTCATAGGATTTGTGACTGAACACTTGGATTTCCTTCCCTTTACCTGTGCCTTGTTTCCCCAGAACTTATTCATCAAATGGATGAGCTGAACGATGAGCTGCTAAAGAAGATCACAAACAACAAGATTCAGCCTCCCCATCGGAATTTCAAAGTGGAAAAGCCTCAGCAGGTTTTTGTGCCCCTCACCTTCGAGTCCAGCACTGAAGAAGTCAAAGCTTGGCTGGAGGCAAAGTCATTCAGCAAAGAGTAAGATCTGGTTTACTGCTCTATGAAATGCTGATCCTTCATGTAGAAAGGAGTGGGGGAGGCAGCTTGCAACATTTCAGCTGGATTAGAAGTCACTCATATTTACTTACAGAGTCTGTGTTGCAAATTAGATTTCCATCATATTAAATCCAGGCTATATTTAATATAACATATTAAATTCAGAGCACAAACTTACTCCCTTTCTTCCTTCTACGCTATCAAGTAAACCTTGTCTTGCAGTGCAGCAAAAGACCTAATGTGTAGCTAAATAAAGGTCTTGCTTATTCACACTACTCACAGCCCAGCACTGCACAACATCTTAGTGTTTGTCTGGTCCCAGTTTTCCAGTTCAAAGTGCTGAGCTTTGAGAGAAATAACTGATGAAGTAACTAAGCACATGGCCTGAAATGCCAGTTCCAGGTGACTGCCTGTCTCTGGAGAAGCTGGTCTAGTGGAAGATGTCCCTGCCTGTGGCACAGGGTTGGAACTGGATGAACTTTAAGGTCCTTTCCAACCCAAACCAGTCTGGGATTCTCAGCTGTCCTAAAAAGGAAAAGCCAGACCCTCAGCTGGGACCAACAAATCCTCCAGCCACCAGCACAGGACCAAAAAGCCGTGCATGGTCAAGGGTTAGGAGCTACAACCCACACTCTGCACAGGGAGCCAAGAGGAGCTCCAGGATTGCTCCTGAAACACAATGTAGCTGGAGTGGAACCACTGCAATACCCGTAGGGCTGGGTACACAGTGGGTGCCAGGGTGACACGTGGCTTCACCCACTGCAATACCCATGGGGCTGGGTACATAGTGGGTGCCAGGGTGACACGTGGCTTCACCCACTCCTCATGTCTTGCCATCCCTGCCAAGAGCTTGGGTTACCCAGCAGCTGCCACCCTGGGGCCTTGTGTGTGATATACTCGTGGTGTAGGAGCTGCGCATCACCTGCTCCAAGCCCTTTGATCTCTGACTCCTTGCCTTTGGCAAGAGGCCGTGTGTGATACAACCACCATCTCACTTTGTGTCTTCCCAGGACAGTGGAACACCTTGGGATCCTCACTGGAGCTCAGCTCTTCTCCCTCAACAGAGAGGAGCTGAAGAAAGTGTGTGGTGATGAAGGCAACAGAGTCTACAGTAAAATCACTGTGGAGAAAAACCAGCTGGAGGTAAGTAGCTTTTGGGACAACTCCTACCCGAATGGGTGCCTGTACCAGCAGTGGCAGGTACCCCATTAAACACACATTTCATGAAATACAACTTAAAAAACCTCAACAACCAACCAAAACCCACACAACCTGAGAAGTCTTTTAAGCCAAAAAGCCCCAGATCTATAAGGCAGATCACCCTGTTTCCACTGACCTGTCCTCTCTGGTATCACTCACCCCTATGAAATCAGCTCTACTTTTCCAGCATTAAATACTATAATTTAACTACAGCTTGAAGTTCAATTCAACCTTCCTGTTTTTTTCCATTCCAGAAGAGCAGAGGGGAGTCCGAGCTGCAGGAGATCATGAAGCGTCGCCAGGAAAGGATTGATTCTGCTAATTAAACTCTCTCTGCTTTAGTTGAGCTCTTAGTCATAGTAGTGCAGGAAAAGGGAATGACAGCAACGACCCCTGCTCCAGGTGAGGGACAGCAGTGCTGCACTTAGTGTGCCACTGCCATCAAAGTGACACTTTCATGAACACTGGTGAGAAGGGTAGACAATAAGACCATGTTCCACTGGGAAAGGTGTTTTAATATTGCATGGAGTATTTTTTTTTTATATAACTATATATTTTATACTGAATTTTATGTGCATGCAACAGAGCAGATGAGAATTCACACACGTGGCAGGATGTATGACAATGGCTGGATTTGAGCTAAAAACACCCCACAAAGCTTCTCTGGGAGGGCTGTCCCTGCTCCCACCCCCCTGGCCAGCATGGCTTGGGAAGAGCAGGCATGGTACACACAGGGAATGAGCCAGCCTGAATGTTTAGTCTGGACCATAGAAGTAAGTCTTTTCCTCCTCACTTTGCATTTCCTTCTCCATGGCAGAGAGCCCCTGCCAAGCCTCTGTGAGAACTCACTGTCCTCCTTCTGTCCCCCCATGTTCCCTCGTTGGATGAATTGCAGCACTCAGGATCAAAGACTGGCTGCTTCCTTCCTGCACCAGTTAGTACTGCCTTCAAACAGTGGCAATGGGCTTTCATTGCACAATGAGCAGGATCCAAGTGATTTGAATCTGCAAATAGGTGAGCTCAGGCTCAGCAGCAGGAAGACATTAGAATTTCTTCCTAATGTCTCATCTCAATCTCACTGCTTTCAGCTTAAAGCCATTCCCCCTTGTCCCGTCCCTACAGCCCCTTGTAAAATGTCCCTCCCCAGGGCCTGTAGGGACAGGACAAGGGGAATGGCTTTAACCTGCCAGAGGGGAGATTGAGATGAGCTCTTCAGCAGAAGCTCTTCCCTGTAAGGGTGCTGAGGCGCTGGCACAGGGTGCTCAGAGAAGCTGTGGCTGCCCCATCCCTGGCAGTGTTCAAGGCCAGGTTGGACACAGGGGCTTGGAGCAACCTGCTCTAGTGGAAGGTGTCCCTGCCTGTGGCAGGGGTTGGAGCTGGAGGAGCTTTAAGCTCCCTTCCAACACAAACCATCCTATGAATCTATGACCATCCTCGCCTGCACATACGCCAGGGCTCAGGGCAGCCGTGCAGCCCATCACCTTGGCACTGATCCTGTACCACAGAGCTGCAGCACTGCCAAAGCCAGGCCTGAGACAAGCTGAAGAGAAGCCCTTGCTATTTGCTCCCAACCTCATCCCCACCTTCATGTTTTCATTGCAAAGAGCAATCTGAAATGCTTCCTAAATATGTAAGAAACAGAAGCACTCTTGGAAAGGGTTTTAATACAGAGTAAATGGTCACAAGACAAAAAAACCCACCTAATTTAACAGAGGCTGTTGTTCTTTGCTTCCTGTTTTTCTTAATAACATTATGTGCATATGCACATGTATCTAGTGAAACCCCCCCAATTCTTATAATCTAAAGTAGGTATAAGGAAAAAATCCCTTTCCCTAGAGACATAACTAAGGGATTATGCACCAATAATTTAATCAAAGCTTTAAAACCTCAAGCAAGCACCTATCAGATTTCCTATCCACAGCCAGTTTGGCACAGGCTGTATTTAGATTTGGATTTTACTTCCAGACCAACTTGGCAGGGATGCAGCAAAGCAAACACATCTACAGGAGCCGCTCACAGACCATGAACACTTTGTCTTCTCCTTCATTCACACACCTTAACTTTGGCTGAATGGGAATTCAGCTCCAGGCTCCACAAAGCCTCCCATGTGCTTTCCTTTACCTGCTGTCAGTGGTCCCACCTCCTTTAAAGCTTAAGCACATGCCTAAGTCTTTGCACATTTAAGGGAAAGAGCCATGCTGCTGTGAAGCAGGGACCGGGCAACATGTGTCTAAATCTGACAACGCTGATGCACATCTCAATTTTGGTTTTGTTCTTCCAGAAATCATATATTTTCCTCATCTTGAATTAGAACATGGTTAGCACCAGCAGCAGGAGGGTGCAGGTAGGGAACTCAGAGGGGAGGAGCATGGTTTATAGTCACTGGCTTACTGCAGCAGCTGGAATTGAGAAAGGGCACTCACCTTGTCAGGGAGGGATGAAGAGGCCAATCCTCCTGAGCAGCCCTGGCTCTGGGTTGGGGTGAAGATGGGAAGCAGATGTTGAAGCACAGGAGGCTGGATCATTTCTAAAATGAAAACAAAACCATATGGTGAGGTAGGGAACACAACACTGGTCTTGGCTTTGGGTATAAAGGAAGGGAAATCACACAGAATTAGTATTACTTGGGATTACAATAGAGGTGGAAAGCTGGGAGCCACAGGGGCATTTCATAACATAAATGTATCAGTAGACTTTATGCAGAAGTCACTTTTGAAATCTCCATATGACTAAGCTGTGCATCTGTTATATTTGTACTGCCTGCAGATAAAGCTATAATGTACATTAAAATGTAATTGAACGAAGGATAAAATGATATAACCATGCACTGTATAAGATTTATTAAAATAGTTAAGTTATACTTATAACTCTGGCTCTGTGTCTTTCACTTGGATATAAAACACAAAGGCAGTTGTTAAGGGCTGGCTTTTCATAGAATCATAGAACAAGAGAGTGGTTTGGGTTGAAGGGAGTTTAAAGCTCATCGAGTCCCAGTGCCCTGCCACGGGCAGGGACACCTTCCACTAGAGCAGGTTGCTCCAAGCCCCTGTGTCCAACCTGGCCTTGAACACTGCCAGGGATGGGGCAGCCACAGCTTCTCTGGGCACCCTGTGCCAGCGCCTCAGCACCCTCACAGGGAAGAGCTTCTGCTTAAGAGCTCATCTCAGTCTCGCCTCTGGCAGGTTAAAGTAATGTAACAACTTGTCTCTGTGAGACTGAGATACCCATGGGAGTATCTGAAACTGTTTCCTTTTGTGTCTGGGGGAGTGTCATTCACAAGGAAGGATGTTACAGCCGTGATAACCATTGCTGTCTAAAACCAGGGGAAGGTGAAAATCACACATATGACAGCAATCAAGTGCTGGGAAAGCCAAAACATCCCCTTGCTCATCATCTTGAAGAACAGATTTCACAGAGCTCTGGAACATGCAACTGAGCCAACACACACAGATAGTGCCCAAGGCTACATTTTGCACTGGCAAGCTAAAAATGGGCAATGCCAGCTGATCCAGGGCCGAGAACAAAGCAAAGGGAAGGGATATACAAAGGAGCCTCTCTTATCCCTTGGCAAAGGACTCTGGAGACAATGAGAACACGCTTCCTACATAGTGACAGGATTCAAACAGGCCTTAAACCCAACGCCTCTTTCCATTATCCTCTCTTTGGTTAGAACAAAGCACCAGAAGGTTGTACAAAAGCATATTCTTGTATATCAGGAAGGGAAATTACCATGGCAGCTTCCACAGTTGAAAACAATACAAGAGAAAATGAGGGGAACAGCATGATCCAAAGAGCCTCTGTTTAAAGCCCAAGTGCCAGATTCTGCTACATTTCCAGCCAAGTCCCATCCTCTGTTTTGGAATCACAACCCTGTTAACAGCATTGCCTTCTTTTACATGAAGCTTAGGTGGATAAACAGCCCTATGTGCCCAAGGATGTGTGCCTTGCCGGCTTGGGGGCTCTCCACACGGCAGAGCAGGCTGGGGCCCTGGCTCACAAGCCGTTTTCAAGCCCTGCCGAGGGAGGAAACGCACCGCTGAGCTCGTGCAGCGGGTTAACCCAGGCGTGGCTCGGGTCTCTCCTCACGGCTGCTAAACGGGGCCGACGCCTCAGGCACCGTCCCGCCGCCATCTTGTGTCCCCAGCGGAGCGCTGCCCTGCAGCAGCCGCGCGGGTTCCAGAGGGACGGGTGTCTGAGGGGCGGTTTAGGCGGCTCGCCCGCCGGTGAGGAGGCCCCACAGGGGTTCACAGGGGCAGGAGGGTCGCTCGCCCCAGCCCGCCCGGGCAGCGGCCCCGATCACCGGCCGCCCTCACGGCGCGGCGCGCAATGGCGAGCGGGAGCAGCCGCATCCCCCGTCACCAAGGTGACCACCCGCCCTCACGAACCGCCCAATCAGCGACTTCCTTCCTCGCCTCTGCTCTGCTCCGGCTCCTCCCAGCCTCGTCCGTCTTACCTCCGCGCTCCTGATTGGCTCGCTGCCTCCCTCCTGGGATGGGATTGGCTGCGGGCGGCGGGTGTCGGGAGCGAGCGAGCGGCGGGTGCGCGCACAGGCCGGCTCCCCTTCGGGTTCCTTATAGACAGCGCGATCCCTCCCGACACACACCCCGCGGACCATGTCGGTGTCCCCCGTGAAGCGGCAGAAGATGGAGTCGGTGCTGGACCAGCTCAAGCACCACACCACGGTGGTGGCGGACACCGGGGATTTCAACGGTGAGAGGCGGCGGGAGGTGTGGGGGGGACGCCTGTCAGAGCTTTCCTTCCCCCCCTGCCCCGTGGAGAGTGGGCGCGCCCGGCCCAAGGGGCGAGCGGCCAATGGGGAGCGAACCACCCTGGGGCGGGGGGGGGGACCGACGTTGCGAAAGGCGCCGTTACCTAACGCGGGGCGGGGGGGGCAAGGCGCGGCTTTGAGTGGTTTTAATTCCACATCACGGAGCTTTCCCGGTTCGTGGGACCTGCAGAATCCTTCCCCTGGGAACGTCCTGGGTCCTGCCGTGCGCTCCCGGAGCCCCGCGGTAATCTGCTGCTATGCTAATCCCACCAGCGATGGATAAACCATCCCGAACGGCACCGGCATCGGCTCACATCGGTAAATTTAGGATTAAGAGCACACAGGGACACGTGTCACACGGTGCTGAGCATGTGTTCACGGACTGATCCTGACTCCAGGTCACATACGTCTGTTACTTGCTTGATTTCAAGTGCTACAGAGAAACTGTCACTCGCTTGTGTCAGTCTGACAGGAGAACCACTGTACCACAAAGGGTTCGGGGCGGGGATGCAGCTTTATCAACCATCGGAAGAGCTGGAAGCACTATGGGATGAAGTAACTTCAGCCTTGAGAGGTTTGTGTGCTTTGGAGTAGCAACAAACCTGGCTAAACTCTGGCTATAACCCAGCACATGCTGAAATTCATGGAGCCGTAAGATGGTTTGTGTTGGAAGGGACCTTAAAGCTCCTCCAGTTCCAACCCCCTGCCACGGGCAGGGACACCTTCCACTAGAGCAGGTTGCTCCAAGCCCCTGTGTCCAACCTGGCCTTGAACACTGCCAGGGATGGGGCACGGATTTAAAATCGCATAGATTTCAAACCTGCCTACCCTGGTTGTGAAAAACATCCTTGTGATGGCCAAGAGGGTGTTTGTCTTCAGGGATTGAAGACTTTTGTTCAAGACAGGGATTGAAGACGCCTTGAAGCAGTTTTGCACTTGATCCCTGGCTGCTTATTGTGGGTCTTTTGGACAGTCCAGACAAGGCTACAGTCAGCATCTGGAACATCCCGACATGCACATGGAGTTCAGGTCAATCACTGGTGGCACCATTGTTGCTCACCCCAGTTCCTGGTGGTGGGGAGAACTGGGCAACAGGCTTCACGAGGTCACTTTGTGCATGTTGCCAGAGACCCACAAGAGCTTTCAGATGCTGCAATGCTGGAAAGAAGTAACCAATGGTCAAAATACACTTCTCTAAAACTCTGCCTGTGCTCCAGGACTGAGTTTTGTTTTGTTGGCATCCTGCTTTATTTTAAGCCATATCCACGTGAATGAAAGTGTGTTTTGAAGGACCTGTTTGTGTGGAATGGACTCGGTCCAGGATCACAATCACTGCCCAGGAGGGAGCTATGGAAAAACAATACTTTTATGACTCAAAACATGAAGTTGCACTCTCTAACTTGGGTTTTCACCTAAAAACCCTGAGGAAAATGAGCCAGCTATGAATATTCTGTTGGTTTTCATGTTTAGCTGTGCTAACCAGGGAGCTCGGGAGCAGGAATCACTGGAGGGCCCTGCAGAGGCTCTCTCCCTGCCCTGGTTGCTGAGTCAGGCTCTGCATGCCAGGCAGCTCCGCTGTGATGAGGGCCACAGGGTCACAGCCTGCTCTAGCAAACAACGGGTGTCATTCCAAACGTGTAGTTTGAGATGCTTAAGGAAAACCAAAGGGTGAAATAACTTCTGGACAGAAGGAAGCCTGGGAGTACATGGGAGTTACAAGAACAGATGCTAAGAAATGGTTTGCAACTCTTTGAAAGCTTCAAGAGCACTAAGAGAAGTTTCTGGAGCCTGGCTGGTGAGGAGTTCTGTTCTGGTACAAATGGTTGTAGACAACCAAAAGCCCAACTGCTCAGAGGGAAGAAGGATCCCCTTGTCTTCACCTTCCCACTGTGACTCCTGGAACTTGGCTGGGCTGCTGAATACAATGTGGACTGATAGAAGTACCACTTCTCATCTGTCATTTCTACCAGTTAATTTCCTGTGGGCAGTGTCTGTAGTAGCGAGTAAACTCTGCTTTATCTCACTGTTGTAGCTCTGTTATCTTTGTTGTGGTCCTTCTAGCACAAGCTTTCAGGCAGCAGCATTTAAACATCACTGTGCACTCTTTTGCTCCATCACAAACACTACAACCCTACAGCCAAGAGGGTTTATATTCACACATATTGGAGCAAACCCCTTTGAATTGCTCAGCCTTGCTCATGGTTCTAAACAGGCTCTTTTTATTTCTCTAGCAATTGATGAGTACAAGCCCCTGGATGCCACCACAAACCCCTCTCTGATCCTAGCTGCTGCTCAGATGCCAGCTTACCAGGAACTGGTGGATGATGCTGTTGCCTATGGGAAGAAGCTTGGCGGGTAACTAAAGCGGGGTTTTTATCTCCATGGATATCTAAGACATCTTATTTATACAAATAGTCTTTAGTACTACTAGCAATGTCCTGAGGTTTTCCCCTCATGTACTCCTGGATGTATCTCCTGCCCCAAAAAGCCTTAATCCTTAAAGACAGAATTTCTTGTGCTCATTTTGGATGTGCTTTGAAGCACCAATTCACACATGGCCTTCTAGGCTGCTCAGGGAAACACTCTGGAGCGGACTGCATTATAGGAGAGAGTGTCCAAAGGTAACACTGCTGGTGGTGCAGGGAAGGTGCAACATAAACACGGAGCAGAGAAGTGGCTGTTCGAACTCTGGAACTTAATGTTAAATGGGCTGTGAAATTAGATCTTCAAATCCATGGCAAGGCATGAATGCACATTTGCTTTTCCTCCCCCTCATAGAAATGCTTTTGCTCTCTGTGCTTTCCAGGTCAGAAGAGGAACAGATCAAAAATGCTTGTGACAAACTTTTTGTACTCTTTGGAGCTGAAATACTGAAGCGGATACCTGGGCGTGTGTCCACAGAGGTGGATGCAAGGTTGGCTCTTTTTCCTCTGGGTTACCCTGGAGATTTGTACAGGCAAAAAGAGACATGATGTGAGTTGGAGAAAGATGTTCTTGACTAGAGAGCTCGCTGTTTGAGACTAGCAAGAGTTTATGTTGTTAGTATTTAGTTAGAACATGGATTTCCTGCTTGGTTCTGTGATCAAATTATATGAAAACAAGAAATGCTGAGCTTGGATTTCTGTCATCTTCCCCTTGTTTCTTAAGCAAGGGAAGCCTCATGCTTCCAGTACACTTATTCTCTTCTGTGTGATAATGTCTTCTCAGTTTAACAAGAGATCTGTTTGAACAGTTTCTTTCAAGACTCATGTAGGATTTATCTGTTAACTACTCACTGCCAAGTCACTTCTAATGCTCAGCTCCTGCATTCATTGGGATAAACTGGAGGAAACCTATAACTTTCTCAAGGAAAGCCATCTGGAGCTCTGGATCCTCTGAATCAAAGAGCAGTGGTGCTGTAAAACACCTTCTTGATGGGCTCAGGAAGCACCTCTGAGAACAGAAACATACTATTGGCATATAAATGATAAGACAATGTTTTTCAGTGGGGTTTGGGGGGAGAGCATTTAAAAGTCAGTTTTAAGCAGTCCTGCTCTTGTTCCAAAGGTTGTCCTTTGATAAGGAAGGAATGATTCAAAGGGCCAGGCGCCTCATTGACCTTTATAAGGAAGCAGGGATTGGTAAAGATCGGATTCTCATCAAGCTCTCCTCAACGTGGGAAGGAATCCAGGCTGGCAAGTAAGTACTGTACCTTATGTGCTGATTCATTGCATGCTTCTGCCTGCTCATAGGCACCTGCCAAACACATTCCACGCTTCAACTAAGGAATGTTTTGAAAGCATTGCACCAGGAAGTCTGTCACTAGGGTACAGTGAGCAAGGAAGGTGCTGTGCTACAGCTTTGTGTTGAAAGAGGAAAAGTTTGGTCATACAAAAGCCAGGCCACAAGTAAGAGTTTCCTGAAAAGTCATGCAAAGGAGCCTGCATTTGCTTTGAGAAACAGCATTAATAAAGCAGAGTCTGGCAGCACAAAACACTTGCTGTTAGCTTAAAACTTTAAAGCTTCTCAACTGTACCACATTCCTAACTTAATTCAAGAAACACAATAGTTTAACCTACTATTTAGTAGAAAAGATATCGAGTAGGTGAGCAAACTGCTGTTTCAACCCTCTGTCTGCAGGGTTCTGGAAGCAGAGCATGGGATTCACTGCAACATGACCTTGCTGTTCTCCTTTGCTCAGGCAGTTGCCTGTGCTGAAGCTGGAGTTACTCTGATCTCCCCGTTTGTAGGACGTATCTTGGATTGGTATGTTGCAAATGGAGACAAGAAAAGCTATGAGCCTTCAGAGGATCCAGGTGAGCTTTTAACATTATTAAATATACCATAGCTACTCATCAAACTGCAGCTGACTCATAAATCCCCTGGGGGTTTGAGCATGTTCTAAATAATCATCTGTACATCGCAGAGTGGTTTGCGTTGGAAGACATCTTAAAGCTCCTCCAATCCTGCCCTCCTGCCACGGGCAGGGACACCTTCCACTAGAGCAGGTTGCTCCAAGCCCCTGTGTCCAACCTGGCCTTGAACACTGCCAGGGATGGGGCAGCCACAGCTTCTCTGGGCACCCTGTGCCAGCGCCTCAGCACCCTCACAGGGAAGAGCTTCTGCCTCAGAGCTCATCTCAGTCTCCCCTCTGGCAGGTTAAAGCCATTCCCCTTGGCCTGTCCCTACAGGCCCTTGTCCAAAGCCCCTCTCCAGGTTTCCTGGAGCCCCTTTAGGCACTGGAGCTGCTCTAAGGTCTCCCCTTCAGGAGCCTTCTCTTCTCCAGGCTGCCCCAGCCCAGCTCTCTCAGCCTGGCTCCAGAGCAGAGCTGCTCCAGCCCTTGCAGCATCTTCATGCCCTCCTCTGTATTTGCTCAAGTAGGTCCAAATCGCTCTTCTTGTACCATCCTGAAAGTTGCTGATTTCTCCCTTTTAGGAGTGAAGAGTGTCACCAAGATCTACAACTACTACAAGAAGTTTGGCTACAAAACCATCGTGATGGGTGCTTCGTTTCGAAACACTGGCGAAATAAAAGCCCTGACAGGCTGTGACTATCTCACTATTTCACCCAAGCTTTTGGCAGAGCTCAGCAAAGAGTATGTCAAGTTAACTCCCACACTCAGTGTAAAAGAGGGTAAGTCTGCTGCTGGGAACATGGGCTTACTCAGGCTCCCTTTCTTATTGAGTGTTGAGTGTGTTGTTCCCCTCAGCTCTGTGGTTCTTGCTCTAAGGGTAAGTCCTGGCCCCTCTCTAAAGCACAGTAGCCTCATTACATACATTACAGCTGCTGCTGCCACACAGTTACTTCTTTAGGGTCTTAGGTTCTGCTGAGTACACTGACTGGAATTAGGATGGGGTCTGAGTGTGCTCAAACACTGTGCGACTTCTTCTGAGAGTGCAGAGAGCAGGAGGAAGTTTATACATTATATACTTGGGATGAGATTCTACCATTAGCAAAGATGCCAAACCTGGTTTAATCTTAATATTGCATCAGTGATGGAATCAGCTCTAAACATGTCAAAAGGTGTGCCTGCCCTCCAGAAACTCAAATGAATTGCATGCAAGACTTCATGATACTGTGCCACAATGGTTTTGAATGCACGTTCCCACTGCACTACTCTTCCCTTTAAAACACTACATCTCAGGAGAGATTTGTGCACGGTGTAGCCATGGGTTGCTGGGTACAGGACAGAGCTGGCCTGGAGGAGTGTTATCAATTGAGCTTTTGTTAAGGACTTGCCAAATAATCAAAGACCCAATTGTTCACAGCATATTTGCTCACAATGTCTCACTGCAGTAGGACTGTTGCATAATTCTTTGTAATAGGTCTGAGAGTACCATTTGGAAGCAGATACAAGACAGTGGCATGCACATAAACATTGTGTTTTAAGAGAAACTGATCATCTAGGTTACCTTCTGTTCCTGTCCCAAATCCAGATCAGGGCACTTTGAATCCTGCATCCCAGAATGTCCTCCTATAGCAAGTCATGTTGGAAATTGGAATGATGCAACAGCTGGAGTTGGTTCCTTCCTAAATCATTTCTGGTTTAGGAAGCTGGTGGTATTTGATGATAATCTGATGGTTTTGTCTCTCATTTCTTTTTGCACAGCTCAGGCATGTGAGCTCGAGGAGCTCCACCTGGATGAGAAGGCGTTCCGCTGGCACCACAACGAAGACCAAATGGCTGTGGAGAAACTATCCGATGGGATCAGAAAATTTGCTGCAGATGCAATTAAGCTGGAGAGGATGTTAAAGGTAGATGTTATATCACAATCCCAGAGTGGTTTGGGTTGGAAGGGACCTTAAAGCTCATCCAGTTCCAACCCCCTGCCACGGGCAGGGACACCTTCCACTAGAGCAGGTTGCTCCAAGCCCCTGTGTCCAACCTGGCCTTGAACACTGCCAGGGATGGGGCAGCCACAGCTTCTCTGGGCACCCTGTGCCAGCGCCTCAGCACCCTCACAGGGAAGAGCTTCTGCCTCAGAGCTCATCTCAATCTCCCCTCTGGCAGCTTAAAGCCATTCCCCTTGTCCCATCCCTACAGGCCCACCACTCACGCTGCCACTTCTCACGTTCCTAACATGCAGCTCCCTGTGGTATGGCCAAGGATTAGGAACCCATGAGCAAGTCTGGTCAGGCTTCTATGCAGGTGGTACACATTATGTAGGACAGGCAGCTTGCAAACTGGACACCTAAATGAAGTGAACTTGGTAAAACCTTCCTGCATCTGAAGAAAGAATTCATGCAGATGTCTACAGCCACACCAGGTGCTTGAGGCCCAAGGCAGTGTTTAGACTGGCAGCTGATCAAGCTAACACTGCTGTCAGTGTGAAAAGTCCTTGAAGTCTAATTTGAAACTCTTTAGCTGTCAGCAGTGGTAAGAGACATGTAAATAATTTCCAGATAGTGAGCTGGAAGTAAATCATGTCTGTACTTGGCACTATGAGGCACCACAAACAGATCAGAGTAGAGCCAGGCCACGTGAAAATCCTGTGGCAGCTCATGGAGAGTCTTTCAAAGGGCATTTACTGAACTGTGTGTTTTGGGGGGAAAAAGTACACACCAAGTGTACCTGACCTAGGTACTTAGAATCATAGAATGGCTTGGGTTGGAAAGGACCTTAAGATCATCCAGTTCCAACCCCCTGCCACGGGCAGGGACACCTTCCACTAGAGCAGGTTGCTCCAAGCCCCTGTGTCCAACCTGGCCTTGAACACTGCCAGGGATGGGGCAGCCACAGCTTCTCTGGGCACCCTGTGCCAGCGCCTCAGCACCCTCACAGGGAAGAGCTTCTTCCTTATATCTAACCTGAACTTCCCCTGTTTCAGTTTGAACCCATCACCCCTTGTCCTATCGCTCCAGTCCCTGATGCAGAGTCCCCCTCCTGCATCCTTGTAGCCCCCTTCAGACACTGGAAGCTGCTCCGAGGCCTCCACAACTTGCTGTTGCTGACTGACAGCTACTTCACAGTGAACTGCTTTGCTAAAGCTCAGCTCCCAGACTCTGACTCAGCTTCTGGTGTTTTACTTCTCTCTTTCTAGGAGCGAATGTTCAGCGCTGAAAATGGGAAGTAGGAAAATGAGGATGTTCCTGAGGGTTGGATGAGTGGCTCACCCGAGGGTAAATGGATGTACAAATGTCTTACCTGTACAAGTCTCATGCTGTGTATGGATAGATTTCTGTATCATGCTTTTTTATCAATTTGCAAAGGGATAAATAGAATTTCCAATTTTGGTGGCACTTTTGTCAATACATGCAAAGTAACACAGCCTGTCCTTGTCCCATGGTGATTTCACTGCTACAGGACACACCTGACACAGGATTTTACGCTTTTCTACACTTATTTAGTATCAAATTCCTAATTAAGTCTACAGCCTTAACACATTAAGAAGCAGTTTTGTCTTTCACACTGTTTTACTGTGGCTAAAGAGAAGACAGAGGTTTCAAAAGCCCTCCTCGGTACTAAACCCTCACGTACTCTTATGAGATACACATATATATTGCACACACAGGTATATATACACCCCTCCCATGGCAGGGGGTTGGAACTGGATGATCTTAAGGTCCTTTCCAACCCAAACCATTCTATGATTCTATATATAAACACTCTACCAACTAGGCTCCAGTCCCTTCCTTTCCCCTTTCTGCAGCCAAGCTGGCAGCAGTAGTGACTTGCTGGTTGGCAAACCTGGTACATCCCATCATAATGAGTATTTCAATGCTTTTAGCATGGGGGAAAAGCTGCATCATAAGGAATTTTTAGGAATTTGGTCCAATGTAGTTGTTTACCACTTGTCCAAGAGCCCAAACCAAGGTAACAGCAAGAAGAGAGAGTTGACTGAAGCTGAAAATGCCACTAAGATTACAACACAAGCACAAGCTACACGTACCCTGATGTTAGTAAAGAGTCTGCTTTCAAAAGTAAGGAACTAAATCTCTCAGTTAATAAAGCACTTGACAGTTGGTTAATCTGAGCTGACAGAGTGAACATGTGGCTACAGCTCAAGATGATCTGTTAAGAGCTTTCTATATTGTCTTTGGGGGAGTTACTGCTTTTCTTTACGCAACAGTCATGGAATTGCTGCCAACTGCTCCACAAATGAGGTGGTTTTGTGATTTGTGGGTTGCTTTGGCTTGGGTTTTTTCTATCATCCTTTCCTCACTGCCCTTAAGCTGGTGCTTTGGGAAAAGATGAAGAGCTCTGTGCAGCCTTCCTCAGGAATGACCTAATCCCAGTGCAGCTTTTACCAATTACAGGGTTTTTTATTAAGTTGGGCTGCATGTGATTAGATTTCATGCTGTATTTCATTAAGACTAATTAAATAGATCTCTTATTAGTTTATATAGGTCCAGTTCCATCAAGAGTAGACTAGAACAAGCAATAGGACAAGAGGAAATGGCCTCAAGCTGCACCAGGGGAGGTTTAGGCTGGGTATTAAGAACAATTCCTTCCCCAAAGGGTGGCTCAGGCATTGGAACAGGCTGCCCAGGGCAGTGCTGGAGTCACCATATCTGGGGGTATTTAAAAGATGTGGAGATGTCCCCCCATGACTTGCAGACATGGTTCAGTGGTGGCCTTGGCAGTGCTGGTGTAATGGTTGGACTTATCTTAAAGGTTCCTTCCAAGCTAGTTGGTTCTAAGAGGTTCCTGTTTAGGTGTAGATACTGTTCCCTGAAGCTAATCTCTTCAAAAAGGGGGAGGAAGAGGGCAGCACTGAGGCTACCACAGTTACACACACAGTATCCAGCTTGAGTAATACAAGAAAAACAAGCCAAGGAACAACTGATCACTGACAGCAGTGTGCCACAGCAGCACTATTGTCAGGACACCACCATAACGGCCTGGGAAGTGTTGTTTCAGCTGAAGTGACACCAGCTCTGTACTCACAAACCACATGCAGATCTGATAACAACTGCACCAGCCATGTCTGTGGTGCTGCACTCCCACGTCCCTGTCTACCAGAAGGAGATGAAGCCACCTCAGGGGACCGATGGAGACCCCTCTGCTCTACAGGTAAAGGTAACAGTGAGCAGCAGGCCAGGGTAGAACCCAGCTGTCTGGAGGGAGGTCACCTTTTGCCTTTCAAAGTCAAGCTGGCATTAAAAGCTTTGCCGAGGCCCCACCTCCCTGCACTGGGTCACACAGCATCGGACCTGTCACTGCAAGTCACAGCCTGCACTGGATCTGCATCACTGGAGTCATTGCAAACTGTTAACAGTATTGGCATCCTGCTGAAAGGAAAATGAACTTCAAGTACAGCCAAGGCATAAGCCAGAGAACCCCAGACTGGTTTGTGTTGGAAGAGCCCTTAAAGCTCCTCCAGTTCCAACCCCTGCCACGGGCAGGGACACCTTCCACTAGAGCAGGTTGCTCCAAGCCCCTGTGTCCAACCTGGCCTTGAACACTGCCAGGGATGGGGCAGCCACAGCTTCTCTGGGCACCCTGTGCCAACGCCTCAGCACCCTCACAGGGAAGAGCTTCTGCCTCAGAGCTCATCTCAGTCTCCCCTCTGGCAGGTTAAAGCCATTCCCCTTGGCCTGTCCCCACAGGCTCTTGTCCAAAGCCCCTCTCCAGGTTTCCTGGAGCCCCTTTAGGCACTGGAGCTGCTCTAAGGTCTCCCCTTCAGGAGCCTTCTCTTCCCCAGGTTGAACCAGCCACTGTGCTGTCAGGGTGAGGACTGTCAGAGGCCACTGGGGGCTCTGCTGCTCAAACTTGATTTCAGTATAACTGAAGGAAGTTTACAAGCTGACCTTTGGGGTTTGGGCTTGGTTTCACTTTACTGCTGGGTGTAGGGTACAGCCTGAGCTCAGATGCATTTGGATCACACAGAGCGAGCATTTGCAAAGGGGTCTCCCATGTGTCCTGTGACAGCCGCACACTCAGGGCAGCCTCCAGGCATGGTGTTATCTAAGGAAATGCAGCATTTCCAGAAAGCAGAGGGCACTCCGTGCATTCCCACCGCTCAGACACAGCCTGACACTCAGGTGTAGCTCTCTGGGACAGAGATGTGACACATGCAGCAGGCAGGTAATTCTTACAGGAGTTGTGGCACTCAATCCTACTGGAATTATCCCCTTTGGCTCACTGCTGTTGTTCAGGGCCAGCACAGAAGCACAGCCCAGTGATCCTCAGTTAAGTGTCACTACTGTGGCTGCAAGAACCTGCAAGGGAGCTCAGAACTGACAGTAGAGCACACTAAGGGAAGTGGAGAACACTGTACAAAGCCAAAAGGGCTGTTCCATCAGTAACACAGAAGGGCACTCTGCTACCCAGAATCAAAGAGCAGAGCTCATCCCACAGCATCCAAGGTGAAGAAAGCAGAAGGTTCACATTTTTTTCCATTGTTTTTTGTAAGATTATACTGTGGGAGCTGCAGGAAAAGAATCTATTTAAACATTTTAATACTGTAATGGAATCTACCATGACTCATAACCATTAACTGCAGACAGCAACAAGGACAGAGTTCAAACATCCTGTAAGGGATCCCTTGAAACAAGCAAATGCTTTGTCAAGTGTTCTAAAGAGACAACACTTCCTCTCATCAGAAGAGTTTGCCCAAGGTGTCTGACACCTCTGAGTTCAGAGGATCTAAGCTACCTTCTGCTGATGGCAGCTACAGCATCAACTATAGGAGAGCCATGGTAGCACAGAGGACTCAAAGCCCAGGCTGTGGGGATTTGGCCATTCCTCATCACCTTTCATGTCACTCAATCTCTTTTTGCCCTGTAATCATCACGCTGGTCAAACTACAAAGACCTTTTCATTATTGTTACAGGCAAAACTGAATTTAAATGTCAAGAGGATCAAAACCAAGATCACAGTTCTTGGCAAAGAAATCTTTTATGGCGGTACAATACAGGAATGTTTCTTTACAGCTGTGAGCTGTGAAGATTATCCTATGGATAAACCACCTGAGAAAGCCCCTTATCCCTTTGGATTCATCCCACAGGCATTTCCACTCCATGTATCACAGAAGCACCCTGATGCTTCCAGCAGATACACTTCAATGTCTGCCCATAAGAACAGAGGAAAACACAGAACATGCTCCCATGAATTAAGCCCAGACAGAAAATGTAACCTTCTTTGTGTGTGTGGTTCCTTAAATAAAATAAACCAGCAGCTGATGTTTCCAGGAAGAGATTTCTAAGGAAATAAGCCTGGCTGGTAACATCCATCCATAGGATTAAAGCACCAGCCACCCCAGAGCACAGCACTGAAACAATCAGGGTTTGTGTGGGTTGAAAATCTCCAGAATTTGAAGCTTTCCATGTGTTTGAGAAGCAGGTTCTGGCTTTGGGACAAAAGAGCCTGTCATGTGTTGAAAGGCCAGAGTCCTCTGTAAGCAGCTGATCACAAAGACAGTGAAACACTGAACATTTGCAAGCACCACCAACAGCTTGTCCTCCCTAGAGCTGTTCCAATTGCTATACTCAAGCCAGGTAGAGAGGAAAACCAACACATACATCACACATGCTAAATGGGTATGTCAAGAGCCAGTGTGTTTTGAGCCTACAAGAAACCTGGAGAGGGGCTTTAGACAAGGGCCTGTAGGGAGAGGCCAAGGGGAATGGCTTTAACCTGCCAGAGGGGAGACTGAGATGAGCTCTGAGGCAGAAGCTCTTCCCTGTGAGGGTGCTGAGGCGCTGGCACAGGGTGCCCAGAGAAGCTGTGGCTGCCCCATCCCTGGCAGTGTTCAAGGCCAGGTTGGACACAGGGGCTTGGAGCAACCTGCTCTAGTGGAAGGTGTCCCTGCCCATGGCAGGGGTTGGAGCTGGGTGAGCTTTAAAGTCCTTTCCAACACAAATCATTCCATGATCCTATGACTCCCAATTCCTCAGCAGTTCAAGTCAGTGTGCGGTGTAGCATTTCTAACCCATGTCACTAGATGGAGCATAAACACGTCTTGACATTCAATTTAACTTTCAGCCAAAGATTAGCACACATTGTGGTGAAGCACTAACGACACCAACTGTACCAAAAGCTAAGGCACTGATAAAGGTCAACATGTACAAGGCAACATGCAGCATCATTCCACATCTAAGCTAATTTCCCCCCTAAACCCAGCTGCTGCTATTTCACGTTCTTTTTAGATATTATTAGGTAAGGAAAGTACTAAGCAGTTTGAGCATCTGCATTCTCCTAACCACAAGAGGAGAATACACACCATTTAAAGGCATAACATTTTAAAATCAAGTGCTAAAACCCAAACCCAAGATAAACATCATTGCTCAGCTGCTTGAGATGCGATACTTCCCACTGGCCTGCTTCTGAGCTGGGCCAGGAAGGAAGCACAGCACACAGGCTGCAGAAGATAAAAACTGAGGTATTCAAATTCTTCACACAGGAAGTTTAAACTGCAAGATACCACAAAACTGTTACTCATTCTGTAATGTCACTTCCTGGTTTTAGTTGATGCAGATAACTTTAAGCAAAAGATGAAGTATCAAAAATGCCAACTGTTACATCTGAGGAACAAAATGAACACGGAACTAAAGGAGGGATGGATGCTCCAACACCCCAAGCTATAGACATGCTGTGGCCTTTGAAATCCAGACTTCAACCCTTTAAAAATAAATAGCAGTTACAGAAATAGCCCAATGTGTGGTTGAAAAGAGGTTTCCTGCTGCATGGAAAGCTTTTCCAAACTGGAGAACTAAATGAAAACTTAAAAAGTTTAACTCTATACATCTCTATAACTAAACAATATGTATCATTCCTGACTAAGTGCAATTAATCCTGTATGGATAGAGTAAAGAAGTCAAACAATAATGAGCCAAAACGATGGATACTGCCTTCATATGCTAAGCCACTGACAAGACGCCCTCCAGAATAAACAGAATGAAACCTTCCTGAATGTCTCTGGCCTGACATCAAACAGCTTCATGCAGTTTCTACTTTAATTTGATCTTCTTTTCCCACTTATACATTTATTTTCTCCAATCCTTGGCTACAATTGGTCACGCTGTACAAGAGCTTTTAAGAGCCATCATCACTAATCACAATTTGTCAGTGTCATTTCTAAAGATACCACAAATCCCCATGAGAGCTGCATTACGAAAGTCATTTTGCTTTGCTGCTAGAAGCTGGATCACATCCAGCCAGCATCCTTCTCAACCACCACATCAGAAGCTGGAAGCACACAGGTCTGCACATATCACCTTCCCATTCACTTCCTGCTGGATCCTGCAATTCTACCTCTATTTTGCAAGAGCAGCTTCAACACTGAGGACAGTTACTGAGGAGAGAGAAATGGCTGTGTGATGAGAAAGGCGGCAGATACACACAGGAACTCCTCTTTATCTGCTCCCATATGGGAAGGAGGAGGAAGTGTTACAAGAATCTAAAGGCAGAGTACTTTGTACCTCAGTGTACTTCCTGATGGCGGCACAAACAGCAGCTTCAACAGGTCCTGACTGCCACAGAATAAGGCAAAATAGTAGAGAACTGATCACAGCCTGGAGTGGTCTGAACACTGATTATTCACCCGGCAGCTTATTGATGAGCCTGGACAGAACTTCTTCATGAAGGAATGAAAACAGAACACAGGGTAGACATTAATACTCTGTTTTACAGGCAGGCAAGGGAAGGTCTGGAGATGGACAGTCACACACAAGCAGAGTCTGAGCTAATCCAGCCTTGTAGCCCCTCAGCCTCCCACTTCAGAAACAAGACTTGGCTTTGCAGCTGCAGGGAGGTGTCAGTAAGCTGTGGCAAAGCTCCTTCACCTCAGAGCCACAGAAGCTGCACCCATCTCCTCCAGGACCCCTATCACCCAACTCCAGCCCTGCTGAGTTCCCTCCTCAGGCAGCCACTGGGGCCTAGAGCATGGAATTTCACCTTCTCTAATGAGATAAAGCTTTGGGTGGCAGAGAGTGTCTCCTTGCTGCAGGTTCAACACAAAATGACCCCAATCCCTAATACTACCACAGTAGAAATACAAAAACTTCCCACATTTCAGTAGACACCAGGAATCCAGATGGAAAGTATGCCCTGATGGCAAAAACGGTCAACAAGTCCCTTGGAAGTCTTGTCAGGAATAAGGATTTAAGCTAGCAAAGCTATTTGATAGTTTAATTTCTATTAAAGCCCAATTTCAATTTCAAATTCTAATGTTGTTTTCTATCAAAGCCAAAAATCTATGAGCTGGGCTCAGAATGTAACAGTAGAAGACCCAACAAGTCCCATAGCAAATTATCTTTTAAAATCACTCTGAATTCTTGAGACAGAAATAAGAGAAATGAATTTCTACAGAAGAGACATAAAATGATCCTGCTTAATGTCACGTTATAACCAATACATCACATCGTCCTGTTAAGACAAAAACTAATGCAACCACAAAGGTCCTTTACCTGAGAGCACTGCAGAAAGTTGCCCTCAGTTCCAAGAGGGAAGAGAAACATTCATGTGCCCACTTCCCCATGGATTTAGTCTGTTTGAGCCTTCAACAACCAAAAATATTCTTGGTCTGGTTATTCCATGCTTAGCTTCAGGCCCCATCTGTAGCTCTAAAGGAAAGAGAAGGACAGATTTCACCTTACAGTTGGGTCCTCAGAAGACATGATCCACATGAGCTGCCTACATTTTTAATTCCTCTATCCATGAAGTTCCAGCAAGAGACAACTGCAATGTACTTGCCAAGAAGTATTTCAAGCATTTCAAAGAGAACAAAAATCATAACAAGCACCACAAAGAACAGAACCATCAGAAGGGCATTTAAAAACAGCTGAACAAGCTTTTTAAACACAAGTCCAATGATGTGAACAGGCAAAGGAAACAAGGGCACATTATGCAAACAGCATCACCACAGTGTGAGCTGCTTCAAACCACCACTTCAGCTTTATTCAGAGAAGCTGAGCACTTTCCATCCTATTCCAAGCACAGGAAAGTGTCCAACACATTCAGAGTTCAGACAGTAACCAAATGAAAGGTGGTTCCCTTCCTTCCCTGCGTCTGGAATTGCATTTCGGTGAAGCTCTAGATGAAGATTTTGCTATTTGAAACACAAACACCAGATGGTTCACAGAATTCCGAGTGCTCTTTGGGGCAGTTACTAACCACCAATGTAACATCAGCCTAGAGCAAGGTCTTCAGCTTCAGCGATTTGCAGTCATAGCACCAACTTCCCTTTAAAAGGACATTCCCGCATCTGGAAATTCTCTGGTCTAGAGAGAAGCAGTGGACCAAAAAAGATATAGCAACAAAAATGCAAGATGGTTTCATAGTTGCTTCTGAAGTGTGATGCACTTCAAAGTTCTCAGTCACAACCTTCATCCATTCTATATATGCAAAGCCTGACATTGCTACTTCACTGCCACAGCCACTCCACAGTCCAGGACAAATTTAGAGGGATGTTTTATCCAGTTAACAGAGAAGGAATTCCTTAACCTGCTGGCTCTTCATCCATCCTATGCAAAGAGACCTGCTCCTTCATTTCCTGCTGAAGGAAACACATCCAAACATGACACGACCTGTTAGTCCACAGCCAGGAAAGGACTTCTAACACACATTCACCTGAACAAAAGAAGATTGGGGTGGTTATTTATATGTGTTCTTCTACCTGAGGACAGTCAAACAGCCAAGCCACCACCAAAGAAGTTAAATCCATTCATTCCCAGAATCCTAAAACAATAGCTGACCAACTGCTAACTTGCCAAAGCACAAAGATCAACACTCAAGGGATGTTTCTTGTAAGTGAAACATTTAGTAGGGCCTATTTTGCATCTATTTTACCAGTCCGGATATACAGCTGTGCATTTCCCAACCCATTCTACCTTTTAATAACCACAAATGCTATTTACCAAAAGACATAACAACCCATATAGCTGCATCAAACAAAGATCACGCACACTTCAGCAGTTCACCAAGGGAAATATTACTCTTTTGGGGACAACACTCCTGACACTAAAAGCTGCTCACCACTGCCTGTCCCTAGTTCTTATCTCCCACACTGCCTCACCTGACATTGCAAAGGATGAGAAGATTCTGGACTGCAGGAAGGGTGGAATTCTCATTCTGTCCTGTCACAAGGTGCCTGTCCAGCACAACATGTACAGCATCCGGATTGCTGGCTAAATGCAGGAGGAAAAGAAACAAGCGTCACGTTAGCAGAAAATACTTCAGCGTCAGTATCACATCTCTGATAGAATTCACACAAAAGAGGACTATTTTGACCAGATTTGCTGGGTGACTGACATGCTGATCTATAACCCAAATAGACAGGGACAATCTTAAAGCCCTAATGCTGAAATGATTTCACTAGAAAGACCTTCTCTGGAAGGACAGAAGGACTGGTCCCTTGATTCAATTACCACCACCTGGATAAAGTGCATAGATCAAGAGATTTTCCATGATAAAACCCTCAAAGCAAGGGTTTCTTCCTAAGAGCTCATCTCAATCTCCCCTCTGGCAGGTTAAAGCCATTCCCCTTGGCCTGTCCCTACAGGCCCTTGTCCAAAGCCCCTCTCCAGGTTTCCTGGAGCCCCTTTAGGCACTGGAGCTGCTCTAAGGTCTCCCGTTCAGGAGCCTTCTCTTCTCCAGGCTGCCCCAGCCCAGCTCTCTCAGCCTGGCTCCAGAGCGGAGCTGCTCCAGCCCTTGCAGCAGCTCCATGGCCTCCTCTGGACTTGCTCAAGCAGGTCCTCTCATCATTTCTAATCCACTACTTGTTTTAATCATGAAATGGGAATGCAAGATGAGATAACCTGTCAAGAGTCATGTATAAAACCAGCACATGAACATTCATTTCCCAAACACAGCCACGAAACATGAAATCCTGGACAACAAGAGTGACATACCACTGAATGTAGCTCCAGAATCTTTCACAAAGTCTTCCACAATAATGGACAAACTGGCAAAATTAGGCTGTCGGACTAGTTCATACACAGAGGGCTGGAAAAGAACAAAAGGAAGTTAAGTCTGCCTGGCTTTTTACAGGAAAAGCCAAGCAAAACCAACACACACATCCCCCTACAATTCTCCCAGCTGCATACAGGAAATCAAAGAGCAGTAAGGCATAAACCCAAATGACCACAAGCAGCTTCAATGGGTTTTCCATAGGGAGCAAACTGAAAATTCTTAAGTGAGAGAAATAAAGAGCAAAAACGACACTAAAGAGTTTCTGCACATCAACCAGATGTGCATGGAATTTGCTTCATGGTAGTGCAGACCTGTTTGGG
This sequence comes from Strigops habroptila, assembly GCF_004027225.2. NCBI lineage: Eukaryota > Metazoa > Chordata > Aves > Psittaciformes > Psittacidae > Strigops > Strigops habroptila. The sequence goes on from NC_046358.1 coordinate 1,203,317, forward strand.
TGTTGGACACATTTGCACACAAATGCTGTGCCACTTGCAAACAGCAGCACTCTGCTTTGGAATGAATATGGAAAACAGCTTAAATGGAGAAGAATTAAGAGTACCTAGTTCACTTTCTATATGCACAGGAGAACACTGAATTTTATTGTTTCCATAGCCATAGTACCCCAGAAGTTGTACCAGAGAGGTTTGCATCACCCCCACACAGGTACAACTGGCATATAAATGGTCTGTGAGGTCAGAGATAGCACTGTACATTAAATAAAGCATCGACAGTATCTGTCTACTTTAATCATAAGCCAGTTTGTACAACAGCCTTTTTCCCTACAACTTCCTCTGCCTTTTAAGATGAAAGAGAACCTTGAGAAATACAAACTTACCTCCAGCACTCACAAAACCTAAAAGCAATTCTTAAAAGCCCTCAGCTCTGAATGCAGAAAGCTGCAGCAGCCATTTCCAGCATTTTATTGCTTCAGTTTTGAGTTTCCTAAACAATCAGAAGGAAAACACTCTCCACATGACAGCTGAGACAACCCCTCATGCACTCAATGCTGAGCACCCTGACAATGACAACTCTCCAAGTCTTCCACATAAACCAAGGGTATCAAACTGATTTATATTTGTTGACCACAAACACCAGCTCCATCACTCAAAATCACAGGCCCTCACACAGCAAAAGCCTGGTGAAAGCTCAACCTACCCCTGTCAGGCTGTATCCCTGAAACACCCAGGATTTATCCTCATTGGTGGCACAACACAATGCTGCAACTCCGTGTCCAACTGCACAGATGGGCTCTGTGAGAGAAAAATCAAAGCATATTTGAGCAGCATCTTCAAACAGCCAAAACACAGATCTGAGTGTTAAGGAGATTCTTCATGCTACAGCGTGTTCATTTTGCAGTAAGATTATACACCACAGTTCATACTCTCTCAAGCTGTAAGGTTTCTCTTATGTGTGTAGCATGCCCCAGTCTTGCAAACAGTTACTACCTGTTAACTCCAAGCCTAGAGACAACACCAGTCAAAGAGCAGAACACATGCTCAAATGGTAAATAAGAAGCACACACAAGTTCTTTATTAACTACAGCCTTAATGATGATGTTGGTATCTTCCACATTGGCTCTGAACTTTGAATCCCACAGACCTGGAGAGAGCCATTTCTGTATCACTGAGGCAGAGAACCCTCTTCTGACACAAGCATTAAAAAGCTACTGGTATTTTTTTATACTCATTTCACATAAAGAGGCCACTTCTAAAGAGAAGATACATATCTCTAAACCAGCTCTTTCCAGTTCCGAATACTCTTCAGCCATGTAAACATTTTTAAGTCACTGGAAGGTAACAGTCTTGCATTAATTACTATTTAACAAAACATCTAATGATGTTCACCTACTGTTCTCAGTGCTGAAGTGCTGCAGTATCTTTGCCAGGTACCCGCTGTTTGCAAGGTCAGTCATAGCCCCAGGACAGTTTGGAATCAGCAGTGCATGGTACCTAGCACCTGGGGAGGAGGAAAGGATAAACTCATTGTAATATAAGTGACAACTAAAAGAGTCTGACCATAAATCCTTCTCAGATTTGAAAAAACTAAGACAATACCACATAACCCAGTCAAAACGTCACTCAATGAACTAAAGTAACTAACAGATCTATGTGGAGCAGAGAAAAAGGTCTTTATTAGGACAAAGAATCTGGCAGTGTGCAAGACCAGGCTGGACCGGGCTTGGAGCAACCTGCTCTAGTGGCAGGTGTCCCTGCCCATGGCAGGGGGTTGGAACTGGAGGAGCTTTAAGGTCCCTTCCAGCCCAAACCACTCTGGGATTCTATGATTTTTAATGAGACATTCTTACCTGAGCAAAACCTCTCCCCTAAAGACCCAACACTAAGCAGCACCCATTTCCCTGATAAATGGAGATGACACACAGGTGAGCAGTAAATCCCTTACCATCAATGGACTCCAGCTTGGCAGGGCTGGCATAGGATTTCATGCGGAAGTCCTGGATCCAGCGCATGTTGCTCTCATTCACATCCACAAAATCAATTGGCTTTCCCTAAGGAAAACACAGTTTGGAGCCTGCAGTTAGCATCGCTACATAGACACCCATTACACTTCTTGAAACATAACCATGGGGGAGATTGAGACACTTCAGCTCTCAAAAAACTGAAGTTTCCCACTTTTCCTACTGAAGTAGTTCTAATAGTTCCCCCTCCACTCTTTGTGGGGAACAGATAGTAGACAGAGAAGTTCAGAACTATTCTCAGAACTAACTGGGGGAGTTCTCTCTCCCAGCTGAGAGAGCTGGGCTGGGGCAGCCTGCAGAAGAGAAGGCTCCTGAAGGGGAGACCTCAGAGCAGCTCCAGTGCCCAAAGGGGCTCCAGGAAACCTGGAGAGGGGCTTTGGACAAGGGCCTGCAGGGACAGGACAAAGGGAATGGCTTTAACCTGCCAGAGGGGAGATTGAGATGAGCTCTTAGGCAGAAGCTCTTCCCTGTGAGGGTGCTGAGGCGCTGGCACAGGGTGCCCAGAGAAGCTGTGGCTGCCCCATCCCTGGCAGTGTTCAAGGCCAGGTTGGACACAGGGGCTTGGAGCAACCTGCTCTAGTGGAAGGTGTCCTCGCCCGTGGCAGGGCACTGGGACTGGACGAGCTTTAAGGTCCCTTCCAACAGTCTGGGATTTAATCTATGACAGAACCATACAGGAAGCATTCATTCACTTCAATATTAAGAAAACAGAACTAAAATAAGTCCCTTTACCTGCAAAGCAAATAAAACACCTCTCAAAAAGATTTAGTACAACTCTCTTGTCAATTGCAAAATCAATTGGTTTCAGGCTGAAATCATAGTAACTGCCCATTTTTACTTACCCCAGGAGTTGCAACTTGCAGATTAAAAGCAGAACTAGTCAGTGTAAAGCAGTGAAGGAATGACTGGGCTGATACACCTGGAAAACAGTGTCCAACAACTTTAGGATGCAACAGTTGTATTTTAATCCTAGCAAAGTACACAAGCTTGGGGGTTTTGCTCATCTTAGAAGCTCTCAGTAACTTCAGAAGGTTATTTTAAGATGTCAGAAATGCACAGCCTTCACTACAGGTGAGCTGTGTGTTGAGAAATACATGAAGAAGGTACTCTAGTTGTCTGGGGTGAGGAGCTACAGGGAGGGCAGAGGGAAGGAAACGAGTTTGGCTTCACCCAGGTATATATACATGGAAGCACAGTTTAGCACCCCATGTGCTCAGCAGCAGGTACACACAGAGGGGAAAACCAGGAGGTATTCAGCAGCACAGCTGTGCAGAGCAGCACATGTGCAGATGTGCACTGCACGTGAGCACTCAAGGCAGGCAAAAACATCTGTGCACAACACAGCTGCACAAGCAGTGCAGGGACACACCAGTGCAGGGCAGCACTGACCCTCCTGCCTGCACCCACCTCTGAGCTGTTGACCTGCATTGATGGGATCCCCTCTCAGGCTGCTCTTCTCCAGACTAACCAGGCCCAGCTCCCACAGCCTCTCCTCATCAGAGAGATGCTCCAGTCTCCTTGTGGCCTCCCCTGGACCTTCTCCTTGTCTTTCTTGTGCTGAGGAGCCCAGCACTGGACACAGAGCTCCAGACATGGCCTCACCAGGGTCGAGCAGAGGGGGAGCATCACCTCCCTGACCTGCTGCCACACTCCTCCCCATGCACCCAGGGTACTCCTGTCCCTCCTGCCCGCAGGGGCACACTGCAGGCTCAGTCAGTTTATCATCCACCACCACTCGCAGCTCCTCCCCAGTCAACTGCTCCAGGAGGACGCCCATGCACTGCGAGGCAAAGGACCCGCACGCAAGGAACCGGCCACACAAGCCTGAGGCGGGGAAGGGGAGATGGAAACAGGGGACCCGAAGGCCGGAGGATCGCGCACAGCCGCCGCGCCGAAGGAAGGAGCGGGACCCGGCGAACCAGGGGTTTCCCCCCTGACAGCGTCTCACCCGCGGCCGCGGCGCTGGCGACGATGAGGCAGGTCGGCTTGCCCAGCCGGTCCGACATGGCGGCACCCGGCCGCGGAGGGGGAGGCGGCGGCGGCGCCCGTCTCCTCATGGGGCTGCGCATGCGCAAGGGAACGCTGAGGGGAGCGGGCAGCGGGTCGGCGGTGAGGGGCCCGGGGAGCCGCGGAGCCTTTTAACCCTTCGGGCACAGCGCAGGGGATCATGCGGGGCACCTGGTGCCACGTCCCGCCCCGCTGCCGTGCCCCGGGGAGGGTTATGTCTGTATTAATATGTTTTACCTCATTAAATAGGGGTGAAACACTGAGGACTGCTTGTAGGGACCACCCTGCCTCAGAGGAGGGAAACGAGTGACACCGCGGTGTGGACTGGAAATGAAAAGGCGTTCGTGTGCGGATGCCCCGTCCCTGGCAGTGTTCAAGGCCAGGTTGGACACAGGGGCTTGGAGCAACCTGCTCTAGTGGAAGGTGTTCCTGCCCGTGGCAGGGGGTTAGAGGTGGAGGAGCTTTAAGGTCCCTTCCAACACAAACCATTCTATGAGTCTATGATGATTCTATGAAATGTCGCTAATTTTCGATGCCCACATCCAACTGCAGTGCTGGGTTTCAAACCTCATGCTCTAAACTACGCAAAGTCCCTCCTCAGCCGATTGATCACCACATCTTTCCACAAAGCCCCAACCATCACAGATCACAGTTTATTAGTTCTGTGTTTTTGACACATGGGTAAGGAGGAACAAAACCCCTTTGAGACCCCCCCCCCCGCAGTCCTGATCCAGCTCTGGGGCAACAGCATAAGAGGGACGTGGAGCTGTTGGAGCGAGGCCAGAGGAGGCCCCGGAGCTGCTGCGAGGGCTGGAGCAGCTCTGCTCTGGAGCCAGGCTGAGAGAGCTGGGCTGGAGCAGCCTGGAGAAGAGAAGGCTCCTGAAGGGGAGACCTTAGAGCAGCTCCAGTGCCTAAAGGGGCTCCAGGAAACCTGGAGAGGGGCTTTGGACAAGGGCCTGGAGGGACAGGCCAAGGAGAATGGCTTTAACCTGCCAGAGGGGAGATTGAGATGAGCTCTGAGGCAGAAGCTCTTCCCTGTGAGGGTGCTGAGGCGCTGGCACAGGGTGCCCAGAGAAGCTGTGATGAATTTGATGATCTTTAAGGTCCCTTCCAACCCAAACCATACAGATTCTGTGATAAGTCCAAGCTGTTTTTATGTTATTGCCTTCATCCGTTATTGGCTTAAGCTGGTTTTAAGCTATTCTAAATTATCTCTCAGGTTTTGCTTTTGATACCTCTCACCGTTAGGATGAATAACCTCAGGGATGTTGTGGAGGGACAGACATACATTCTGCTCTTTCACATCCCTGAACTAATCCCACAACTAGTTATATTATACAGGATGGTATGAGACACACGTGTATCTGTAAGAGTGGTTTGCTGGAAAAGGATGATGGGTGAAACCCATGGATGAAGGACTGGGTCATTTCCTGGAGCCACTGGAACGAGCATCAGACCTGCAAACTAAATAAAGTCACCCAAACCTTCCCGAAGTTGTCCTTCCCATCCTTCATATCTGGTCTGGATTGCCTCCTTCGTGCTTGCTCTGTATCTTTAATGAGACATTATTCCTTAAGGAAAACATTTGTGTATTGCAAGATTCCTTGCTTTTGTCTCTGTACTTTCTCTAAACCTTGTTCAGTGTAAGGATTCGCATTTTTCATCTCTGTTAATTGAATAGGTTTATCTCTCAATGGTTCCCAGTGTAGTATGAAGTGATAATGCCATTATAAAATGAGAGCTACAACATGAAGACAGCACAATTCTGCCTTTATTTTCATTTATTTATTTGAAAGGACCTAATTTCCAGCTTTCCTAAAGGAAATGTAGCTCATGCCATTGGGCTGGCTGCTTGTCCATCTCTTCAATCATTTGTGCATCAGTTTCTTTTTCTCTCCAAAAGTGTGTTCTGGATCCGTAAGCTGGTTAACTAGGGAGATACCTGGACGTTCCTCCTTCTTTGCTCCATCTTAACTCCCAGAAAATTATTTTAAAACCCCAAATAAACCCAAAGTGTATCTTTCACTATTGAGTTTAGCTACTGAGTGAAGGATTTAGTGCCACCCCAGCAGCCTAAGCCTTCATGGCACAGAGCATCACATTTATGCTCCTTAGTCCTTGCTTGTGAATCCAGTGCTTTTGCTAAAAGAAAACTCCTGTCTCAAATCCTGCTCCATCAGCTCCTCCCACCCTCCCTTGACTGCCCCAAATACAAAGCATTAGAGGATGTGACAATGGTTTAAGGGGAAAAGATTTAAGAACAATCTTTTTGAGCATGCCCCAGTTGCTGGGAGATTAAATTGTCCAGTGATGTCTTAATACTTGATCTTTCCCTGCTTTCCAAATGATCTCCTGTTGAATTCTCTTCCAGCAAGCACTGGAAATGCTTTGCAGCCCTTCTCTGCTTCATTTGTGTGGTTAACAAATACAAGTAATAACAGCACAGTGATGGGATCACAAGGACAATGAGTTATTTGCTGCTTCACACAGACCATTCTTTTTGACAGAGCCTGAATGTTACGGTTAATTCAAATCAGATGACTGCCTCCTCCTCAGATCTGGTGTGGTAGAACAGAACTGCCACATTTCTTGTTTATAACACAGTGATTTGGCACTGCATCATTTTCTGTGGTTAAATGGTGAGTAGAAGGGAGCAGGGAAAAGCAGAGCATAGTTTGAGCTAATTGTAAATGTAGCCTCTGATTTTCATACTTATTAAATTTCTATAAATACATGGAGGGCAGGAAGTAGATGAAACACAGAATGGATGGGTGGAACATAGCCAAAGCAGTGTTTGAAAGCACCGAGCTGATGTTATTGCTCCCTATCTTGGCAGCACAGCTGCACTGATGTGTCTCTGCCACTGCCCTCCTTGGCAGTGAGAAGACATACGTTTTTTGTTTGAAGGAGACACAAGAGGAAGATTCTGCAGCCTGTTCCCCCTCCTCTCTATCAAGCCAGCAGCACTGTTTCATCTCAGGCCAAGGAGAACAGTCTGTACAGGTGCCTCCACTGAGTCCAAACTATAGGGAAACCTTCCAAGTTGTAGCATCCCTGATGCCTTCCCAGTCATGAGAAGGTAATTAGAATCCCAGCCTGGTTTGTGTTGGAAGGGAGTTTAAAGCTCCTCCAGTTCCAACCCCCTGCCACAGGCAGGGACACCTTCCACTAGAGCAGGTTGCTCCAAGCCCCTGTGTCCAACCTGGCCTTGAACACTGCCAGGGATGGGGCAGCCACAGCTTCTCTGGGCACCCTGTGCCAGCGCCTCAGCACCCTCACAGGGAAGAGCTTCTGCCTAAGAGCTCATTTCAATCTCCCCTCTGGCAGGTTAAAGCCATTCGCCTCGTTCTGTCCCTGCAGGCCCTTGTCCAAAGCTCCTCTCCAGGTTTCTTGTAGCCCCTTTAGGTATTGGAAGACTGTTATAAGGTCTCCCCTTGAACTTGACAGGTCAAGGGAATCCCTGGCTCACTGACCTGCAGGAACCCCTCTGGACATCAGCCAGGTATCCAGGGGATGGTTTACTCATGATGGATGCTTCCGGGCCAACTTAAAGACAAAACCCGTCAAACCACAGGGATTTGGGAGGGGAGAGGACCCAGCAAACTCTGCAGCCAAGCCTGGAGACCAGGGGATCACTGGGATCAGTAATGTTTCCTTTGTGGCTCTGGGCAAGTCTAATTCCATGCTTTAGCTTCCATGTGGGAATAACAATAATATTCCTTTGCCTGCTTTCCTCAGGCAGGCTGGCATTTAGTTGTGGCAGGAACTGCCTTTGCTTACAGTTCTTACTGGAATTACTACTCCTAGCAAATACTAAACCTGTAGGAAGCATGGGCATGAGTAAGGAGGGAGAGGGAGAACAGCCATTTTCACTCACACCCCCGCATACACAAAGATGCTCACAGGAGGAATTATACAATATATCTATGTGTGTATATATATCTCTGTATATAGTTTATTTCTCACAATCCTGGTAAAGAGTTACAGGTGTACTGGGAATCATTTACAGTTTCACAGCATATGGAGTGGCCATACAGCTTCTGATGTGAGTAACATACAGTGTGTAGAGAGCACACGTTTCCAAACCCATCCACCCACCACTCATACAATGGGTTTTCAAAGCTAATACTAGATTCAGCTACATAGAAAGCCTGGAATATGGTTGGGTACAGCGTTGGGTGTTGTACAACACTGTCAGTCACAATGGGACAAGCTAAACTACTTTAATTTTCAATCTAGTATTTCTAGTCTACCTGCATTATTGCATTTATACGCTTGTTTTTTGTTCAAAGTCAAAGTAAATAGAATACTATATGGGAAAGGAAAATTCTTGACTATTTTAGGATTTGAGCTGCAGCCCATACAAAGTGTCCATAGAAGCATAGACAAGGTTATAAATTCAACAAGGTATAAATTCGCTGGGTAGCTTTGTGTGTAGGTAGGTGTCCATTTCCCTCCAGGAAATGTGTCTTAGCAGCATATTGTTTCTGAAAGCAAAAACCAAACCAAACCTGTATGTTGAACACAGGTAAAGAAGTGTAAGTGACAAGTAAGTGTGTTTGTACAGGGAAGAAATCAAGGTGTTGCTCTGAAAATCACTATCCTTTAGAAAACACATGCAGGGGCTGACTCAAAACCCACTGATGCCATTGGGAAGATGCCTCTGAGGTAACAGCAGGCACTTCCCTGCTACCGGCATGAGTTTTCTGAGGGCTTTGGATCAGTCCCTGGAAAAGCAACAGAATCCAAGCAAACCATAAGGAAAAGAATCAAAATCCCCTGTAATCTGACCTTCACGTTCCCTTCCTACTATTTTAGTTGCTCCACCAATTTGTTATCAACCTGCACCTACCACTAGAAGAGAGTTGGTTTTCACTGGGGAATAGAGATTGCAACTCTTAGATATCAATGGAAATGGTCCTAAGCAATGACTTCGTAAAGGCACCAGGCTTTAGAAGGGCTGCTCAAAACTTAAGAAAGCCAAATTATTCACTTGTTGGTTGGTTTTAAACATGACAAAATCGTATGGGCACCCTTGTCCTTATCAAATCACCCCAGAAACTTGAGTGCTTGAAGCTGCCGTAGCAAAACCAGGGATACAATGCAGGTCTGTACAGTTGCAGAGATGATTAAAGGTTTCCTGGTGGGAGGTTTGGTATTGAAGCATCATCGTGCACAGACAGAAAGAACCCATTGCTTTATTCTTGCTCTGCTGCACCAGGGCTCTGCATTCTGAGAAATGAAAGAATAGTGGAGTCATCTGTGAATTTCAAGCTGGGATTAACTGAAAGAGAAACAGGAGCAAGAGTAACACGTTGTCCAAATCCTATTTTCCCTGCCCATGGCAGGGGGGTTGGAACTAGATGATCTTAAGGTCCTTTCCAACTCTAACTATTCTATGATTCTATTTAACCCACGTTATGTTTTTCAGCAAAGAAACCCAAAACAACTGTTTGATTTGAAGAGCAGAGTGGAGAGCACAAGTCCCCAGGTACTGCATGCCAGAGCACCCAGGCAGAGCACATGCTGTCCAGAGCAGCAATCAGAACTGTAGCAAATTGTAGAACCAAACTCATGTATTTGGAAAGCCAGCAACTATAATCTTTCAAGCTTATGATACCAGCTTATCAGCATGGTTAGTTGAACAAAGTGTGAATTTTCAAGGCCCAGAACTCCTGCATTACTTCATCAAGTGGTAACACCCGAGCAGCCCATTCACACCAAAAGATCCTTGCAGTCTTCTGCATCCTCAATCCTTGCAGTCTTCTGCATCTTCAATCCTTGCAGTCTTCTGCATCCTCAATCCTTGCAGTCTTCTGCATCTTCAATCCTTGCAGTCTTCTGCATCCTCAATCCTTGCAGTCTTCTGCATCTTCAATCCTTGCAGTCTTCTGCATCTTCAATCCTTGCAGTCTTCTGCATCCTCCATCCTTGCAGTCTTCCACATCCTCAATCCTGCAGCAGGCCCTGGCACAGGACCTGCTTCTTCAAGGCCAGCAGAAATGCAGGTGGTGGACATCAGCTGAGAACCAGCTCTTGAGCACTTGAGAATCTCTCTCCTCTGTGTTTCTGGTGCTCCAGTAACTGGAGGACTGAAGCAGCACTGGCTTTAGCCAAGTGTAATGTGTGCTCACGCTGTGTCAGCATCTCTTGAGCAGCCAGAACACCTCCTGCCTGAGTGGCAGCAGCTTCAATTCTGAGCAGAGCTTGTGGCCATGCAGTGACTGACATGAAAAAGCAAAGATAAGAAAAGGACCTTCCAGCTGTGGCTTCCTCATCTGCTGATCTCCAGTAGCAGATAAGAGCGCTAAGAATCTTGCAGACTCAGACCCTCAAGCCTTAGCAATTAGGGCAGATGAAAGCTTCACACATTCTGCATTGCTCTTGCAGTACTCTCTGACTGAACGTTGCCTCTGTCTTTCGTGTGGGGCCACCCAACATCTGCCTCAGCCTTGGGGCAGCGTTTGTGCCTAGCTGTGGAGAGGCCACATCTGCAGAGTTGCCTGGGATGAAAGTAGGGAAAGAGAATACGGTGCAGTAGCCAAAGAAGCAGTGAAGGATAAGAAATTAATCAGATCTCCAGAAACCAATGGAGCCAGATCTGACATCTTCAGCCGAGGAATTTGGGCATTAAAAAGGAAAACAAGCCACAGGGCTGGACTTTCTCTTTCTTCAAAGAGAGAAAAAAGTCATCTTAAAACCCCTTTGCTCAACAGATTAAACTCTCCAGGGCCAGTCAAGGTAAAGTGATCTGGGCTGACCACAGCAAGATGCAATAAAAGAGATAGGAAAATAGTGTTGGACAGACCCAGGCAAGTCCAGCTGAATGGCACACAGGGCATGTTCCAAGCCAAGGTCTCAGTTAAATTGCAGTAACCTCAGTAGCTCCTTGTGTCATCGTCTGGGCTGCTCAGTTCGAATTGATCTAGCTCAAGATCAGCTTTCTGTATAACTACCTTCTGTTCCATGAACATAAGTTAAATACCCTCTCACTTTTACCATGTATTCACCACAACAGCTCAGATATCTTGTTCTGTGCCCTTTGACACTTAAAAGATAACTTCCCATTAATGATTAAATACTACTTCAAATAGATAAACTTCAGGAGAGAACTAATCACCAGCTGAATCAGGGCAGGACAGTTTTTGAAGAGAACAACAGGCCAAAAACACTGCAGGAGAAATATTTAGGGACAAATGATGGGCTGAAAAGTCCATAAAACAGAAAGAGAGAGCTGAAAATGGCAGAAATAGAGCTGAAAAGCCCAGAGCAGCAATATTTGATCCATAGTACTAAGCAGACACTGCTCTCATCTCATCGCCCTCTCCTGGCTTCTTTAACCTGCAAAGCATAAATCCTGAAGTACATGGGCTGTATGGAAGCCCAGGAAGTTGCTGCACAGGCTTCATCACTCTTTGCAGTGGAGTTGTCAACGGAGTGTCACTCCTAAGACCTAAAACGTGCAGGAAGCCCAGGTCACATCTTCAGCATCAGTAGCTTTATCCCTGAAAGAGTGAAGGACATCTCTGGGTGTTAATGACAGGAAACATCCCACTTCCAGCCTCCTGCACTGAGAGTTCAACTTAGATATAGAGTTTTTATTATCCAGACCAAAGCCAATTCTCTTCATGAGGGGAGGTGCCCAACCTGTAAAGCAGAACTGCAGTCAGTTGGTGAAGAGATTACATGATGTGGTTGTCTGCTCCTGTGCCTTGGGAGATGTCTCCTGGCTTCATGATGATGGGAATGAGACAGCAGCAAGATGCTACATGGCCTGGGAAGGGAACCAGCATCCCTGCTCTAACATGAAGTCCCAGACTAAGAGGATGGAAGTGCACATAGGTTGGATTTTCAGTCCTCTTAGTATGTGAAAAACGGAACACAGCACTTCGAAATGCCCAAGCCATAAACTTGCAATTTCCTTTAATCATACAAAATTGGTTGTAGAAAACTTCAGGTCTTTTTCTTGCTTCACAAACCCTTTAACATCGAATAGAGGCAGCAAAAATTCCTTTGGAAAAGTCAGTTAGCAAATGTTAACTTGCGTGGAATCAGAATTGGTCGTTTTTCCTTATGTCCAAGAAAAATAAATAGAAGTGGATGGGGTATAAAAGTTAATGCGTCCTTATCAAAACTGTGAAGATGGTGAAATTGTTCTCTCTTCTCTGCATATCTCTCTACCTTTTCTTGTACCCTCTCAGAAGCACTGACTTGAATCTCGGTGTAGAGCTGATTGAAATTCCAAGAATTCCACCTCTCAAGTACATTTTGTCATTGCCTTCCTTCTTTGGTTTGTTTCTTGAAGGATAAGTTTCCTCTCACATCTTCAGGACTGTTCATTCCAGCCAATTCCAAGAATAGATAGAAGGATGCTGACTTCTAAACCCCAGTGGCAGTTCCAGGAAAGGAAGGGAAGTTTTTAAGGCAGAAATCATCTCTCACCAGCTCCTGGGGTTTTAGTTACGCTGTTGTTGTCTATACACAAACATTAATGTAGGTGTAAGCATGGTTGTGAGGTAAGACCAAAGACTTTCCTTACATTCAGCAGCAGGACTAAGGAACGTTTTTGTCAGTTCAAAAAGAAACCATGCCATTGGGATGAGTTTCCATTTTACAGTGACCTGCAATTGTATCCCTGGTGCCCTCAAAGGCCTGAGCAGAATATGGTGAAGCCAATGGAAAACTTGTTTTCAGTAGCCCACGGATCAACTCCTAAACTCTGATTCAGCAGAGACATAAAACCATTTTTAACTTATCACTCAATCTAAGGGAACAAAGCAGTGCTTCAGGGCAAGTGCCTGCCCAGTGCTTTAAGCATGAGGTGAACAGCACCTGCAGGAAAGCATTCTTACCCTGCTGAAAACACTGCTGCATTATCCTTCAGCTTCCAGATTTGCTTGCATCCTGCTGCAGAACTTAATAGGAATAACAGGACTTATCCATAGTAGAAAGAGGAAGCAGAAGTGTGATCCATTTCATCTTAAAGCTAGAAGCATCAAAAAACCTTCTACTAAGTTGCCCAAGAGAACATAATGACATCTTTATAGTTGACTAAAACTTACGGCTCTTTAAAAACAGATTGAGATCAGGTGTAGTAATTGAATCTCTAGTTTTAGTGATAAGCTACAATGTCTTCAAATTCATAATTTATAGACTTAATCAAAGGAGTAAACTAGCAATCTAGATCTCTTCAAACCCCAAACACAGAATCTGGTTAGAGTTAAGCATTAATTCATTCTCCACACGGAGATATCACTAGAAGGACTTCATATCACAAACACCACACAAAGAAGAACATCAAGCAAATAACGGCGTGTGCTCAGTACGAGAAAAGACAACTATTTATTTAGCACAGCGAGTTCAATCATTTAAGCCTCTGCTTCCACAGGTTTGGTTTCAGCTTCGGTTCTGAGAGGGGTGAATTTGCTCTTCTCAGCCTACTTCTCACTGGATGTGTTTTATCTCAGAGTGAAACCACTGCACAGGCTGGCACATTAAGGCAGAACAGGAGGTGTTTGCTAAGAGGGTGTCGTTTGCAAGTCAGGACTGAAGTGCATTGCCCCAGCTGCGTGCTTAGGGGCTTGTATGGCATCTACACTTGATCTACCTGACTCAAATCAACACTAGACCCACACTTCAAAAAGCACTACAACACAGTCCAGTATAATTCAGTATAGTCTAAAAGTGCCTTGTTTTAAAGCAACTAGCCCACACGACTATTCAGGGAGGGGGAACAGGAATTTTGAGCTTCTAGCACAATGGGCACATCATACATTCAGCAGTTCACTAGCCATACATTCTTTGCACTGAGAAGAAACCAGGACTGAAAAGGAATCCGGGTGCTGCATGGCATGGTGTGAATGGCACAACAAAAGACATCACAGACACTTGGTGTGAATGCAGGGGAACAAACGAAGGGGCATCTCCAAGTTAGCTGTTCCCCCCCTCTCCCAGACTGCAGTAATATACACATATATGTATGTATACATACAGACACAGAATATGCTTCAAGGCAGGGTGGTGTATACACACGCACACACACACACACGGAGGTAAGTTCCAAACCAAACTGCCAAAGAGGTGGGTCCCAGGTAGCAAATCTGGACAGCAGACAGCAATGTTAAGCCATCACAGTAAGTGGAAAACCCCTTATGAACAGGACATACCCTGTTCAGTGCTTAAGGAGGGCTCACATGTGGTTACATACCCCAGTGATGAGCTGCAGCCCCATCACCATCTCTCTGGTGTGTTTCTGGATGAAATTCTTGGCCTTGCATCTGAGGGCTTTAAAAGCAGGGGCAGTAGGTTGGAGGCAGACAGAAACGGCTTAAGGCCCATGGTGGCTGAGAACTGGGTTTCCCCCCTTCTGTTGCCAAAGGTTAAGTCAAGGAAATAAAGAAACCTTTAAGTTCAGTAAAATAGGAGACTTTAGAAAGTAAACCAGTTGTTTCTTTTTCCTTCCCCTGTATCTATCTATGCTGGCCAGGGCAGAATAGATAGATGAATCTATCTGTAATGTTGTCACACACTGCTAAGGAAATAATCATATGCTGGGGCTGAGAGGGAGGGAACAGACAGGGCAGGTAGAAACACCTCTTGGAGTCAGGCCTCCCCTTGAAATCAGAATTCACTGTCAGAAATCACCACCCTCCTTTGGCAAAACACGAATCAGAGCATCAGTGACCAACTTCCCTTCCTCATGAGCAACGTAAGCAAAGATTTCCTACTGCCAAGAGCTTTGTGCATCAGAGATCTGAGTGAAGGGGAGCCCAGGAATAGCCACCCCACATCCAAACCCTGGTAGTTTGGTTATGGTACTCTATTCCCAGCAGGTAAAGGCCTCCCATCATGGAGCTCAGGTTCCGAGCAGGACTGCACTGCAGTTGGCCTCTGGTTTGTGCACCCAGATTTCTCTTGGGGGGAACCAGAATACACAGATCAGGGTGCAAGGGATGCAGTGGGGTCTCTCTCCAGCATGGCAAGAGGTTGTGCAAGGCACCAGCAGGGTCCTCTTTCAAAGCCCTGCTGCAGTCACTGCAAGGGAGCTGTGCTGGGACTGCCTCTGAGCTGAGTTCTCTCACATCTCTGCTTTCCAAATACCTTTCCTGTTCCTTTGCCATTGTTTGCCCTCCCCTCTCTGCCCCCAAAATAACCTCTGAACATCTGCAAAACAGGATGAGGGGAAATCAGTTCTCTAGAGAAAAGTGGCATTACAGAAACACCCCACAATGGAGCCTTCTGCTTCTAACCAAATAGATTCTCCAGGCTGTAAGTGACATAGTGCTACTAGGAGACACATCCACAACACATGCAAAGAGCGCTGTAAGCTACCAGGATTTCACCAGGGTGCTGTAGCACTTGTTCCAAACCCAACATGCCCACCCCTTGTCTCTGTTCTGGTAGAGGTAGGCATTAAACTTCAGCTGCACACAGCCTGTGATTCATCAGAAGACAGCATCTAATAATCCCACAATCTATGCAGCTTTGGGAATATTTTACAAGCCTTGGGGAAAAGAGGATGGCAAAGCTCACCATAGGAATGGCCAGGATGCATTAAAAGACCTTTTGTTTGGGGAAGCCATGTGCATTCAGCTTCTTGGAGGTAAATAAGACAGATAAGAGCCAAGAGAAGAGTTGCCAGATCAGGTTATGTACACCCACCACCCTAACCAGCAGCAGATACCCCAAAGGCAGCACCTGAGGAACACAGACCTTTCTCTGGCTCTGCACCCACTGAATTCAAACATCCAGGCTCAGCTAAAGATGTACAACGTGGGCTCTTGAACTGAACTCACTCCACTATCACAACCTCTTGCTAACCATCCTTCCAAACCCTGCCCATCAGCTCCAAATGCTGCTGGGCTCTGGAGACTCCACACTTCTGACCTCTCCTAAGCTCTGGCCTAATTTAAAACCATAAGACTCTATTTTGCAGTAGCACAGCAGCCAAGAATAGTCTAATGGAAGCTTTCAGACCAAGATCTGCCCACCTCTTGGTGTTAATGGCATCAGCCAATGCACTGAACACCCTCTCTCATCGCCTGCCTTCCTTCTCCCCCTCACAAGGTCTGGCTTTAGAGCCCAGGTACTCACCAATGAAACCAGGCTGTTCCCAAGGGCAGGGAATTTGTTTCCATTCCCAAAGTGTGGAGCAGTCACAAATCCCTGCTAGTGTCAGAGGACGGAGGTAAGAAATCCCCCCAGGGCAGATAGGCATCTAGAGCCCTTAAATAGGGTTTCCCCTATTTAAGGGGAAAGAGAGTATAAAGAGAGTCAGTGTTATTCTCATGGGGTCCCAGGTCCTCTCTGCCCCTAAACCCAGCTCATGGGTCCCTTTTTCTACCTTCTTATGCACCAAGAGACCACAGCCTTCAGTAGGGAAAAAAATCAGGTGAAAGGCCTGATCCAAAGCCCAAAGAAATGAACATAAAGAGTCCAGCTGACCTCGAGGGAGTTCGGGCTGAGGCCACAGCATCCTGCAAAGCCCAGCCTAACCTAGGAAATACTAGATCCAAAACAAAGTCTCTCTGTTCCCAAACACTGCCCGTATGACCTTGGTGAGCCCTGGGATCCTGAAGGCTGCCTGCCAGCATGCAAGGAACCAAGTAGATGGCATCTCCTGCCTGCCTGAGGTCAGCATGGGGCTTCACCAGGTATGTGTGCTGCTTATGGCACTGCACAGCCCCTCTGCTCACTCCCCACTGGCAGCTCAGCCAGAGAAGTGGCTTGATGTGACATCCCAAGTTGCATCCTCAGCTCTACCACACTGCAGTCTCAGCCTGTTTTCTCTGTGGCACTTTCCAGTTGGGTTTCTCAGGTGGGTTGATGAGCAGCAGGTACATGAGACATCTATTAGAGATCACACTTTGCTGTTTGGTCATGGAGCCTGTGACTGCCTGGTGCTTCCCCTGCCCTGGGAGGTGCTGGATAAACACCAGCCCAACACACAGCAACAGGCAAAGTGGGTCTTAGCACGAGGCTCCACCTCCCTTACATCATCTTCACCACAACCCAACTTCAAAGCAAACCAAACAGAAACCAAAAGACAAAGCGGAGACTCTGGATGGGACGTGGAACACTTTGGACTTGAAAACAAGGGACTGCAAGAGAGGTGAGGGTGTCTCCCAGGAAGGACATCAAGGGAGGGGAGGGGACACCGTCATTTACACTGACCAGGAGAAGCTGTAATCTATACACAGTGGTAGAAGCCAAGATATATTACATGAAAGAACACACTGAGTGCATGGAGTTACCCCACACCAGGTCAAACCGCACAGTTGTCTTCAACAAGACTCTTGGAGTTGCAGTTGGTGTTGTTTGTTGACCTATCTAGCTCACTATATATATATGTATATATAGAGATATGTATAGACTCTCTCTGCATGCATTGGTCTCAAAAGGAGCTGTACAGCTGGGCTGGGTTCCTCATCCCCACCCCGTCTCCATCTTCATTTTTTTCGGGCTAGGAACGCCACTCCCACAACCACCGCCAGCGCGGCCACCGCCACCCCTCCGACGATGAGCAAGGGCTTCATGTTGTCGAAGATGCTGCCTGGGGACTCCTCGGAGCTATTTCCCTTGTGGTCAGAGTCAGGGGACTGGCCGGTGGCCTCTTGTGTCTCGGTGGCAGCGGGGCTGGGTTTCAGGTTGCTGTGGTTGTTCGCGACGGCAGTGTCACCTCCCGCCTTCTTGGTGGCAGAGGTGGTGGTGGCAGGAGCAGGCTGCTCTTTGGGGACCTCCTTCTTGTCTGCGTTGGTGGCAGGCGCAGGGTTGGGCTTTTCTGGCTTTCCGGAGCTGGGGGCCTTGGCGTCGGGTTTGTTCCCACTTCGGACGTTGCCTTTGGAATCCATCTCTGTGAGCGCTGTGGGTTGTGGCTGGATGCAGTGCACGGGGCTATCCCAGCTCTCCTCTGTTGCCTGGCTGCTGGAGAAGGCAGAGGAACCACCTGAGCTCAAACCCTTGGAGTGGTTGTCTTGGGATGCTTCTCACACTGGCAGGGTCCTATCTGAGCATGATACAGCACCTGGAAGAGGAAGCAGAGCAATGAGGTGAGTGGAAGCACAGAGCAAGCCACTACCATCCTACCTGGAGGTAACAGAGGAGGACACAAACACAACTGGGAAGACGCTGGTTCTTTCTTTAGTAACTGTGAGCTGTATTCAAAACATCTACTACAGTCCCTGTACCTGCAAGAACATCAAGCAAGTTGACTGCCTGTCATCCTGCTGCCACAACCAGGCTTCATCTGTAATCGAGTCCATCCCCCCTCTGTATGTGATGCCATTTGTCAGTGACGAGAGATACTCATGTCCAACTAAATAAATCTTACTTTTCATTTGCTCACCACAGCTCCTTTCCTCCTGGGTAAGGAGAGAACATTGTGTTCAATGGGAAAGCGGATCAATAGCTCCTCCCTGCTTGTATCTCACCCTCTACCCTTCTTTTGGCAGCAGTTTAGTTTCGGAAGTGGTTAATACCACTTGATCTTGTCTAATCCTCTCCTTCCAGCTGGATACTGCAGAAAAAGCAGGATTAGTTCCTCAGTTATTGCAGCTACAAGGATTATTGCTGTCAGCATTTCTGGTGTAGCCACAACAAAATAAGACAAGCAGCAGATCCTCAGCTGGTGCCAACCAGTGCATTGACTCCAGTGCAACTGCATCATTTCACTGTAAAGCTGCATCTCACAGCGACTGAGAGATCTCACTCCTGCCTCCTCCTTGCAGAGCTGAGCAGGATGTCAAGTGCTGCAGGGGATTAGCTGGAGCCATTTCTCCCCAGGGAACTGATGAAAGCAGTGAAAAGCACAGCTACACCCAGGGAATTCAGCTAATGGGCAGAGTGGGCTTCAGAGGGTGCTAAAAACACAATAGAAGCATCAGCCCAGTGAGCTTCACTAGGCAGAGCGAGCCAGGACATGGAGCTCCCATGGCTACACCTCTGTGTGATGGCAGGAGAGGAGGTGGCTGCTGGGCAGGTTGCCATCAGGCTCCCACTGGTGCAGCACCACGTCAGCCTTGAGCTTGGGCAATAATGAGTAAACAGGAGGCAGCAGTGTGATCCGAGCCTGCTTCATTACCTCCCTGCCGACCTCCAGGAGCCTGCCGAGAGCTTTCTGCCTGCTCAGTGAAACTGGAGCTTATTCACTGACTGGATTTAGACATAAAGAGACTCCTCAAAAACCTCTACAGATAAATGCTCCTTCCAAAGCAGCTCAGAGAGCCGATCACTGCTTTAATGACAGCCGGGAAGGTCTCAGGGTTGCAGCAATGGCCAGTGCTTCTGACTCTTCTGGGAAACAGGCTAACGATGTGGTGTTATCACCTCCATCTACATAGAAACAATGGCCTGGAGGAAACCTGCTCACAGAAATGCCAGAGCAAAGCTGGGCAACACATTGGTGTAAGCCTCTTTCCTGCTCTCCCTTGTAAACCATTGTTTGATGGCCACCAGCTTCTCAACTGGACTTGACTGAGGGAGCTGCAGCACTGAAATCATGGGAGCCCATCACTCGTGCTGCACCAGGAATGGTGACCATATACTTGTACATCATATACTGAAAAGGCTGTCTGACGGGCTCACAGTTAGTCTGGGAGAGTAGTCTCAGCTCTTCCTGTAACATGGAGAGGGGACAGGCACTTCAAGAAGGCTTTTCACAGGACCTACCTTACACACCTCCCTTAGAGGATGAATTCTAGTTGGGTAATGTTTGCTGAGATGAAGCCTGAAGCCTCCAAAAGGCATTAGATGACCCAAGCTGGCCAGTTTTGAAATAGCACATTGAAAGGTGAGAGGCAGATAATCTGCCCCCCAGGGTTTTATAGCCAGGGTTAAGCAGGATAGTAGCTACTCTTCCCTTAGATTTTCAACTCAAAGTCCATGCTCTTCCCATGGAAAAACAACAGCATCCAGATTTCCCTAGCAGCTCTCCATGGACCAGAACCACTTTGTGTGTAAAAGAAGAGCATAGTCTCTTTGACTGCAGCTAAACAATACTTCCATTTCTGAGTTTGTGACATTAAACCACTTTGGAAACCCAAAGCACCACCACTCTCCCCTCGTGCTTCACTGACGATGTATCATACACTTGGGTATCTTGTAACCACACAAACACAATCCCAGATGCTCACCAAGCTTAAGACCTTCTCTGGGGCTTGGTAGACAAACATATAGCCCTGGTCAAGTGCAAGAATGTTTTCCTCTCCTTGCTCCTTTTGCAGTACTCCTGCAGGTGCCACCTCGTCCTTCCTACTGCCTCCAAAGCGCACTCACAGTACTCTGCTCAGTAGAAACCCTACATAGATCCATGGCTGAGGCTGCACACAGTCACTCACAGAGCTCTGCTCCTCAGTTTGGGAGAAATTCATCCTCATTTTACATCTGGTACAATGATGATACAAAGAAATAGTAAGTGGAGCCCAAGCCTGAAGCAGGCTTGGAGGTTAAAGCAGGGAGAGTCAGATCCATCATGTCATGAATATTACATTACCTGCTTAGTCACTTTGATATCAATTAGATGGGCCACTCACATGCTTTCCACTATTTGTGTGGTTCTACTATATGAACCAAGCATTAAACTCCTGCTTCCTTCCTTAGGAAGCTATGTGCAGCCTATAGAGGTGGTGGGTAAAGCACAGAAGGGGCAAACTGGCCCTTCTGCTGAGAAATGGGGGCTCTGCATGATCCAAGAACCTCAGTTTATCCATACCCCTCATTGATCACCTCTGGTTTCCAGGTTCCTGGAAGCAGGAAAGCTGGTTTTGCTCTGAGCCTTTGCTGTGCCATGGAGCCTTGTTCCACAGCCCTGCACTGCTACAAACAGCTCAATAGAGAATGCCTTGATTTCTAAGTGATTTTCCACTAAAAGCAACACAAGTCCCACACACGGATTAGAAAAGGTTTTAAAAGATGTAGAAATCAAACTAAGCCAAAAAAATCAATATCAGCAGTTCTTAAGTGTCCACATGAAAGGGCTTTCTGACGTGGTTTTCTATGTCTGGATCTAGCCACAGAACTGCCCAGCATCCCTCCAGACCCTTTGGCTCGGTTGAGATGATGCATCTGAGAAGCTCTGGCATCCTTTCTGCTACTTCTGCCCTCCTCCTCCTGACCCAAGGTCCTCTTAGCAGCACATCCTCTCCCATCACAGCACATAACCCCTTTCTGTATGCTATTACCTACCTCCCAAGCAGACTCCCCACCTTGGGTATCGTCCCCTCTCCTTCCCCTTTCCAGCCCTGTGCTTTCAAGGGCTTGTTCTACTCTTTAAGCACTTCTGTGTCCCACAGGCTGAAGATAGATGCTTTCCTCATTTCCAAAAGCTCAGCCTGCACATGCAGATGTGAGGGGTTTTTCCACAGCCCTTTGTCTCCTCCTCTTCCCTCATTCCATCACACAAAGTTTCTCTCTAATGGCCTGTTTCTCTGCCTTTGCTTTCTTCTTTATAGCTCCCCACATCTATTTATTCCTCCTTTCTCTCTGCTCCTCAGTGCCTGTCTCTGCCTGTCTACCCATTCCTCCCCCTTCCAGCTCCCTCTCTGCCTCCTACACAGACAGCAGCACTTGGGAATAAGGTTTTGTGAGAAAGAGGCTTCATTCCCTCTCTTTCCCCCGCTATGCTATTCCTTTGTTTAACAACCTGTGCCTTTCAGGGGGGGTTCACTTGCCAGCAGCTAAACCAGGCTGGGAAGAGGGAGCAGAGGTAATGAAAGCAGTGATCAAGGAGAAAAGTGGGGAATAAAACGCCCTTCAAATTCCTGCTGCTGCAAGCAGCATCACACAACCACCACAGTCCCCCTGGGATGCTTCTGGCTGTTGCAGCTCTCAAGGTCAGTGCAGTTGGACTCAGCCAGTGCAACAGGGCTGACATAAGGAACATCTTTCCTTGGCTCCCTGCAGGGCACCTTTTCTCCCTCACCCCCCCAGTGAATTAGCAAATACATCTATTCATCTGCTTCCTGTATATATGACATCTATTTCATCTGCTGCACAGATGAAAGCTGCATCAATCCTGCACCGAATGGAGCAGATGAGTCACTGGCAGCTTTAGCATAATACACCACCAGTAGAAGGTCTTCCCTCTGCAGAGACCAGCCCCAGCCCCAAGCTCTACAACCTTCCTCTCGCTGTTTCAAGTCGGAAGGGAAAAGCAGCAACTTAGAATCACAGAATCCACCAGGTTGGGAAAGACCTTTAAGCTCCTCAAGTCCAACTATTGCTCCCAGCACTGCCAAGGCCACCACTAACCCATGGCACCGAGGGCCTCGTCCACACGGTGTGTGAACACCCCCAGGCCCCAGCAGGTCGTTTCGTTCCTGTGGCAGATTGTGCATAAAGAGGAGAATTAGAATTTGGCCACTTTAAAAAGGAACCTGAAAATACACAATTCCCTGGAAAGGGAACAGGAAAAAACAAATAAGCAGCAGTGCTGTGACTACACAAGGTGAGGGAGCTGAAATGCCCAGGACCAGGCTGTTAGAAATGGGGGTGTTACTGGGGGAATCAAGTGCTGCCACAGGCTTCCTACATAACCTCTTCATGTCAAACTCTACCCTTCAGTGCAAATCAGTGTGGTAGAGGAGGTTGAACTCACCAACATGAGACTCTCAGATGGGAAACAGCACAGTCATATGGAGTATTACCACCAAAGAGGTCTCGATTGAAGTGCTGAGAGGAAAATCAGCTGGAGCACATGGATAAGGTGAGTTCATGATGTGTTGAGGGAAGTGCCAGGAGAAAGGTAGCCTGTTCTGATAGATGAAGGCTTCTCCAAAGAGGTCCATGGTTACTGGCCACAGGGCAATGCTGTTTCATTGCCACTTGCCATTTAATGGCAAAAGAAATAGGCTGCAGACAAGCACATTGCCCTGGAGAAGGGATTATTTCAGAGAGCCACAACATAGGGTTTGGGATGTCCCTTCTATGATCCTGAGGCTTACATCCATTTCTTCTCCCAGATCTCCCAGTGCACCAAAGTGGCTTGGAAGAGAGTTAAGGAAAGGAGGGACTGTGAGTATGTGCTGTAACAAGTAGACTGCAGGAGGAACTGCAAGTCCTGGCTAGCTCAACTGAACATCATGTAAGGAACCATCAAACCCCATCTAAAATAAACCAGGTTTTGTGCCCCCACAGCTGAAGGCAGAGCTGGAATCACGCTCCTCAGTTATTTTAGGGTAGAAGTTAGAATGAACTTGCTGACTCACAGCCAGGCTGGCCCTGCTTTTCCTGCATGGGATTCACCTTAAAACACTCGCTGGCTCAAATGTGGCACCTCCACTGTCCTTTGAGGCCATCTACCCATTAGAGAGCTTGATCAGTCACCAGGACATCCCACCACTTCTGGAAGCCCAGGGAGAATCATCAGTCAGGGATGTCTCAGGGCTGTTCAACCTGGAGAAGAGAAGCTGCGTGGAGACTTCAGAGCAGCTCCCAGTGTCTGAAGGTGGCTACAAGGGTGCTGGAGAGGGGCTCTTCGTCAGGGACCGTAGGGACAGGACAAGGGGTGATGGGTTCAAACTGAAACAGGGGAAGTTCAGGTTAGATATAAGGAAGAAGTTCTTCCCTGTGAGGGTGCTGAGGCGCTGGCACAGGGTGCCCAGAGAAGCTGTGGCTGCCCCATCCCTGGCAGTGTTCAAGGCCAGGTTGGACACAGGGGCTTGGAGCAACCTGCTCTAGTGGAAGGTGTCCCTGCTTGTGGCAGGGAGTTGGAGCTGGATGAGCTTTAAGGTCCCTTCAACCCAAACCACTCTATATGATTCTATGACAGACAAGGCCTAACTTTTTCCCTCCACTGAAGTGGGGAGCTCCTGATGGCTCCAGGAGGACAGTGCTTGAGCCCTCAACCTTCTTGTCTAACCCATAAGTAATGCAGCTCAGAGGAGCAGACACTGTCCCTTGGAAAGCATCCTCAGGGGTCTGTGCCTGTTTCCTCTGCCATACGGGGAGTGATCCATCCAGGCTGGATTTGTTTTCAGTCCCTGCCCCATCCCAGCCTCCTTCTGCAACTGAGCAGCATATTTGGAGCTTCAGTACTTCAACTCCCCATTTCCAATGGGGATAAACAACACTTCACCCCCTTCCTGAGGTGCTGGGGGGGGAATAACCATGTTAAAGGCAGCAAGATGCCAGGCAAGCACCCAAGAGGAGTGATGGCATAGTGTGACTAAGCCTTTTCCCCCATCTCCAAGAAGCGCTGTGAAGACAGATGAGATAATGCAGTGCCTCAGTACCACCATAAATATTAAACCAGCTTTACATAAGGAGCCTGTGCTCACTCAGCTGCCGTGGGCAGCTCCCCGAGGAGGCTTTGAGCTCCCTCACAGCCTGGTTTATCCCCCCACTCCTGACGCAATGCACAGCAAATGTGATCAAACACAACGCAAGCACAGCAAGAGAAGTGCTTGTCAGAGATGCTGCTGAACAGCCTCAGTGCAGCAGGACCAGTGCAGGGAGCCTGCTGCTCACCAGCCCCCCCAGAGCAAAGCCTTGGAGACACAGCTGCTGACCCACTTCCCTGATGGGATATTTACGGATCCTTTTCCCAGGCTGTTTCTTGCTGCTCCCCACATCCCTCCCTCCCTCCTGGATTAAACGCTTCCCTCTCCAATAAGCCCTTTGCATCTTGACGTGGAGAGTGTCAGATGCTGGAAGTCTCTTTACAGGCAGCAGCAGCAGCTTCAAATCGCTGCCACAGAGGGAGATTTGCCAGCAAAGGCTCTGCTCAGGGCTGCGTCAGTCCTGCGGCTGCTCCCAGTGTTCCCAGTGCTCCCAGTGCCTGCCCAGCTGGTGCTGGCAGTGACCAGATTGCATCCATCAACCACCCAGAGCACATCCAGCCCAGCAGGACCCTGCCCCTCAATCCCCGTGCCACCAAGGTGCTTCACCTCTCTATGGGTGATGTGTTGGTTCAGAGGTTGGGTTATTCCTGGCACCAAGGTGGGTTGTGGGAGCAGGATGGGCTCCTGTAGCTTTGCCTTATATCTGCAAAGGGAATGGCTGTGGGATGCAGACCCTGAGCACCACGATGGGCCACCAACTGGCACAGAGATGGGGCAAAGTCCTGGCTTGCAACGCAGGTTCTAATGTCCCCTCCAGAGGCTGTCCTGCCATGCTCCCGCATGGGTGACACAGCAGTTTGAGCCCCACTGACAGCCTCAATGCACTCCCCACCAGCATGAGCCCAGAGAAAGGCTGAACCATTTTCTACACCATGACCTCTGCAGATGACCACGTCTGAGCTGAGTGAGCTTGTCCAGACCCCAAAGACCTTCATTCTCTGAGAGATGGAGGTGACATTCACAGCATCACTAGGGTTGGAAGGGACCTCTGGAGGTCATCCAGTCCAACCCCCATTGCAGACACACCATACTGTGCCAAGGGCTTTGCTTCAGTTCTTTGCTAAGCCCAAAGCACAGCTCTAACCTGCACCTCTCAGCATGCTGTTCACAGCCACCTACATGGCAAAAACATGCTCCTCATTTCTGCTCTGTTCTCTTCTCTCACCTATGAGAAAATAAAGCAATAAGAACCATGAGAAGTGGTAAAACTGTCTCTCTCTGCTCTTAAACCTGCAGCATTGAAGGGAGGGCAGCTTGCTGCTGTTTCACCCTGCCCATCATGAGACCACAGCAAGCTCCCGGTGCACGTTTCCTGCTGCACCATCTGCACAAGCTCCTTCCAGGGCACCTCATGGGTACAAACCCAGTTATTTCCCTGCAGCACCACAGGCTGACAAGCACTTGCAGCTCACTTCAGCTTCCTGCCCACAGCCCTGCCAAAACCACACAGGCTGCTGCCTGAATACCCCAACCAAGCACATTCCTTCTCTCCTCCATCAGTGTTCATCACACGTGGTCCCAAAGGGGCAGCACATCACCCAAACTCCACATTGCACTGGTACAGACAGCACAAACCCCGTTCTCACGATTCCCAAAACACAGCAGAAATCGGGAAGGAGTTGCCAAAGCAGCATTAGGAAAGAGAAGATCTTTGTCTCAGGCTCTCCAGAGTGCCAATCACGTGCACTGACTCATGTCTATAGGGGTGGGCACTGAGTTGTACCCAGCATGGTGTTGGCAGAAGTCATGCTTAGCAAGGCTGGATAAGCTCCCTGGTCCCCCCTCAAGTGCCACCAGCCCTTGTGGTGCAGCTGAACCAGCTGCAATCTCAGCCACAGCTTCTAGAATGAGAGAGAAGCTGGGAATGCTTTGCTGAGGTTGGGATGGAAACACCCTCCTGCTGCAAAGCAACTCCCAGCTTCTCAGGGTCGTAACACAGCCTCCAAAGGGCGACTGTCATAATTCAAGCAGTTCCAGAGCCCCTCACTTTGCTGTGCAGGCCCAGCTTCCATCCTGGGTTTGAGCCCCCCATCAAACACACAATCAAACACTGATTTTCCACTTTACAGTTCCGTATTTCTTAGTGGAACAAGATAGTAGCTTTACCCTTCAGAAATGATGAGGTGTTGGACATTAAACCTCTCCCTGACAGGGCTGAGCATCGCTCACCCAAAACAGACATTTAAGGGAACAAACGCAAGGATGACTGTTTCCCATGGCAGCTATTCTGCAGGACACTGGATGGAAGCACTGGAGCAGTTTACAACAGGGAATGATTCAGATGCAATGGGAGATGCGCAGCCAGCAACATGAACCACAGAGCCTTGACTCACCAGTGTGACGTCTTATAGGCATCTGGGTGCATCCTGCATCCCAGACCACAGGGCCGCCTGCCCTGGGCACTTCATGTCTTGGCTTTTGCCACACTCAGCATTTCATACCCACTCACTTTGTTTCCTTGTAACACATTTCCAGCCCTCCCAGAGCCAGCAATTCAACCCCAGCAGCTCTGTGCCACTGGGAACAAGTTGCTGCATCAGAAGGTGGCACATCCCTCCCTGGGGACAGGCTGGCAACCCCTGTAAGATCAGAAGAGAGGCCACCAGAGCCCAAAAGCCCCATAAGAAGCCGACCCAGCAGCCTCCTGCTGCAGCCCTACTACTGAAAAGGGAACTATTGCTTTCCAACCACAGCTTCATAGCTCAGCATCGGTGACATCCCCTCCTCCATCACTTGGAGGTGCTCCAGGAGAGAGCAGATGAGCAATTCCCCACCACATCCACCAGAATACATGGCTGGGACCATGTCCCAGTTCTCTGCCCAGCACTAGGTCTGTGATGCCACCTCAGGAATACTGCTGTGGCAGGGTCAGGAAGCGTCCCATACCTCCTTTCTGCCTCTTGGAGAAGGGTGAACAGCTCATCCCTTCCCCCCAGAGCCCTGCTCTTTGCACTGAGCCTGCCAGCATTTGGGAACTGCCTTTGACAAGGGGGCAGGTGCTTCCAGTTTGGGATGCTGCTCCCCAAGCAACCAGGAGCTGGTACCCACTTGCAGAAGGCTGATTCTAACAGATCTCTGCTTGTAAGGCCTCCTCCTGACAGTCAGTGGCTCCTGTATCTCTCGTATTCAACATCCACAAGCACAGATGATGAGGGTTATATTTGAGATGATAAAACATCCCCAACCACTGCAGTAAACAGCAGCAAATTTAACATCCCTCTTCAGTTCCATCCTAAACCCATCCCTTGGGTTGGGCAGGATTGCACCAGGCTTTGGTGGCATCACCCCTCTTCGTGGCTCCACTGTAGCCAGCAAATGACTACAGAGGCAATACTGCATGTGCAGAGCCAGGACCTGGATGTGACAGCCCATAGCTCTGCAGGCACCAGACTGAGAATTGAGGGAACACAACAGCACCAGGCAGTGACCTTCCCGGGATGCTCCTGGCACACTCTGGGATAAAGCCCATCACTTACCTTGTGCGGCAAAGCCAGAGTGCAATCCCTGCCTGCAGAAAGCTGGGAAGGATCTGGGACAGGATGGATGGAGCTCATCCAGCACAGAAATGCTTCCTCAGGGAGGTCCATCCCTCCCCTCTACCTACCCCCATGCTGAACCAAGGATGGACAGAGTGTGCCAGGGTGCTCGCAGGCCCCAGCCCCAGCAGCCTGCCAGCGGGGGGGTGGATGTGGAGGGATGAATACCCACATTTAGGGGAATTATGGGTTCCTTCTCCCATCCCACCACATTATCCCGGTGCCAGAGGCTGGTGCTGGGGGCTGCGGCTGGGGAAAGATGGGAAACGCTGAAGGTCAAACCTGTGAAGGTCAGACTTCTGGAGGTCGGTGCCGAGACGGAGCAGGGAGCTGGATCCAGCCTGGTGCATCCTCCCTCTCCCGGCAGCATCCTGCCCAAGCCCCACCCAGGAAAACGGGGCTGCAATGGGAGCGCTTCCTCCTCCCCCCCAGTGCCAAAGCCTGGCCAGGCTGACCAAGATCCAAGCATAAAGATCGTCTTTCCCCCCCCTGCATCCCATCAGAAGCTGCGGGATGATCAGGGAACTGAACAGGAGCAGGGACCAAAGCAACAGGTCACTGCAAACAGACAGGGATAAACAGATGCACAAAGCAGCAAGGACATGAGACTGAAAACGCCAAGACATCCCCCATGCAATGCATTCCCAGTATCCTCCTCCCTGCCACTCATTCAGTGCAATATTCTCCCCATAGCTCAAAATAGTCACTATTGCCTCTGTCATCTCTCCATTTTAGCCTTTTGGGGGGCAGATTTCTCTTTGTGAACTCCTTTCCAGCACAAGCTGGTTTGATATCAAAGGATACGCCTTTGATATCAAACCTAACAGAATCCTCAGCTCCTTGCTTGGGAAAGGTGAAGACTTAACAACATGCTGGCTGTTCCTATCCGTGCTTGCCTCCTGCCTCAGCATCCACAGCAATTAGAGACGTTAAACCCACACAGGCAGAGCAAAAGGCAAACCAACACCACAAACCATGCAGAAGGAAGAGGAAACACGCTGGAAACCGGATCAATCCCTGCCAGGGAGGTCTCAGGCTCCAGCCAAGGCTAAAGGCTGTAGATGGGGATGCTGCTGCTTCCCCTCCTCCCTCCCGGCAGCCCTGCTTCCGGCACATGGCTCCACTTCTCCATGCTCGGAAGAGCCCGGCTGCAGCATCAGAGCCCAGTGTCCATCCCAGCGCTGCTGCCTGCCCCTCCGGGAGCCCGGGAGCGGTGGCAGTGGCTGGGATCAGGCCAGCACAGCCAAGGGGATCGCAGGTATGCGGAAGCACAGGGAGCAGGCGGGATCCCACGCGCTGCATATGCGGAAATGCCTTTTCCGGCTGCCTGACCTTCAGGGAGCAGAAGAGGGGAGCTGGGGTGGGAATGGAGCTGCTGGGGGCCACCCATCCTCACTGCTTTGGGTTGAAAGCAGCACTGTTTTAACGGGGAGAGCTGTGTGGGTACATGGTCCTGAGCCAGCAGCATGGCAGCCCCTGACCTCCATCCCAGGCAACTGCGAGCAGGGGGACACTCACCTTGACCAGGTAGATGGGGGTCTCTATTTCGCTCTGTCACCCATAGGAGGAATGCAGCACCCTCAGCTTTGGACCCCTGGCACTCTCCCCCCTGGGTGCTGGTGTGTGGGGAGGAAAGCAGCAGCTCTTACCTTCTGTCCTGCAGTCACACCTTGGGAGCTGGCTCTTGCGCAGAGAGGAGGGAGGGAGAAGGCAGAGGAAGGGGGGAAACTTGGGAGTTTCCCACAATGCACCTCTGCAGACTGCATGAAGATGGAGAGCAAGGCGGGGGGGACACACAGCGCTCCAATCCGGAGGGAAGGGCTGGGATTTGGGGGGGGACAGGATGCCAAGGGGGGGTGGCTGGGGCTGGCCAGTTGCATCTGCACATCCCCTGTGATCTGGGGCTGAGCTGTGGTTTGCTGGCTCTGCAGTTCAGGGCTGTCCCTGCAGCACTGGTCCGTGCCTGCATCCCTCACTGACTCCTCTAAACACTGCCTGGGTTTGCAGTGAATACAAGTCAGGGGGATGCAATGGGGGAAATGGGAAGGGTAAAGCCTGATAAATTGAGATACTCATGTGGGGACAAGAGAAAACAGGAATATGAGGCTCCCCCCAGCAATATAAGGGATTTCCAAGTATGACAGTGCCCCAACAGTGAGTAGAAGGGTGACAATCCATCTTCCCAAGGAGCAGCACGTTGGCTAACAGCAGACAGCCCTCCCTGTCACAGTCTCAGCTCCTTCAGCCAGGCCAGGTCTCAAATCCATATCACTCGGGTCAAATCTTGCTCATACCCCAAACTGCAGCCAGGTCCTGGGACTGTCTAGAGCTCTTTTAGCCCTGATTTCATGAGCAAACCAGGCTCTGTGATGCTTGTCAATACAGTTACTTGGGACCCACTGACCAGCTTCATGCTCTTTGATAGAAAGCAGAGACATTTTAAGGTGGTTATACCCAGAAATCCATGAGAAACCAACTCTGTGAGCCCAGCTGCTTGCAGAATAACTCACTCAGTCTTGCAATACCTAAAGAGGCTACAAGAAACCTGGAGAGGGCTTTGGACAAAGGCCTGTAGGGGCAAGACAAGGGGAATGGCTTGAACCTGCCAGAGGGGAGACCGAGATGAGCTCTGAGGCAGAAGCTCTTCCCTGTGAGGGTGCTGAGGCGCTGGCACAGGGTGCCCAGAGAAGCTGTGGCTGCCCCATCCCTGGCAGTGTTCAAGGCCAGGTTGGACACAGGGGCTTGGAGCAACCTGCTCTAGTGGAAGGTGTCCCTGCCTGTGGCAGGGGGCTGGAACTCGATGATCAGTGTTTTCTGCCCATAAGAGCCAAGCCCGGGCACATCTCAGCTGTGCCAACGTGCTTAGAAACACTCAGGCTGCTTAAACCCCTCTGCAAGTTAAAAACCTGCTTGAAGGAAGCTGCAGAAACAAAGGGGCCGAATGCCAGGACCCAGCTCTCCTGGGAACGATGCAGCTCTCAGCATTGCTCAGAGCAGGGATGCACAAGGTGATCTTGATGCAGTCCTTGGCTCCAGAGCCTGTTTGGCTCAGAGGAGCTGGCACGAGTAGGATTAGCTGTGGCTGATGCTGATGTCCCTTCTGCTGCCTGTCTGGTCCCACACCGGCAGCACCAGCTCTCCCCACTGCTTTAGGGACTTGTGCCAGGCACAGCCAAGACCATTCAGTGGCTGCTTCTCCTTCCTAACACCCTCCAAACCTGCTGAGAGCAGCAGAGAGGGGCTTATTTCTGCAAAGCTTGTGTAAATCTGGTATTTAACACAGGAGAAACCTCCAAATTGCTGCTCCCAGGACTCATAAACCCCTTTTGCCATTTCTGCATCAGGCAGAAACACTCTTGGCCTCTGCACCTCCCCTCAACACAGCAGGAAGATGGGGAAGTGGAAATTGGCAGCTCCAGTGCCCAGAGCCTGGATGTGCTGAAGCTGGGGGGGTCTGGCTGTGTTTTCCTATGTTCATATGTGCTACCTCTGCTTTAGCGGATAGCCCCACATGATGCACTCACAGCCTCAGGCTCATGGAATTTACCTTCTATGCCGCAGATTCTGAGTTTTAGAAGCATTTTTACTGGTGTAGACAAAAGCGAAACAGAGGAAATGAGCTGTAAAACCAATGACTTCTCCCTGCCCACTGCAGAGAGAAGGGGCAGTGCGAAAGCAGCAACAGAGCCAGGCAGCACCCAGAAATCCCCTGGTACTGAGCACACGATGGGTCCCCTGCAGCAAGTGGGTCACATTCCCCTAACACAGCACAGGGGCAGCAAGCAGCAGCTCAGACAGGGACACGGCAAGGTGAAAGCAGCTTCTCCATGCTCAAATGGAGAGGGGAGAACTGGTGGTGTTCTCCTCCTCCCTCTGAGCTCACAGGTACCCCAGGATGGGTTAGAGCAGGGATGATACAGGCCTGGCCCTGGGGAGCCCCCTGCAAGCCCTGCTGCTGGTGGGGCTGCATGGCAGCAGCATCCTGGGGAAGGAACACGCTGTGCCCTGTGCTTCCAGAGAGGAACAGTTGTTCCCACATGCAGCCGATTGCCACAGAGCAGCACCATCTGCAAGCGGCTGCCAAGATGCTGCCAATAAGAAGTGCATTTTAACTCCTCCTTCAACTTCCAACGTGCCTTAAAACATCCTTTCCCAGCGTTCCTCAAGGGAACTTTGCTAAACACAAGCCCTGAAGCATTTTCTTTCCCTTACACCTGGATGAAAGCTGCAGCCTCAGCTGCAAAATCCCCACAGTCCCAGTTCCCCACTCCCTGCCTCTGCCACAGGATGGGTTATAGAATCATGAAATGGTTTGGGTTGGAAGGGACCTTAAAGCTCCTCCAGTTCCAAGCTGGATATGGGGCTGCGTTGAGAAGGAGACCTTATGGGGATTTCAGGCAGCACCTTCAGCACAGCCCCATAATCCTCCCCACCAGGGTATCCCCATGGACCGGGGAACCCTGCCCCAAGTCCCCTCCTGGTTACAGACCCCAGGATGAGTTTTGGGTGTTCTGCTTTTCCTGTGCCCGGTGCTGTGTTCAGGTGACACCCGGTGATGGCAAAGGAGGAGCCGGCGTTACCCGTCCTCTTGCGAGCGCTGCAGGGTCTCACCCTTAAAGACTTCCAGGAGTTCAAGACAAAGTTATCGGAGGTTCACGTGGAAGGAGGATGGAACATCCCCAAGGATACACTGGCAACAGCTGCCCACCCATGTGCATTGCTCAGCTGCATGGGAGAGAACTACAGCAAGGACACTGCAATGGACGTAGCAATTGGGGTGTTCAAAGAGATGAACCTGAGAGACCTCGCTGAGGAGCTGCTGGATGAGATGGTGAAAGGTAAGAAACCAGTGTTCATCTTCAGCCATAGAGCCATGAAATGGTTTGGGTTGGAAGGGGCCTTAAAGCTCCTCCAGCTCCAACCCCCTGCCACGGGCAGGGACACCTTCCACTAGAGCAGGTTGCTCCAAGCCCCTGTGTCCAACCTGGCCTTGAACACTGCCAGGGATGGGGCAGCCACAGCTTCTCTGGGCACCCTGTGCCAGCGCCTCAGCACCCTCACAGGGAAGAGCTTCTGCCTCAGAGCTCATCTCAATCTCCCCTCTGGCAGGTTAAAGCCATTCCCCTTGTCCTGTCCCTACAGGCCCTTGTCCAAAGCCCCTCTCCAGGTTTCCTGGAGCCCCTTTAGGCACTGGAAGCTGTTATCCTGCTTTTCTTTGTCTTTTTCCCTTTGAGTGAGCCTGGTAACCCTTTGGAGCTGGAGGCATCTCCAGGAGCACAGGGACAGTGCCTTTGTCCCCAGGGGCACAAGCAGAGGGGGACAGAGGCTGTAGGTGGCCCCAGGCAATTGCGTTTGCTCCCAGGGTGGATGAGGATTGGAGGGTGCTTAGAACAGGGGTTGAAGGATCAGGATGATGGGGAGAATGACCCCCAAATGGCTAGAAGCCTTAAATTCTGGCAGACAATGTTCTTATTGCCTCTGCCAGACTTAGCAAAGCCCTGAGCTTTGAAACAACCATCCCACTGGTGTGCCAGGAGCATGGTTGGGATGGTTAGGAGCTCCTTGGGCATCTGGTCATGCTTGGGACTGATTCTGCTCCTCGCTGGCACAGAGCACAAGCAGAAATACAAGGAACATGTTATCCAGGGGTTCCTCCGGTACAAAGAAGTGAACTCGTGTCCTGGGGAGAACCTGTCCATCAGGAGCCACTACACCACTCTGACCATCGCCAGGAAGCCTCGGAGCAAGCATGAAGCTGTGGACATCACCCGTGGATGCGCTGACACCAGCAATGGGCCCGCCAACGTCACTGTCACCACACAGACACTGTTTAACCCCGATGAAGATGGGCACATGCCACAGGTCGTGGTGCTGGTGGGAGCCCCAGGGATGGGGAAGACGATGACGGTGAGGAAGGTGATGGTGGAGTGGGTGGAAGGGACCATCTACACACAGTTTGACTACATCTTCTGCATAGACTGCAAAGACATCGCCCTTCCCAAGGAGGCGAGCGTGGCAGACCTGGTTTCCAAGTGCTGCCCTCACAGGAGAGTGCCGGTTGGGAAGATCCTGGAGGACCAGAAGAAGATCCTGTTCATTCTTGATGGCTTTGAGGCCCTGGGTTTTGCCTTGGTTCAGCCTGAAGATGAGCTGAGCTCTGACCCCAGGGCAGTGAAGCCGCTGGAAACCACCCTGATGAGCTTGATGAAGAAGACTCTTCTCCCAGACTCCTCTTTGCTCATCACCACGAGGCCGACAGCTCTTCAGAGCCTGGGGCAGTGCCTGGAGGGGGAGAGTTACATGGAAATAGTGGGATTTTCCGGAGCCATGAGGGAGGAATATTTCCACAGATACTTTGGGAATGACCACAAAGCGGACGTGGCCTTTGGGTTTGCCAGAGCCAACGAGATCCTCTACAGCTTGTGTGTCATCCCCATCATGAGCTGGACCGTCTGCACCATCCTGAAACAAGAGCTTCACCAGGAAAGAAACCTCATGGAGTGCTCTAAAGCCACCACGTGGATGGGTGTGTGTTACCTCTCCTGGTTAGTGAAGCGCAGAGGCAGGGACAACCCACAGGGCCTCCAGCGGTTCCTACTCAAGCTTTGCTCCTTGGCTGCTGATGGCATCTGGAAGCACAAGGTCCTCTTTGAGGAGAAGGAAATCAAGGACTGTGCCTTGGACCAGCCAGACCTTCTGCCCCTCTTCCTCCATGAGAAGATCCCAAGGAAAGGTGTGGACCATGGGAACATCTACAGCTTCACCCACCTGCACCTCCAGGAGTTCTTTGCAGCAATGTTTTACGTTCTGGAGGATGATGGGGAGATGGTTGGTGGCTCGGGGGCTATCACACAGGACATAAATGTGTTATTAGAAAGCTATAGCGAGTCCAGGGAGGATTTGAACCTAACAGTGAGGTTCCTGTTTGGTTTGGTGAGCCAGGAATCCATCGAGTACATGGACAACATCATCGGGTGCAGAACTTCCCCACGAGCCAAGGAAGACCTGCTGAAGTGGCTTCAGGGGAGGCACAAAGGCATCTGTCAGCCCGGCCAAGGGATGAAGGTTTCCCAGTTGGACACGTTCCACTTTTTGTTTGAGATGAATGAGAAAAGCTTCACACAAAGAGCATTGGGTGGTGTCACTGACATGGACCTGCAGGACATGAAGCTGAGCCTGTACGACCAGATGGCTCTTTCCTTCTGCATCAGGCAGTGGCCTGGGCTCTGCTCTGTCACCCTCCGGGGATGCTCCTTCCACCAGCAGCACCCTGGGGAGGAGGTGGCGGCGTCAGGGCCTCGGTGAGTACTGCTCTAAAGACCCAAAATCACAGAGATTCCTCCTTTTCCACCCCAAAGGATGGTTTGAAAGGCATTTGAGCTCCTTCCACCCAAACACCACCTTGTCCTTTCCTTGGGGTTTAGTTCCTCCCACCAAAGCTTGTTCTTTCATAGAATAGCTTGGGCTGGAAGGGACCTTCAAAGCTCATCTAGTCCAACCCCCCTGCAGTAAGCAGGGACAACTTCACCTAGACCACCTTGTCCAGAACCATATCCAGCCTGGCCTGGAATGTCCCCCGGGATGGTGCATCCACCACCGTTCTTTCCCTGGGGTTTAGTTCCTCAGCAGAGGATTTTACTTACTCTTGGAGAGAATCATGGGAGAACAAGGATCACACCGGCTCCTCCCTTGGCTGCATGTGGTGGGAACGATAGAGATGGAGCATCTTGGCTCAACTTCCCCGGCCTGAACAAAACCATCTGTGCCCAGGGGCTGGTCTGGCTTCAAATCCCCCTCCTTGCATGCAAAGGGTAGATCCCTGGTGATGAAATTAAGTGCACCACGAGCTCTAGTCATGATCCTTTGCACCTCCAAAACCATGGAGGTCCCTCCTGAGACCTCCCATGAGCTGGCAGCAAGCACCGCTGTGCCTGTGCTAAAGCCAGGAGCTCCTGGTGAAGGCCACCCATGCCCCATGGCTCTGTCCCCTGCAGCTCTGGTCCCTCGGATGCTGGAGGACATCCCAGTCCCCTCGCTGAGCAGCAGCACGAGCAGCTGCGTTCCCCCATCGACGTGCTCTGCCAGGCCCTGCGGCACCCGGTCAGTGACCTGCGGGTGCTCCGGTAAGAGACGGAGCTGTGGCCATGGTGGTGCTGCCAGCACGGGGCAGGTGGGTGCTGGAGGGGAGAGGATGGGTGCTGCTCCAGATGGAAAAGATAGAGCTGTGTGGGGCCAGGACAGGGGGGTGAGGCCAGGCCTTCATTGGCCATGGGCGGGGTGATCCCTCCATGCTGATTAGCTGGGGAGTGAGAGGGTGGGGTCCCTCCAATCTGATTGGCCCCACAAGGAGGGGGTGAGGTCCCTCATGCTAATTGGCTGTCCTAAGGGTGAATGTGTTCCCTCCATGCTGATTGGCCCATGAGGCTCACTCTCTCCCTCCCTGCTATGGTCCCATGAGGCTGATTGGCTGGGGGTTGTGTGGGAGGTTGGGGTCCCTCCATGCTAATTGGCTGGTGAGGTGGGTTGGTGTGTTCCTTTGAAGCTGGTTTGCCATGCGGCAGGTGGGCAAGGTCCCTTGATGGTGATTGGCTGGTGGAGTGGGTTGGTGTGTTCCCCCCATGCTGATTGGCCGGTGGCTGGTGGGGGGCTGTGCTGAGCCCCTCTGTTCTCTGTGCTGTCCCGCAGGCTGCAGTGGTGCCGGCTGCCGGAGAGCTGCTGCGCGGCGCTGGCGGCGCTGCTGGCCCGACACCGCAGCCTGGCGCGGCTGGAGCTGGGGGACACCGCGCTGGGGGACGGCGGCGTGCGCCTGCTCTGCCAGGGGCTGCGGCAGCCCGGCTGCTGCCTGCGCGTCCTGCGGTAAGAGCCCCGGCAGCCCGGGTGTCCCTGAGCATACCCCTGGTACCCTTAGCATCTCCTCGGCATTCCCAGGCAACCCTGAGCAACCCCCTGGCACCCCATGGGCATCCCCAGGACCCACCTGGCACCTCCCAGCATCCCTGGCCATACCCCCAGCATCCCATGGGCATCCCTGAGCATCGCCGCAGCATCCCACAGGCATCTCCGAGGCGGCCAAACCCACAGGGTGCAGGGGAGCACTGGGATGGTACACAAAAGGGTTCCTCTGGGCATCATCCCTCTGTCCCACTCTCCCAGGGCAGTGGCACCGGGTTGGGGACCATCACTATGGTGGGGTGGCACTGGGGCCCCTTGGGCTGGCTCTGAGGGTGTTTCCCGGCAGGTTGCGATATTCCCGTCTGACCAGTGCCTGCTGCAAGGACCTGGCCGCTGCGCTGAGCACCAGCCCCTGCCTGGAGGAGCTGGATTTGTCATTCAGCGAGGGGCTGCGGGACGCTGGTGTGCAGCTGCTGTGCGAGGGGCTCCAGCACCATTGCTGCCGGCTGCAGACGCTGCGGTAAGAGGCTCCCCCCTTCTCAACCGGAGCAGCTCAGCCGGAACAACCCCACATCCCTGTTTCCTGCATCCCGCAGGCTGGGGAGCTGCCGGCTGACGGGCGCCTGCTGCCGAGCGCTGGCTGTGGGGACCCCTCACCTCATCTGCCTGGACCTGAGCGACAACGAGCTGGGAGCTGATGGTATCCTGCAGCTCTGCCGGCAGCTCCGGCACCCTGCCTGCCCGCTGCGCGCCCTGGGGTGAGGAGCTGGGTGTCCCCCTTCCATCCTATGCCAGCAGCGCAGGGTCAGTGCTGCGGGACAGGGAGGGGGATGGAACCATGGAATGGTTTGGGTTCAAAGGGACCTTAAAACTCATCCAACCCCCTGCCACGGGCAGGGACACCTTCCACTAGAGCAGGTTGCTCCAAGCCCCTGTGTCCAACCTGGCCTTGAACACTGCCAGGGATGGGGTAGCCACAGCTTCTCTGGGCACCCTGTGCCAGCACCTCAGCACCCTCACAGGGAAGAGCTTCTGCCTCAGAGCTCACCTCAATCTCCCCTCTGGCAGGTTAAAGCCATTCCCCTTTTCCTGTCCCTACAGGCCCTTGTCCAAAGCCTCTCTCCAGGTTTGCTGTAGCCCCTTTAGGCACTGGAGCTGCTCTGAGGTCTCCCTGAGCACCCCACCAGGCAGAGGGTGATCCCACAGCTCTTCTTTCCCTCCTCTATTAAAGGCTGAGCACGGCCGGGTTGCCCGAGGACGTGCTGCAGGAGCTGGCTGCACTCCGGGCACTGAAGCCCGGCCTGAAGGTCGGGTACCTCCTGGAGCAGGACACGCCGCAGACGGGGGCCATGGCCCGGCTGCCCTTCCACCGCGGGGTGCTGCCGGGCAGGAGGGTGCCCCCCTCCCTCAGGAGAGGTCCCCTCCTCTAGGAGAGTCCTTGGTGCAACTGGAGCCGTTCCCAGCCCTGTGCTTGGTGCTGCTGACGTGGGGGAACCCTCCCTGGGTTTGAGCCTGCCCCATGCATGGGGGTACAGGGGAGGAGGTCCTGCCCGCATCCTGCATCTGCTGGAATCCAGGCAGAACCAGTCCAAATCCTTCCCTCTCCCATTTCCCCATGTATGGGCAATAGATCTATAGAGATCTATATCAATCCCCATCTATTGGTGGCAATAGATATGTTGCTGTTGGCTGATGCCAAATAAAGGCGATGGGACCAGCCCCAGGAATCACCCTCTGCTTTCCCCTGTCGCCACCATGCACAGGGACCTGTCTGTGGGTCCAGCTCCTGCCC
This sequence comes from Strigops habroptila, assembly GCF_004027225.2. Classification (NCBI taxonomy): domain Eukaryota; kingdom Metazoa; phylum Chordata; class Aves; order Psittaciformes; family Psittacidae; genus Strigops; species Strigops habroptila. The sequence goes on from NC_046358.1 coordinate 1,241,901, forward strand.
CACATCCCCAAGGATGTCCCCAGGAGCGAGGTGCCAGGCTGGAAGTGAGTCTCCAGCCAGATTTGGGGGTTTAATAGAGAAAAACATAGACATTCACAGTGAAACTAAACCCAAATCCCTGCAGCGCTGCTGGCAGAGGGACACCGGAGCTGCTGTGCTGTGGTCCTGGGCAGGGAGAGGTGACCTCTGTGGCCAGGGCCACCCCTTCTTGGGGACCGAGCCCCACCACCCGCACTCATTTCCTCAGGGCCTCGTGTGGTGTGGCCAGAGCATCCTCACAGCAGTGTGCCCAAGGTGCCAACATCAGCATCATCGTAGCCTGTGTCCCCTGGGGGCAGCTCCGGGGGGTCCCCTGTGTCTCCTGGCGGGGGACAGCTCCCACCTTGGGGACAGCAGAGGCCGGTGCCTTAGTGGGAGCTGCTAAGACCCATCTGGGGTCTTGCTGCATCCCCCATGGATTTGCTGCTGCTGCCCCCGGCCACCATAGCCAAGAACCCCCCGAGGTGGCTCTCCAGGGGACAGGGACACTTACCTGCATGTGCCCCCCCTTCGGGGGTGTCTCCAGCACTGGGGGACTCCTCTGGCACGGCCTCAGCATCATCGTAGCCATCGGGGGGTCCGTCCTCGGGCAGGGCAGGGGGATCTGGGGCAGGGATGGGGAGTGGATGGAGATGACCCAGAGGCCGTGGCAGGGGTCTGGCTGTGTCACCCCTCTCTGGCCGTGCCCAGTGCCTCTGTCCTGGTGGCACTGGGGCTGCTCAGCCAGAGCCACAGCTGAGCTGGGCTCATCCAGACAAGGGGACCCCGTGTTCCCTTCGCTCCCCAGCGCCAGGAGGGCCCCCACTGAGCTCCTGTCCCCATGTCCCTACCTGGGGCTGCCTTGGGGTCACTCTCCTCCACATCCTCTGCAGTGTAATAGGGCAGCTTCGTCTCTGACCCCTCCGTTGGGGAGCCTGGAGGGGAGAGGACACAGTGGGACAGGGAACATCAACGCACCATGGGATGAGCCAGAGCCACACCACCACGACCCGGTGCTGTGGTGGGGCCATGGGGCAGAGCAACCCCAGGATGGGGACACCTGCACCGACCTGGGCGGCTGGGCACCTTCTGGTACACGGGCATCACGGTGTAGTCCAGCTCCTCATAGACAGCATCCACGGCTTTGCCAGGGCCTGGAATAACATCAGCGCTCACCAGGGGCCATGGGCAGCACCGCGGTCAGGCCTTGCCCATCCTCTGAGCCACCCCATGGTGGGGAGCCCCGGGACACACCTTCTCGCCCAGCCCGGGCACGGTACATCTGCACAGCCAGGACACCCAGCGCCAGGCACAGCAGCACCCCCAGCACCACGCACAGGACCGTTGGCACCGGCACGGTGGCTGCCACCGGGGTGGCGGCACTGGGGACATCTGCGGGGACACAGGACCAGGTAGCGTGAGGAGACGGACCCCGTCCAGCCCGGCACAGGGGTCAACAGCAGAGCTACCTGTGCATGTGTCACCATCCAGGCACAGGCTCCCTGGGGACGGGGTGGCCGTCACATCATCGCCGGCCTCAATGCAAACCACATGGGCATCCCCACCGGGGCCACACTCCTGTAGGTGCCAGGGAGCCGAGGGGCAGCGCCACAGCGAGCGCGCCCCGTCCTCGCAGCGCACCCAGGCCAGCCAGGCGGGGGCCGGGCGCGGGGCAGGGACAGCCCCCAGGCTCCCCCCGTCCCCGCAGCCCAGCTGCCGGCAGGCGGCGGCGGCCGTGGCCGGGCTGGTGCCGGCGGCGCACACGCGGCCCCACGTCCCGTTGTACAAGAGCTCCAAGTGCCCGCTGCAGCGGCCGCTGCCGCCAGCCAGCCGCAGGGAGAGCTGCGCTGCAGGGGACAATGGGGGGGTCACAGCACGGCTCTGCATGTCTGTGTCCCCGGTCCCAATCGGGGGGGCACGGCACTGACCTGAGCACACGGCGCCGGCCCCGCCGCCGCGCCGGCAGCCGCGCTGCCCCGGGGCCGGGCAATCCCAAAGGGACAGCTCGGAGCCGGCGCAGCCACCGGCACCCGGCCATGGTGCTGCCACGCCGGGGCCGAAGCGAGCGGAGCCGGGCGCATCCAGCGCTGTCCCACAGCCCAGCTGCCGGCACACGACGGTGGCGTCCACGATGTCCCATGTGTCCTGGCACACGGTGCTCCAAGTGCCATTGAGGTAGAGCTCCACGCGGCCGGCGCAGCGCCCGGGGCCACCCGCCAGCCTCAGCCGCCGGCTGCCTGTGGGACACGGAGGGGATGCAATGGGGCTGCTGTTTGGGGTGCCGGCACCCCCGGGCCTTCCCGGGCCACTCACCGGAGCACACAACAGCCAACGCCTCGGGAATGCTGGTTGGAACAACGGCCATCGCTGAGACGTTGCATTGGGACAGGTTGTCCTCGGTGCCGGCACACTGCACCTCCTGCAGCCGCATGGCGCTGGAGCCCGGCACTGTGTAGACCCCCTCCAGCTCACCACAGCCCAGCTCCCGGCACACCACGGTGGCCACACGGCTGTCCCACAGCCCCGTGGACACACCGGCCCAGGTGCCAGGGCTCGTGGTGACCTCCAGCCGCCCGTCGCACCGGCTCTGCCCCTCCACCAGCCGCAGCGGCTCAGCAGCGCCTGCAAGATTGACCAGAGAAGCTGTGGCTGCCCCATCCCTGGCAGTGTTCGAGGCCACGTTGGACACGGGGGCTTGGAGCAACCTGCTCTAGTGGGAGGTGTCCCTGCCTGTGGCTGGGGTTGGAGCTGGAGGAGCTTTAAGGTCCCTTCAAACCAAAGCACTTTGTGATCCTATGATAAAGGACTGGTGGTGCCATGGGGCTGCAGCACCCATGCAGGGTCCTGGGGGGATGCTGGGCCCCAGCTCAGCCCTCCCCTCACCCCAAATGACCCTGCATCCTCCATTCCCCATTTTGAGGGTGTCCCCACAGCCCCTTAATGCTCTTCCCATGGCTTCCATACACACCTGAGCAGCTGACCGCAGCAGCGTGGCCGGGGGGGCACGCTGGCTCCCCCAGCACCGCCACGGGGCACTCACTGGGGTGCTGCTCGCTCCCACTGCAATCAAAGGCATCCACCCACAGGGTCCCATTCCCGCTGCCGAAGGAGCCTCCCGGGAGCACGGTGGTGGCGGGGCCGCAGCCGAGGTGGTGACAGAGGACATGGGCATTGGGCAGGTCCCAGCCGGTGGCACAGAGGGACCCCCACGTCCCCCCTGCCATCACCTCCACGCGCCCGGCGCAGCGCGAGCTGTGGTTCACCAGCCGGAACCCGGTGTAGGCTGTGGCAGAAAGGGCGTTGGGGGGTGACAATGGTGCGAGGGGATCCCCAACGCCCCCGGTGTTCCAAGCGCTTACAGGAGCAGATGATGCTGGCGTGGCTGGTGCAGCCCCGGCTGCGTGCTGCCCGCCGGCTGCAGGCGCTGAGGAGATGCTCGGTGCCGGTGCACTCGAACCCCACGTCCCATTGAGGCTCCGCTCCTGCCTCGAACAGCCCGGTCCCGTGCACAGCCAGCACCGTGCCACAGCCCAGCTCCCGGCAGATGACCTGGGCAGCGTTCATGTCCACGGCGTCCTCACAGACACCGACCCAGGCTCGGCGCTGCCGCACCTCCAGCCGCCCGCTGCAGGTGCCATCGCCGCCAACCAGCCGGGTGAACCCTGCGGAGGGAGGCAGCGGGGCAGTGGTGAGGGGTCACAGCAGCCCTGAGCAGAAGGACTTGGGGTGTTGGGTGAGGAGGAGCTGCCCATGACCCAGCTTCAGTGTGTGCTTGAGCCCAGAACCCCACCATGTGCTGGGCTGCACCCCCAGAGCGTGAGCAGCAGGACAAGGGAAGGGATTCTCCCCCTCTGCTCTGCTCTTGTCAGGCCCCACTTGCAGCACTGTGTGCAGTTCTGCTGTCCCCAACAGCAGGGCATAGAGCTGCAGGAGCAAGACCAGAGAAGGCCATGAGGATGCTCAGGGGCTGGAGCGGCTCCCGTACAGAAACAGGCTGAGAACATTGGGGCTGTTCAGCCTGGAGAAGAGAAGCTGCGTGGAGACCTCAGAGCACCTTCCAGTGTCTGAAGGGGGCTACATGGATGCTGGAGAGGGACCTTCATCAGGGACTGCAGCAATAGGACAAGGGGTGATGGGTTCAAACTGAAACAGGGCAAGTTCAGGTTAGATATAAGGAAAAAGTTCTTCCCTGTGAGGGCGCTGAGGCGCTGGCACAGGATGCCCAGAGAAGCTGTGGCTGCCCCATCCCTGGCAGTGTTCAAGGCCAGGTTGGACACAGGGGCTTGGAGCAACCTGCTCTAGTGGAAGGTGTCCCTGCCCGTGGCAGGGGTTGGAACTGGAGGAGCTTTAAGGTCCCTTCCAACATGAACCACTCTGGGATTCTATGATGTGCTATTACCAGCACTCAGCTCCTACCTTGGCAGACGACACCAGTGTCGAAGTCATGGATGCCGCTGTAGGGTCCCCAGCCCCTCACCTCGCAGTCCCAAAGCACTTCCTCGTCGCCGCGGCAGTTCACCAGCACCAGGCTGACGAGGCTGTCATTCTGGCCCAAGCGGCTGCTGCCGATGTAGGCTCTGGTGGCCGAGCCG